>NC_137035.1:14404064-15004064 GCF_032717465.1 Coenobita brevimanus | reverse complement strand
CACCATCCCACCCCGCACCTCACCTGACACCTCACCTGCTACACCAACCTCCCACCTCTCTCCTTCACAACCTCCTCCCGCCATCCCATCCTCTCTGCCCAGCTCCACGTGTCCCGCCCATGCCACCACACTACCACCACACCAGACCCCCACCACTTCCCGCCCACCACCTCTACATATGCCCACTCCAGCCTCATCACACTCCACCTCACCGACCCCATGCCCAGTGGCACGTACTGCCCGCCCTCACCCGCACCGCACACCCACCTCTCCACCCACACCCACCCTCAAAACCATGACCACCTGCTCGGGCTGCATCTCATACCCACCCGCCCGATACACCCACTCTCTTACTCCCCCTGCCTCCCCGGAACTTCACACTGTCATGCTACACCAGGCCCAAATCCTGACCACCTGTACTCCTCAGAGACCCTACGCTGCATTACCACGGCACAAAACCCGACTCCTACCCTCAGTGTCTAGCATTCAGCACCACACCACACCAGCAGCAACAACCACTACGATGAGAGTAAGACGGGCGGAATGGGCACCTACCCTTGGCAGAAACTGCAGGCTCCAAGGGCCACACCACCTACTCCACCTCCTCTGCTCCTCCCCCACCACCTCCACGCTTTTCCTCACCTGTGATATGGAGCAGGAAGAGAACCTTGCCACCACTACCTGGCAAGCCCTCCTCAGGAATCTCCAATGAGTCTATGCCACCCATGACACTCACATCTATCACCTCCAATCAAGGGGACATGCCTTTTTCCTGAAGGACGGTGGTGAAATACTTGAAATACAGCATAGCGCCCCCGGAAACTCCCAGACACCCCCACCAGGACCCCACAGAGGAGCAGCAGCAGCACAGCGAGACTCAGCGCGACAACGGCACAAGCCAGCCCGGGCCGTACACCCGTACAATGGGCAGCCGCCTCACCGTCGCCATAGCAGGAATCCTGCACTACCTTCCGGGCGAGGTTCCACCAAATCAGATCGGGTTGGAGTTGTCTGTCCAGCTCCGATCAGCGCCCTTCGGGAGTTGGCCTGTAGCCACTCCCACCTTCCTAAGGACTGTGCCAGTAGCCTCTCCGAAGGTGTCATCCCTCTTGGGACGGCCTGTAGCCGCCCGCCCCTCATAAAGGAATCGGCACACCACCGACCTGAGGGTAATCAGGAGACGGTCTGTAGTTGCTCCTGCCTTCGTCAGAAGGTGTTCTTCCAGGGATGGCCAGTAGCCACCCCACACTCCCTCCCGAAGGAGTTGGCCTGTAGCTGGTCCCACCTTCATCAGACGGCCTGTAGCCGCTCCAAAGGCGTTGCCCCTGAGTCAGCCTGTAGCCGCTCCTCACCCCTCCTACAGGAGTCGGCCTGTAGCCGCTCCCACCTTTGTCAGAAGGCCTGTAGCCACTCCCACCTTCGTCAGACGGCCTGCAGCCGCTCGGAAGTTGTTGCCCTCGAGTCGGCCTGTAGCCGCTCGGAAGTTGTTGCCCTCGAGTCGGCCTGTAGCCGGTCCCCATCTCTCCTGCAGGAGTCAGCCTGTAGCCGCTCCCGCCTTTGTCAGACAGCCGGTAGCCACACTGAAGGTGTCCAGAGGTGCGCTGGTATTGATTCCCCCTTTCATGCCATGGCCAGTAGCCGGGCCTTAGCGCCTTATGGTGGTGCCCCCGGGAAGCCACGGCCAGTAGCCGGGCCCCACGACCAGAAGCAGTTGAGAGCAGCCCTGCCGCCCCAGCATGAGATGAGTATCCTGACCCCAGACCCAGAGGACGTAGGAGAATACTGGAGAGGCCCTATCGCCTCCTCCGGCCTCTGCTCCCTACGCCTGGCCCTGGAGAAGACCCACCTGACGGACCCTGATTCAGGTCGGTGCCACAGCCCCTCCCTGACGGCGCCACTTGGCTCTGGGGGCTGCAGCCCTCGGGAGCTCCAGGCCCTCCCCAGAACACCCGGGCGGGACCTCCCTATGCCCCGACGGCGGAGGACCTCCACCTCTGGCCGAGACTTGAGCCAGAGATTCCTGGAATTATTTGGCCCCAGTCCTGAGGGCCACACGCCTGTTCCCAGCCCGGAAAGTACAGGCCTCTTCGCCACCTGCAGCCCCGGACGCAAGAAGATGCCCCTGCGTGTCGTCCCGTGCCCTCTTGGCATGACCTCCCCTGATGATGCCCCAGTCCCGGCAGATTTGTCACCGGTGTGTCTACTCACCACCCCCACCGTACAGTGACTCATGACGTTGTGATTATGCCCTGAAGTATAGTGTAATAGTGACGGGCTGATATAGTGCATCCCGAGTACCACGTCAAGTGTTTACGTGAAGTTGAACTAATAATCTAATATACTACGGGGCAGAATAGTAAATAACAAGTGCAGAATCCAAGTGTTGGTGAATCAGACACATAAGTGTGAGGCCCTTCATATTATATCTGTTATGCTGGTGTTTTTAAGGCGACTTCTCGTCGTAAAAACACTAGCTACTGAAGCGCGGTCCTCTTTCTAGACCGGAAGTAAAGCACCAACAAAGGAGCAGGACATAAAAACCAGGCAGTATACCTTAACACATCTATTACCTTAATTCTAACCGTAACAATACTCGTAGAGTGATATTTGAGATACAGGGGAACAGAGACACAGAGTTAATATTCAGCACCACAAAATAGAGTTACACTTAGCACACACTACAATGTTCATACAGGGAGATCTTGAATTATCTATGGTATTGTTTATGTATCACTTTTAGGCAGGACATATATAGCATGGTTCACAAAGGGAATAAACAAGATTGAGAGTCTATATGGGAAATATTACTATAAATGAGGTAGGGTGCGGATAGTGACACTTGACATCGTCACCTTGTCACAGCGACACTCACGCTCAGGCTTTTGACGGGCCCGCGCACCCTTACCTCAGGTGTTCACAGAAAGTTCTCTTATATGGGGGGACTTGGATAATTATAATAAAGTTCATTCTCTGCCCAGCCAACACTGAGTTCTTGTGGGCTACTATCAACTACACTGTTCTTCACTTAGTCACTGTTCACTGTTCTTTTTCCCGACTTGTTCTTGACACGGGGGGGGGGGAGAGTCACTATTTTCCTATATCTCCTGGGTAACGTTCACTCTGGGTCACACTCGTAGGTGGGGTGCAGGGAGGCTCTCCCGTCTGGGGGCCTCGACCTGATAGGCGGCCCTCGTGCTGGGGCCGCGTCGGTGTAGTGCAGGGAGGCCCTCTGGTCTGGGGGCCTCAACCTGATAGGTGGCCCTTGAGACTGGGACCAAGCAGCCGGAGTAGTTGGGCCTGTCGTCTTTGGCTCCATGGAGTGAGGGAGCCCAGATCCCCTTCGTCAGGAACTGGAGAGTCTGGCCTGGGTGTCCTGGGACTGCGGGCACCAAGGAGGAGAGGCGCCGTCAGGACTGGGCTGCGGCAGCGTCTCCTTTGGGGCTCGGGCAGGAACAAGGAACTCCCGGGCGTGGGCGGTAAGTCTGATATCGGGCCTTGCCACCACTCTAGCGTCTCCTCCGGGGCTATATTCCCGGGTGGTGACGAAGGGCTTCCACAAGGGAAAGAGGCTGGAGAAGGACTCACGTCACTCGTGTCCTCTCTAGTACGTCCTGAGGCCGGAGCCTTGGGTCGCCTTACCCTGGTACATACTCTGGCTGTAGACGTGGACTTGCCCGGCATGCAAGGAACAACTGAAGGGCGTACAAGGCCGCTCCTTCCCCACCATGTATATAGACCATCGGCGCGGTGATGCTGCTGAAGGGGAGACAAGCAAGAGAGGGATGCACTGGGGCAACTCTCTCTCTCTGGTGTACTAAGGCCGGAGCCTTGGGTCGCCTTACCCTTTGTACACTTTGTTAGGCCGTAGCCTTGGGCCTCCTGCCCTTGGTCCTCCTGCCCTAGAGGGTGTAACAAAGCCGTCAATACGGTGTTACCTGGGACTGAATCTTGTTCAGTCCCACCCCTATTCTGACAACCATTGCTCCGCCCGCAATGTAGTTTTCTTTCCCTGGTCACCTGGGGTTGGGGCAATTGCGGGGAACAAGGGCCCAGGATCGTGATGTCCTGGTGACCCTCTTGATCAGGGTCGCTAACCCCACCGTTGTGTCCTCCTGGGGTGGTGGTGCGGTGGCGGCCCGGTGGTGGGGTGGGGCGTGGTGAGGTGGGAGGTCAGGCGGCGGACACGACGGGCATTTTATCACCCTCCACGTTGTAGAAGTCACGACCCCCTGACTGGAGGTGGTAGGTGGTAGAGGTGGATGTCTGGTGGGCCGGGGTGAGGTGTTGGGTGAGGCTGACCCAGTGGGTGGTGAAGGTGTTGGGCTCCTGATGGGGGCTGAGAGTGAGCCGGAGGGAGGACGGATGATCGGTCCGGCGCAGGAGTCGGAGCAGGTGATGGGTGTCCCGGATTCTGGCAAGTGGGCGGTCGTGGGGTAGCCAGTGTACTCTCGTCACTTTCATCTCGGGGAATGGTGCCTGGTGAGGAGATGAAAGCTGAATGCTGGAGAGTGACAGGAGGTTGGTGTTTTTATGGGGGATGATTCGGTGGGAGGAGGGTTGTCCTTTGGGGAATTGGGACTTGGGAAGATTCCATCGTGCTTGGTGGAGGGGGAGGGTTATGGGGGAGGTGTTTGGGGTGGGGGGGGGTATGTGGAGGTGGTGGGTGCCGGAATGGGCGTGTGATGGGCGGAGGTGTTGGGGTGTACCTCAAGGGTGGGCGTGAGAGGCGTCCTTATCTGGTGGTGGTGGTAGTGATGGTGGGTGTGGGTGGCGATGGTGGTTGTGCACGTGGTGGTGGTGAGGGCGTGCGGCTGTAAGGGGGGGGCGGGTGGGGGTGCGGTGTGGCGCGTATAATGAGATTGGTCAAGGGGGAGGAGGGTGGTGGGTGTGGAGGTGGTGGGGTGGTGAGTGGTGAGGTCTGTGGGGGTGGTGGCTTTGGGTGGTGGTGGTGATGTGGGCGGTATGGGCGGTGTGGGTCGGGAGGTGGTGGGTGGACAGGTATTAGGGAGGTGAGTTGTGAGTTGTGAAGGGGTGGCGGTCTCGGCCAGTGGTGGTGGGGTGTTGGGGGGTGGGCTGGTTGTTGGTGAGGTGGAGGGAGGGGGTGAGAAGGAGTAGGAGTAGGAGTCTGTGGGGTAATTTTGAGAAAGGTCGGGATGGACAGGTGTGCGGGCAGGGGTGCAGGTTGGCCGGGCGCGTGGGTGGTCAGTGGTGGGTGGGTGGAAGGGTCACACGTGGCGATTTCTTTATGTGCGTTGTTGTCCCTGTTGATCTATAATGACTTGGTATGGGTTGGGTACTCGAACAATTCTGAAGGGTCCATTAAATCGGGGGGAGGTTTTGGAGGGTGTGGGCAGGTGTGCAACGACTACAGACTGACCAGGTTTGTATGGGTTGGAGTGAGTCGTGTCGGGCGCCAGGTCTTGTTGAGAGTGTAGGTGGTGGAGGCGGCGTTTGAGGTGGTGGAGAGGGTCGGTAGTGGAGGGTGGGGTGGGTGGCTGTAGGTGGTGGCGGAGTGGCAAGAGTAGTGGCGATTCCCCAAAAACTCTTTCATGTGGAGTTATCCCGTCTTCTCATGGGTATGTGTTTAAACCCCATTGGATAATCTTGACGTGGGCAGGCCAGTCTTCGTTCCCTGTTTGCATAATGCGTGTGCGGACCTGGTTCATGAGGGAGCGATGGCTTCTCTCGCAGATGCTGTTACCTTGAGGCCAGTAGGGGGATGAGTGGGAGATGTGGTATCCAAATATGTTCGCCAGTTCTTCCCAGACTTTTCCAGTAAATTCTGGGGCATTATCTGAGTGCAGTGCTTGGGGAATACCAAAATATGGGAAGACATGGTGGGTGAGGGCATCGGCAACTGATACTGCACTGTGATCTTTGGTGGGGCATGCGATGATAAACTTTGAATACACATCCACGAATGTGATTATGTATTTGTACCCTGCTTTGGGTGTAAGGGGGCCGACGACGTCTAAGGAAAGTAGTTGCCACGGTTTTTGTGCTGTTAATTTTCCTGAAGGGCCGGGTGTACGGGTGATGTCCTTTCCTAAAGTACAGGCTCGGCAGGATTGTATAATGTTCTTGGCGATGGTGCATGGGTTAGGGGTCCAGTACTTGTCGGTAAAGACCTGTAGGAGTTTTTTAGTTCCCAGGTGGATGCCGTTATGGGCATGGAGGTGGAGCATGGTGTCGTGGGCAGTGGTGGGGCTTAGGACGATGTGTCCGTTTGGATCGAACAGGTGTTCGCCATGTGGGTGGAGTTTAGCGAATGTGTTCGGTGGGATCCAGGTAGGGCGTTGTTTGTTGTGCCACATTTGGACTAGGTCTGGCTCTGTCGAGATTGCATTGATTGGTAGATGGGACAGGGCGTCGGCGTTTGTGTGGAGTTTGCCTGGTCGGTATGAGATCTCGAAATCATACTCCTCGAGTGTTTCTCGCCATCGTATAAGTTGTGCGTTGGTGGTGTTTGACTGACGTAACCATTGCAGGGATTGGTGGTCCGTAATGACTATCACATGGGTGCCTGAGATGTAGAAGCGGAAGTATTCGAGGGACCAGATGATTCCCAGGCACTCGTGTTTGGTGGCCGCATAGTTTCTTTCTGCAGGATTTAGGGTGCGGCTGGCACAGGCGATGATATGTTCACGGCCATCTTGTACTTGTGCAAGGACAGCCCCTATGGCGATGAGTGATACGTCGGTATACAGGCGGAATGGGAGGTTGTAATCTGGGAAAGCGAGTACTGGGGCAGAGGTTAACTTGGACTTCAGGGTGGTGAATGCAGTTTTTCTTGGTTCTGTCCATACGAACGGCTCGCCTTTTTTTGTTAGGTCGTGTAGGGGTTTGGTGATATCTGCAAATCCTTTGACGAACCGCCTGTAGTATGATGTTAGGCCTAGGAAGGCTCTAGTTTCGTGCACGTCACGAGGTAGGGGAATGTCGGCGATTGCACGTAGTTTTTCTGGGTCCGGGGAGATGCCTTCAGCGTTAATTAGATGTCCAAGGAAAGAGGCTGATCTCTCGGGCAAAACGCACTTTGTTGGATTCAGTTTTAGTCCTGCCTGGCGTATACGGTGGAACACTTGTTTGAGGCGGTGGAGGTGGTCGGCCCAGGTATGACTGAAAACGATGACGTCGTCCAGATACTCCAAACAAGTCTCCCAGGTTAGTCCGCTGAGAACTGAGTCCATCAGGCGGGAGAATGTGTCAGGGGCGTCGCAAAGTCCAAAGGGAAGAACGTTGAATTCATAATGCTTCCCGTTTGATGTTGAGAAGGCGGTTTTATGTTTGTCGTCGGGGTGTACAGGGACTTGCCAATAACCCGATTGCAGGTCTAGGGTCGAGAACCAGGTTGATCCATGCAGGGAGTCAAGCGAGTCATCGATTCTGGGTAGAGGCGTAGCGTCTTTGATAGTGATGTTGTTGACTTGGTGGTAGTCTATGCAAAAGCGCATAGTCCCATCTTTCTTCCGTACGAGTACAACAGGTGAGGACCATGGGCTAGTGGAGTTGGAGATAACGCCGGCATCGAGCATATCCTGGACCTGCCGGTCTTCTTCTGCCCATTGTTTGGATTTTTTCGTCGTGATGCTTGGCGAATTGGAGGTCCGGTCGTGTGTATCTCATGGCTGAGATAGGTAGTGTGGCCAAGGTCGGTTGGGCCGGCGGAGAACAGGTCCTGAAAGTCCAGGAGGAATTGTCAGAGGCTGTTGGTTTGGGAAGGGGATAGGTGTGATGGTAGGTCGGGGAGAGTGGGATGGTCGGGGGGTGATGCTTGGCATGGTTCGGCTTCTTCTGTGTGGCCGATGATGAGTCCTCGTGGTAGGGTTAGTGGGGTTGTGGCGAGGCTGGCGATACGGATTTCATGGGCATGTGGGGGAAGGAAGGTGGGGCTTACTAAACAGGAGGAGAGTGGTCCGGTGGGGATGGATGGTGAGAAGAGGACAGAGGTACCTGAAGGTCTGTTCAGTTTTACTCAAACTTCATGGTGGGGTGGAATGGTGATTGAGGAGGCGATAGTGGCAGGAAAAGATGGGGAGGGGTCCAGATGATGTGTGGTGGGGGGTGGTGATGGAGGGGGATGAAGTGAGGCATTGCGTGAAGTTGGGTTGGGGTCAGATGTACAGGTGGGTTGGGGCAGGTGAGTGTTCGGGGGTTGTGTGTGTTTGTGTGGTGAGGGGGGGGGTGTTCTTGCTTTTTCTTCGATGAGATTTTTTTTTCTTGTTGACTGATGCTTGGTTGGGGCAGGCTGGACTGAAGTGGAGGGGCGCTGATGGCAGTCAATGGTGGTGTGGAGTTTTTGGAGAAGGTCCAGCCCAAGATATCCATCATATTGATCGCATGTCGAGTCGAATATGATGAATGGGTGGTTAGTGGATACTCGTTGGTGGGTGTTGGTTTGGAGGGCCCGTGTTTCCTCACGGATAGGCAGGGGGCCATCCCCCGCATTGACGAGGTTGGCTGAAGTGGAGAGAAGGGAGCCAAATGCAGAGGTGTGGCGGGAGTAGAAGTGGGAATAGAGGCACGATCTGGCTGCTCCCGTATCTACCAGTAATCGTGCCTTGACCCCGTTCAGCCAAATCTTGTTGTAGACTGGGGGTCTGTAGCTATGTGAGGTGGCCCCCGCCACCGTGGGGAGGTGCGGGGGCGGTCCTAAAAATCCATCTGCTGAGGAGTGGGGACGTCATGGTCATCGTCGTCCGTTCCCGAGTAGAGTGTTGGCGGTGCGTCGTCTTCCGGGGCGTCGTCGTCTAGGGAGGAGACTTTCTTGCGCCCTTGGTGAAAGTTTCTGCGCCTGCTAGCCTTTAGCTGTTCTCTTACGTCGTGCAGGGGGCAGGTGCGACTGCAGGCCGTGAACTCCCAAGGATTAATAGTGATGAGATTGCCTTGTTCCTTGGGGTTGGAGCGCTTTTTCTGCGGGTAAGCCCTGGGCACAGTAGGAGTTGGCTCTGTAGTTGGCTGGTGAGGCAGCAGCTTAGGTTTGGGTGGAGGGTTGTGTTTCATCGGGAATCTTGTCACCGCCTGGAGTGGTTGTGGTATGGGACGGGCGGCGAGGAGACGTCTGACGAGTTGCAGGTCGTTTTCCATGTCCCCTGAGGGATCATAGATTGAGAAGTGCTCCCTGACTGTGCTAGGGAGAATCCTCAGCAGGGCATTAAATGTGTGTATATCTCGGCCATTTGTAGGTGCCTCGGGATAAACAGCGCTGACGAAGCGCCGAGCGTGGACGAATGTGTCGTCCAGGTTCCCGTCGTAGGTGAGGGCGTCGAGTTGAGAGAGGGCGACAACTCTGCCTATTGATGGCGTGAAAGCCTGTCTCACTATTTGTGAGAATTGATCCCATGACAGTTCTGGGACGATTTTTGGTGCGACTGTGGCAATTATTTTTCCCAGGTTAGGCAATGTGACTGCAATTTTTTCTCTGTCTGAGTCGAACCCTATGTCTAGGAGGGGTTTGACCATATCTAAATATACTTCTATGTCGCATTGGTCCGGGTTGAATCTCGGTAATTGGATGTGCGGTTTGGCTGCCATTGTGCAAGTTTCCTTTTTATCGTTCCTCCGTGCTTTTACTCGGATCCAGAACCACCGCTTGCCATCGGTGTTATGCTGGTGTTTTTAAGGCGACTTCTCGTCGTAAAAACACTAGCTACTGAAGCGGGGTCCTCTTTCTAGACCGGAAGTAAAGCACCAACAAAGGAACAGGAAATAAAAACCAGGCAGTACACCTTAACACATCTATTACCTTAATTCTAACCGTAACAATACTCGTAGAGTGATATTTGAGATACAGGGGAACAGAGACGCTGAGTTAATATTCAGCACCACAAAATAGAGTTACACTTAGCACACACTACAATGTTCATACAGGGAGATCTTGAATTATCTACAGTATGGTATTGTTATGTGTCACTTTTAGGCCGGATATATATAGCATGGTTCACAAAGGTAATAAACAAGATTGGGAGTCTATATGGGAAATATTACTATAAATGAGGTAGGGTGCGGATAGCGACACTTGACATCGTCACCTTGTCACGGCAACACTCACACTCATGCTCTTGACGGGCCCGCGCACCCTTACTTCAGGTGTTCACAGAAAGTTCTCTTATATGGGGGGACTTGGATAATTACAATAAAGTTCATTCTCTGCCCAGTCAACACTGAGTTCTTGTGGGCTACTATCAACTACACTGTTCGTCACTTAGTCACTGTTCACTGTTCTTTTTCCCGACTTGTTCTTGACACAGGGGGGGGGGAGAGTCACTATTTTCCTATATCTCCTGGGTAACGTTCACTCTGGGTCACACTCGTAGATGGGGTGCAGGGAGGCTCTCCCGTCTGGGGGCCTCGACCTGATAGGCGGCCCTCGAGCTGGGGCCGCGTCGGTGTGGTGCAGGGAGGCCCTCTGGTCTGGGGGCCTCGACCTGATAGGTGGCCCTCGGGACTGGGACCAAGCAGCCGGAGTAGTCGGGCCTGTCATCTTTGGCTCCGTGGAGTGAGGGAGCCCGGATCGCCTTCGTCAGGAGCTGGAGAGTCTGGCCTGGGTGTCCTGGGACTGCGGGCACCAAGGAGGAGAGGCGCCGTCAGGACTGGGCTGCGGCAGCGTCTCCTTTGGGGCTTGGGTAGGAACAAGGAACTCCCGGGCGTGGGCGGTAAGTCTGATATCGGGCCTTGCCACCACTCTAGCGTCTCCTCCGGGGCTATATTCCCGGGTGGTGACGAAGGGCTTCCACAAGGGAAAGAGGCTGGAGAAGGACTCACGTCACTCGTGTCCTCTCTAGTACGTCCTGAGGCCGGAGCCTTGGGTCGCCTTACCCTGGTACGTACTCTGGCTGTAGCCGTGGACTTGCCCGGCGTACGAGAAACAACTGAAGGGCGTACAAGGCCGCTCCTTCCCTGCCATGTGTATAGACCGTCGGCACGGTGTTGCTCCCGTAGTAGGGGACAAGCTGGAGTGAGGGGCACAGAGGCCACACTCTCTCCATTACGAACTGAAACTACCTTCAGGGGCTTCTCTACCCTGGTACGTGCCCCGGCCGGAGCCGAGTGCCTACCCGTTTTACTGAGAGCAACTGAAGGGCTTACAACTTACAAGGCCGCTCCTTCCCCGCCACGTATATAGACCGTCGGCACGGTGTTGCTCCCGTAATAGAGAAGGGCTACACGTACGGTAGCAGGGGCTCTTTACCCTGGTCCGTACACTGGCCGTAGCCGGAAGCTGATCTGTTCGATCAGGAACAACTGAAGAGCGTACAAGGCCGCTCCTTCCCCGCCACGTATATAGACCATCGGCGCGGTGTTGCTCCTGAAGGGGAGAACAGCAAGAGAGGGATGCACTGGGGCAACTCTCTCTCTCTGGTGTACTAAGGCCGGAGCCTTGGGTCGCCTTACCCTTTGTACACTTTGTTAGGCCGTAGCCTTGGGCCTCCTGCCCTTGGGCCTCCTGCCCTAGAGGGTGTAACAAAGCCGTCAATACGGTGTCACCTGGGACTGAATCTTGTTCAGTCCCACCCCTATTCTGACGACCATTGCTCCGGCCGCAATGTAGTTTCCTTTCCCTGGTCACCTGGGGTTGGGGCAATTGCGGGGAACAAGGGCCCAGGATCGTGATGTCCTGGTGACCCTCTTGATTGGGGTCACTAACCCCACCGTTGTGTCCTCCTGGGGTGGTGGTGCGGTGGCGGCCCGGTGGTGGGGTGGGGGGTGGTGAGGTGGGAGGTCCGGCGGCGGGCACGGCGGGCATTTTAATTTCATTGAAACTCTCGAGCTGTGGAATTCATATTAGTAAATTATCCAAATATCCCTTGCCCTCAGAGAATAGTAAAGCGAACGTGTTATCAATAACCTCCACTTTATGTTACTATAAGTATAACGCGACCCCCTGTGCCTTACACCCTCCCTTAGTGAACCTTTTCCCTAATTTCCCCGCGTGCGCAGAAACCTTGATACGTGTTATGATAAATTACCAAAACCCCCTTGCTATCAGAAAATAATAAATTGAACTCACTAACAATAATCTCCACTTTATATTACTATAAAATACAACTATGGTCCTTTCGCAGCAAGAAGTCCGTTCAGGGTGTGGCAGAAGTTGGACTTTCCCCGAGTGCGACACTGCCAATTTGACCACCATTTATCGGATTATCCCTACCTACCCCCATCCCACCTGTTTCTCTCTCTCTCTCTCTCTCTCTCTCTCTCTCTCTCTCTCTCTCTCTCTCTCTCTCTCTCTCTATATATATATATATATATATATATATATATATATATATATATTGTATATATTTATTATTTATTTTCAACTTTTTTCCACACCACCTATGAGGTAAAAGTCTAGGCACGTTTTATTTTTAAGAGGTTTCCCCTGTAGGCCTAATCCTCTCTCTGACCCTGGGTCCCTCGGCGTGGCAACATGGGAAAAAAGCACTGCCACGTCATTCAAATCGTTGTTATAATTCTAAAAAGTGATAATGTACTATATAGCTTCCTTTACTATATACAGAATATAAAAAACAATTTCAAATAGCACATAGATGGGAAATAAGAAAGAGAGAGGCATGTACTACGGTACGGCTGATTTGGCAGCATCGCTAGAGGTGATTCACCAGGTGGGCCCCACCCTGAACGGACTTCTTGCGGTGAAAGGACCATAGACCCCCAGTGCTTCGCCACCTCCCCCGTAAAGCCCCAGTCACACTGCAGGTACGACTTGTCGCAAACCTGAAAATCTCGAAACCAGTCCCCGACTACGAAGGTCTCCGAGCAGTCGTGCCACCGATCGGCTACCGGTGGTCGTCCAGCGTCCGTCCAGTGGGAGGCTGAACGGTGACCATGGCCAGGTACACACAGGTCAAGACACTGACGGGTGGCCAGCTGGTCATCAGCAGGCCGCCGACAAACGGCGGCCAGTCCGTGTCCTGTCGCAGTTTAGACCACGACCACTAGACCGACACCAGCCGCGGATTGGCCGGCAGCTGGTCTCGGTCTAGCCCACCGCCTGTCTCTCGACCAGTCGCCGGCTGGACGGCGGTCAGACTTCAACCACCACCCCTGACAGGAGGCTTTTGGACGGTGGTCGCCGCAGTCCAGTCATCGCCTTGACGGAGTGCAGACGGCCACCACACAGAGTGAGCGGTGACCAGCCTCCGCCCGGATGGCAACCACTGCTTTAAAATCAGGTGTCGCTGACAAGTCGCAGTCCGCAAGCCGGCCAGATGTAGTCTAGCCGCCCACCGGGCGGCTTCCATGCCACGACATAGGTGGTCGCAGGGAGGTTTTTCGTGCAGCACGAAAAACCTCGCGACGATTTTTTGGTCTCCATGGTGGTCTGCGGCTAGACCGAGACATATGAAAACCGGTCGTAAACCTCACCAAAACCACCCACAACTTGCAGGTCGCAGGTGGTTTGCGATAAGTCATACCTGCAGTGTGACTGTGGCCTAAGACCCACCTCCAACTCCCCCACTTGCACGGAGACCCTGGACGATATAAATCCTGTACACTAGGCTACACCTAGAGTGTTCTTACCGGTGCATATTGAATTAGTATCCAGAAAGATACTGGTTATCTAGTTGTAAGAGTTATAGTTGACCAAATACTGTGTTGTACTATCTGCTGTTTCTCTTGTGTCTGACTAAGTAATATACGTGTAAAGGTTATTGCCTAGAGTTTTTGTGTCCTGCCTCTCCCCTATTTGTACTATGCCCCGGTCTCGAAAGAAGACTCCGCTATACGTTAGGTGTTCTTGGACCGAGGAGTCGGGCCTTAAACACCTAGCATTATAGAAATATCTGCTGTTGTCCCTTGTCTGACTGAGTAATACACGTATAAAGGTTATTGCCTGGAGTTTTTGTGCCCTGCCTCTCTCTTATTTTTTCTAAGCCCCGGTCTCGAAAGAGGACCCCGCTACACGTTAGGTGTTTTAGGAACGGGAAGTCGAGCATTAAACACCTAGCATTACAACCCTTATTTTAATTTCTATTAGGTTATCTGTTATATCAACCTGCTCTTGGCCCTCATCAATTTTCATCCCCACGAATCTGTCATAAAATCCATTAGATACAAGTGGCTGGTTGTCCCTCCTTCAGGTATATTCACCTTCATATCACCTAACGAAAGAGGGCCAGGCGACCAGCCGCTCGGGCGGCTTTTAGTACTACGGAATCACATGTGAGGTTTGAGTTTGTGCTGTGTGTTGGTCAGATCAAAAACCAAGCCAAGCAACGATGAATTCGTTTAGGAAAACACAAATACGTGCATATACCAGACGGAAATCGACACCAGACAATATATATTGGAAGAAGTTAGAAGTAAGTTTACTTGGTTTACACGGTAATATCTAAGTTGGAAACCGCGGTAAAATTTCAGTACAATACACCCCTATTGTTGGGCAGCAATTTTTTTCTGATGTGTTTTGAATGATTTTGGCATTCATTTTTGTCGGAAATGCTTCCTTGTTCCCATTTCCTTCCCACGAGTGTAGCAAATCTGACAAAATGGAAGGTAAAATCATCCTCAGCATGCTGAAAATTTCTGGTGGAATCCGCCTGATTATTCATCAAACTAATCACATCTTTCCCAACGAAACCTACGCCTATTAAAACCTCCAGATTTGAATAAAGGCAGTACATAGCTGCAACTTTGAAACACGAAATTCCAGCATTTGCCGCATTATGTCTTGGGAGTGACAGAAAACCAATCCTTTTCTGCCCTATTCAAGAAGCTGAAAATTTCATTAAACTTACCAAACCTATCCAAACTGGAGGTATCCATACTAAATCAGTAGGATAGGAAAGGAAAGTGGCTAATTATGGAAACTTTCTTCATTTCGACTCTACATGGATGGAACCTTGTGTGTGGGGGCATCGTCACTGGTGGGTAATCTCAGTTATTATGCAAATGCGAATGGTATCGTAGTTAAAGAAAACATTATCTTTTTTGATGGCCTACCCGGTACAGTACCTGTCTATGACCCTTATTGTACTGGGTTCCATATTGTGTGCTTGTAAAATAAAACTGATACTGGTACCACTTCTAAGCATTTATCTGGGCAGGAGACTGGATAAATGTTTAGGCTTTAGCTAAGTCAGTCACAACTTTGTCGTGCATTTTTTTAATGTTGGGTTAATTGTGTGTGAAACCGCAGGAGAGCTTCCATGCATATATAAGTATGTATGTGAAGTGGAGGGAAGGGAAGACCGAGGATGAGGTGGAGGGATGGAGTTGAGAGGTATATGAGGGAGTGAGTTGGGGGAGGGCTGTCAAATGGTGGGTGACAGAGTGACTTGGAGGTGTTTTGTCTGCGGCCACCCATTGCGGGATTAGGGTGTCGGGCTATGGATAGATAGATAGATAGATTTTCAGTTGGCTTTACATTGAGCGATAAGCTTAATGGCTTAATTAATTCTTTACCAAACAGGCATGGCCTTTCCATATTTTCTCTTGAAATGAGCCTTTTACAGGTTACTTGTTATTTTTCCTGGATTACCACAGATACTGGGCATTTTTATAAACATACCACTTAAGCTATAAATAAGGATTTAGAATGCATAAATATTCTGCTGACATCTGCCAGCAGCCAGCCATGTTTAATATTGCTATTTTAGGTACACTTTTAAATTTTGAAAGCTGGCTGTCAAATGCAAGTGAGGTTAGGTTGGATTAGGCTTGGTTTAGTTAGGTTAGGTTTGGTTAAATCATTAAGTTCCCATTGCTTTGACGCGGGATGCATTGACACATCCAGTCGGAGAGATGATAGGTAAAGATTCTAGTTGGAGAGACCGACGATGTTCATTGCTGTGGGCAACCTGGCCACCTCCTTATCAACCCAGAAATAGGTACAGTATACTGTACATATTTTGTCCTTTTCCAGGCACTTCTTGCAATCATAATTCGACAGTTTACCATCTGTGTTGCATATTTACCATAATTACTTACCATAATATCATGAGTTTGTTATAGATGGAATTGTCATGCCCATTTGGTAAAGAATTACCATGGTTTCTTGTAAATCAGGAAACCATTTACTGTGCTGGGTTGTAACCACATAACCAGCCCACAGTTGTTCCCTGTGTGTCAATAAGTTGGTTGGCAGAGGGTTAATGCCACTCCCATTAAAACAACTAACTCAAACAGCCACCCCATACAGGATTATGGCATCTGGCTATAGATAGAATAGGTACGGTACACTATATACCGGTAAGATAGATATTTATTATATGTGTACCGTACGTCAATGATGCGGTATTTCCATATTTCCTATTGGAATGAAGTGTTGACAGGATCCAATGTTATTTTTTTAGATTAGCGTATGTACAATAGAATCTCCTAAATCACGGATTCATAATGCGTGACATCATGCAGCAGTTTGCAACATCAGTAAATTGTGGAAATTACATGAAATTCATGAATACAGCCTCCAAACTGATGGTTTTCTGATGCCTTATGTAATACGTGCCCTCATTACCTCAGATCTGCGCATCTAACTGGGGGGAAACCAGTAGTAGTTAAGCATGCCAGCTACTAAACCAGCCAATCATATTTAAGCATAGCTCTTACCGTAAGTCAATTACAGCTCTTCCTTCACATGCCAAGCATGAAGGATGTGTGCGTTTGATGCCCCGGCACCCAGCTCAGTGCATTGTTTCCTCCCCATTGTTAGTGTGTGGTTTGCGAGAGGATTCTCCCCCCCCCCAAGCTTCCGTTGCCTGCCCAGTGTTACCACGGCCGATCATAACCCTCCAAAGCTTACAACTTCTTAGAGGAAGGTTAAGAAGAAGCCAACATTAACTTACACCCAAAATTTATATCTGATGAGGATTGATGGCAGTGAGAAAAAGCCAAAGTTGCCTGCCATTACGGACTCAGTGAATCAGCGATATGTGCCATCGCACAATACCGGTATTGTTCATTCCCATTAAATATGCTTTACTATCCTTTCTTTTCCAAGGTGTTAGTGTTCACTGGTCACCAGTTTGATGTAGGTTTGGGGGTAAGGGGGGGCAACTTTTCCGAGATGACTGGTCCATAGCTAAGTAATTTTCCCCATAAGATAAGTTATTTCTAAATCACAGAATTCTTTAATCGTGTTGTGTGCTCAGTATATACTATAAAGTCATGATTAAGGAGATTCCACTGTACTGGGCTTTTTTATAATGTTAGTTTATAACAATGTTCGTAAATAGCGGGTTCCATTGTTATATGTAATACTGGGCGAATCTCATATTTTACATAATATGAGTGATTCGATTTAATCGCCAAGCGCTGTTTTGCTAAAACGTATCATATTTGATGGATGTCTCCTGTATGATGTATATAAAGATTTGCTTTATGACCGCACCTACCTTTGCCATTGCATAGTCGTGTGACAGTTGCGCAGTGATTAACCTGTCACGTCCCGAGCACTTTCGCACCTCCGACACCCCCCAAGTCCCGAGCATTTTTGGAATTTTTTTTTTTTGGCTAAAACCTCCGCTTTTGGTGAGAAACATCAAAAATTCATAGAGAAATCGCTCACCTGAGTTTTAAAATACTCAGTACAGGTAGGAGTACCTCCTTACCTTACAGGGTTTTCTATCAGGCTGTCTGCAAAGAAAACGAGTTCTGTTGGAGGATAACTATTCCACACCATTCTTAAACGGTATTTATTTATTTATTTGGTACGAATTTATGTGTAGTACGAGAGTATATTGGTTTTCAAACAGTAATATAGGCATTATAAGCATTGTTTCACTCACTAACTCATCACCATTCCTGACCTTCTTTTGCCACATTACCTGTTCATCATTTCTGACTGTTTCTTCCTCTAATGCTATGTAAACTTTGTCCTCCACATTGTCATCGATTGGGGAATCACTCTGGCCCTGAATGTCTTTATTGGCCAGGTCACTGGTAACAGGTGAATTGCCGAGACAATGGAGGGGGGAGGTTATGCGGTGTAAGGCATTGTCCCTGCTTGGCATCTTGTAGAGGAATAGAGGAAGGTGTCCTGTGTATACGGACGAAAAATCATGCGCGAAAATTGAAAATTGTGCAAATTAGGGACCTTGCAATTGCACGACATACCAGTACGTTGTCGGGACTGGCAAATGCAAAATGTTGCAACGTACCCATACGTCGACGGGACAGGGCGGGTTAACAAATGCTCTTAACGTACAATACTGTTTTGGTGCAAGTTTTAAGCACTGCACACTTTAGTTTGCATGCTGTTAGGCAGGTTATACTGTAATCATTAAGGGGGTCTGTGGGGCAAAGCCCTCAGTTGGGTATTCACTGTTCATTGAGGGGGTCTGTTCGCCCCTCCAGTTAAGTGATAGATATCCACTAAAATGGTACCAATTGATTTGTGTACATTTGAGTATGTTTGGTGCGCTGGTGTGTTCAGTTGGCAGGATCGGCAGTAAACATGCTTTTGTGAGTATTGTTCAGGTGGCTTTATTTAAAATCGCAAAGTAGGTTTACAGTATTTGGCATGTTCTCTTTATTTCTTTCGTTGAAAATTCATTGTTAATTACGTGTGATGCACTGTATCTAGTAGTCACTAAAATGGCTTTGGTTTAGAACATTTAAAGAAACAGCTTGAGTCCATGCATTTACCAGGCATTTTTCTCAATAAACTATAACCTAATTATCATTGTGATAGCTTTAAAAAGTTGGGGAAATGTGTAATTTTTAAGAAATCGACCATATACCCAATCCACAGATGTTCCCTACATGTCGACAGTTGGGTTGGTGGAGGTTTAGTGCCCCTCCCTGTAAGACCACTGACTTAAAGACAATGGGATTATGGCATCTGGCTGTAGAAAATAGAGAGATAGAACTACTAAACATAACTTTGTGGTGTTGTATGGGCTAGCATGTTATTTTCGCAAAAATTGGGTCTCATGAATGAATTATAATTATACCCATACCCCGCTATCCGGCAGTGTTGCGTACTAGAAGGCGTGTTTGGTCAGCAAGAATGTCAGTTATCAAAGCAATTTTCCCCATAAGTTACTGAAGAAAACCTAGAGATTCATTCCAGGCCCAGACCCAAACTCTCATATAGCCTACTGTACAGTACATTACTCAGTCAGTAGAGACTGACACAGAAACACCATAGGCAATGTTATTATCCTCATGAACACTACTATTGCTAAAGGAATGGGAAATCAGACATCACATACAAACATGTTATGGCAATTTATTGATGACAAACAAAAATCTGTGTACAAAAAAAGCACCGTAAAGTTTGGTGAATTCGGACTTGGGGATGACTTAGGACATTTCAGGAAAAAGTGTAAACCAATTAAAATACAGAGAAATGAAAATCTGGTTGTGAAAAAAATATGAGTATTATTAAAGGAATGTTGTAGCTATAACTTAGATAAAATGATAATGTAATCCCATTTACACAGTTTGTGTAAATATTCATTGAATACGTCGTAAAAAAAGGCATGCTTTTTTGTATCGGTCAAACTTCTACTGAGCGTAAAGGATGGGAAGGTGTGAAGATGTGTCCATCGCCAGAATGTCACAAAAACATTTGCAATACCACACATACAGTTTCTTTGGCCTCAGTGTCTGTAGTTCAAGGTCCACAGGCCTAACAACAAATTTTCTTTATTTTTTTTTATTAAATAGGGTTACTTCGGACAGGGAAAGGAAAAAAATATAGCTTTTAGCCTGTGTGCATCCATGCACAGACACGCAGATGCACAAAGACAGTATTTCTACCTAACTATACATAGCAAACATCCTTTCAATCATGACAACATCTGTCACTTGCTCTCTTCTTAAGAAACCTTAACTATGAAAGGCGACGGATGTTGACATGATTTGGGGGATGCTTGCTGTGCATTACTAGGTGAAATTACTGTATATTAAAGTTGTCTTTCTTTTAAAGGAGGCAAAATGCGTAGGAAATACGTCCCAAAAGTGCAAAATGAAAAGAGGAACTATACTAGCAAAGTATATAAAGACCACATAAAAAATCCAAAGATGACATTGAAAGAAAACACCTGAGTGTGCGTAAGGCAGTTACGAAATGGAACATAAGTAAAAGTATATACCTTCTATGACAGTTTAAAGGGAAAGCATATCAAAGCAGCTGGTGAACAGACTGTGTTGTCATCAGTAGAAGAGAAATACCTTTGTGACAGAATGATTACATTGAGCGTTTTCTCAAACATGTCAGTGGAACACGTAACGTGTTCATTAACCCTTTAACCGCGGGTGTCATTCCAGAATGACGTTGCAAAAACTGGACCAAACCGTGGGTGTCATTCTCGAATGTTTGTGAATATTTTGAATACCCCGCGTTTTTTCCGTGCGCCAATTGTTTCAAGGGAGAGTAGCTGTTAAGTTCTTTCACTCCAGCCGACCCCCACCTCCCTCTTCCCCCCCCTGGGGCCCCACCTCCCACCCCCTGGGCCCCCCACCCCACCCCTGACCAAGCGCGCATCAGTATCTGTCCAGCTGTGTGAGTGACAACACATGTTGATGTGGCAGTGAAGTGCAGGCAATTACAGTGCCTTTTACCTGTCTCAGTGAACACAGAGTGGGTGTTTATCGTATGTGCAGTGTTCATATATGTTTATAGTATTATTATCAGAATGTGATTGGCATTTGGTAATGGTGTGTGAGCGAAAAATAGTGATTACAACACCGCTGATGTGGCAGTGAAGTGCAGGCAATTACAGTGCCTTTTACCTGCCTCAGTGAACACAGAGTGGGTGTTTATCGTATGTGCAGTGTTCATATATGTTTATAGTATTATTATCAGAATGAGGTTGGCATTTGGTAATGGTATGTGAGCGAAAAATAGTGATTACAACACCGCTGATGTGGCAGTGAAGTGCAGGTAATTACAGTGCCTTTTACCTGCCTCAGTGAACACAGAGTGGGTGTTTATCGTATGTGCAGTGTTCATATATGTTTATAGTATTATTATCAGAATGAGGTTGGCATTTGGTAATGGTGTATGAGCGAAGGTAATGATGTGTGAGCGAAAAATAGTGATTTTACACCCCTCACTTCTAACGGCACTGCCCGTCCTGTGAAAGTCAACAAAGTCATGAAACGTACATCAATGGAAAGCTGAAGGTTAGTACTTTCTAATGGTACCTTATTTTTTTCTCTAGCTTTATTCTGTGCAGAGTTATTAAGGTTTAAAGGTTTGTTTACATTTGGCTGAAACCCCCGCGGGAGAGGACAGTCAGACCAAAACAATACCCGCGGTTAAAGGGTTAACCCGCCCCATCCCGACGTTTTCTGGGCAGTGGTACGCCCCAGTCCCGACATTATTGGACCTTTTTTTTTTTTGGCTCAAACATCCGCTTTTGGTGAGAAACATTGAAAATTCATAGAGAAATTGCTCACCTGAGGTTTAAAATACTCGATCTAGGTACGAGTACCTCCTTACCTGACTGGGTTTTCTAACAGGCTGGCACCAAAGAGAACGAGTTCTATGGGAGGGTAACTATTTTATCCACTCATAAACAGTATTTATTTATTTACTTGGTACGAATTTATATGTAGTACAAGAGTATATATTGGTTTTCAAACAGTAATATAGGCATTATAAGCATTGTTTCACTCACTAACTCATCACCATTCATGACCTTTTTTTTCCCACATTATCTGATCATCATTTCTGACTGTTTCTTCCTCTAATGCTATGTAAACTTTGTCCTCCACATTGTCATCGATTGGGGAATCACTCTGGCCCTGAATGTCTTTATTGGCCAGGTCACTGGTAACAGGTGAATTGCCGAGACAATGGCGTGCAGGGGGGGCGGGAGAGGTTATGCGGTGTAAGGCATTGTCCCTGCTTGGCATCTTGTAGAGGAATAGAAGAAGGTGTCCCGTGTATACGTGCCAAAAATCACTCGCGAAATCACTCGCGAAAACTGAAAATTGTGCAAATTAGGGACTTTGCATTGTTGCTGCGTTAATTCACGTCTCCGGGATATGAGTGCACATCATGTGAGGACGTGAATTCACGTCTCTGGGACGCGGCAGGTTAACCCTACCATAGATAATTACAGTGATGTAGACAAGGATGACATTGTTAAAATATTGCCAGAGCCAACACTTGACAAAAAATGTCGTATGATATTCAGTGTGGATGTCAATAGCTGGCCTGTGTGTGAGAGAGAGAAGGAGAGAGAATTATTGGGTAATGAGGCTCAACATGATCAGTAAGTTTAGATTAATAGGTGTAGAAGACGGGGATGAATAAGAAAAGTGATAATCATGTGATACAAATATTTGTTTAATTTGCAGGCTTTAATTTTGCGTATCATTACAATAGCAGAATGGCACAATGAGCCATAAATTACTCAGGCTGTAATGTATTAAGTCTGGTGCTACTTGTGATATTTATATTTACCTAATTAAGATTTATTTGCTTTATCTCAAGAATATTACTTGTATTTTTATAAGAAATTGTGTCACAGGTGTGCCTTACATTTTCAAGGCATCATTACATGTATTTCACAAAGAAAATCATATATTTTTTTAAGTTAGAAAAGTTCCTACACGTTCTGTGTACTAGAATTCAATTGTGATAAACACTTACAGTACGTGGCTTTATTTCAAGCACACATATGTGTATGTGTTCAGTGTGAGAAAAGGAGTGCAAAATAAATTATAATCTTTATTTGGTGCAATAGGGGTTATAAAAATATGTTTTTCACAGTTTCTTTTTTAAAAAACCTCCGTCAGTGTCCGAAGTCACCTCAGCAGTGTCCGAAGCCATCGCCAAATACATGCGCTCCCATTTGAAGGGCAAAAGCATTGACTGTCTGAAGTCACCCCACCCCAGTCTGAAGTCACCCCACATTGATTATGACTTCAGACAGCAATATAAGTATTTTTTTTAAATACAAGCAGAGACCTGAATATTTTTCACCTGTCTCACCATAAAGCTTTGTTCTTAAACCACACATTCATGCAAGAAATAATCTTGTTAAAGCTTAACATGCTGAGTTACGACTTAGAATAGGTAAAATTCATCAGAAGTCACCCCACTTTACAGCATCTTGTGGGGCCTGTTGGCGGCAGGCAGGTCAGAGGTTGAAGCAGAAGCTGGATGATTTGGCTTGATGGTGCAGCACATGGCGATGCAGGAAGGTAAAATGGCATGAGGTGCTGAGAGGTAGTGCATTCAACGACAGACACAGCAAAAGTGGACAAACGAAGCAGGCAGCGCACTAAGTGGGGGTGGGGGGATGGGGAGGGACTGGGAGGGAGACACACCTGGCAGTGGCTTGCTGGTTTGGACGTCTATCTGTCTATCTATCCATAGCCCGACGCCCGAATCCCGCAAAGGGTGGCCGCAAAAAAATGCCTCCAAATTGCTCTGTCACCCACCATTTGACTACCCTCCCCCCAACTCACTCCCCCCAACTCACTCCCCCCTCCCTCATATACCTCTCAACTTCATCCCTCCACCACATCCTCGGTCTACCCCTCCCTCTCCCTCCCTCCCTCCACCTCACCTACATACACCCTCTTAGTCAGTCTTTCATTCTCCATTCTCTCCACATGTCTAAACCACCTCAGTGTATTTCTTCTAATCTTCTCAACCACATCCACATCCACCCCACAACGTGCACGTTTCAAACCTGGGAGCGGTGGGGTGTCATACTAGCAAGGCGATGGACCTTCAGATTGTTCGAATTGTGGGAATGTTCCCCCATTTCTTTTGTTTGATCTTGTCAATGTTCAGTGCGTTGGATATTGGGGTATGGGTGTACAGTCTTCAGAAGTTAACATATACAATATTTCTGCAAAACCTGGGTGTCATAAATCTCTATCTATCTATCTGTTGCTAGACGCCATAATCCCGTAAAGGGTGGCCACTTGACCTTGAGTTTTTCGTTTGACGGGGAGGGGCATTAATCCTCCACCAACCCACCTGCTGACACATAGGTAGCATGTATGGTTTGGTTATATGGTTACCACCCAGCATTGTAAATGGTTTCTTGGCTTGCAGGAAACCATTTCGCTTGTCACTCAATGCAAAGCCACCTGTGAAGGAAAGGAAGGCAATAAGAAGTGACAGGAAAGATGGGAGAAATAGGAAGAGAGGAGGACAGACACAGAAAAAGAATGATAAAGGTGTCATAAATGATTTTATAATTATGATAGTTGCTGTCATGAAATTTTCACCATTTGTTAATGGAGTTCTACTGCAGTGTGACTTTTTTTCTTTTTTTTTTAAGATTTGGACAAGTGCTGGACACATTGTGGTAGAGCTTCATTAAAAAATAATGAAAATTTATGACAAGGATTATCTTTCATAATTTTGAAATTAATTTATAACACCTAGGTTTTGCAGAAATGTCATTTGTTACAAAATATTGTATAATTCATAACTCACAGTTTCTGCAAAAACAACATGTTACTGAAGAGCACAAAGTTTGGTTTGTTGAGTTTGGTTGTGGTGTTCTGCAGAGGGCAGTGGGTTGCCTTGGACACAAAACACATTTATCCCCAAATCGTTCAGATTTCTTAGGTTAGGTTAAAGTAAGGTCATATAAAGTTACATTAGGTTAGTGAGAACAAATGATTTGTGACGGATCGACGTTGGAGCTGAATCAACCTAAAAGTCCGATAATGACGGTTGGCTGCTTGCCACGGTTTGTTTGTAAAACTGATGGTTTTAGATTGATATCTTCAAAATTATGCCTATTTGCAACTTTTTAAAGCTTTCACATCCCCTCCCTGTAAAACAGGTACCGGTAACTCAAAGTCAAACAGCCACCCCGTATGGGATTATGGCATCTGTAGATAGATTGACAGTGATAATTACGTTATAGTTTATTGAGGTAGTTTGTGGAGTGAGGAGGAGATGCAGGGGTGTGCAAGGGACAGCATGGTGGAACGATGTGGTGAAATGAGCTGTGGAACAAAAGAAGAAGGCTTATGGTGATGGCTAGCTAGTAGAGGTAGGGGAGAAGATGAGAGAGAGAAGAGAGAGGTATATGTGAGCATGTGACTCTCGATTCTTGTAGTAGGAGTTAAAGATGAATACAGGGAGTTGATCTTAATTTATTATCTTCAGAGAAAATCTAAGTTGAGCAGGGTATATCTTACATAAACTTAATATACTAAGTAAGTCTAGTTGGACCCCTCTTCTTGTTCACTCTCTCCACTACCTGTCGGTTCTATAGCTAGCCTCCTTCTGAGCTCTGCTTCCTAAATTCTGGTATAGCAGGGGTCGTGTCACATGTGTTACACTGTTTTTGGAATGTTTTAGAAGCCTGTGTGTGAGTATGTGTGTATGTGTGTGTATGGTCACTAGGCGCTGTTGTGTGCCTATAAAGCATTCCTTGAGTTAGAGTGTGTAAGCATGTTTAGCATTGCTCGATTCTCACAGACACAGTACCTTCTCATCATCTGACTTGCTGCTTCTATCTGTCTGTCTATCTGTCTATTTATCTATCTATCTGTTATGATTTGTAATTATAATATGGAGTCCTGACATTGCTCGGCCACGCCGCTGAAGGTCCTCCGACAGCAATCATCATTGACATATGCTAATCTGTTAGTACATAATATTGATTATAATATTGTACACATACAATATTCATAGTAAATTGCAGTGATCTAGTAATATTACATTTTAAACAAGTTGTATACATATTTGAATAAATGCACTAAAGGTAACTATTTGACTGTAATACAGTATGTACATGGGTTATTGTAGTGAAATGCATACATGCAAGAGTAAAAAAAAATAGTTTAAAATTAAGATTATGGTAAGAGTTATTAATATTTAAAAACATGGAAGAGAGAGAGAGAGAGAGAGAGAGAGAGAGAGAGAGAGAGCGAGACAAGGAGGTAGCTCGTGGGACTCTCCTTATAATTCACTTGTGTGTGAGAGACATTGTTAATATATCCAAGACAAATAAAAATAGTCCCATACTAATCTTTACCTCTCCTGTCATTGCATGACAAATGGGAACCAAGATTATCTACTTACAAAACTACTCACGTATAACAACCGCTCATCCACGAGTCTAATATACGTATAACTGATCGACAAAACATCACTACAAGAAGCTACAAAGTTATTGTGAGATATGGCGGCAGCGAACGTACGAACCTTGTCTACGAATCTACAGTGAATTCCTACAAAATACAAGCTACAAGCCTACGAGTCTACAAGCCTACAAGTCTACAAGTCTACAAGCCTACAAGCCTACAAGCCTATGAGTCTACAAGCCTACGAGTCTACGAGTGTGCAGTTGATTCTACATTATCAAGATTGAAAACAAAAACTACCTCTTATAACCAACAACTCACAACCAGCTCCTGACAGTATTCTCTCCAACCAGCCCCCTCCGTCTCCACGATCATCACGCTGATTTAGAAGTGATCACACGACGTCTTGCCAGTAGTTTAACAAAATATTGATACAAACAATCTTGCAATTTCTATGACGAACCAACGAACTACAACCATCTACAATCAACTACAAGTAACAACTCTACGTGTCGTCTGTATAATCTTCTACACGCACCTACAAGTAGCGGCAGTCTTCATCCCACCGCTGCCACCAAATGTGACTCTCGATTCTTGTAGTAGGAGTTAAAGATGAATACAGGGAGTTGATCTTAATTTATTATCTTCAGAGAAAATCTAAGTTCAGCAGGGTATGTCTTACAGACTTAATATACTAAGTAAGTCTAGTTGGACCCCTCTTCTTGTTCACTTTCTCCATTACCTGTCGGTTCTATAGCTAGCCTCCTTCTGA
Organism: Coenobita brevimanus; assembly: GCF_032717465.1. Taxonomy (NCBI): domain Eukaryota; kingdom Metazoa; phylum Arthropoda; class Malacostraca; order Decapoda; family Coenobitidae; genus Coenobita; species Coenobita brevimanus. The sequence goes on along the minus strand of NC_137035.1, from coordinate 14,977,318 downwards.
GCTCTGCTTCCTAAATTCTGGTGTAGCAGGGGTCGTGTCACATGTGTTACACTGTTGTTGGAATGTTTTAGAAGCCTGTGTATGAGTATGTGTGTATGTGTGTGTACGGTCACTAGGCGCTGTTGTGTGCCAATAAAGCATTCCTTGAGTTAGAGTGTGTAAGCATGTTTAGCATTGCTCGATTCTCGCAGACACAATACCTTCTCATCATCTGACTTGCTGCTTCTATCTGTCTGTCTATCTATCTATTTATCTATCTATCTATTATGATTTGTAATTATAATATGGAGTCCTGACAAGCAGGAGAAGGGAGGTTAAGAGACTGTTGAAGGAGAGTAAAAAGAAAGTGGATGAAGAGTTTGGGAGGAATCTGAGTGTGAAATGGAGGGAGAGTAAAAAATTGTTTTGGAAGGAGGTAAAGAAAGTAAGGCAGTGTGAAAGGGGAAATAGTAGGGGAGTGAAAGATAGGAATGATAGATTGTTGGTGGAGAAGAGAGAGAAATGGAGGAGATGGAAGGAGCACTTTCAGGCTTTGTTGAATGTAGAAAGTGAAAGCATTTCGAGTATAAGTGGTTGGGGAATGGCTGGGAGAAGAAGAGATGAGAGGAGGGAGGAAGAGATCAGTAGGGCAGAAGTAGTGGAAGCAATGAAGAAGATAAAGATGGGAAAGGCCCAAGGAATTGATGGAGTGTGTGGTGAAATGCTGAAGTATGGGGGTGAGATTGTAGTGGAGTGGATATGGAAGTTGTGTACAGTAGATTGGCTTGGGAAGAGGGAAGGGTTCCAGAGGACTGGAAATCAGGTATAATTGTTCCTTTATACAAAGGAAAAGGGGAGAGAGAAGTATGTGGTAACCATAGGGGTATGTGCCTTCTTAGTGTGACTGGAAAAATATATGGTAGAATACTCATTGATAGGGTTAGGCATATGACAGAGGAGCAAGTTGGAGAAGAACAAGGGGAATTTAGGAAGGGAGAAGGGCGTGTAGATCAGATATTTGTTCTAAGATGTTTAATGGAGAAGTATCTAGAGAAGGGAAAGAAAGTGTATGCTGCCTTCATGGACTTGGAGAAAGCTTATGACAATAGGTAGGCAAGGCATGTGGAACGTATTAAGAATATATGGGGTGGAGGGGAAATTGTTGAGTGCTGTGAAGAGTATGTACGAAGGAGCTAGGGCTACGGTGCAAGTGGATGGTGACCTGAGTGAGTTCTTTGATCTCAGTGTGGGACTGAAACAGGGTTGTGGGATGTCTCCCTGGCTGTTTAATATATACATGGATGGAGTTGTAAAGGAGGTGCAGGGTAGGGCAGTGGATGTGGGGGTGGCTCTAATGAATGAGGGTGAGATTTAGAAGATTCTGGTGTTGCTGTTTGCTGATGATACAGTATTGTTGAGTGAAGATGAATGGGAGTTGCAAGGTTTGGTGAATGGATTTGGGACAGTGTGTGGGAAGAGGAATATGAGAGTTAATGTAAACAAGAGTAAAGTTATAGTCTTTGAGAGGAATGAAGTCACAGAATGTACAGTGAGGTTGGATGGTGAGGATATGCAGGATGTGAGTGCATTCAAGTACTTGGGTAGTGTGATGAGTAAGGATGGAACTTTGGGGGATGAAGTGCGTGAAAGGGTACAGAAGGGAAGGAAGGTTGTTGGTTCACTGAAAGCAGTGATGAGAAATAGGGAAGTGAGTATGGAAGTTAAGAAGTCACTGCATGATAGTACTGTATTGTGATCCCTACCCTGACGTATGGAAGCAAGGCGTGGATCTTGCAAGAGGGGAACAAGTCAAGAGTGAGAGCAGTGGAAATGAGTAACTTGAGAGGAGCCGAAGATTAGGTGAAATACACTGAGGTGGTTTGGACATGTGGAGAGAATGGAGAATGAAAGACTGACTAAGAGGGTGTATGTAGGTGAGGTGGAGGCAGGGAGAGGGAGGGGTAGACTGAGGATGAGGTGGAGGGATGGAGTTAAGAGGTATATGAGGGAGGGGGGAGTGAGTTGGGGGGAGGGTAGTGAAATGGTGGGTGACAGAGCGACTTGGAGGCATTTTGTCTGCGGCCACCCTTTGCGGGATTAGGGTGTTGGGCTATAGATAGATAGATAGATTATTGAGAAAAGAAAATACAGTTATAAGTTTTATGCATGGGAGCTTTCCTGTTGTTTTGCCAAAATTACTTTTTTTTTTTTTTTTTTTTTTTTTTTTTTATCATCCACCTAAAACACTGCTGTAGAGAAAGCTGTTATTTTGGTCAGAATTAACCAAAATAGCAAACCTAGCCAATCTTATCTTAAACAATTTTAACCTAACCCAGCTAGGCTACAGTAGGGTGGGTTTCACCCCCAACCCCCTCCCCATTACTTTAATCATTTGCAAGTACAATAAAACCTCTATATAACAGACTTCAATAGACTGGAATTCGCTTTTATCGGACTCGAGGAGCTACCGGACTAAATTCCTTTATGTATTGGAAAAGGTCCGATAAAGCCAGAAGCAGTCCGGACTGTCTGACCACTTCAGCTATGTTCACCACAGTAAGGTAAATAAAAGACATTTTTATCAGTGTGCAGTGCAGTATTATTACATATCTTATACCATTTGATTAATGTAGTGAAGTTATAACACAGTACAGTACCACAATGGTGGTAAAATCAGTTTAAAAACCGTTCCTGCGTTCTGGACTAATGTCTGAGAAATCAGAAAAAGCCCGGATTAGCAGGGGGAAGTCCGGATGTCACTTTTATCGGAATTTAGCATTCTTCAGAATGGTTTGGGCCCCAAGTAGTCCGTTATAGTGAGGTCTTACTGTACTCAAAATATAATCTAGGAACCTGCTGCCATACTTACGTACTTATGAACCCAGAATGCAGCTTGCCCTTTTAAAGTATTTATTAATACTTTGCCACTTGGGTAACTGGTCTTCCAAATATTCTGTTGGAATGGACCTTAAACAGGATATTTTTTATGCTTCATAAATTATCATAGATGCTGGGCTTTGTGTGTGTTTGTGTGTGTGTGAATTATGTAAAGACTTATCACATATATGGTACCATTACCCCATCGAGATTACCATCAAAAGAAAAACTGCCAAACTCTCCAAATGCATGTCGTACTTTCAGTGTAACTTCAAATTCTTTACCAGTATGTTTGGATAATTTCAGTTGATTAAGTTAGAATAGTTTAGGTTGGTTATGATACATTAGATTAGGTTTAGTAACTTAGGACTGAGATTTTGATTTGGTCTGATAGGTAGTGTGGGACACTTTAAGTTAAGTTAGGTAACAGTTGTAGGTGGTTAAAATTGGAAGGGTCTGGAGGATGAAGTCTCCCATTTAGGTTAAGCTACGTTAGGATTGATTAGGTTAGGCTTGATCATTAAATTTCCTGTAGATTTGAATGTTTGATGCAGTGTTGCATCCCGTCAGTGAAGTTGGTGTTAGCCTAATCAGCATGTCTAGATGGTAAACAGGCTGCCATGGGCGAACTGGTGACTTCCCTAAATACCCCAGAATAGGTATATGTTAATTTTCCTCTACACCTTTTGTACTCTATTTTTGAATTAATTAGTTAATTTTTTTATATGTCCAACTCTGGGCAAAGGCTTCAAGGCCTATGGTATCCCCAGGACATATCCCCAAGGCCCAGTGCCGGTAGTTCTCCAACATCTCCACGTGTCACCAGCACCTACCATCCATACTGATAACATGCTAGGGCTGTCTTATACAGAACTGGTGTATTGGTGTTAGTGGGGGTGTTTTCACGACATGTCGGCGGGTCTTCTGGTAGATCAGTGAAGTTTTCTTTTTATGATATTCAAATCCATAAACTGTTCTCTGCCCCAGCGTGGTTTTGAACCAGGGTCCGTTAGGACTGCAGGCCACTGCTCTACCGATTGAGCTGCTGCCTCCCCCAAGTAAAAACAGTCATGTTGCATGCTGTACTAAGATTACGGTATTTTCCTGAAGACTGTGACATTGTAAAGCCGCCACCACACGGGAACTCGTGTACGTCCAAATTTGCTGCCACATGAGGGTCAACAGCCAAGCGAGGAATGCCATCAGACCCATTCGTAGACATCTGCGCCCACCATGGCTGTTCTTGACTCCAACAGTCCTCTTCTTCTCTGTAGTAGACTTTATACCTATGGTCCTTCCAATTTATCCAGATCGTTTGGGGGTTGTCCCTCACGGGAGTTCCCCTTCGAGCGACGCTGCCGAATCTGCACCAAAACACACCTCTCTGTCTCATGTCAGCTATTTACTACTTCTAAATGAAATTTATTTACAGTATGTATATATATATATATATATATATATATATATATATATATATATACAGTATATATATATATATAATTCTCTAATATGGCTATATAGTGTAAGAAAATGCCTATTGTTTTTAATAATAACAATGACATTTTATAAATACCTCAACACTTGGCAACGTTGCTTTCCAACGTTGTCGTGCTTGTAGGTGAGTCAGTGAGGGTAGGTCAGGTGTCAATCCGCAGGTCACTTTCTCTGACTGCCATTAAAAGATAAGCTGCTACCCCTACTACTCGCCCTCGTCTGCTCCACAGTCGAGAAAAAGAACTTATTTGCAGCATAAATAAGTATTTTTTAGAAGAGAAGGCAAAGAGGGGACCTATAATTGATCCCTCAAAAGCAGTTGCTCAAACAGCAAAGGCCACCAACGTGAGTGAAGTAACAGTCAGACGAATTTGCTCTTCCTTCAATCAAGCCTGCATTACACAAAAGTCACCAGAACAAACTATAATAATTCATAAAACCGTATAGACTTTTCATAGTATAAATAAATCACCATAAACTGTAGATTTTATATGCAGAGAGAGAGAGACAGACAGACAGACAGACAGACAGACGAAGTCAGGAGGCTTTTCCTCAAATTCTAATACTGTAATTCACAAAACCGTATAGAGTTTTCATAGTAGTAAATCTCCATAAAATGTTGATTTTATATGCAGAGAGAGAGAGAGAAAGAGAGAGAGAGCTGAGAGTGAGGGTTAACCCTTGTCTCTAATCCGATAATTGGCCCAGTAGAAACTGTGGCAGCGTCGCATGTAGGGGAATTCCCGTGAGGGACAACGCCCAAATGATCTGGATAAATTGGAAGGACCATAGCTGTGGCCAAGCTGTGTGCATCATCTGCTATCTTGAACTCAGTAGTCAAAACAGAAACTATATTAAGAATTGTCATGATTATTTTATTACCTTTAGTAATCTTTGTATAATTTTTAGTTATACGACTCATGTTTTTATTTGAGAAAGTGGTAATTTGTAAGGATAGAAGATCACCTTATTTTGCAATATTCAACTGTTTTTTCCATACTTTATATCACCGTGTAATTCTTTAAGTATTTTCTGATCTTGTTCACAGGTTTCTATGTTTTTTTTATACTGTACTTTTAAAAGTGGTGAAAAGCATTTTAAAAAAGAAAAGTTTATTTACAGTCGGATGAAATCTAGCGGACAGAGACAGATGGATGCCATATTAGAATGCCATTTTTGAATGAACTTACCACCAAACCCAAATTTTTGTATCTTAACCAACTTCATGTATCCTAACCTAACCCCTTTTATGCTAACCAACCAGTTCTGTGCTAATCTTACTAAACCTTCTAACCTGACCTAACCCATCCCTTATGTAATCATATTTTCTTTGACAGGGTGGATAGACAAGGATTGTGGAAAGTGTTAAGAATATATGGAGTAGATGGGAAGTTGTTGAATGCTGCGAAGAGTATGTACGATGGTGCGAAGGCTGCAGTGTGTGTGGATGGTGAACTAAGTGAATTTTTCTCTTTGAAAGTTGGTTTGAAACAGGGATGTGTCATGTCTCCATGGTTGTTCAATCTGTACATGGATGGGGTAATAAAAGAGGTACAAGGTAGGGTAGTGGATGTTGGAGTGGCCCTGGTGAGAGAGGATAGTGTTTGGAAACTCCCTGTACTGTTGTTTGCAGATGATACTGTGTTGATGAGTGAAGACGAAGGGGAGTTGCAAGGCTTGGTGGATGAGTTTGAGAGAGTGTGTAAGAAACGGAACCTAAAGGTGAATGTAGGGAAGAGTAAAGTGATGGTCTTTGAGAGAGGTGAAGTTAGTGAATGTACAGCGAGGTTAGGTGGTGAGGAATTGGAAAATGTGAGTATGTTTAAGTATTTGGGTAGTGTGATGAGTAAGGATGGATGTTTGGAGGGTGAAGTGCTTGAAAGGGTACAGCAGGGAAGAAAGGTTGCTGGTTCCTTGAAAGCAGTGATAAGAAACAGGGAAGTGAGCATGGAAGTGAAAAAGTTACTACATGACAGTATTGTGATACCAACTCTAACGTACGGAAGTGAAGCTTGGACATTGTTGGAAGGACACAAGTCAAGAGTGAGAGCAGTGGAAATGAGTTATTTAAGAAGAGCCTGTGGAGTCACGTGGAGAGACAGGCTGACGAATGAGGATATAAAGGAGCGTTGTGGTGTGGATGTGGATGTGATAGGAAGTGTTATGAGGAACACACTGAGGTGGTTTGGCCATGTGGAGAGGATGGAGGGTGAAAGACTGACAAAGAGAGTGTATGTGAGTGAGGTGGAGGGGGGAAGAGGGAGGGGGAGGCTGAGGATGAGATGGAGGGATGGGGTGGAGAGGTATATGAGAGAGGGGGGTGTGAGTTGGGAGCAGGGCAGTGAAATGACGGGGGACAGGGCGACTTGGAGGCGATTTGTTTGTGGCCACCCCAAACGGGATTGAAGCGTCTGGCAATAGATAGATAGATAGATTTTCTTTGTTTATTATGTATCCTCATCATACTCAAAAATTCACTTCACCATTACAGAGTCACTGAATAAGTTCAGTGGAAATATTTTTTAAGAAATGGTCTTCTTAATTTAGTAAGCGAGGGATTTCCCAGCTGTGTGGTGCTGCAGAGATCCAGAATTTAAGAACTCTGAAGAGGTAGCAGTCTGGGGTAGTTTCAGCTCTCATTACCAAGCAGTTTCCCGAGGACAGCAGTATCCATTGCAAAAGTCATTACCTGGTTCACATTCATTGTTGTTGATAAACATGTCATCTGCTATGAGTCACTACAAGTAACCTCCCAGTCGCGTAGGGTGAACTGTGTTGTGAGCTCAACAAAGAAGATTGTGGCCATCATCGTACACTGTGTGATAGAGAATGGCTATCCAAGCTCAGATTAGACGTCCATTTTGGTCTGCACATAGCTTCCATCAGTCTCTGTGTGATAGCAGCTTAAGAAGACAGTTGAAGTCACCATGCCTTTATGTAAAAGTTTTGCCAAATTTTCTTATAGTGATCATAGGACATAAACCAAGTAGGCTAGAATAATAAATAAAACCAAATTGGAATGTTGAGATACATTGTTTATTGATATTTTTGTCAGTTTATAAGACTGATAATGTATGTATTAGCAGTTACCAGTTTTACGAAAGTAGCATTTTTATTATCATAGTGGTGATGATTATTTCTTAAAATGTTCCACTTTTGTTTATATAATCTCTTGTTTTAACAAGCCCCTTTGCTCTCTATGAATGTAAATACCTTCCAGAAGTGAACAGAGGGGAAAATGTGGGGTTAAAACATGCTCAAACTAAGTCAAGTAACAATATGTAGCCTAAGCAAACTGTATGTATAGAATGTCTTAGCTAGCTGATTCCCATGCTTTTGTAATACTGGGTCACATTAAATTTGTCCTCTGCAAAAATTATATTTTGCCAGTTTGATGTCATTAGGTTGCTTGCTGGTATCAGCCACCACAGTTGCTAAATACAAACTTGTAATTTACAAAGTTGTATGTACGGTAAGTAAGATTTTTAGGTTAGGTTAGAGTGTTCCAGGTAAGCTTTGGGCAGTTTTCATGGTTGTAGGATTGTTTGGTACCGGTATGTATTATGTAGGTTTTAGCCCCACATTTTCCATCTTCAAAACCATTCCCATTATTAGCAGAGTGGATGAGGAATTTGGAAGAAATTTGAGTGTCAAGTGGAGGGAATGTAAGAAAATGTTCTGGGAAGAGGTAAAGAGAGTCAGACAGGGTGGCAATGAAGTTGGTAGGGGAGTGAATGATAAAAATGGTAGTTTACTAGTTGAGAAGGGAGAAAAAGTGAACAGATGGAGAGAACACTTTAAGGAATTGTTGAACGTAGAGAATAAATGTGAGTATAAGTGGCTGGGGAATGACTGGGAGAAGGAGGGAGGTGAGAAGACAGGAAGAAATCAGTAGGATGGAAGTTGTGGAAGCAATGAAGAATGTCAAAATGGGGAAAGCCCCAGGAATTGATGGAGTGTGTGGTGAAATGCTGAAGCATGGGGTATAGTAGTAGAATGGATGTGGAAGATGTGCAGATTGGCCTGGGAGGAAGGTAGAGTCCCAGAGGATTGGAAGTCAGGTATAATTATTCCCTTGTACAAAGGGAAAGGGGGAAAAGAAGTGTGTGGTAATCTTAGGGGCATTTGTTTTCTTAGTGTAATAGGAAAAGTATACAGTAGGATACTTATTGACAGAGTTAGGGAAATAACAGAGGAATTAGTTGGAGAAGAACAGGCAGGCTTTAGGAAGGGAAGAGGTTGTGTAGATCAGATATTCATTCTTAGATCTCTTGTGGAAAAGTTTCTAGAGAAGGGAAAGAAGTAATATGCAGTCTTCATGGATTTGGAGAAAGCATATAACAGGGTGGATATACAAGGATAGTGGAAAGTATTATGAATATATGGAGTAGATGGGAAGTTGTTGAATGCTGTGAAGAGTATGTATGAGGGTGCTAAGGCTGCGGTGTGTGTGGATAGTGAACTGAGTGAGTTTTTCTATATGAAGGTGGGGTTGAAACAGGGATGTGTCATGTCTCCATGGTTGTTCAATCTATATATGGATGGGTTTGTAAATGAGATACAAGGTAGGGCAGTGGATGTTGGAGTGGCCCTAATGTGAGATAGCAGTGTTTGGAAATTTCCTGTACTGTTGTTTGCAGATGATACTGTGTTGTTAAGTGAAGACGGAGGGGAGCTTCATGGCTTGGTGGATGAGTTTGGGAGAGTGTGTAAGAAACGGAATCTAAAGGTGAATGTGGGGAAGAGTAAAGTTATGGTCCTCGAGAGAGGTGAAGTCAGTGAATGTTCAGTGAGGTTGGATGATGAGGAAATGGAGAAATGTGAGTATGTTTAAGTACTTGGGTAGTGTGATGAGTAAGGATGGAAGTTTGGAGGGTAAAGTGCTTGAAAGGGTACAACAAGGAAGAAAGGTTGCTGGATCCTTGAAGGCAGTGATAAGAAACAGGGAGGTGAGCATGGAAGTGAAAGAGTTATCACATGACAGTATTGTGATACCAACTCTAACGTATGGAAGTGAAGCTTGGACGTTGTTGGAGGGACACAAGTCAAGAGTGAGAGCAGTGGAAATAAGTTATTTGAGAGGAGCCTGTGGAGTCACATGGAGAGACAGACTGACAAATGAGGATGTGAAGGAGCATTGTGGTGTGGACGTGGATGTAATAGGAAGCGTTAGGAGAAACACACTGAAGTGGTTTGGCCATGTGAAGAGGATGTAGAGTGAGAGACTGATGAGGAGAGTGTATGTGAGTGAGATGGAGGGGGAGAGAGGGAGGAGAAGGCCAAGTATGAGATGGAGGGATGGAGTGGAGAGGTATATGAGAGAGGGGGGTGTGAATTGGAAGCAGGGCAGTGGAATGGCGAGGGACATAGTGATGTGGAGGCGATTTGTTTGTGGCCACCCCGTATGGGATTAAGGCGTCTGGCAATAGATAGGTAGATTAAATTCGAGGTTGGATTTAGGCAGTTTTCATGTTTGTAGGATTGTTTGGTACTAGTATTTATTAGCTATGTAGGTTTTAGTCCCACATTTTCCCTCTTCAAAACTCTTCCCACTATTAGCTGGTACTGTACTAAATTCCAGGTTAGGTTTGGGCAGTTTTCCCGTTTGTAGGATTGTTTGGTATAAGTACATATCCAACGGCCATACCACGTTGAGTACACCGCTTCCCGTTCGATCAGCGAAGTTAAGCAACGTTGGGTCTGGTTAGTACTTGGATGGGTGACCGCCTGGGAACACCAGATGCTGTTGGCATCCCTACGTCAAGTGGGGTTGGTGGAGGATTAGTGCCCCTCCCTGTAAAAACAATTAACTCTAAGCCCTTGGCCACCCTGTCTGGGATACATGGCGTCTGGCAATGAATGAATGAATGTATTATGTAGGTTTTAGCCCCACATTTTCCCTTTTCAAAACCCTGTCCACTGTTAGCAGGTATTATGACTGTCAGGAATATGAAGGTGGAGGCAGACACCATAAGGCACTTACCCTTGATGCTAATCTCGTATGCAGGTCTTTCATCCTGTGGTGGGTTTTGCACCCACTATCCTGGGATACAAAGCTACTGCATCATCTAGGTTACCACAGTTACTTTCCCTAGGTGCTACGAAGCCACTACATCATCCAGATTACCACAGTTACCTTCCCTAGGTGCTACTTTAAATATGGTACTCATTTTATGTGTCAACCCACAAAAGATGGATAGACACCTGAGTTGAATAGGGCCAGCTGCCTGCACCAGTATTTGAATGCTGACACTAATGGACTGGCAGCTTTAAAGCAAGCAGCATTAACTCAGGGTTGCCAGGCCAATAGGGTCTTCCTCCTGCCCAGTTCTCCCCATAAAATCGCCCAATCTTTAATTAAGAAAAACAGGCCATCCAAAACTCGCTCTGTTTATGATATATGTCCTTCCCTCACTCACCCATTCCTCAGGATTTGTGTACCCCCTTCATAATACAGCTACTATTAAAATAACTCCCAAACCCAAAACCCACAACTTCCCAGATTTTCTTGCAATTCTGTCTTAAAAACTGGTTCAGTTTTGTGGGAAAAGTGCAGCCTTGGCAGCTCTGCACTAATCCCTTGGCTATATGTATGAGAAAAGGAGTAGGTAAATAATTTTAAGCCAATACTCAGGAATATTTTCCCTTTTTATTTGTTTTTTATTTATTTATTTACATTGATGTTTGTTTACATTGACCAGGTTGGGGTTCTCTTCTCTGTAACTTTTCCATTGTAGATTCTCTGTTTAATAATGGCGTTTAGTAAATATATAGTACCCCCCTCTGTATTTACTATCTATCTAACTATAGCCAGATGCCATAATCCCATAAGGGATGAGGAGAATGGTGGCTGAACAGGAAGCCATAGACAGAGGCGTTAATGAACAGTACAGAGCCCTCAAGAACAATCTCTTCAGAGTCACTGATGTAATGTGCGGTTGGACAGGAAGCCCACCAAGATATAAAGTAACTTGTTGGTGGGATGAGGTTGTAGAAGCTGCAGTTAAGGAGAAAAGAAGGCTTTTCCGAGAATGGAAGAAGGGTGGTAGCAAGGAGGAATACTTGGCTGTCAAGCCTAGGGCTAGAAGAGAGGTATACAGGGCGAAGTCTGAGTCACAGAGACTTTTATTTGATAACCTAAATCATGGGGAAAAGAAAAATATGATAATTAAGGAAGCAAATCAGATGAAGAAGGATAATCAGGATGTTATAGGTGAGCAGTAGGTGAAGAATGATGAAGGACGGATAGTGGTGAACAGTGAGGATATTAAAGATGCATGGAGAGAGCATTATAGCCAGTTGTTGAATGAGGAGTTTGAGTGGGACAGGGAAGGGTTGGAGCCAGCAGATCCAGTGTTTGGCCCTTGGCCTTTGTTTGATGCTGCTACTGTGAGTGAGACAATAGGCAGGATGAAGGTGGTGAAGGCAGGCGGTATGTCTGGGTTGACTGCCGAAATGTTGAAGGCCTCAGGAGATATAGGGGTGAGGTTAGTCTCTGACCATGAGTATGTTGTCCTAGGTGATTGGCTGAAGAGTGTACAGTAATTGTAAATGTGTATAAAGGGAAGGGTGATGCTCTGGAAAGAGGAAATTATAGAGGTATAAAGCTTTTAGATCAGGTAATGTAAAGAGTTTTAGAAGGTATGATCAGAGAAAGAGTGAATATTGATGAGATACATTTTGGGTTTATGCCAGGTAAGGGGACCACTGATGCCATATTCATTGTTTGACAGCTTCTGGAAAAATATATTGGTAAGAAAAGGGATCTGTATTTTGTTTTTGTTGATTTGAAAAAGGCCTTTGACAGAGTCCCAAGAGAGGTGGTGAAGTGGGCAATGAGAAAGCTTGGCCTGGAGGAGTGGCTGGTTAGGGTGGTTATGGCTATGTATGTGGGTGCTCACACCCAGGTGAGAGTGAATGGAGATTTGAGTGATGAGTTTTCCGTGAAAGTTGGTGTGCATCAGGGGTCAGTTTTGAGTTCCATGTTGTTTATCATGGTACTTGAAGCCCTTTCACGTGACTTCAGAAACGGATTCCCGTGGGAGATGTTGTATGCCGATGATTTGGTGTTGACTGAGGAGAACGAAAGGGATGCGGAAGAAAGATTTAGGAAGTGGAGAGATGGTATGGGGCACAAGGGCTTAAGGGTAAATGCAGATAAAACAAAAGTGATGATATCTAGGGTTGGTGGCAGTACTGTCAAAGACGAGGGAGAGTGGCCATGTGCAGTTTGCCACAAGGGCGTGGGAAGTAATTCCATCTTGTGCAGTGTTTGTGATAAATGGGTGCACAAGAGATGTAGTGGTATCAGAGGTAGACTGCGAGATAATGCTGATTTTATGTGTACAGCGTGTCAGGGAGAGCAGGTGGAGATTGTCAGGCGTGAAAGGATTGAACTTGCTGGTGAATCTCTTGAGTGTGTGGAAGAGTTTTATTATTTGGGAGACATGTTGTGTGCAGGAGGTGGGGTTGGAGCTAGCTCTGTGGCTAGGGTAAGAAGTGGTTGGAAGAAGTTCAGGGAGCTGTTGCCTCTCCTGACATTGAGAGGACTCTCCCTACATGCTAAGGGGTCTTTGTATGCAGCATGTGTTAAGAGTGTAATGCTGTATGGTAGTGAGACCTGGGCAGTAAAGGAGGAGGGTATTTGCCGGCTCAGACGTACAGAAATGTCAGTGATTAGGTGGATGTGTAGTGTGTCCCTGCGTGCAAGGTCTCGGGGGGGCTGGGTTTACGATGGAAGAGTTGAGAGGTAGGATGGAACTGGAGTGCATTGGTGTTGTGATGGGGAGAGGTAGATTGAGATGGTTTGGGCATGTGGAGAGGATGGAGGATGGTAATTGGGTGAGGAAGGTGAGAAGTGTTAAAATTGATAGTGGGATTATGAGGGGTAGACCTAGAAAGGCATGGGGCGAGGTCATTAAGTGTGACCTCAGGGTTAAGGGACTGAATAGGGAGGCTGCAGTAGATTGTGCAGCATGGAGAGCCACCATTAGGTGACCAAGGCTGATGCATGCAAGAATGTTGGAGCCTTTAAAAACGAATTGAAATGATGGCCATTTGTCTGAGTACGGTAAGTTGTTTTATGGGGAGGTGCATGAACCCTCTGCCAACCTACTTGTTGATGTGTAGGCAACATGTATGGGTTGGTTGTATGGGTATCTGATACCACGCATGGTTGTAAATGGTTTCTTGGCATACAGGAAACCATTAGGCTTTTTACTCAATGTAAAGCCACCTGAGAAAAAAAGAAGTGAAGTAAAAAGTGACAGGAAAGATGGGAGAAATAGGAAGAGAGGAGGGCAGAAACAGAAAAAGAATAATAAAGGTGATGGGGGAAGTAGGCAGCACCATCATCCACTCACTGGATGTAGTGCTGCTTACGGTAAAGCCCCAAGTTTCATGCCTAACTGGTTCCATGAAAAGTAACGCAAACCATGAAACTGCTAAACTTGGGGCATTGATCCTATGGGAAATATGCTAATTGGTTCTGGGTCCCATGCCCACTCCTCCTCAAACCCATTTTTGACATGTAAAATTTACTGGTCACGCCTGAAAAGAAATTTGTATTAATACGAAGTAGTGTACGTAATAGGCAAGGAAACTCACTTGGAAGGCTAGAATGAGGTGCTTAATGTAAATGATGGGGGTGTTATTTCCAAGGCAGGCGGTGAGGCTACTGCACCCCACCACCTCTGGCACCTCCACCCTCCTCTGCCTCTGCTGCCTCTGCCTCTCCATGCAACACATCCATCCTGTGCTGCACCTCTTCTGCGGCAGTGGTGGTGAACAGCGACGATCGCTTTCCGTGCACGCAGTGTATTTACATTTTCTCACCACGAATGGAGGGTTTTTCGCATGAAACCTTGTGTTTGGGAATATTTGCAGGCCACCACTAACCATAAGACTGCAAACAAAGATGTCACTTAACTTGTGGCTTTACTGTACATATTCCTTCTTTCACCTTTATCATTCAGTTTTCTGTGTCTGCCCTCCTCCCTGTTTCTCCCATCTTTCCTGTCACTTTTTATTACTCTTCTTTCCTTCTCAGGTAGCTTTACATTGAGCGACAAGCCTAATTAAGCCAACAAACCATTTACAGTGCTGAGTGGCAACCATATAACCAACCCACACATGTTGCCTACGTGTCAACAACCGGGTTGGGGAAGGGTTAGTGCACCTCTGTAAAACAACTAACTGAGACAAAGGGCCACCTTTTATGGGATTATGGCTTCTGGCTGGAGATAGATAGACAGTAAATAAAGAGGGGAGGTACTGATATTCTTCAGCTCACAACTCCATCTGGTAGCACATCTGTGTCAGAATGAGCAAGGTTGACCTAACCTAAACTTATTTTAGATGCAGTAGCAGATAGAGCAAGGAGCTAGAGAACCCACTCAGTACTAATTTGGTAAATGCCAACGAAAACAGTTCATGCAAAGGACCTCCCTTAATTAAGTCAGCCAATTTCAAAAATCACATTTTAGATATTGTACTGGTAGCAGATACTTTATGATGAACTGAAACTTCCTATCTAGCTATGAAAAAGTGGTATGCATTATTCAAGAATGGATATAGTCAGTGCCATCAGCATCAAAACCTGGTCCAGAGAAAGAAGATAATTATGCTAAAGTTGCTTAAATATGCTTCCTGGATAATTTCCCATATTGGCCCATAATTTTTCTATTACAAATGCTTCATATAATGGTAGAACAGTAACCCTTTACATTATGAACTAATTTTTATGTCCTTTGTACATATGTCATTCAGTCAACTTGGACTTGTCAGTTCCCTAGCCTTATCAACATCAATACCTCACCTTCTAATCTAAGTAAGCATATCTAAATGTGACGCCGTGTTATCTTTTAAAGAATCCCCATATTGTGGTTGACCTTGGTACCATTGATTTTTTCTGTGGAATGTCTATCTATCTATCTATGTATTGCCAGACGCCTCAGTCCCGTTTGGGGTGGCCACAAACAAATCGCCTCCAAGTCGCCCTGTCCCCCGTCATTTCACTGCCCTGCTTCCAACTCACATCCCCCTGTCTCATATACCTCTCCACCCTTCCCTCCATCTCATCCTCAGCCTCCCCCTCCCTCTTCCCCCCTCCACCTCACTCATATACACTCTCTTCGTCAGTCTTTCACCCTCCATCCTCTCCACATGGCCAAACCACCTCAGTGTGTTCCTCATAACGCTTCCTATCACATCCACATCTATACCACAACGCTCGTTTATATCCTCATTCGTCAGCCTGTCTCTCCATGTGACTCCACAGGCTCCTCTTAAATAACTCATTTCCACTTCTCTCACTCTTGACTTGTGTCCTTCCAACAACGTCCAAGCTTCACTTCCGTACATTAGAGTTGGTATCACAATACCGTCATGTAGTAACTTTTTCACTTCCATGCTCACTTCCCTGTTTCTTATCACTGCTTTCAAAGAACCAGCAACCTTTCTTCCCTGCTGTACCCTTTCACGCACTTCACCCTCCAAACCTCCATCCTTACTCATCACACTACCCAAGTACCGGTACTTAAACATACTCACATTTTCCAACTCCTCACCATCCAGCCTTGCTGTACATTCACTGACTTCACCTTTCTCAAAGACCATCACTTTACTCTTCCCTACATTCACCTTTAGATTCCGTTTCTTACACACTCTCCCAAACTTATCCACCAAGCCTTGCAGCTCCCCTTCGTCTTCACTTAACAACACAGTATCATCTGGAATGTACTGGAAGTAAACCAAAAGCCAAAACCAGCAAATTCTCAACAGTTACTGGTACTGAAAGCTATTGAGGAAAAAAGAAAAATGGAGATATGTAATAAGGGTAGTGTGATGAGGAAGGACGGAAGTTTAGAGGATGAAGTGCTTGAAAGGGTACAATGGAGAAGAAAGGTTGCTGGTTCATTGAAAGCAGTGATAAGAATAGGGAAGTGAGCATGGAAGTACAAAAGTCGGGTAAAATTATAGTTTCAGCCAGAAACAGAATTAGAAGATTCTGATTTTTAAATTTTTTTTGACAATTCAGTGATACATTTCTTCTATGGAATTTTCATCACTAATTATTTTTATTCTGCCCCTGAAGATAACCTAGCCTAACCTACCCAAGCCCTCAAGAGTAAAATAAAAAATAATTTGTGATGAAAGTGCCATGGAAGAAAAGTGTCTTAGAATTGTCTAAATACCACAAAAAAAAGAAGAAGAAAGATCAAAATCTCGCAGTTCTGTTTTTGGCTGAAACTATAATACAGTAATCCCTCGATTATCCTGGTGCCCCTTACCCAGACAATCCATTACCCAGACGCTGTGATCTGGCTGTTCAAAATCATTATTGTACTTTTTTTTTTTTTTTAAATAATATCTGGACAAAAGGTATGCATCCAGGTGGAAACATTTACTCAAGGCGGAGAGGATAAAGAGCGAGAGATTAACGAGGAGAATCTGTGTAAGTGAGGTGGAGATGGGTAGGGGGAGACCAAGGATGAGATGGAGGGATGGAGTGGAGAGGTATATAAGATAGTGGGGTGTGAGCTGTGGGGAGGGTAGGGAAATGGCAGGGGACAGGGCAGCATGGAGGAGATCTGTTTGTGGCCACCCCATATGGGATTAAGGCATCTGGTTATAATAGATAGAGATTTAAGTACCAATATAATTTGGATTTTGTGACTGCCAGCATGATTTATGCCCCAGTGATATATGCAAGAAGAATGACAAAAATAATTTTCAGTATATGGAAGATTTCTTGTGAAGGAAGGAGGGATCAGTTAAATATTCACTCATAAGAATGGCATAGTGTTTGGAGTGATTTAACTGAGATACTTAAGTGAATGAAAAAATTAAATGCTGGAGAATGTTGGTAGTCTTAACCACTTCGCTAAGCATTTTTTACTTCAGTATTGCAGCCCATGGATGATTTTATTGAGCTTATGAGATATATTTGAAACTAGAGGGGTAAGGTATACGAAGTGCTACCCAAAAGTACAAGTAATTTGAACAGAGGGAACCAACCTTTTGCAGTTTTGCCTTTTGCCACTAGGAGGAGTCAGCCACACCCCTTGTACATCAGTGTTGCCCTGGCTGTGTCTGTGAGTGGACGTGTTGTTGAGCTACACTTACTATTGTAATGTGGTGTGTAGGTGGTTTGGCGGTTTTGCAATGACGGACCCCACGGAAAAAAGAACCTGCATCAAGTTCTGCTTCAAGATCAAGAAGACGGCTGCAGAAACTCACAGGTTGCTTCAGCAAGCGTTTGGTGACAATACCATGTCCCAAAGCAGAACATTTTTCTGGTACAGGTGGTTCAAGGAAGGATGAAAAAAGTGCGTCAAGTTCGCAGCAGTGTCAAGTCGATGTTGATCGTTTTCTTCGATATCCAAGGGATTGTTCACAAGGAATTCATCCCACCCAGTTAATCTGTCAATGAAATGTTTTACTGTGAAGTTTTGCAGCGTCTGAGGGAGAACATCCGCCGCAAATGTCCAGAACAGTGGAAGAACAAGGACTGGGTCCTGCATCATGACAATGCCTCAGCCTATACATCAGTTGTTGTCTTGCAGTTCCTGACTTCATTAACACAGTAGTCATTCCCCACCCACCTTATTCGCCTGACCTTGCCGCCTGCGACTTTTTCCTGTTTCCCAAGCTGAAATTACAACTGAAAGGGTGTCGATTTGACTCAGTTGAGGAGAGGATGGAGAGTGAGAGACTGATGAGGAGAGTGTATGTGAGTGAGGTGGAGGGGGAGAGAGGGAGGGGAAGGCCAAGGATGAGATGGAGTGGAGAGGTATATGAGAGAGGGGGGTGTGAATTGGGAGCAGGGCAGTGAAAGGGCGGGGGACAGGGCGATGTGGAGGCGATTTGTTTGTGGCGACCTCGTATAAGGGATTAAGGCATCTGGCAATAGATAGAGAGATAGAGGAGATCCAGACAGAATCGCAGGAGGTGCTCAAGACCATCACACCTGACACCTTCTAGGGATGCATGGACTCGTGGAAAAAACGCAGGGACCACTGTATACATGCCCAAGAGGACTACTTTGAAGGCGACAGTGAGAACTAGGAGGTAAAGTAATTCATTTTCCTACAGTATTCAAATTACTGTAACTTTTGGGTAGCACCTCGTATTCTTCATTGACCCCTAGACTACTAGAAACCTTTTGTGAACTTAGTCATTTGGAAGTTGCAAGAAATTAGCAAAGAAAATACATCACAAGATTCAAGAGGTTAAAACTGAGCAGAGACCACAGAACAGGCAAAAATGGCTTCATATTATGGACAGTTCTATTCTAGTAAGGAGGCAAATAGGAAGTACCTGTAGTTTGAGAGTGGAGTAGGAGTGAATGAGTAGATTATGTTACCCAGTGATGCTGATGCTATTTCAGGTGAGAGTTTCATTATGCTAGTAGGCTAGATAGGTATGTGACTGGAAAAGGTAGGGTATAAGACTTATTCCAGTCACATAAGTACTGAGTGCAGAATTATTACTGTACTACTTTTCTGTATTACAGGTTTCAGTAGAATGTACAGACATACCCCAATATCCAGGAGTGTTGTGTACCGGTGGGAGTGTTTGGACAGTGAGTTGCTGGATATCAAAATAATTTTCTCCATAAGATACTGAAGAAAAGCCGGAGATGCGTTCCAGGCCCAAACCCAGACTCTTATATACCTTATTCAGTCAATAGAGACTGATGCAGAAACATCATAGTTATATTATTATCCTCATAAACAATACTATTGCTAAAAAATGGGACATCAAACATCACATATGACTTGTTATGGGAATTTATTGATGACAAACGAAAAGGGCTTGACTGATCTTGGCAGGGCCATCTCCTGCCTTGTGATGCCAAATAATATCCAACTTCAGAACCAAGGTGGTGGACTTGTTGGGCCTCTTGGCAGCAGGCTGGGCAGAAGTTGAAGCTTAACTTTTTGAATGGTGGTGGTGATGGTGGTGCAGCATGAAGCAGTGCAGAAAGGTAAGATGGTGAGAATTGCAGTGCTGAGATGCGTTCAGGGCAGCAGACACAGTGAGATGAAGAGTGCTGGCAAGGCAGGCAGCGTGTTAAGCAAGGGTGGGGGAGGGTGGGGGGACGAGGAGGGAGACACACCTGGCAGTGCTGAGCGTGGTGTAGGATGGAGGAGGGCTGGGGGAATTGGAGATGGGGATAGAAGCAAGGGGATGGAGGAAGAACGAGGAGAGCTGCACACACCACCACGTCCGCATTTGGATACGCACTTTTCAAACCTAGGGAGCGATGGCCGTTCAGATCATGGGAATGTTCCCCAATTTCTTTTGTTCAGTGTAGCTAGTGTTTGATTATTTGGGCGCAGGATGTCGAGGTATGCATGTATGTGTATTCCTCTTACACATACATGTGTAATTTTGAAGTTATGGTAGTTTTATTGTAATGTGTGCTGTTGCATCTTTTTGTTACTAGTTTTGGCTGGAGGATTTGGTGGATAAGGGAGAGCCATCAGTTTTGGTCCCTGAATCAAATCATCTGGAGGTAGCAAGGACAAACCAGAAAGAATGTCAGTTGGATGCAAGATGTTATTAAAAATTTGGCAATACAAGAAGTGGACCTAGGATTCATTAATTGTATATCTATACTGTGGTATATTATTTCCTCTGAAGTGTAGTGAATTAATTCCTGTGTCCTGTTTCAGTTCCCTGTGACAGTGAAGGAGTTTACAGCCATTGACTTCATAGATATTTGTCCTTCTTTGCCTCACAATATTGCTGTCACATCTGGGCCAAAGGTGAGCATGTAAAGGTTATGTGGGTATGGTAGATTTCAGTCATTAAAATCTGTTTAATTTTTAAATTTAAGCACAGCACTTGTTGAATTCAAATTCATTTTTCACATCACTGTTATATTTGTCTTACTGAGCTCCAGCTTATTGCTAACACTTCTGCACCAAAGGTGAGGGTGGAAGAAATAATTGGTTAGTTGTGCACGATCAAAAAAATATTGGTGCACATCTTACCAGAAACACTCTTGACACCACAGATAATGGATATTGCAGAAGGACCACTAATGAATAATGCAAATGGCCCTTTGCTTATACCATACAGTGGCAGCCCTGGTTTCATGCAGATGCAAAATATAAAATGCTTGCAGGTGACAATTTGAGTATTGTCAGTAGTGGTATTGTCACTGGATGCACATTCTAGTGCAAATTGATTGATCTTGGGGCATTGCAAGCCTAACTGATCATTTACGTAGGGGTGCAACCTTTTTCACTTGCATCGTTGTACTTACGCACACATGTTTATTACAGACATTTTTATTACATCTGTGTCATCTTCGACCGTTTATCTTTTGTTCATTAGGACACACAAGAATGGCAGACCACTGATCAGTTAATTATCATGATCATCATCTTGCACTCTGTTTCCCACCTAATCATGGGGCTAGGTAGGATCCAGAAAACTAGGAAAGGGAAAGCATGGGGGAGACAGTAAACAGCATGTCTGGTGAAATGGCCTAGTTACTTACACATACCATTCAAGCCTCCAGATTCCTGGCCATATCTCACAGGTGTAACCATCTGTATTTATAATTATTTTGAGTACCGGTATTTACCTATTTGCAGCATACAGGAATTGAGCTAAGCTTGTGTTGTCCTGTCTCCATATCTACATTTACCTAGTCTAGTTTAAAATACATGAATGTTCTTTGCCTGCACCATCTCTTCATCTAAGTCATTCCAAATACTTATGCTTCTATTCGGGAAACTGAATCTTTTAAGATCACTAAGGCATCTACTTTTCCTCAACTTGAAGTCATGACCTCTTGTTCTTCCATCACCCAACACAAATAGATCCTCTCTATCCATCCTTTCAAATTCTCATACATTTCTAAATATCATGATCAAGTCACCTCTTTCCCATTTCTCACGCAGTGGTGGTAACTTCAGTTTTTCCAATCTCTCCCTGTAAGTGAGTTCCCTTACGTTTGGTATCATCCTCGTTGCCATATGTTGAACCCTGTCTAGTTTATCAATATGCTTCTTCAAATAAGGTGACCATACCACATCTGCATACTCCAGTCTTGGTCTTATCATGGTCACTATCAGCTCCCTCAGCATTTCCTCGTCCATATAATTAACCCCTTAACCGCGGGGCGTCACTTTCGTGACGCTTGGGAGCAAGGGATCATACCGCGGGGCGTCGCTTTTGTGATTCTGTGTTATTTTGAATTCACCCGGGCTTCCAAGTGGGGGCTTGTATCATCTATCAGTACTGCCAATGTCCAACACTAGTCAGCACTCCTAATCTCATCTGTACTCCCATCCATTGTTGACAATTTAGCCATTTCTCCCCGTTCTTGACTCCCCTCCCTACCCCCCCTCCATTACCCTACCCTGCGCCTGCCCGGCCGTGCTATGCTAAGTAAATCTTCCCTGGAATTTTTCACTGATTTCATCCATTGAAATAAGCCCTATGTCCTATTCTTATACCAAATAATATATACAAGAAAGAAATAAGGTAAGTGAGAGTACCATACACCTGGAATTGGCTAATTATCACCTGACAACACCTCACATGCACTCGTTCGCTAATTTTCGCTGTTTTTTTCCCCTTGAAATATGCCGTATAATCTATTTTCGTAATAAATATACATGTAAGGAGGGAAGGGAGACGCCTAAGTGATATTTACATTCACCTGGAACTACCTAATTTATAATGTATTGTCTAGATTTCCTGCCAATCATTTCAGTGCTAGACAAAGCTGTTTCAAGATCTAACATTGGTAGCTCTGAATATATATCTCCTAAGTAGGCCTCTAATCTATTTTCGTAATAAATATACATGTAAGGAGGGAAGGAAGAAGCCTAAGTGATATTTACATTCACCTGGAACTACCAAATTTATAATGTATTGTCTAGATTTCCTGCCAGTCATTTCAGTGCTAGACTTAGCTGTTTCAAGAACTAATATTGGTAACTCTGAATAACCCCTAAGCAGGCCTCCATCCCGGCCCTCCGTTATCAGTTTACTCTCATCTTCCGAAGCGAGGGTACGTATGTTTCTTCTTGCTGACTTCAAGGCCTTTTTTCACCCCCATGCAAATGGCCCTGTGACCTTTACCCCCTACTAAACCTTGTGTGGAAAGAGGTAAAGGGCTGACAATTGTTAAAAGGGTGACTACGATCTTTCTATTGAGTAAAACAGTGCAAGTGGAATTGTAAATAATGTGTAAATAATGTGTAAACAGCAAGTGAAAGTAATGAATGTAAATATACGTGAACAATGGAAAATAGTTTTATAAGTTATTTCAAGTGACAGTGCATAACACAGTGTAAATAAAATAGAAATGTAAATAACGTAAATAAAATAGAGAACGTAAATAGAAATGTAAATGAGTAGTATTATAAGAATACGAGTATATACCCTAGGAGTAATGAAAGTGAAAGTTTCACTCTAGCATGTCTGAATGCTATGAGTTATGAGAGTGAAGATGAAAGTGACATTCACTCTCAATGCCAGTATACAGGACGAGAAAGTGAATGCTACGTATTTTATTGAAAGAAATTGAATCCCTACAGTGACAATAAACTAATACTACTGAAGGAAACTTATGGATAAAGACTGTAGATATATATAAGTGTTATATAGTAATAGAAATATAAAGTGTGAGGGGTTTTATGAATAATAAATGACAGAGAACCAAGAGCGAACTAGTGCCAGTGCGACGATCAGACGCGCTCGTAATTTCCATTGCTTTCACAGTGTTTTTTTTTTTTTTTTTTTGAGTATGGATCCCAAACTACTTGAAAATTGTAGAATAGTGTTTATAGTGTTTGTATCTGGCTGTGGTAATCATATTACGGGTTGTCGGGAAGTGTAAAGTGGAGACTTCGTTACCCTACTTCAGGGGTCTCCACAAGTCCTACGGTAACCGACGAAGGCTCAACAATCATTCCAGGAGAAAGCTGAAGGTATGTGCCATAAGCATATGTAATTTTATTATTCTAGGACTAATAACTGATTTTTGGCAAATATTTTTTGAGAGTCTGTCGGAGCCCAAATAACCCCGCGGGACACGCAAGTCATTGGTAAACAAGCCCGCTGTGTAGGGGTTAAAAGCCACTCTCATGTTGGTCAGTAATCCATAAGTTCCTCCAATGATTTTGTTTATATGCTTTTCTGGTGACAAGTCATCCTGAATAATCACTCCCAAGTCTTCTCGTCTTTTCTTTTACAAATTATCTCACTGCCCATTTTATAAGTCCAGTGCGGTCTTTTTTCACTGATTCCCATTTCTAATACATGACTCTTCTTGCCATTAAAATCCATTTTCCAAGTCTGGCTCCATCCGCGGAGTTTGTCCAAGTCCTCTTGCAGTTTTTTACAACTATCAATACCTTTAATGTTTCATGATTTTACCATCATCTGTGAACATATTCATGTAACTATTTAAACTCTCTGGTAAATCATTTACATATATCAGAAACATTATTGGGGCTAAGACAGAGCCCTGGGATACTCCACTAGTTACGTTTCTCCACTGTGACACCTTGTCTCTTATGACTGTTCTCATCTGCCTTCGTATCAAATAATCTTCCATCCACTTTATTAGTTTCCCATACACCCCTCCAAAGGTCTTCAGCTTCCACAGCAGTCTCCTATAAGGCACCCTGTCATATGCTTTCTTGAGATCAAGATAGACACAATCTGCTCATCCCTCTCTCTCTTATATGACATCTATTACCCTACTGTAGAAACTTAATAGGTTAGTAACACATGATCTTGCTTCCCTAAAACCAAATTGTCTTGGTGTTATCACTTCATTTTCTCCTAAATACTTTATCCATCTTTTTCTAATAATTTTCTCACAAATTTTACAAACAATACTAGTGAGTGATACAGGTCTGTAATTGAGTGGATCTTCCCTATCTCCCCCCTTGAAGATTGGCACAATACTTGCTCTTTTCCAATCTTTAGGTAACTGTCCATTTTCCAGCAAACTCTTGGTGATGACATAAACAGGCCACACTAACTGGTCAGCACATTCCTTCAGGAACCATCCAGCCACACCATTTGGCCCCATTGCTTTTCTTACATCCAAATCCCTCATCAGCTGCAGAACCTCATTCACATCAACATTAATTTCTGCCATTCCCATCATCCTTGGTTCTATTTCAGGTTCCCTAAATTCCTCTTCCAACACAAAGACTGACTGCAGTTTGTTATTCATTATTTCACACAATTTTTCTTGGGTCTGGTTAGTACTTGGATGGGTAACTGCCTGGGAACACCAGATGCTGTTGGCATAACGTTCTCCCTACGTGTCAAGTGGGGTTGGTGGAGGATTAGTGCCCCTCCATGTAAAACAATTAACTCTAAGCCCTTGACCACCCCGATTGGTATACATGGCGTCTGGCAATGAATGAATGAATGAAAACTTTCATTTTACCATTTACAAACGTATAAAATAATTTCGGCTCATTTTTACATTTAGTTACAATATCTTTTTCATATTTCCTTTCCTCTTCTCTCCGCACCCTTACATATTCATTTCTTACCTGCTTGTACTCCTCCCAAGAGCTTTCACCATACCTTCTTCTCACTTTATTCCATGCTCTTTTTCTTTCCTCATGTGCCATTCTACATCTGTTGTTAAACCATTCTTTCTTCCTTTCCATAGCTGTGGAAAATATTGGAACATATTTACTAACTCCTGTTTTATACACTTTTATGAGAAACTCATATTTCTCATCAATATTTGTGATCATATTCATTTTACTCCAGTCTACATTTTGGAAAAAGTTCCTCAGGAAAGCAAAGTCTGCCTTCCCATAATTGTATCTATTTCCTCTGTGTGTTTCATCTCTTTCTCCTTCCCTTACTCCCACCACTTCCGTCTCAATAACCAGATGATCACTTTTACCAAAGGGGCATTGGCAGGTTATGTTCTTCACATCATTTGGGTCCTTTGTGAATACTAATTCGAGTCTTGATGGTTCGTCATCACCCCAAATTCTTTTATTTTCTTTAATTACTTGGGTTAACATGTTTTCCATCACCATTCCATTAATTTATTTCCCCATGATTCCACATTGCTCCCAGCATCCATACTTTCCCAGTCAACTTCTCAACAATTGAAGTCTCCCATTATTATTAATCTTTTCCTTCGTTCAATTATCATCTTTAGTTTAACCCCTAAAACGCGGGGCGTTGCATTTGCGACGCTCGCCGAAAAGGACATAACGGCGGAGCGTCGCGTTTGCGATTCGAGTTAATTTTGAATAAACGCGGGCAAGGATGTTCCAGCTGGTATTGTCTATCAGTACCACCACCCTTTAGCTACAGTTAGTATACTTTACCTTTGTACTACTGACCTCCGTTGTTGCCAAGTATCGCGTTTTCCCTCCCCTCCCCCCCCCCACGGCCCGGCCAGCCTGGCTGTGATACATGGCAGCGCTCTGACTGCTCAGAACTTTAAATCTGCGCTCTCCTCTCACAAGCAGTTTATGCTGATAGGAAACGCTTGTTTCCCCAGTTGTAACACTAGCTTTTTTTCACACGGTTTACCCCTGTTTAGCGTCAGTTTACCGCAGGCTTTCAAAGTGACATTATGGCGAGTTCTAGCTCTTCCGAGTCAGTGCGAGCGGCCGACAGGAACGAGAATAAAGTGACGGGCGTAAGGCAGAATAAAAGGCGCGCTGCGGTGATCTTTTGGGAAGTAATATGATTGAAAATAATGTTGTAGTATACGTGTTTTTAGCTGTGAAAATGGAAATGTTTGTTGAGTGACGGGAAGACCGCCGCCGCGCTGCATGTCGGTCATACGCCTCGTTGATTTTGGCCTTATTTTCAGTGCTTATTGTACAAATACGGATTCCAAACTACCTGTATGTTGTAGTATAAAGTTTACTGTGACAGAATGAGGCTGTGGTAGAGAGGAAACCGGGTTGCTGGAGATGTGAAAGTGAAGATTTTGTTACCCAACTTTGCAAGTCTCCACAAGTCCTTGGGTAGTCCATGAAGGCTCAACACCTGTCTCTGGAGAAAGCTGAATGTAAGTACTATCTGCCATACCAAGTATAATGTTCTAGGGTTGATCTCTGATTTTTGGCTAATATTTTCCCACAAGTACTCAGACCGCGATCAAACGCTGCCACCCGGGGGGGTCGCCTGTCGATGGCCTGGTATTAGGGGTTAATAATAGATTCACTTACTAACTTCGTAATCTTCTTTTGCCCATGCCCTAGTTTTGGGAGACATAAAATACTATTCCATCTAGTTTTTCTCCATAACTCTTCTCAATTTCAACTTCCAAAAGTTCAGCCATGGTATTTTCAAGTTCTGTATTTTTTGCTCTTTGGTCATTATGGGTTAAATCATTATACCTCCTCCAAGCTTGCATTCTCTATCCTTCCTCCAAATATTATATTTGTTCCATCCAAATAACTTTGTATCAACTTTTGGGGGAATTTAGTCTCCACCAAGCAAACAAAATCAGGTTTCTTTTCATTTATATAGTCACCAATTTCCCCTTTCTTAGTTATTAACCATCCACATTACTGTACATGATACTTAGATTTACTGCACTAGTTTTATCTTTACTCACTCCTCTCTTTTTCGTATTCATGTCCATACTCCTTGTTTCCTTCACTTCTAGTTCCTCACATACCACTTCCTTACTTTCATATCCATCACTCTCCAAAAAGAAGTTTTGCATTCTTCCTCTGTCCTTCTGTCATTTTTTCCTTGTTCCTTCAAAGATTTTAAAACTTCTCTTTCTTCTTCATTCAAATTTTTTCTTACTGTAATATTTTCCATCCCTGCCTCTTTACTTAGTTTCCAGGTCACCTTAAGTGTATCATTTACTACACATTCTGATGACAACTTAACTCTCATTGGTCGTGCTTCCCCCATTCATATATGGCCCTATCCTCCTTACTTCCTCAATTTCTTTTTCCCACTTGTTTCGTTCGGGATCAATCTCGCCCAACATTTTTCTCACCAGATTCGTGTCTCTCTCAAGTCACACATCTAACCTTTTCTTCCTCCTCCCGATTTCCAAATATTACCACACATCTGTTCCTTTCTACAGTGTCTCTCACTATTTTCTCATTTTTCTTCAATATTTTCACTACATTTTTTTCCATTTTTTTCTTGTTCATTTCCCTTTCTTCCTAAATGATTTCCCTTAAGCTGACCACTAAGTTCTTCCACATGTGCCCACTTTGCCTTTTGCTCTTCTAACACACTACTCACCTTCTCTGTTTTATTAGTGCTCTCTTCTAGTTTTCTCCATAATTTGATATTTTCACGCTTCAAATTCTCTGTCTTCTGGTTTGCCATCTCATTGGCCTGGATCAGACTCTGTATGATATTCTTGGTACTTTCAGGAATGTTTTTTTTAATACTAAATCCTCCACTTTCTTTTCTAGTTTACTAATCCTCATAATCAATGTTTTAACCAAATTCATGACATCTGTTTCACTGTCAAATCCTAGAAATTCAAGTCCCTTGATGTTTACATTGTTGGCCATGTTTGTGGTTGGTCTATCTATCTATCTATTGCCAGACGCCTCAATCCCGTTTGGGGTGGCCATAAACAAATTGCCTCCAAGTCGCCCTGTTCCCCGCCATTTCACTGCCCTGCTCCCAACTCACACCCCCCTGTCTCATATACCTCTCCAGCCCATCCCTCCATCTCATCCTCGGCCTCCCCCTCCCTCTTCCCTCCTCCACCTCACTCACATACACTCTCTTCGTCAGTCTTTCACCCTCCATCCTCTCCACATGGCCAAACCACCTCAGTGTGTTCCTCATAACGCTTCCTATCACATCCACATCCACACCACAACGCTCCTTTATATCCTCATTCGTCAGCCTGTCTCTCCACGTGACTCCACAGGCTCCTCTTAAATAACTCATTTCCACTGCTCTCACTCTTGACTTGTGTCCTTCCAACAACGTCCAAGCTTCACTTTCATACATTGGAGTTGGTATCACAATACTGTCATGTAGTAACTTTTTCACTTCCGTGCTCATTTCCCTGTTTCTTATCACTGCTTTCAAAGAACCAGCAACCTTTCTTCCCTGCTGTACCCTTTCAAGCACTTCACCCTCCAAACATCCATCCTTACTCATCGCACTGCCCAAGTACTTAAACGTACTCACATTTTCCAATTCCTCACCATCCAACCTCGCTCTACATTCGCTGACTTCTCCTCTCTCAAAGACCTTCACTTTACTCTTCCCTACAGTCACCTTTAGATTCCGTTTCTTACACACTCTCCCAAACTCATCCACCAAGCCTTGCAGCTCCCCTTCGTCTTCACTCAACAACACAGTATCATCTGCAAACAACAGTACAGGGAGTTTCCAAACACTATCCTCTCTCACCAGGGCCACTCCAACATCCACTTCCCTACCTTGTACCTCTTTTATTACCCCATCCATGTACAGATTGAACAACCATGGAGACATGACACATCCCTGTTTCAACCCAACTTTCAAAGAGAAAAATTCACTTAGTTCACCATCCACACGCACTGCAGACTTTGCACCATCGTACATACTCTTCACAGCATTCAACAACTTCCCATCTACTCCATATATTCTTAACACTTTCCACAATCCTTGTCTATCCACCCTGTCATATGCTTTCTCCAAATCCATGAAAGCCGCATACAACTTCTTTCCCTTCTCTAGAAACTTTTCCATTAAGGTTGGTTACAGTACCAAAAGAGCTGTTACCGAAAATACTATAAACAATCATGCATACTCACTGACAACAACTCTTTATATTTTTGGTAATCAGTATTAACTTACAATACTTTAAACTTAAAACAAGATCAAAGGAGACAGGACAAACATAATTTCTGAAAACTACTTAAGGTTTGCAGCTGTGGCTGAGAGGCGTTCGAGACACATCCGTTTGCTCTAGCTGAACCGCTGTGTGTGTGTGTGTGTGTGTGTGTGTGTGTGTGTGTATTTACCTATTTGTAGTTTATAGGAATTGAGCAATGCTCGTGTTGACCTGTCTCCATATCCACATTTATCAAGTCTACCTTTACACACATGAATGTTTTTCTCATGCACCACCTCTTTGTCTAAGTCGTTCCAAATATTTAAGTATTTACCTAATATACCTAATTGTGATATACATGGAATGTACTATGCTCGTGGGTTTCCATCGCTGTTTCTCTGTCTATCTATCTATTGCCAGACGCCTCAATCCCGTTTGGGGTGGCCACAAACAAAAGCGCCTCCAAGTTGCCCTGTCTCCCGCCATTTCACTGCCCTGCTCCCAACTTACACCCCCCTGTCTCATATACCTCTCCAGCCCATCCCTCCATCTCATCCTCGGCCTCCCCCTCCCTCTTCCCCCCTCCACCTCACTCACATACACTCTCTTCGTCAGTCTTTCACCCTCCATCCTCTCCACATGGCCAAACCACCTCAGTGTGTTCCTCATAACGCTTCCTATCACATCCACATCCACACCACAACGCTCCTTTATATCCTCATTCGTCAGCCTGTCTCTCCACGTGACTCCACAGGCTCCTCTTAAATAACTCATTTCCACTGCTCTCACTCTTGACTTGTGTCCTTCCAACAATGTCCAAGCTTCACTTCCGTATGTTAGAGTTGGTACCACAATACTGTCATGTAGTAACCTTTTCACTTCCATGCTCACTTCCCTGTTTCTTATCACTACTTTCAAAGAACCAGCAACCTTTCTTCCCTGCTGTACCCTTTCAAGCACTTCACCCTCCAAACATCCATCCTTACTCATCACACTACCCAAGTACTTAAACGTACTCACATTTTCCAATTCCTCACCATTCAACCTCGCTGTACATTCACTGACTTCACCTCTCTCAAAGACCATCACTTTACTCTTCCCTACATTCACCTTTAGATTCCGTTTCTTACACACTCTCTCAAACTCATCCATCAAGCCTGGCAGCTCCCCTTCGTGTTCACTCAACAACACAGTATCATCTGCAAACAACAGTACAGGGAGTTTCCAAACACTATCCTCTCTCACCAGGGCCACTCTAACATCCACTACCCTACCTTGTACCTCTTTTATTACCCCATCCATGTACAGATTGAACAACCATGGAGACATGACACATCCCTGTTTCAAACCAACTTTCAAAGAGAAAAATTCACTTAGTTCACCATCCACACGCACTGCAGCCTTCGCACCATCGTACATACTCTTCACAGCATTCAACAACTTCCCATCTACTCCATATATTCTTAACACTTTCCACAATCCTTGTCTATCCACCCTGTCATATGCTTTCTCCAAATCCATGAAAGCCGCATACAGCTTCTTTCTCTAGAAACTTTTTCAATAAGTCGAATTTAGCTTTAAACTCATTTAAGTTTTTAGACTGGACCATCTCTTTGTCCAGGATATTCCATATGTCTATACTTCTGTAAGGAAAGCTATATTTCTTGATATCCTTCAAGCAGCTTGACTTTTTCAACTTCATTCCGTGTCCTCTTGTTGCTCTATTATCCCATACAAACAGATCTTTGTCAATTTTATCTACTGCCACCATGGTCCTGAACACTGCAGTCATGTCTCCCCTCTCCAGTTTTTCCAGCCTCCCTCTGTATGATATGTCTGTCAGACTGGGGACCATCTTGGTTGCTGTTCTTTGTATTCTGTCAATCTTGTTTATATCTTTCTCTTTGTGTGGGGACCACACTACCGCTGCATTTTCTAACCTGGGGCAGATCATGGCCACTATCAATTTTTTCATCATATCCTCATCCATATAATGAAATGCTACTCCGATGTTAGTCAAGAGTTTATAAGTCTCTCCAACTATCTTGTTAATGTGCTTTTCTGGTGACAAACTATCTTGGACCAGCACTCCCAAATCTTTCTCTTCTCTCCTTTTTGTGATTAATTCATTACCCAACAAATAATTCAGTGATGGTCTCCTGGTACTTTTACCCATTTCCAATATTTTACATTTCTTTACATTAAATTTCATTTCCCATGTCCGGCTCCAATTGTGTATCCTATCCAAATCCTCCTGCAGTATTTTACAATCCTCCTCAACCTCTACCTTCCTCAAGATCTTTACATCATCAGCAAACAGACTTGCACAACTGTTCACTCCATCTATCATATCATTTACGTAAATCAGGAACATTACTGGCGCCAACACTGAGCCTTGAGGGACTCCACTTGTTACTTCCCTCCATTCAGACATCCTATCCTTTATTACTGTCCTCATTTGTCTGTCTCTCAAAAAGTCTCTCATCCATTCCAGAAGTTTCCCCTTTAGTCCTATATTTTCTAGTTTCCACATTAGTCTCTTATGAGGTACCTTGTCAAAGGCCTTCTCTAAGTCTAAGTACACACAATCCACCCAACCATCTCTCTCCTGTACCACGTCAATCGCTCTTGAGTAAAAGCTCAACAAGTTAGAAACACATGACCTTCCACTTCTGAATCCAAACTGACATTCAGCCAAAATATTCATCTCTTCCAGATATTTTATCCATCTGTCTTTCAGGATTCTCTCACACAATTTTGCAGCCATGCTGGTTAGAGACACTGGTTTCTTCCCTGTTTCCTCCCTTATAAATTGGTACCACATTTGCCCTCTTCCATTCTTGTGGCACTTTCCCCTCTTCCAGTGAGCATACGATTAAACTGTGAATTTTATCCGCCAGTTGTTCTCTGCATTCCTTCAGTACCCAATTAGAAATTCTATCAGGTCCTGGGGCTTTCCTTACATCTTGAGTTTCCAGTAATTTATACACTTCCTGTACCTCCACTTTTATATCTTTCATCACCGGAACATTTCTAATCACTCCCTCCCCTTCCACAAGCTCCTTTTCTTTAGTGAAAACTGACTGGAAACGTTTGTTCATTATTTCTGCTTTCATTGCTGCATCCTTAAAGACCTCTCCTTCTACTTTCAGTGGTGATTCCTTCCTTTTGTTTCAGTTTGCCATTAACAAATCTATAAAACAGTTTGGGTTCATCCTTGCATTTGTCTGTTATACCTTTTTCAAAATTCCTTTCTTCTTCTCTACGTATTCTTGTGTATTCATTTCTTGTTCTTTTATATTCTTCCTTTGTTCTGTTGTTACCTCTCTTTCTCCAATTGTTCCACGCCTTATCTCTCTCTTTTTTTGCTATCATACACCTTCTATTAAACACTCCTTTTTCCTGTTTCCTTTCCCTCTTACTCTTGGTACAAATTTTTCCACTCCCAAATTATAGAGGTCTAGAAAGATATCCCACTTCCTCTGTATCTCTCTTGTTTCTCTGAATTTTCTCCAATCCGCATTTTCAAAAAAGTTTCTCAGTCCTGTAAAATTTGCTTTCCCAAAGTTGTATCTTCCCTGTCTATGAAGCTCGTCTCTTGGCTCGACATTCCCTATTAACATCTGGAACCCAATGACCACATGATCACTTTTTCCTAAAGGACATAGATATTTCAATGATTCTATTACATCGGGTTCTTTGGTGAACAGTAAATCTAACCTTGCTGGTGTGTCCTCACCTCGAAACCGTGTCTCTTCTTTGACCCATTGCGTCATCACATTATTCATTATTATATTTAATAACATAGTGTGTGTGTGTGTGTGTGTGTGTGTGTGTGTGTGTGTGTGCACCACACATATGCCAGCTAAATTGTGTCAATCTGTCAATTACTCCCCTCATAAAACGATTTCAGCAAATTCCCTTCTACTCCAAATATAGCCATCATACTCCATAAGCCCACCCAGTCATAAGCCAGCAGAAAAACAGTCTTATTTCCTGTCATATCTATGGCTGTGGCTCTTATTTATGCTGTGTTGTGGTCAGGCACATAAATTAACCTTGGTGAATTGGGAACCTAAATGCTTTTTAATTATGTACAGTAATGCCACCAAGGAAAGTTGATAGGTCATCTGCCCTGAAATATATTGGACTGTGGTGGACTAGCTTTGGACACAAACAGGAAGGATCAAATGGGATTAGCTGTTACTGTTTTCACCAAATGAGAAAGTAGTGAGCCTTGTGAAGAAGAGGTACTGTAGATACATGTATTTGTGAAACATAAGTATGAAATTAGTTATTTTCCTCATATGTTTTGATTTCATAATACCTGAATTATTCCATTGGAAAATTTATGCTCACATAACCATCTTTTTCAAGTGCTGGCATAATTCGTCCATATGTTCTTTGTGTGTGAACATCCCTTTAATCCAAGTAAGATAATTTTGAGTTTGTTTATTCTTGCTGCTACTTGCTTATTTCTTTCTCTCATACACTTTCCCATTAGTACTGCATGTATGTCCCTGTTGTTGGGTTGAATATTGATAAATAAGGGATGAGAGAACGATGAGCATGGTAAATGTAAGTACAGCATCTCATAGAGGCAGATACTTGCACTTTTCTCCATCCATTGTCTTCTGTATGTCCTAAACCAATTACCATACGGCACTTCCTTACATAACATTGTAGGTGTGTTCCCCAGAACTACATTGTTAATTGAAAATTTTCAATTTAAATCACTAAATAAGGGATATGTTCCTGAAAGAAAGATAATCTCAGATGATCTATCGTATTCAAAGGTGCAGTGCATTTGTGAGTTGTTTGAACACTAGCCTTTCACTGCAGATGCTGAATGCTTAATAGTAAATGATATCTTAAATAAAATGTATTCCTGTGATGATTGGGAACTTTATAGTGAAAAATTTATCATTAAATAGAATTTTGTAGTGAAAAAATATCTGGTGAAAGCATGTTACATGAAGAATTGCTGTACAGTGTATGGTTTATGCACTATACTGTACCATTTTTTTATTTTCCCCTCCCAGGAGGTAGACCACCATTTAATATAGATGATTATCCATGTTCAGGAGATCAGGTTCGTCTATCTATCTATCTATCATCCAATCCTACATTGCTCCATGTGGAGCGTAGGAGCCCGGGGCTAGGCAGTTGGTCCCTATATTTAAGATGAGAGTGACCAGCCTCACTCATCCCTGAGTGGCATTACACGAGCAATCAACCCCAACCATCCCTTGGATATAAACCTGCACTGGCTCAATCCGATTGGAGCGCAATAATTACCCACTAAACCACCAGGCGCCAAAATTTGGTTATATAGTTACCACCCAGCGTAGTAAACGGTTTCCTGGTGTACAGGAAACCATTTTGGCTTGTCACTCAGTGTAGAGTCACCCACAGGCAGAAGGAAGAGAAAAGAATACAAACTCATTTTATGTTAGCTAGAATATAATACAGTGGAATCACCCAAATTGTATATTTCTAAACAGCAGATCCACACTACATGGCAACATCATGCAACGGTTTTCAAGATCAGTAATTTACGGAAATTATACGTAATTCACGATTGCACCTTCGAAAGTAAAGGTTTTCCAGTGTGATTTTGAGCATCTACTATGCTGTGTTTGCACAAATGGTGTGTGTGTGTGTGTGTGTGTGTGTGTGTGTGTGTGTGTGTGTGTGTGTGTGTGTGTGTGTGTGTCTCTCTCTCTCTCTCTCTCTCTCTCTCTTTCTGGAAGATTGTGATAACATGGGGTGAATTGTGAGTGGGGAATTCCTTAACCCATGGATTGTGCAATTACCCATTTTTATCCCACCCTGTGGTGTGCAAAAAATGAAGAAAAAAAAAGATTTTTTTACGTTTTTCTTTATAAAAACTTGAAGATAAACATCCAGGGCATCATCTGGTGAAAAAAAAAAAAAAAAATCTCTTTCTTTGTGTAGGGCCGTGCTTAAGTTTACGTAGGGGAGTAGTGAAAAAATGAATTAAAAGACAAACATTTTGTTTTTGTTTTTGTTTATTATAGACTTGAAGATAAACATCCAGGGCATCATCTGGTGAAAAGAAAAAAATCTCTCTCTCTCTCTCTCTCTCTCTCTCTCTCTCTCTCTCTCTCTCCGTCTTTCCGTAGTGCCATGCATAGGCTTGTGTAGGGGTGGAGTAGTTAGCAGTGATGCACAGCCTGAGCTGTGGCTCGCAATGTGACACTACCCAACCTGAACTGTGGCTCACAATCCACAGGTTAATGGGGATTGGTGTGGGAAGGGACATTTCCACCAGGGACCTTGTTATAGGAATTGGCTTTATACTGTACATGCCTTCATTAAGGTGTGTGTGTGTGTGTGTATGTGTGTTACCTAATTCTTACCTAATTGTATGTATCCTTACAAGAATGAGTAAAGCTTGTGCTGTCCAATGTATTAAACCATTTTTATCATACATATCCTTAAATTTATGAATAGTTTTGGCACACATTCATTCATTAGCGCAATCTACTGATCAATTGCCCTATTTGGGAAACTCGAATTTCCTTACATCTCTGTCACCTCTCTCACTCTCTTTCCCCCCCCCCCTGCTGATGCCTTCCCATAGGTTATATACTCACTGATGTCTATTTACTCCTTCCCTGAGATGCATTTATGTAGCATAATCATGTCTCCCCTTTTCCTTCTCTCTTGTAATGTTGGTAGGTTCAGTTTTTCTAGTCTTTCTTCGTAACTTAGATCTGATCTTGTAATGGCCCTTTGTACTTTTTCAGTCGTATCTATGTGTTTTTTGAGATGAGGATTCCAGACTACTGATACATACCATACTCCAGGGTTTGTCTGATGAATGGTGTTATTATTTCTCAGCATGTCTTCATTTATATTTGTGAATGCTATTCTCATATGAACAACCTTTCAAGAGATTAGGTGTGCAAAGTCAACTCCGTACCTTCTTTACCCCTGTACAGTTGTTGACTTTGTACATGGGTTTTATTCGCCTATGTGTAGGGTACAATTTTCTTGTGTGGGGAGGCTCCCCACATACAGCTCTTCTCAATAGGGTGGAGTCAAAGGCTTTTCATCTCATTAACACTTAAAGCAATGATGAGAAATAGGGAGGTGAGTATGGAAGTTAAGAAGGCACTGCATGATAGTATTGTGATCCCTACCCTGACGTATGGAAGCGAGGCGTGGACCTTGCAAGAGGGGAACAAGTCAAGAGTGAGAGCTGTGGAAATGAGTTACTTGAGAGGAGCATGTGAAGTGACGAGGAGGGACAGGTTGACGAATGAAGAAGTGAAGGAACATTGTGGGGTGGATGTGGATGTGGTTGAGAAGATTAGGAGAATGACACTGAGGTGGTTTGGACATGTGAAGAGAATGGAGAATGAAATACTGACTAAGAGGGTGTATGTAGGTGAGGTGGAGGAAGGGAGAGGGAGGGGTAGACCAAGGATGAGGTGGAGGGGTGAAGTAGAGAGGTATATGAGGGAGGGGGGGGTGAGTTGGGGGGAGAGTAGTGAAATGGTGGGTGACAGCGACTTGGAGGCGTTTTGTCTGCGGCCACCCTTTGCGGGAATAGGACGTCGGGCTATAGATAGATAGAACTCTCCTCCTCGTACTGGCTCCCTTCAACCTGTCTGTTTGCTGCACTGTTGCATCGTTATCTCTTTTCTGTCGCTACTTCAGTGGTCACTGTTCCTCAGAACTTTCTGCTTGCATCCCTCCACCTTTACGACAAGTGCGTAGCACCCATCTAGCAACAAACTGTCATCCCTTTTCTGTCCATCTCTAATTCAAGAGTGAACCATTACTCCCAGTCCTTCATTTATAACAGGTCAGCTCTGGAACTGTCTCCCTCTGTCTATATTTCCTGCTTCTTATGATCTCTAGTCTTTCAAACGCAATGTGTCCAGGCATCTCGAAATGAGTGTATCTTGAATTTGGCTCTCTTTTGTATTGTTTTAATTTTTTTCTTGGAAGGAACAGTTGCTGGCTCCTGGCCTTTGGTTCCTTCTTCCTTGCTTAAAAAAAAGAAAAGCAGCGTATGCATGTTCTGTATCTTCTCATTCATGTGATCAGCCAGAGATAGTCTGTTACTGATAATCACTCCTAGGTCCTTTTCCCTTTCTGATATGTGTAGAATTGATCCTCCTAACTTATAATCCCAATCTAGTCTTATCTCCCTTTTACCAAACTTAATTACATGGCATTTGTCCACATTGAATTCCATTTGCCATCTGTTGCTCCATTCATGAAGCTTATTTAATTATTTTTGTAGCTCTCTTCAAGACTCCGTGTTTATAATTTTTCTTTGTATTTGTGCATCATCAGCAAACATATTTAGGTAGCTTCCATTGCCAGTGTTCCAGTCTGTATCATTTATATGTACTAAAAACATGATTGGTTCCATTACTGAACCCTGTGAAACTCTGCCAGTCACTTCCCTCCATGATGAGTAATTTCCCCTCCACAGGTATACATGCAGAGTAATGAGGAGGATGGATGATGAACTTGTTGAACGAAAGGCAGTGATAGACTACATGTGTGTGGATGAGCGAATGAGAAGACAAGTGTTGGATACAAGAGTGTGGAGAGGGTGAGGGAATGGAGTCCCAGACCATCACTTAGTGATGGCCAAGGTAAAGTTGCAAAGAAAATGGTTGAAGAGACGAAGGGAAAGACAGGAGCAAACGGCTTCTGTGAGAAGAGTGGAGAAATTGCAAGATAGTGAGAAAATGGCAGAGTATAAGAGCATAATGGAAGAAAGATTGGGAAGGTATGAGGTAGAGCAGATGGAAGGGGTGGAAGACGTATGTAAGATATTCATGGAGGAGATAGGCGCAGCGTGTGAGATGGTTTGTGGAGTGATGAGGAGTTGCAAGGGTGTGCAAGGGACAGCATGGTGGAATGATGAGGTGAAATGAGCTATGGAACAAAAGAAGAAGGTATACAGTATAGTGAATGACTAGCGAGTAGAGGTAGGGGAGAAGATGAGAGAGAGAAGAGAGAGGTATATGTGAGCAGGAGAAGGGAGGTGATTAGACTAGTGAAGGAGAGTAAGAAGAAAGTGGATGAAGAATTTGGGAGGAATCTGAGTGTGAAATGGAGGGAGAGTAAGAAATTGTTTTGGAAGGAGGTAAAGAAAGTAAGGCAGTGTGAAAGGGGAAATAGTAGGGGAGTGAAAGATAGGAATAATAGATTGTTGGTGGAGAAGAGAGAGAAATGGAGGAGATGGAAGGAGCACTTTCAGGATTTGTTGAAGGTAGAAAGTGAGAGCAGTGCGAGTATAAGTGGTTGGGGAATGGCTGGGAGAAGAAGAGATGAGAGGAGGGAAGAAGAGATCAGTAGGACGGAAGTAGTGGAAGCAATGAAGAAGATAAAGATAGGAAAGGCCCCTGGAATTGATGGAGTGTGTGGTGAAATGCTGAGGTATGGAGGTGAGATTGTTGTGGAGCGGATATGGAAGTTGTGTAGATTGGCTTGGGAAGAGGGAAGGGTTCCAGAGGACTGGAAATCAGGTATAATTGTTCCTTTATACAAAGGAAAAGGGGAGAGAGAAGTATGTGGTAACCATAGGGGTATTTGCCTTCTTAATGTGACTGGAAAAATATATGGTAGAATACTCATTGATAGGGTTAGGCATATGAGAGAGGATTTAGTTGGAGAAGAACGTGGGGGATTAAGGAAGGGAAAAGGGTGTGTAGATCAGATATTTGTTCTAAGATGTTTAGTGGAGAAGTATCTAGAGAAGGGAAAGAAAGTTTATGCTGCCTTCATGGACTTGGAGAAAGCTTATGACAGAATAGATAGGCAAGGTATGTGGAAGGTATTAAGAATATATGGAGTGGAGGGGAAATTGTTGAGTGCTGTGAAGAGTATGTACGAAAGAGCTAGGGCTACGGTGCGAGTGGATGGTGAGCTGAGTGAGTTCTCTGATCTCAATGTGGGACTGAAACAGAGTTGTGTGATGTCTCCTTGGCTGTTTAATATATACATGGATGGGGTTGTAAAGGAGGTGCAGGGTAGGGCAGTGGATGTGGGGGTGGCTTTAACCCCTTAAACGCGGATCGTCGCATTTGCGACGGTCGGCCCAAAGGACATAACGGCGGATCGTCGCGTTTGCGATTTGAGTAAATTTTGAATAACCGCGGGCAAGCAGGCTCCAGCTGGTATTGTCTATCAGTACCACCACCCTCTAGCTACAACTAGCATACTTTACCTTTGTACTACTGACCTCAGTTGTTGCCAAATATCGCGTTTTCCCCCTGTTCCCCCCCCACCACGGCCCGGCCAGCCTGGCTGTGATACATGGCAGCGCTCTGAGCACTCAGAACTGTAAATCTGCGCTCTCCTCTCACAAGCAGTTTATGCTACTAGGAAACGCTTGCTTCCCCAGTTGTAACACTAGCTTTTTTTCTCACAGTTTGCCCCTGTTTAGCGTCAGTTTACTGCAGGCTTTCAAAGTGAGATTATGGCGAGTTCTAGCTCTTCCCAGTCAGTGCAAGCGGCCGACAGGAACGAGAATAAAGTGGCGGGCGTAAGGCAGAATAAAAAGCGCTCCGTGGTGATCTTTTGGGAAGTAATATGATTGAAAATAATGTAGTATACATGTTTTTAGCTGTGAAAATGGAAATGTTTGTTGAGTGACGGGAAGACCGCCGCCACAGTGCATGTCGGCCGTACGCTCCATTGATTTTAGCCTTATTTTCAGTGCTTATTGTACAAATACAGATTCCTAACTACCTTTACGTTGTAGTATAAAGTTTACTGTGACAGAATGAGGCTGTGGTAGAGGGGAAACCGGGTTGCTGGAGGTGTGAAAGTGAAGATTTGGTTACCCAACTTTGCAAGTCTCCACAAGTCCTTGGGTAGTCCACGAAGGCTCAACACCTGTCTCTGGAGAAAGCTGAATGTAAGTACTGTCTGCCATACCAAGTATAATGTTCTAGGATTAATCTCTGATTTTTGGCGAATATTTTCCTACAGGTACTCAGACCGCGTTACAACCCCGCCACTCGGGGGGGAACGACTGTACACAGCTGCGTTTAAGGGGTTAATGAATGAGGGTGAGATTTGTAAGATTCCGGTGTTGCTGTTTGCTGATGATACAATATTGTTGAGTGAAGATGAATGGGAGTTGCAAGGTTTGGTGAATGAATTTGGGACAGTGTGTAGGAAAAGGAATCTGAAAGTTAATGTAATCAAGAGTAAAGTTATGGTGTTTGAGAGGAATGAAGTCACAGAATGTACAGTGAGGTTGGATGGTGAGAATATGGAGGATGTGAGTGCATTCAAATACTTGGGTAGTGTGATGAGTAAGGATGGAACTTTGTGGGATGAAGTGCGTGAAAGGGTACAGCAGGGAAGGAAGGTTGTTGGTTCGCTGAAAGTAGTGATGAGAGATAGGGAGGTGAATATGGAAGACTTGGAAGTTAAGAAGTCAGTGCATGATAGTATTGTGATCCCTACCCTGACATATGGAAGCGAGGCATGGACCTTGCTAGAGGGGAACAAGTCAAGAGTGAGAGCAGTGGAAATGAGTAACTTGAGAGGAGCATGTGGAGTTACATGGAGGGACAGGTTGATGAATGGAGAAGTGAAGGAACGTTGTGGGGTGGATGTGGATGTGGTTGAAAAGATTAAGAGAAATACACTGAGGTGGTTTGGACATGTGGAGAGAATGAATGACTGACTAAGAGGGTGTATGTAGGTGACGTGGACGAGGGAGAGGGAGGGGTAGACCAAGGATGAGGTGGAGGGATGGAGTTGAGAGATATATGAGGGAGAGGGGAGTGAGTTGGGGGGAGGGTAGTCAAATGGTGGGTGACAAAGCAACTTGGAGGCTTTTTGTCTGCGGCCACCCTTTGCGGGATTAGGGCATCGGGCTGTTGATAGATAGATAGATAGACTGTTCTCATTTCCCTTCTGAGAAGATCCTGCATCCAACAGTACCGATTACCTTGGATTCTTCCTTGGTGGTATAGTTTCCGTAAACGTCTATGATGTGGTACTCTGTCAAATGCTTTTTTGAAATCTAAATCCACCCATCCTTCTCTTTTCTGTAGTGTTTCTGCAACTCTGTCATTGTAGCTTAATAGATTTGTAACCCATGAATTTCCTTTTCTAAAACGTAACTGTCTTTCTGATATCATATTGTATTTTTCCAGATGGTTTACCCAAATTTTTCATATTAATTTTTCTAGTACAGTACCTTGCATACAACACTGGTCAGAGGTACTTGTCAGTAGTTGAGTGGATTCTGTCTGTTTCTTTTCTTGAATAGGGAAACAATGTTTGCTTTCTTCCAAATATCAGGTAGTTTACTTTTACTTAAGGATCCGTTTAATATTAAATATATTGGGCTGCTTAACTCTTCTGCACATTCATGTAGCACCCAACCTGAAATTTCATTAGGACCATTTGCTTTTCCTTTGTCTAATTTACTCAACTCTTCCTGTATGTCTTGTTCCGATGTTTGTTTATCTGGTAATATGTGAGGGCATGCATTTTCCTTATCATCTCTCTCAAAATTATTTTCTTCTGTAAAAACTGACTGGGAATTTTTGTTAAGAACTTCACAGATATCTTTTTCTTGGATATAGGTTATCCCCTCGTCCATGATGGACTGTATTTTATCTTTAACTTTGATTTTGCTTTGGATGTAGCTTTAAAAAACCTTTCTTTGATCACTACTTTTATTTACGATATCTTTCTCAAACTGTCTTTGAGCTTCTTTCCTTATCGTCATACAATCATTTCTTGTCTGTTTATAGTTTGTTATATACCCTCTCACTGTTGTGTCTTGTGTATCTCTTCTACAGCAAGTCTCTTTTCCCTTTTGATCCTTTACACTCTGTGTTAAAGCACTTCTTTATCTTTATTTCTGTTATTTTGTGCTGTGGGATGTAATTTTGGACTCCCTTTTCGTAAAAATTCATAAATTTTTTTGTATATAACAATATTTTATAGCTTGTCCTCTAAGCTCTTTTTCCCAATCTGTTTCAGTGAAGCAATTTTTTAGGTCACGGTACCATAGTTGTCATTTTTGTAGTTTAGGTTCCTTTTGTAACTTTCATTACTGCTGACTATATCATATGCAAACCTGAAGTTGCATTTTAGTACTGCATGATTGCTTGTGCCAAATGGAGGATGATAAATTATGTTTGGGTGTGTGGGTCTCTCTCTCTCTCTCTCTCTCTCTCTCTCTCTCTTTCTCTCTCTCTCTGTATACAAGGGTGGAAGTAAGGTGGAGTGAACTGTGAGCAGGGAATTCCTTAAAGGGGACATTTCTACCAATGACCCCATTATAAGCTTTAGCTTGTACATGCCTTCATTAAGGGGTATGTGTGTGTGTGAGGGGATTAACTCAGTATGTAAACACCTGCCAAACCAAGCTCCGATGGAAATCACCAATTTTTTGAAGAACTGGCGAATTCTGAGGGGTTCAAGTGTGCTGAGACGTCCATGAAGGGTGTAAGAACACTTACTTGAAGTCTCTGTTGGTGATGGGTAGTGGACTTAGATTTTATTGGT
Source organism: Coenobita brevimanus (assembly GCF_032717465.1). Taxonomy (NCBI): domain Eukaryota; kingdom Metazoa; phylum Arthropoda; class Malacostraca; order Decapoda; family Coenobitidae; genus Coenobita; species Coenobita brevimanus. Next base: position 14,934,645 of record NC_137035.1, on the reverse strand, counting down.
GTGAAAATATCTAATGGGGTAGGCCACACACCCCTCGACTCGCAAGCTCAAATCTGTGCATGCTCACAGGAGTGGTGACATCACTTCATTGCCAGGGCAACTGGGACGCTACCTAGGATACCAGGCATTCCACCACGCTCATCTGCTCTCAATAAGTTCGAGGTTAAACTAACCCCAAGTAGCCATGTCCAAAACACTCGATGATCTCCTGCAAATGCAACATAATCAGTTAACAAGAATTACTAAGGATGAACTAGTAGATATACTGCTAGCAGCACAGAGACCTGATGGGAACTCAACTCAAGCTATCCTGACCTGGCTGGCAGAGTTGGTGGCGGAGGTGGCCGCGCTGAAGCAGGCATTGATGTCCCCTGACAGCACCTTCAACAAGAAAGTGGAGGAGCTACAGGAGCAGGTAAACAGGCAAGCAGACATCATTGCCAAACAACAGCGCTACCTGGAATCTCTCGATCGGAAGGAAAGAGAATGCAACTTGATCATGTTAGGAGTGCCTGACGACCATGAAGCCCTGGATGGTGCCACTACAGACAGAGACAAAGTGGCAAAGGTGTGGGAGGCGGCAAGAGTGACCTGTTGTGTGAAGTCTGTGAGGAGGTTGGGCAAGGTAGGCGGTGTAGGGCAGGGCGGCCGACGGTGACCTATCCTCGTCACGGTGGGTTCACGGGAGGACCGGGACGCCACACTAGCCATGGCCAGGCACCTCAAGTCAGCTGGAGAACAGTACAAGAAGGTGTTCATTGAGAAGGATTTGCATCCCAGTGTGAGGGAAGATTGGAAGCGACTGAGGGAGGCGGAAAAGTGTGAGTGAGGTCGACCAGAAAATGTAGGCTGTAACATTTATCTAAATGTGAGGGAATGTCAACTGTATAAAGATGGAGTAGTGATAGATAAATAAAATTTTTGTTCCGACCTCAACAACAGACCTTGAAAATTTTAACATGGAATATTAATGGCGCAAAAACTAAATTAGAAATAGCAGTGTGCTGAAATGGATCTGCTAATATGATATTATAGGACTGAATGAGGTGAAAACTGAACTGTGTGTTAATTTGGCTGGATATGTTGGTTACAGAAAGGTGCAGGGAAACTATACTTATCGTGGGGGTACTGTTGTAAAACTGTCTGTCTGAATATGTGTCATTAGTGGAAGTGAGTGTTGATGACCAAGTGTGGTTAAGGTTGGAATATGCCCCTACAATTCTCTTTGGTTTCTGTTATATCCCGCCCAGTGACTCCCCATATTTTTTTCACTATTCGCTTGCAGCAGTTCATGAAAGAATTGAGGACACTGAAAATAGCAGTAAGGTTTTGATTATGGGAGATATGAACGCAAGGTTTGGTGCTAGTGTTCATGATATGCTGGACAACAAGTACTCAGTGCCTGGCACGTTTTCGTACCCATTAATCCCAGATGATGTCATAAGGCCTAACGAGAATGCTTACGTGTTAGCTACAATATGTAAGGACAACAATCTCTTCATCGTCAATAGTCTAAAAATTGATACTAAGCATTTTGTGGGTAGAAAAACTTATAAGAAGAAAGATGTGTGGTTATCCGAGTTAGACATAGCTGTAGTATCCTGTCAACTTGTGCATGACATTGATGCATTCCAGGTCCACCAGATGGCCCACCTGCCATCCAACCGTGCCCCCATCACCCTAGAGGTGCAGCTGCCTAGAGTAAACTTGGCCGTGTTGAACAAGCGAGCAGGCATGCTGGGTTGTCATGGCCCACTCAGGGAGGGGCGGCGGTCAGGCGGATGGGTGTGTCGGCCGGTTGGTTTTAGTTCTATAAACCCGGATTTATTTTCTACTAACATACGTACAACGGAAACATTGTGTGATTTGACAGACATTAATAGTTTTAGTAACAACATCACAGATGCGTTATACAGGTGTGCGATGGGAAGTCGTTCTGTGGCTGTTCAGGAGGGGGATGACACCAGCTCGGGTCCCTGGGAACGGCTCATGCTGGACGGTGATCATAGGAGAGTTTGGCAAGCCATAAATTGGAAAGGCAATTTATATTCAAATGATAAATCACCAGTTATACCATCTGATGAGTTCAAAGAATATTTTGAGAGAACTTTGCATACTGCCAATGCAGGTGGTGCAGGGCTAGGTCCCATAGATTCAGCGGTGAACGTCCCGCTCCTGGACGACCCCATCACTCCGCTGGAACTTGAGGAACAGGTGGCACAACTCAAACCCGATAAGGTGTGTGGTCCTGACGGCGTCCTGCCCGGTGTGTTCAAGCTGTTGCCCCCACACTGGCTCCACTGTATTACCACCTTATTTAACTGTATTTTCAATTCTGGCTGCTACCCAGACTTATGGACTAAAGCAAAATTCTTTACAATATTCAAGCGGGATGACAAGACAGATCCAAGAAATTATCACGGCATTAACCTAATCAATAGCATTGCCAAACTCTATGACATGGTGTTGTGTTGCCGACTGGAGCACTGGTTTAGGCTGTAACAGGAGCAGGCTGGGGTGCAGCGGGGCTAGGGCTGTCTTGAACACATGCTAACCCTCAGACTACTCACTGATTACGCCAGGAAAAAAATTAGAAGTTATTCGTAACCTTTATGGACTTTTCCCAGGCGTATGACATGGTACCTTGGGGTATATTGCTCAGAGTGTTGCAAAGGCTTTGTAGTGGGTCGGTGATGCTTGGGGCCATAGCAGCCGTGTACCGTATGACAGAGAGTGTGCTGGGTACCACTGTGTTCGCCACCATGATGGGGGTGCGTCAGGGGTCCCCAACGTTGTGCATACTGTTCATCATATTTGTGAATGAGCTAATTAAAGTTATGAAAGAGAGGTGCGAGGGTGATGAGTTTCTCTCCTGGCTGCACATCCTTGTCCTAATGGATGACACAGTTCTGCTTGCCACCACGAGGGAAAGAATTCTTTATAAGCTGGGGATTCTGAAGGCCTTTTGTGACGAGTATGGATTGAAAGTTAACGAGGGAAAGACCAAATTCTTTGTAGTGGGTGGTGGTGTGGTGGATATGGAGCCACTAGAAGTGGCAGGGCTGGAGGTTCGGTGGTGCCAGCGGTACATGTATCTTGGGGCAGCCTTCACTGCTGATGGATCGGTGCACCAGGCAGTCAGGGTTCATGCCGAGGCCAAGGTGGCACATTTGGCTAAGTTTGTGTCATTCATTAAGAAATACAATGATGTGCCTTTTAAAGTTAAAAGACGTGTATTTGATGCCGCGTTGATATCTGCTGTCCTCTATGGCTGTGAGTCCTGGCTGAATGGAGACTTAAAGCCAATTGTTAAAATCTACAGCTGGGCCCTAAAGACCATGTTAGACGTCAGGATGATGACCTGTAATGATGTGTGCTGCCTTGAGTCTGGGTATCCACCTGTACATTCCCTTGTAAAGAAGAAACAGAGAAAGTTTTAAAGGATCATGTGGAGGGAAAGTTCACATTTAAAAGATGACCCCTTGATGCTTGCTTTGAGGATAGTCATGGGTGCGAGGTACAACACCAAAGATTATGTACAAGAGCTTATATACAATGAAGTACAGTGCTCGTCAGAAGTATGGGGCGCCCTGCGTCCCTCCTGAGAAACAAACCTTTCAACATTGAAAAAACATATAAATAATGCATTTTATTTACCTTTAGTTCTTCGTAGGGTAGCCTTTATGTTTCTTCACGGACCTGAGACGTCTTGGAAGTGAAAGGGCAAGGCTCCTGAGGTGCTGGAGTGGTATTTTGTCCCAGGAGTCACGAATGGCGGCTTCCAGCTTAGGCAGAGAGCTCACGTCCTTCCCTTGGAGACTCTTCTTTACGAGGTACCAGAGGTTTTCAATCGGGTTGAGGTCTGGGCTATTTCCTGGCCAGTCTGTCATGAATGATACCTCGCAGTCACGAAGCCAATTGGTGACCGATTTGGCCTTGTGAGCAGGTGCACCGTCCTGCTGAAACACTCGTGCACCTGTTAGCTCGAAGGAGTCCGGTAAATGATCACACAGAAGCTCCAGGTAAACATCCTGATTCACTCTGAGGTTCTTGGGAAGTACAACAAGCTTCCCCAAACCCTTCCCTGAAAAACAACCCCATACCATGAGTGAATCAGGATGTTTAACTGTGCTTTCTACATACCGTGGGTCAAGTGGGTCACTACCTTTGCATGCTCCTCTGTTACAGGTAACACTAAACGTTGCCTCATCAGACCACAACACTGACAACCATTGCTCCTCACCCCAATTTAGATATTTATTAGCAAAGGCAAGCCTACGAATTCTCTGGCTGCTAGAGAGAAGAGGCTTTTTCACAGGCCTGTGACTTGTGTAACCAAGCTCATGCACCCTACGAGACACTGTTCTCACTGACACCTCACCAAACACTTCCGGGTTGCTCTCCTTAATTTTCCTTGCACTCACACAAGGATTAAACTCCACTGCACGTTTTAAAACATTAACAGACCTTGGGGAAGTTTTCCTAGGCCTACCAGACCTCGGTTTCTTTGTGGGAACTTCACCACTGTTTTCCTCCCGAAACCGCGCACACCAACGACGCACTGTCGATCGTGCCACACCAACCAATTCACTAATTTCCTTTGTCTGGTGGCCTGCCTCCTTTAGAGCAATGATCTGGGATATGATTTCACTCGATAGTTCACGGGTAGGTGCCATAACAAAGTTTTGAAGGCCAAAACACTGCGGGACACTCGGTAAAAAATGGCGCAATTTGAGAGGGACACTCGGCGGAGTTCCTCTCTCTCAGGCAGCCCGTGGGCGACTGAGGCGGGAACCAACCAGCGCGTCAGAAGGCCTCAGGCTACCGTGACGTCATGCTCGGAGCTCAAACTTGTGGCTCAATTTTTACCCCCAAAAATGGGTGATTCTTTTTGGGCCATAAGTATTGCGCGCCCGGCGGACAACGCTGAATACTTCTGACGAGCACTGTAGATGATGTTGAGGTTGGGATGAGAGATCTGGAGCAGGCGATGCTATGCTCCACGTTCTCCCGGTGCTGTACCTATAGGGAAATAAATCCAAATTTGTCAGTCCATGCAGTCTATACTGCACAGGAAAATGTGGCTGAAAGTGACCGCATAGTATTTACACGTTTTCTTGTGTTGAGCCACTCTCTAGCTGTAGAAATGGGTAGGTAGAATAGGAGGGGGCACGGCCACTTACCAGTAGAGGAAGGATTGTGTGCTTGTGATGAGATACAGATGGAGGTGCACGTAGTGGAATATTGTACGCTCACTCAGCATTTACGTAACTCCCACAATCTCTCTAGAATTCATGATCTCTTCAGTGGTACATTTATTCATGAATCCTCCTGTAGAATCATAAGACAGATCCTGGATATTTATTCGTGACATGTATCATGTTTTATGCGTGTGTGTGTGTGTGTGTGTGTGTGTGTGTGTGTGTGTAAATGTACTGTATATATGCATATATGTATATACTTGTATGCTTATGGTTGTATGTGTGTGTGTGTGGATATGAAGCTATGTGGGCTGTTTATGTCTGTATTTGTGTATGTCTGGAACTGTATGAATGTATGAAATACAGTATGTGTGTTTTCTTTTATTTTGGTCTTAATTGTAAACATGATTATAATCTCAGATCTTTATGTTTTTATATTTGATGCCGTTTGAGATGGCATTTTCTTGTTTTATTATTTTATTACTGTAGACAAGTACCTGTACTGATTGCTTCAGCTATTTTATTTTTTACATTACCATGTAGTACATTCAGCATTTTTATCAGTTGTATGGAAGCAACGAGATAGTTGTATTTTCACTGAACTAGCAATAAGTGTTTATTCCTGTATTATAAATTTGGGTTTATGTTGGACCAATCTTGTAAAAGTTTATATATGTAACAAAGTGTTGTTGTGGTCAATAAACTACCTATCTATCTATCTGTGTGTGTGTGTGTGTGTGTGTGTGTGTGTGTGTGTGTGTGTGTGTGTGTGTGTGTGTCTCTCTCTCTCTCTCTCTCTCTGTTTTTATATGTGTGTGTGTGTGTGTGTGTGTGTGTGTGTGTGTGTGTGTGTGTGTGTGTGTGTGTGTGTGTGTGTGTGTGTGTGTGTATGTGTGTGGTAAGGTGGGGTGGATTGTGAGCAGGGAATTCTCTAACCCCTTAAACGGGGATCGTCTCGTTTGCGACGCTAGGCAAAAAGGACATAACGGCGGATCGTCGCATTTGCGATTCTAGTCAATTTTGAATAACCACGGGCAAGCAGGCTCCAGCTGGTATTGTCTATCAGTACCACCACCCTTTAGCTACAACTAGCATACTTTACCTTTGTACTACTGACCTCAGTTGTTGCCAAGTATCGCGTTTTCCCCCCGTCCCCCCTCCACCACGGCCCGGCCAGCCTGGCTGTGATACATGGCAGCGCTCTGAGCGCTCAGAACTGTAAATCTGCGCTCTCCTCTCACAAGCAGTTTATGCTAATAGGAAACACTTGTTTTTCCAGTTGTAACACTAGCTTTTTTTCTCACGGTTTGCCCCTGTTTAGCGTCAGTTTACTGCAGGCTTTCAAAGTGACATTATGGCGAGTTCTAGCTCTTCCCAGTCAGTGCAAGCGGCCGACAGGAACGAGAATAAAGTGGCGGGCATAAGGCAGAATAAAAAGCGCGCCGTGGTGATCTTTTGGGAAGTAATATGATTGAAAATAATGTAGTATACATGTTTTTAGCTGTGAAAATGGAAATGTTTGTTGAGTGACGGGAAGACCGCCGCCACGGTGCATGTCGGCCATACGCTTCGTTGATTTTAGCCTTATTTTCAGTGCTTATTGTACAAATATGGATTCCAAACTACCTTTACGTTGTAGTATAAAGTTTACTGTGACAGAATGAGGCTGTGGGAGAGGGGAAACCGGGTTGCTGGAGGTGTGAAAGTGAAGATTTGGTTACCCAAATTTGCAAGTCTCCACAAGTCCTTGGGTAGTCCACGAAGGCTCAACACCTGTCTCTGGAGAAAGCTGAATGTAAGTACTATCTGCCATACCAAGTATAATGTTCTAGGGTTAATCTCTGATTTTTGGCTAATATTTTCCTACAGGTACTCAGGCCGCGATACAACCCCGCCACTCGGGGGGGGTCGGCTGTTCACGGCCGCGTTTAAGGGGTTAAAGGGGATCGGTGCAGGAAGGGACATTGCCACCAGGGATCTCAATTTTGGATTTAGCTTATACATGCCTTCATTAAGGTATGTGTGTGTGTGTGTGTATTTACCTAATTGTGATATACAGGAAATGAACTACGCTCGTTGGGTCCCGTCTCTCAATAAGTCAAATTTAGCTTTAAACTTGTTTAAGATTTTAGACTGGACGATCTCTTTGTCCAGGCTATTCCACAGGTCTATACATCCATAAGGAAAACTATATTTGTTGATATCCTTCAAGCAGCTTGGTTTCTTCAGTTTCATTCCGTGTCCTCTTGTTACTCTCTTATCCCATAAAAACAGATCTTCTTTGTCAATTTTATCTACTCCCACCATGGTCCTGAACACAGCAATCATGTCTCCTCTCCTTCTTCTTTCTTCTAAGGAAGGCAAATCCAGCTTTTCCAACCTGTCTCTATACGACAGATCTGCCAGACTGGAGACCATCTTGGTTGCTGTTCTTTGTATTCTTTCAATCTTGTTTGTATCTTTCTTTTTGTGTGGGGACCACACTACTGCTGCATATTCTAACCTGGGGCGAATCATGGCCACTATCAGTTTTTTCACCATCTTCTCATCCATATAATGAAAAGATACTCTAATATTAGTCAGGAGTTTATACATCTCTCTAACTGCCTTGTTAATGTGTTTTTCAGGTGACAAGCTATCCTGTACCAGCACTCCCAAATCTTTCTCATCTCTTACTTTCGTAATTAGTTCATTACCCATCAAATAATTTAATGATGGCCTCTTGGTACTTTTACCCATTTCCAATATTTTACATTTCTTTGCATTAAATTTCATTTCCCACATCCGGCTCCAACCGTGTATCCTATCCAGATCCTCCTGCAGCATTTTACAATCCCTCTCAACCTCTACCTTCCTCAAGATCTTTGCATCATCAGCAAACGGATTTGCATAACTGTTCACTCCATCTTCCATATCATTTACATAAATCAGGAACATTACTGGCACCAACACCGAGCCCTGTGGGACTCCACTTGTTACTTCCCTTCATCCAGACATCCTATCCTTTATTACTGTCCTCATTTGTCTGTCTCTCAAAAGGTCTCTCATCCATTCCAGGAGGTTCCCCTTCAGTCCTCCCATATGCTCTAGTTTCCACATTAGTCTCTCATGAGGTACCTTGTCGAAGGCCTTCTCCAAATCTAAATACACACAATCCACCCAACCATCTCTCTTCTGTAGCACTTCAATCGCTCTTGAGTAAAAACTCAACAAGTTGGAAACACAAGACCTTCCACTTTTAAATCCAAACTGACTTTCAGCCAAAATATTCATCTCTTCCAGATATTTTATCCATCTATCTTTCAGAATTCTCTCGCACAATTTTGCAGCCATGCTGGTTAGGGACACTGGTCTATAATTCAGGGTTTCTTCCCTGTTTCCTCCCTTATAAATTGGTACCACATTTGCCCTCTTCCATTCTTGAGGCACTTTCTTCTCTTCCAGAGAACACGCAATTAAACCGTGAATCATATCCGCCAGTTGTTTTTTGCATTCTTTCAGTACCCAATTAGATATTCCATCTGGTCCTGGGGGTTTCCTCACATCTTGAGTTTCCAGTAATTTATACACTTCCTGTACTTCCACTTTTATATCTTTTATCACTACATTTCTAGTCACTCCTTCCCCTTCCACAAACTCACTTTCATCAGTGAAAACTGACTGGAAACGTTTGTTCATTATTTCCGCTTGCATTGTCGCATCTTCATAGACCTTTCCTTCTACTTTCAGTTTGTTGATTCCTTCCTTTTGTTTCAGTTTGCCATTGACAAATCTAGAAAACAGTTTGGGTTCATCCTTACATTTGTCTATTATACCTTTTTCAAAATTTGTTTCTTCCTTTCTACGTATTCTTGTGTAATCATTTCTAGTTCTTTTATATTCTTCCTTTGTTCTATTGTTACCTCTCTTTCTCCAATTGTTTCATGCCATGTCTCTCTCCTTTTTTGGTGTCATACACCTTCTATTAAACCACTCTTTTTTTTTTCTATTTTCTTTCTCCCTTACTCCTGACACAAATTTTTCCATTCCCGAATTATAGAAAGCTAGAAAAATATCCCACTTCCTCTGTATCTCTTGTTTCTCTGAATTTCTTCCAATCTGCATTTTCGAAAAATTTTCTCAATTATGTAAAGTTTGCTTTCCCAAAGTTGAATCTTCCCTGCCTATAAAGCTCGTCTTTTGGCTCCACGTTCCCTGATATCATCTGGAACCCAATGACCACATGATCACTTTTTCCAATAGGACACAAATACTCCAAGGTTCTTTGGTAAACAGTAAGTCTAGTCTTGCTGGTGGGTCCTCACTTTGGAACCGTGTCTCTTCTTTGACCCACTGCATCATCACATTGTTCATTGTTATATTTAATAATGTAGTGCCCCATGAATCTTCGCTGCCTCCTGAGTCCCATTCCTCCCAGTTCACCTCTTTACAATTGAAGTCACCCATTGAAATTATATTGTTACTTTTCTCAATCATTTTCTGTAAATAGCTAGCCATGTCTGGCAACATTTCCTGGTATTCATCATCACTCCATGCTCTTGTCTTAGGGGGAACATACACTACTGCCATATCTCTCTTGCTATTCTCTGCAGTTTCTAATTTCATATTTATCACTACGGCCCTGCCTTCTCCCATTTCCACGGTATCTACATTTATGGCGTTCTTCACTGCTATCATCACCCCTCCCGTTTTTTCTTTTCTGTCTCTTCTTCACACACACAGTGTGTGTGTGTGTGTGTGTGTATTTACCTATTTGTAGTATACAGGAATTGAGCTAAGCTCGTATTGTCTTATCATCATATATACATTTACCGGTATCTAGTCTACTTTTAAACACATGAATGTTTTTTGCTTGCACCACCTCTTCATCTGAGTCATTCTAAATACTTATGCTTCTGTTTGGGAAACTGAACCTTTAAGAGCATTAAGACATCCACTTCTCCCTCAACTTGAAGTCATGACCTTTTGTTCTTCCATCCAGCACAAGAAGATCCTCTCTATCCACCCTTTCCAATTCTCTTACATTTCTAAATATCGTGATCAAGTCACCTCTTTCCCTTCTCTCGCGCAGTGTTGGTAACTTCAGTTTTTCCAATCACTCCTCGTAGGTGAGTTCCCTCAAGCTTTGTATCATCCTCATTGCCATCCGTTGAACCCTCTCTAGTTTATCAATATGCTTCTTCAAATGAGGTGACCATACTGCAGCCACATACTCCAGTCTTGGTTTTATCACGGTCACTATCAGCTCCCTCAGCATTTGCTCGTCCATATAATTAAAAGCCACACTCATGTTAGTCAGTAATCCATAGGTTCCTCCTGTGATTTTGTTTATATGCTTTTCTGGTGACAAGTTATCCTGAATAATCACTCCCAAATCATACTCATCTTTTCTTTTACAAATTATCTCTTCCCTTTTTATAAGTCCAGTGCAGTCTTTTTTTTCACTCATTCCCATTTCCAATACATGACACTTCTTGGCAATAAAATCCATTTTCTAAGTCTGGCTCCAGCTGTGGAATTTGTCCAAGTCCTCTTGCAGTTTTCTACAACTATCACTACCTTTAGTATGTTTCATGATTTTAGCATCATCTGCGAACTTACTCATGTAACTACTCAAACCCTTTGCCAAATCATTTACTTATATCAGAAACATTATTGGGGCTAAGACAGAGCCCTGGGGTACTCCACTAGTTACATTTCTCCATTGTGACACCTTGTCTCTTATGACTGTTCTCATCTGCCTTCCTATGAAATAATCTTCCATCCACTTTATTAGTTTCCCTTGCATCCCTCCAAAGGTCTTCAACTTCCACAACAGTCTCCTATTGGGCACCCTGTCAAATGCCTTCTTGAGATCAAGATAGACACAATCTGCCCATTGTTCTATCTCTTGTAAGACATCTATTACCCTACTGTAGAAACTCAGTAGGTTAGTAACACATGATCTTGCTTCCCTAAAACCAAATTGTCTTGGTGTTATCACTTCATTTTCTTCTAAATGCTTTCTCCTTCATTTTCTAATAATTTTCCTGCAGATTTTACAAACAGTACTAGTAAGTGATACAGATCTGTAATTGAGTGGATCTTCCCTATCTCCTCCCTTGAAGATTGGCACAATACTTGCCTTTTTCTGTCTTTAGGTAACTGTCCATTTACCAGTGAGGTCTTGATGATGATATAAACAGGCCACACTAACTGGTCTGCACATTCCTTCAGGATCCATCCAGCCACACCATCTGGCCCCATTGCTTTTCCCACATCCAAATCCCTCATCAACCGCAGCACCTCATTCACGTCAGCTGTAATTTTTGCCATTCCCATCATCCTGGGTTCTATTTCAGGTTCCCTAAATTCCTCTTCCAGCACATAAACTGACTGCAGCTTGTTGTTCATTATTTCACACAATTCCTCTTCTCTTTCGTAAGTTTGATCTCCCACTCTTAATCGTATTATACAGTACTGTCCTTAGTTTATATTTTACCATTTACAAACGTATATAATAATTTCGGCTCTTTTTTACATTTAGTTACAATATCTTTTTCATATTTCCTTTCTTCTCTCTGCACCCTTACATATTCATTTCTTACCTGCTTGTACTCCTCCCAAGCCCTGTCAGTATACCTTTTTCTCACTTTATTTCATGCTCTTTTTCTTGCCTCATGTTTCATTCTACATCTGTTTTAAATCTATTCTTTCTTCCTTTCCATGGCTGCTGAAATTTTTGGGACATATTTACTAACTCCTGTTTTATATATTTCTGTCAAAAACTCACATTTCTCATCAGCATTCGTGATCGTATTCATTTTACTCCAGTCTACAATTTGGAAAAAGTTCCTCAGGGAAGGAAAGTATACCTTCCCGTAATTGTATCTATTTTCTCTGTTTTTCATCTCTTTCTCCTTCCCTTACTCCCCCTACTTTCATCTCAATAACCAGATGATCACTTTTACCAAAGGGGCATTAGTAGGTTATGTTCTTCACATCATTTGGGTCTTTAGTGAATACTAATTCGAGCCTTGATGGTTCATCGTCACCTCTTATTCTTGTATTTACTTTATTTAATTGGGTTAACATATTTTTCATTACTATCTGTCTATTGCCAGACGCCTCAGTCCTGTTCGGGGTGGCCACAAACAAATCGCCTCCACGTCGCCCTGTCCCCCGCCATTTCACTGCCCCACTCCTAACTCACACCTCCCTCTCTTATATACCTCTCCACCCCATCCCTCCATCTCATCCTTGGCCTCCCCCTCCCCCTCTCCACCTCCACCTATATTTTTTGCTCTTAAGTCATAACAGGTTAAAATCATTATACCTCCCCGAAACTTCTATCTATCTATCTATAGCCCGATGCCCTAATCCCGCAAAGGGTGGCCGCAGACAAAACGCCTCCAAGTCACTCTGTCACCCACCATTTGACTCCCCTTCCCCCAACTCACCCCCCCCCTCCCTCATATACCTCTCAACTCCATCCCTCCACCTCATCCTCGGTCTACCCCTCCCTCTCCCTCCCTCCACCTCACCTACACACACCCTCTTAGTCAGTCTTTCATTCCCCGAAACTTGCATTCTCTATTCTTCCTCCAGATATTTAATTTTTCCATCCAAATTTCGTATCAACGTCTCAAGGCAATTTAGTCTCCACGAAGCAAACAATTACAGGTTTATTTTCATTTGTATAGTCTCCAATTTCCCCTTTCTTAGATATTAACCCATCTACATTATATACTATACATAAGACTTAGATTTACGGCACTCTTTTTATCTCTGTTCATTCTTCCCTTTTTCGTATTCATATCCATCTCCCTTGTTTCCTTCACTTCTATTTCCTCACATATCATTTCCTTACTTTCATATCCATCACTCTCCAAAAAAAAAGTTTTACATTCTTCCTCTGTCCTGTCATTTTTTTCCTTTACTTGTTGTGTATTTACCTAATGTACCTAATTGTGATATACAGGAAATGAGCTACGCTCGTGGGGTCCCATCTCCGTTTCTCAATAAGTCAGATTTAGCTTTAAACTCGTTTAAGTTCTTTTAGACTCAACGATCTCTTTGTCCAGGCTCTTCCACAGTTCTGTACATCTATGAGGAAAACTATATTTCTTGATATCCTTCAAGCAGCTTGGCTTCTTCAGTTTCATCCCGTGTCCTCTTGTTACTCTCTTATCCCATAAAAACAGATCTTCTTTGTCAGTTTTATCTACTCCCATCATGGTCCTGAACACTGCAATCATGTCACCTCTCTTTCTTGTTCCTTCTAAGGAAGGCAACTCCAGCTTTTCCAGCCCCTCTCTGTATGACAGATCTGACAGACTGGGGATCATTTTGGTTGCTGTTCTTTGTAATCTCTCAATCTTGTTTATATCTTTTTTTTTGTGTGGGGACCACACTACTGCTGCATGTTCTAACCTGGGGCGAATCATGGCCACTATCAGTTTTTTCATCATCTCATCCATATAAAGAAAAGCTACTCTTATATTAGTCAGGAATTTATACGTCTCTCTAACTGTCTTGTTAATGTGTTTTTCTGGTGACAAACTGTCCTGGACCAGCACACCCAAATCTTTCTCTTCTCTCGCATTTGTGATTGGTTCATTACCCATCAAATAATTCAATGATGGCCTCTTGGTACTTTTACCCATTTCCAATATTTTACATTTTTTTGCATTGAATTTCATTTCCCACGTCCGGCTCCAATTGTGTATCCTATCCAGATCCTCCTGCAGCATTTGACAATCCTCCTCAACCTCTACCTCATGATCTTTGCATCATCAGCCAACAGACTTGCATAACTGTTCATTCCATCTACCATATCATTTACGTAAATCAGGACCATTACTGGTGCCAATACCGAGCCCTGTGGGACTCCACTTGTTACTTCCCTCCATCCTGACATCTTATCCTTTATTACTGTCCTCATTTGTCTGTCTCTCAAAAAGTCTCTCATCCATTCCAGGAGTTTCCCCTTCAGCCCTCCCATATGCTCTAGTTTCCACATTAGTCTCTTATGGGGTACCTTGTCAAAGGCCACCAAATCTAAATACACACAATCCACCCGACCATCTCTTTCCTGTAGCACATCAATCGCTCTTGAGTAAAAACTTAACAAGTTGGAAACACATGACCTTCCACTTCTAAATCCAAACTGACTATTAGCCAAAACATTCATCTCTTCAAGATATTTGATCTATCTATCTTTCAGAATTCTTTCGCACAATTTTGCAACCATGCTGGTTAGGGACACTGGTCTATAATTCAAAGGGTCTATAATTCAGGTGTGTGTGTGTGTGTGTGTGTGTGTGTGTGTGTGTGTGTGTGTGTGTGTGTGTTTTTACCTAATTATATTTACCTAATTGTGATGTACATTAAATGAGCTATGCTCGTGGGGTTCCGTCTCTGTTCCTCAATAAGTCAAATTTAGCTTTAAGCTCGTTTAAGATTTTAGACTGGACGATCTCTTTGTCCAGGCTATTCTACAGGTCTATACATCTATAAGCAAAGCTATTTTTCTTGACATCCTTCAAGCAGCTTGGCTTCTTCAGTTTCATTCCGTGTCCTCTTGTTACTCTCTTATCCCATAAAAACAGATCTTCTTTGTCAATTTTATTTACTCCCACCATGGTCCTGAACACTGGAATCATGTCACCTCTCTTTCTTGTTCCTTCTAAGGAAGGCAACTCCAGCTTTTCCAGCCCCTCTCTGTATGACAGATCTGACAGACTGGGGACCATTTTTGTTGCTGTTCTTTGTATTTTCTCAGTCTTGTTTATATCTTTTTTTTTGTGTGGAGACCACACTACTGCTACATATTCCAACCTGTGGTGAATCATGGCCACTATCAATTTTTTCATCATCTCCTCATCCATATAATAAAAGGCTACTCTTAATTTAGTCAGGAGTTTATACGTCTCTCTAACTGCCTTGTTAATGTGTTTTTCAGGTGACAAACTGTCCTGGACCAGCACTACCAAATCTTTCTTTTTTCTCGCTATTGTGATTGGTTCATTACCCATCAAAAAATTTAATGATGGCCTCTTGGTACTTTTACCCATTTCCAATATTTTACATTTCTTTGCAATAAATTTCATTTCCCACATCCTGCTCCATTCGTGTATCCTATCCAGATCCTCCTCCAGCATTTTACAATCCTCCTCAACCTCTACCTTCCTCAAGATCTTTGCATCATCAGCAAACAGACTTGCATAACTGTTCACTCCGTCTACCATATCATTTACAAAAATCAGGAACATTACTGGCGCCAACACCGAGCCCTGTGGGACGCCACTTGTTACTTCCCTTCATCCAGACATCCTATCCTTTATTACTGTCCTCATTTGTCTGTCTCTCAAAAAGTCTCTCATCCATTCCAGGAGGTTCCCCCTCAGTCCTCCTATATGCTCTAGTTTCCACATTAATCTCTTATGAGGTACCTTGTCGAAGGCCTTCTCCAAATCTAAATACACACAATCCACCCAACCATCTCTCTCCTGTAGCACGTCAATTGCTCGAGTAAAAACTCAACAAGTTGGAAACACATAACCTTCCACTTCTAAATCCAAACTGACTATCAGCCAACCCACCCCTGAATCACATCTTTTATACATTTCTGCCCGGAATTGTGCTAAGTCTGTTCTTCGCTCTGCTAAAAATAATTTCATCCTTACAAAGTGCTCTGAACTCTCCAACTCGAACTCTTCCTGCTCCTTCTAGCACCTCGCCAAAAACCTTTCTAACAACTTTACGTCATCATCCTTCCCTCCTCTTTTCAACTCTGATGGCTCTGTAGCTATTTCTTCTTATGGTAAAGCAGATCTCTTCGTTCAGACTTTCTCCTCCAGTTCCACCTTAGACGATTCCGGTGCTGTTCCTCCATCACTTCCCCCCTCTGACTTCCTCATGGCTAACATTAAAATTTCTTCAGCTGATGTATTTTCTGCCATTGCTGGCCTCAGTACTAATAAGGCATATGGGCCTGATGGAGTCCCTCCTGTTGTTCTCAAGAACTGTGCTTCTGTGCTTACACCCTGGCTAGGCAAACTCTTTCACCTTTGTCTGTCAACTTGTACCTTTCCTTCTTGCTGGAAGTTTGCTCACATTCAGCCAGTCCCAAAGAAGGGTGACCATTCCCAACCCTCTATCGTCCAATTGCTTTAACATCCTGTATCTCAAAAGTTTTTGAGTCTTTTCTTAATAGAAACATTTTAAAGCATCTTTCCTATCACAACCTTCTTTCTGACCGTCAATATGGGTTCCGTCAGGGACGCTCCACAGGCGATCTTCTCACCTACCTTTCAGACTCCTGGCCATCCTCCTTTCGGGACTTTGGCGAAAGCTTTGCCATTGCACTTGACATCTCAGAGGCTTTCAGTCGAGTCTGGCATAAATCTCTAATTTCCAAACTGCCCTCTTATGGTTTGTATCCTTCTTTCAATGCCTTCATCTCTAGCTTCCTTTCTGGTCGTTCTATAGCCGCTGTTGTAGACGGCTATCGTTCTTCTCCTAGATCTATCAACAGTGGTGTTCCTCAGGGCTCTGTTCTATCACCAACTCTCTTCCTTTTATTCATCAATGACCTTCTAACCTGTACATCTAACCCTATCCACTCATACGCTGATGACTCCACCCTTCACCTTTCCATTCGATTCCCAGAACATCCATCTCAGCAGTTACTTCAGCAGGCAAGGGTTGAGGCTATGGCACACCTAATGTCTGACTTGGCTCGTATCTCTTGACTGGGGTAAAAATAATCTGGTTGTTTTTAATGCATCAAAGACTCAGTTTTTGCATCTATCAACCCGACAAAATTTTCCACAGGTATACCCACTTATGTTTAATAATACTCAACTTAATCCTGCATCATCCTTGAACATGCTTGGGGTTTCATTTGCTCGGGACTTGTCTTGGAAAGATCATATTACATCTCTTGTAAAATCTGCTTCCAAGCGATTGGGTGTGCTAAGCCGACTCCGTTCCTTCTTTGCCCCTGCACAATTGTTGACTCTATACAGAGGTTTTATCCGCCCCTGTGTGGAGTACAACTCTCGTGTGGGGAGGCTTCCCACATATAGCTCTTCTTAATAGAGTGGAGTCAAAGGCTTTTCGTCTCATTAACTCTCCCCCTCTTACTGACTCCCTTCAACCTCTGTCTCTTCGCCGCAGTGTTGCATCTTTATCTCTTTTCTATCGCTACTTCAATGGTCATTGTTCCTCTGAACTGTATGCATGCATTCCTCCGCTTCTACGATGGGCCCGTAGCACCCGTCTAGCAGCAAACTCTCACCCCTTTTCTGTCCAACTCTCTAATGCAAGAGTTAACCGTTACTCCCAGTCCTTCATTTATGCAACAGGTCAACTCTGGAACTGTCTTCCTCTGTCTGTATTTCCTGCTTCCTAAGATCTCCAGTCTTTCAAACATAGTGTGTCCAGGCATCTCGAAATGAATGGATCTTGAATTTGGCTTTCTCTTGTATTTTGTTTTTCTCTTGGAAGGAACAGTTTTGCGGGCTCATGGCCTTTGGTTCCTTCTTCCTCACACACACACAAACACACACACACACACACACACACACACACACACACACACACACAAAACATTCATCTCTTCCATATATTTTATCCATCCATCTTTTAGAATTCTTTCGCACAATTTTGCAACCATGCTGGTTAAGGACACTGGTCTATAATTCAGGGTTTCTTCTCTGTTTCCTCCCTTTTAAATTTGTACCACATTTGCCCTCTTCCATTCTTGAGGCACTTTCCCCTCTTCCGAGAACACACAATTAATCTGTGAATTTTATCCGCCAGTTGTTTTCTGCATTCCTTCAGTACCCAATTAGAGATTCCATCTGGTCCTGGGGCTTTCCTTACATCTTGATTTTCAAGTAATTTATACACTTCCTGTACTTCCACTTTTATATCTTTTATCAGTACAATTCTAGTCAAACCACTCCTTTTTCCTGTTTTCTTTCCCCTTTACTCTTGGCACAGATTTTTCCACTCCTGAATTATAGAAGGCTTGAAAAATATTCCACTTCTTCTGTATCTCTCTTGATTCTCTGAACTTTCTTCAGTCTGCATTTTCGAAAATTTTTCTCAAACCTGTAAAGTTTGCTTTCCCAAGGATGTATCTTCCTTGCCTATAAAGCTCGTCTCTTGGCTCCACGTTCCCTGTTATCATCTGGAACTCAATGCCTACATGATCACTTTTTCCAATAGGACACAGATATTCCAGTGATTCTGTTACATCGGGTTCTTTGGGTAACAGTAAGTCTAGTCTTGCTGGTGGGTCCTCACCTCGGAACTGTGTCTCTTCTTTGACCCATTTTGTCATCACATTGTTCATTGTTATACAGTATTTAATAACGTAGTGCCCCATGAGTCTTCGCTGCCTCCTGAGTCCCATTCCTTCCAGTTCACCTCTTTACAATTGAAGTCACCCATTAAAATTATGTTGTTGCTTTTCTCAATCATTTTCTGTAAATAACTTGCCATGTCAGACAACATTCCCTGGTATTCATCATCACTCCATGCTCTTGTCTTATGGGGAACATACACTACTGCCATATCTCTCTTGCTATTCTCTCCAGTTTCTAATTTCATATTTATCACTACGGCCCTGCCTTCTCCCATTTCTACGGTATCTACATTCATGTTGTTCTTCACTGCTATCATCACTCCTCCTCCCGTTTTTTCCTTTCTGTCTCTTCTCCACAGTTTGTATTTACCATCTCCCATGTGAACATCAATATCTTCTCTTAATTTGGTCTCTACAAAGCACATGACATCAGGTTCATGTACCCTCAAAAAATCGTTGATTTCTAGCCTTGCCGATATTAAACCATCAACATTAGTATATGGCACCTTCACATTATTTTTGATGTTTTTTATGCCCTCTTTTCTCCTTCTCTCCGCTGGTACCACTTCCTTAATTTCTGATCCATGACTCTCCAATAAAACACTGTCTTCTCTTCCTCCGTTCTCTGCTCTTTTTTTTACCTTTGCTTCCTTTACTAATTCCTTTATTTTAGCTCTTTCTTCCTCATTTGCATCTCTCCTTATCCAAACATTTTTGTAACCTTTCCTTGTTTGATAATTTCCATGTTCTACTGATAATTTTGTTTACTGTTACCTGAGACTTAACCTTACCTTCAATGGCATTTGCCCCTCCTTCCTCGTACTTTCCTAACCTAAACACCTCTTCAGTCTCTTCTTGAGCTTCATTGTTTTCCTTCATGACTACTGATATTATTTCTTTAACTTTACTCAGTCCTTCTCTTTCTCTTTCTGATCTTATTGTCATACGTTTTTCTTTAACTCCTGAAATTATTACACATTTTTTCTTATCTGCTACATCCCTAACTAAAGATTCTCTACTTTTCAGCACCCTAACCACTTCTCTCTCCACCTTTTCCTTGCTTTGTTGTTCTATAATCTCTTTCAAATTTTCATTTCCCTCTTCCTGAATTTTCTTCCACCCCTTATGTTTCTCCTTGATTTCTTTAATGTGTTCATCCTGTGTTCATGATTTGGATTCATACTCATCTAGTTTTCATTTCATCCAGTCTCTTTCTTCTTCCAACCTCTTATTCTCCCCCTTAAGCTGTTTTATTTCATTTGAGGCCGAGTAATTGCTCACTTTTAATTCAGTAACTTCTCTTTCTTGTTCGTCACTACGTGTCAACAAGTGGGTTGGTGGAGGGTTAGTGCCCCTCCCCGTAAAACAACTAACTCAAAGTCAAGTGGCCACCCCTTATGGGATTATGGCGTCTGGCAATAGATAGATAGATAGACACTACGTGTACACATTTTTTCCAGTTTATTTTGCAGACTTTTGATCTCATTTTCCTGCAGTATGGTCTGTTGCTGTAACTCTTTAATTACTGCCCATACCTTTTTTATCTCCTGGACATTCCTCTCCGCCGTTTTCTCCACACCTGCTATTCTTGTCTGGTTCAACTTAATACTTCCATTTCCCACGTCCTCTTCAGAGAAGCCCTCAAACTCTCTCTCGCCACTTGTAAACATTGCACCGTCCCTCTCCGCCATGAATCAGCCGTTTGGAGACTTTCTATTTTCACATCTTGTTGTTTATATGACCGAAACCGCGATTTTTTAACTACTGTCCGATGGGACCACCACTCACGCACTCATTTACGTAATCACAAATAGGCTGATCTTCTTTTCATCAATGATTCAGCGATTATTTCCCCACGATCTAGAAGAGTGCCATCTCTATCAACGACCTGTGTGTGTGTGTGTGTGTGTGTGTATGTGTGTGTATTTATCTAATTGTGATATACAGAAAATGAGCTACGCTAGTGGGGTCCTGTCTCTGTTTCTCAATAAGTCAAATTTAGCTTTAAACTCGTTTAAGTTTTTAAACTAGACGATCTCTTTGCCCAGGCTATTCTACATGTCTATACATCTGTAAGGAAAAGTTTATTTCTTGATATATTTCAAGCAGCTTGGCTTCTTCAATTTCATTCTGTGTCCTCTTGTTACTTTTTTATCCCATAAAAACAGATTTTCTTTGTCAGTTTTATCTACTCCCATCATGGTCCTGAACACTGCAGTCATGTCGCCCCTCTTTTCTCCTTTCCTCTAAGGAAGGCAAATCCAGCTTTTCCAGCCTCTCTCAGTACGACATCTGCCAGACTGGAGACCATCTTGGCTGCTGTTCTTTGTATTCTCTCAATCTTGTTTATATCTTTCTTTTTGTGCGTGGACCACACTATTGCTTCATATTCTAACCTGAGGTGGATCATGGCTGCTTTCAGTTATTTCATCATCTCCTCATCCATATAATGAAATCTATGTAACTATCTATTGCCAGACGCCATAATCCCGTAAGGGGTGGCCATTTGACTTTGAGCTATTTGTTTTACAGGGAGGAGCACTAACCCTCCACCAACGCACTTGTTGACACGTAGGGAGCACGTATGGTTTGGTTATATGGTTACCACTCAGCATTGTAAATGGTTTCTTGGCTTACAGGAAACCATTTGGCTTGTCACTCAATGTAAAGCCACCTGTAAAGGAAAGAAAAGCAATAAGAAGTGACAGGAAAGATGGGAGAAATAGGAAGAGAGGAGGGCAGGCACAGAAAAATAATGATAAAGGATAAGGAAGAAGTAGGCAGCACTACATCAAGTGAGTGGATGATGGTTGCCACCACCTACCACCATATTTATGAAATGCTACCCATATAATGAAATTCTACCCATATATTAGTCAAGAGTTTATACGTCTCTCTAACTGTCTTGTTAATGTGTGTGTGTGTGTGTGTGTGTGTGTTTGTCATTAAATACAGTGCCTTATTGATTTCCTTTCCAGGTTGTTAGAGTTCACTGGTGGTCAGTTTGATGTAGGCTTGGGGGTAAGGGGGGCAGCTTTTCCAAAATGACAGATTTGTAAGTAATTTTTCCCATAAGATTAATTATTTATAAATAACTAAATTCTCAAATTGTTGCATGTGTCCAGTCTCATATGACCACGATTTAGGAGAGTCCAATGTACAAAAGTTGGCTCAGCCATGATAAGGTTAGGCTAACGGTGACAGTATTAACCCCTAAAGAATTATGGCTGTCAAACGACAGTTGCGGAAAATGCCGCATACTCCTATTGCTGTCGATGGTACAGAGACCATCAAAAAGTAGCGTTAGGTAGCACCGCCTCTTTTATGACATATATGGGACCTGGCCAATGGGTACTAAGAGATAAGGAGGTGGGAGGCACGATCCAGCTGCCTCCCTGGGTGTGGGGACCCTCCCCTCCCCCAGGCCATCTCTCCACCTCCCTTTTGCTCCGTTGGATCCTGCCTTCTTCGTCCCCTTCCACCCAAACTGTTCCTCATACTCCTTCTGGACCATATTGGGTGTGTGTGGCAGACATATTCCCTTCCTTTCCCCCCTTCCTGATGGTCCCCCACACTCCCTCCACCTACCTATCCATTCTTATATCTCAAGGACATCCCATTCTCGCTTATAGTGAGGAGTGACTTTTTTTTTTATTTCTAATGATTGGACGTTGTTGGAAGGACACAAGTCAAGAGTGAGAGCAGTAGAAATGAGTTATTTAAGAGGAGCCAGTGGAGTCACATGGAGAGACAGGCTGACGAATGCGGATATAAAGGAGTGTTGTGGTGTTGATGTGGATGTGATAGGAAGCATTATGAGAAACACACTGAGGTGGTTTGGCCATGTGGAGAGGATGGAGGGTGAAAGACTGACGAAGAGAGTGTATGTGAGTGAGGTGGAGGGGGGAAGAGGGAGGGGAAGGCCGAGGATGAGATGGAGGGATGGGGTGGAGAGGTATATGAGAGAGGGGGGTGTGAGTTGGGAGCAGGGCAGTGAAATGGCGGGGGACAGGGCGACTTGGAGGCGATTTGTTTGTGGCCACCCCAAACGGGATTGAGGCGTCTGGCAATAGGTAGATAGATAGATAGATTATACAGTAACTGTTAGACATATGAGAGTGAAATATATATTTTCTGGTGTGTAAATTCAAGCTGTTCAAATCTGTAAGACCAAAATCTACATCATCAGCCTTCATCCCATCCTACTTTGCCCCATGAGGAGCGTAGTAGCCCAGGACAAGGCAAGTTGGTCCTTACATTTAAGATG
Organism: Coenobita brevimanus; assembly: GCF_032717465.1. Lineage (NCBI taxonomy): Eukaryota > Metazoa > Arthropoda > Malacostraca > Decapoda > Coenobitidae > Coenobita > Coenobita brevimanus. Next base: position 14,911,820 of record NC_137035.1, on the reverse strand, counting down.
AGAGTGACCAACATCACTCATCCCTGAATGGCATTACATGAGCAATAAACCCCAACCATTCCTTGGATATAAACCTTCACAGGCTCAATCCAACTGGAGTGCCATAATTATCCACCAAACCACCTGGCGCCAAAATTTGGTTATACGGTTACCACCCAGCGTAGTAAATGGTTTCCTGGTGTACAGGAAACCATTTGGCTTGTCACTCAGTGTAGAGTCATCCACAGGCAGAAGGAGGAGGAAAGAATGATGGAAAGAAAGACAGAAGAGGGAGTGTAAAGTCACCCGGAGGCACAAGGATGGGGAAATAATGAAGGAAAGGAAAACAGGAGAGGATGAGAGGAAAGAAGGATGGAGGAGAGGAAAGGGCATACACCTGAGAGCAGCACTGCATCGAGTGAGTGGATGGTGAGCAATTTTTTTTCTTTTCAAGAGACGAATGGCAACAGTTTTTGTTTTTGACATTCTTTGGCGGTCGATATTGTGGTAACCGTAAGTCATGTGAAAGTGAAACATACATTTTCAGTGTGTAAATTCAGCTTCTTGAAACCTGTAAGAAAAAATTTAATGTTGGTGAAAGTTAAAAAATTGGACCCGTTTTGCATTCGGGGATATGGGGGCTGGGAGATTTGCATTCTTTAGAGGTTAACTTTCAGACTTTTTTAAGTGTCTCAGCAGAATAAAGTCACTTGGTATTCGTGTGAAATAGAATATTAATGCTGTCCCTGACTGGAGAAAGTGAATGGTAACAATGCTGTATTATCACTCAGGTTTGTGTAACTCACTCTCAGCTGAAGAAAGCTATAAAGCTGTCTGGTGTTAACTAGGATACAGTACTAGAGTTGTCCCAGTTATGATAGAATTAAAAAAGAGTATGTGGATGGTTTTTGTTTGAGGTGAATCCAAGATTTCAGAGCTTTGAAAGTTGAGCAAATGATTATGTAGCCCATTGTTAGTTGGCATTCAGTGCCCATTTCAGTGGGTATTTTTATTTTCTCTTTCCTGTTTCAGGATCATTCTTACTGCATTATTTTGGTCAGAAGTAGGGTTTGATTGATGATGATAATAATGAACATTTTGCCTTTAAATTATCTTTTTATAATATTACAGACACGATCACCCAAGCAAATGATGACTCGCATTATCTAAGTTTCAGACAAAACTTCCTGAATCTGGCAACCTTTCTTTAATGTTTTCCACAACATTTCTCCAAACTTAATTCATGGTGTTGAAGAAATAAAAGTTATTTGATCTTATGAAAATGTAATTTAAGGTTCATCTTCAGAATTTTAAATCAGTATCAATAATTAAATACTGTAGTAAGTAAGGTGGGAGGTGGAAGCACTCACCATCCAGTCACTCAATGTAATGTTGCTCTCGGGTGTCTGCCCTTTCCTCTCCTTCCTTATTTACTTCCTTCCTCATCTGTCTTTCATTACTTCATTCTTTCCTCATCCTTCTGCCTACAGGTGACTTTACACTTCATCTTCTGCCTTTCTTTCCTTCATTCTTTCCTCTTCCTTCTGCCTATGGGTGACTCTACACTAGTGACAAGCCAAACAGTTTCCTGGACACCAGGAAACCATTTACTACAGTGGGTGGAAGCATGATAACCAAATTATGGTGCATGGTGATTTAATGGGTAATTACGGTGCTCCAGTCGGATTGAGCCGGTGAAAGTTTATATCCAAGGGGTGGTTGGAGTTTGCTCATGTTGTGCCACTCAGGGATGAGTGAGGTTGGTCATTCTCAACTTAAATGTCAGGACCAACCTGCCTAGCCCCGGGCTCCTACGTTCCTCATAGGGCAATGTAGGATTGGGTGATGGGTGGATGGATGGATTCTAGTATGTTTTTAGTTGCATCTGAGTGTCAGCCCGCCACCCATATATCAGTAATGATCATGCAGTGAGGGGATGAGTATCTCTACGTCCTTCATTGTCACTCCCCTACCCCTCCTCCCCTTTTTTTTCCCACCAACTTGGTCTGGTTCTCTTCATTGTCACTTCTGCCTTTGACCACCACCCTTTCCATCTTCTTCCATGAGACTGCCCTACATGTTGAAATTTTATCATCAGCAGAAATGACTACCCTTTTTACTTGGTGTAAAGTTGCCATATCTCCATCTTGAATACCAAGTTGTAAAAATCTATCTATCGATCTATTGCCAGACGCCTCAATCCCATTTGGGGTGGCCACAAACAAATCGCCTCCATGTTGCCCTGTCACCCGCCATTTCACTGCCCTGATCCCAACTCACACCCCCTTCTCTCATATACCTCTCCACCCCATCCCTCCATCTCATCCTCAGCCTCCACCTCACTCACATACACTCTCTTCGTCAGTCTTTCACCCTCCATCCTTTCCACATGGCCAAACCACCTCAGTGTGTTCCTCATAACGCTTCCTATTACATGCACATTCACACCACAACGCTCCTTTATATCCTCATTCGTCAGCCTGTCTCTCCATGTGACTCCACAGGCTCCTCTTAAATAACTCATTTCCACTGCTCTCACTCTTGACTTGTGTCCTTCCAGCAACGTCCAAGCTTCACTTCCATACGTTAGAGTTGGTATCACAATACTGTCATGTAGTACTTTTTCACTTCATGCTCACTTCCCTGTTTCTTATAACTTTTTTCAAAGAACCAGCAACCTTTCTTCCCTGCTGTACCCTTTCAAGCACTTCACCCTCCAAACTTCCATCCTTACTCATCACACTACCCAAGTAATTAAACGCACTCACATTTTCCAATTCCTCATCATCTAACCTCGCTGTACATTCAGTGACTTCACCTCTCTCAAAGACGATCACTTTACTCTTCCCTACATTTACCTTTAGATTCCATTTCTTACACACTCTTCCAAACTCATCCACCAAGCCTGGCAGCTCCCCTTCGTCTTCACTCAACAACACAGTATCATCTGCAAACAACAGTACAGGGAGTTTCCAAACACTATCCTCTCTCACCAGGGCCACTCCAACATCCATTACCCTACCTTGTACCTCTTTTATTACCCCATCCATGTACAGATTGAACAACCATGGAGACATGACACATCCCTGTTTCAACCCAACCTTCAAAGAGAAAAATTCACTCAGTTCACCATCCACACGCACTGCAGCCTTAGCACCATCATACATACACTTCAAAGCGTTCAACAACTTCCCATCTACTCCATATATTCTTAATACTTTCCACTATCCTTGTCTATCCACCCTGTCATATGCTTTCTCCAAATCCATGAAAGCCGCATACAACTTCTTTCCCTTCTCTAGAAACTTTTCCACTAAAGATCTAATAATGAATATCTGATCTACCCAACCTCTTCCCTTCCTAAAGCCTGCCTGTTCTTCTCCAACTAATTCCTCTGTTCTTTCTCTAACTCTGTCAATAAGTATCGTACCATACACTTTTCATATTATTCTGAGAAGACAAATGCCCCTATGATTACCACACACTTCTTTTTCCCCTTTTCCTTTGTACAAGGGAATAATTATACCTGACTTCCCATCCTCCGGGACTCTACCTTCCTCCCAGACCAATCTGCACATCTTCTACATCCATTCTACTACTATCTCTCCCCCATACTTCAGCATTTTACCACACACTCCATCAATTCCTGGGGCTTTCCCCAATTTAACTTTCTTCATTGCTCTCACAACTTCTATCCTACTGATTTCTTCCTGTCGTCTCACCTCCCTCCTTCTCTCAGCCATTCCCCAACCACTTATACTCACATTACTTCCATCCTTTATGTTCAACAATTCCTTAAAGTGTTCTCTCCATCTGCTCACTTTTTCTCCCTTCTCCACTACTAATCTACCATTTTTATCTTTCACTCCCCTGCTAACCTCACTTCCACCCTGTCTTACTCTCTTTACCTCATGCCAGAACATTTTCTTACAGTCCCTCCACTTTACACTCAAATTCCTTCCAAATTCCTCATCCACTCTCTTCTTACTCTCTCTTACTAATCTTTTCACCTCTCTCTTTCTTTCTACATATAACTCTCTCTTCCGCCTCTCAACTTCTTCCACGCCCCTATTTCTCATCCATTCATTGTATGCTTTCTTCTTTTGTGCCACAGCCTGTCTCACCTCCAGTTCACCACTCTGTTCCTTGCACCCCCCACCGTCTTCTCTTCCTCCCACACACCACATCACATGCTGCACATATTTCTTCTGTAAATATCCTGCACACACCTTCCACGTCCCCCATCTGCTCCAATTCATACTTGCCCAATCGTTCCTCCACTTCTCTCTTATACTCTGCCCTTTTCTCATCCTCGTGTAACCTTTCCACTCTCCTTGCAACTACTCCTTCCTCTCGTCTTTGCCCTCTTCTATTTCTCCATCTTACTTGGATCCCAATTCTGGCCACCACCAAGTAGTGGTCAGAAAGTCCATTCCCCCAACCTCTTTAAGCTCTTGCATCCATTACACATCTTCGCATCCTTGCATCCACACACATATAATCAGTCATTGCCTTCCTTTCATTCAGTTCACCACCCACCCTTCTCATCACTCGCCATGTATACCTGTGGATCATTGATGCCTGAAGAGGGTATTGGCTATCACCAACCCCCTCCCAGCACAAATGTCCACTAACGCACTGCCATTCTCATCTATCTCAGCAGGCACACTCCACTTACCAACTATTCCATCCACCTTCACATTCCCTACTTTACCATTCATATCACTGATCAAAAACACTCATTCCTTCCAAACTTTTCCATGCACGCTTCCACATTTGTCCAGAACTCTTCTCTCACTCTGCTAGCACGATGTTGCGTTGGCGCATACAGACACACAATCGCCCACATTTGTATTCCAACTTTCAATTTCACGCACACAATCCTTGACCCAACTGATTCATACTCTCTTATGCTCTTCTTCCATCTTTTACGCACAACTATACATACCCCTTCCTTTGCCTTCTCATTCTCCTACTCCTGCACATATACCCCATCCATACTCCCATTCTCTCACACTTTCTCCTCTTCATTTTGTTTCAGTTATTCCACATATATCCACTTTCGCACCCTCAAGCACCTGGACAATCTCTCTCTCTTTCACCTCATCACTCGCTCCTCTTACATTCCACATTGCCATTACCAAGTCCTTTGTCCGGTCCTGGGTCGTCATCGTTTGGTCAGTCCTTGTCCGAAGCTTCTTGTTTGTCTTTTTAGTTACAGTAGTGCACCAACTTTTGCTACAGCAGGATTCGTGGAATCCACTTTCGTGGCATGCACCAAATATTCCCTAACTTCCACTTTCGCTTGAAAAAAATCGATTTTCGCGCACAAATTTTGGGTTTGGGACAATATTTTGAACTTTGAATTTCCTGCACCACCCGCCCGCAACCCACCGCCATCTTGAATGACGTCTTGTCAACACTCTGTCCACCCATTCCCGCCATTGTGTACGAGCGTGCTAGCTCCATTGTGTTGGATTCTCACGGTTCAATGGTCTCTACTATACCTGGTAGTGTGGGGAAAGGGCCTGGTGGTGTGGGGGGAGGGCCGGGAGGCAGTGGTGGTGATAAAAAGTGGCCAGGACATTCAAAGTTGGGAGGAAAGGCCAAGGCTAAAAGAGAGTATCGTGTTGGAGTGAAGAAACGGCAGTATAATAATGAAAGGTGGTATGTTTCTCCTCATATAATGTGTACTGTACAGTTTTTATTGTTTGTATCTCACAATGCAATGTACAATAGTGATTTGATGTACTATATTGCAAGTGAAAATGAAAATCTGATGTTACTTTAGGATAACCGGGAACCAATTAGCCTTTTTGCCATAAAGACAGTGCCCCAACTTTCGCTAATTCCACTTTCGCGCATTATTTTTGGACCCAATTAGGCGCGAAAATTGGTGCCCCACTGTAGTTGTTTTCCGGGGAGGGGCACTAACCCTCCGCCAACCCTTTTAGTCGCCTTTTACGACAAGCAGGGATACTTGGGGAGTATTCTTGCCTTGTAAATACTGTGGAGCTGTAGTATTGTCTTGCCTCCATTGGACTTTGTGAGAAGCTGCAAAAGAACAAAAGTCTGGACCATGTTAAGGTAAAAAAGTATAGTCGTTCTCCAATAATTTTATGTTTTCACTAGATTCAGTGGATAGCCTTCTTTCTTACCTTTTATTACTCCGCTGTTTGATCTCAGCGCTCACGGTTTTGCACTTAAGGCTCTGTTTTCCGGTGGATGGCCTTCATTGTTATCTTTTATTACTCCATTGTTTGTTCATAATGTTCACAGTTTTACACTTAGGGTTTCGTTTTCCCACCTGAATATCATCCCACATAGAGATTTAAAAATGTAGGTTGGAATATACAGTACTTTGTTATTTTTATTTCCGTGATTTGATGACATGTGATTTGGACATTATTTTTAACAACAGATTTTATATTATACGCTATGTCCCCCTCAGTATTGTTGATTTAGGATGTAAAACAAGCATTATGAGTTTCTCTGCATTTTAACCATGAAACCGTTGAGGGATAGGCTGTGCGTTTCATATTCTTTGGTACGGTTTGAGCCTCAGTATTAGTTTATTGTGGTTTCCTCTCATAGTGTCATGTACATGGTAACAAAACTTATATATTGCTTTTTGGTGTTTACCTAAATACTGCTCTTACTGGTGCGCAATATGAGAAATATACAGTAACTAGACCATGGCAGTTGCCAGATACCACTTACTGAGTGGAAGGTACTGGGAATCAGGTCATTGCTTCTTTGGGTGTTTGTACAGGAAACTCATTTTTCCGGCGTAATTCAGCCAAGGCATATGCCAAATAATGTGAAATTCTGGATATTGCATAATACCCTTTATTGGGTTGACATTCGGTGTAGAGCTGGATATTGTGGTGCTGTACTATCTGTCTCCACCCTCTATCCTAAAAACTTTCCCATGAGTAAAAGATGAAAACTAAGCATAAAATACAATACAGCAATGATGCAGTACAATGATACAGAACATAGTGTATTACTTTACACCTATCCCCCACTATTCGACAGGGATGCGTTCCCTAAAAAGTGGGTGAATAACAAACTGGTCAAATAACGAACCGATTTTTCGCATAATATTGTTGAGAAATAAGGGGGTTAGGTTCCTGACCACCTCCGTCACTCAAAAAATATTAACCCGTTCACTGCTCTATACTGTACAGCCTGGGCTGTTCCGAGTGTGACTGCTCAATACAGCCCTGGCCGCGCAGGTGCATTTCGAATATAGAGCCATGGTGACCAAGGCCGATGCATGCAAGCATGTTGGAGCCTTCAAAACTGAAACAGAAACAAAAAATGAAAGCAAAAACCATACATTCCAGTAGGGTATCAGACACTTCGATGTTCTTCCACGGCTTTAGCAAGGTAAATATTGAGCTAATATTTCATTACTATATACTTTGGCAAGTATCCTATCAATTCCTAAGACAAAATTTGGCCTTTGGGAAATTTCAGTTTTACCCCTATGTCTCCAAAAATCCGCCTGAGCAGTTAACGGGTTAATAGAGATGGAAACAATACCGGTATATATGTGTGGAAATGACACAGGGATTTGAGGCATTTTCTTATAGACCTACATTCTCCATCCATCCATCCATCATCCAATCCTACATTGTCCCATGAGGAGCGTAGAAGCCCGGGGCTAGGCAGTTGGTCCTGACATTTAAGATGAGAGTGACCAGCCTCACTCATCCCTGAGTGGCATTACATGAGCAATAAACCCCAACCATCCCTTGGATATAAACCTTCACCGGTTCAATCGGACTGGAGCACAATAATTATCCACTAAACCACCAGGCTCCAAAATTTGGTTATATGGTTACCACCCAGGGTAGTAAATAGTTTCCTGGTGTACAGGAAACCATTTGGCTTGTCACTCAGTGTAGAGTCACCCACAGGCAGAAGGGAGAGGAAAGAATGAAGGAATGAAAGACAGAAGAGGGAGTGTAAAGTCATCCGTAGGCAGAAGGAAGAGAAAAGAATGAAGGAAAAAAAGACAGAAGATGGAAGGAAACAAGGATGGAGGAGAGGACAGGGCAGACACCGAGAGCAGCACTACATTGAGTGAGTGGATGGTGGGTGCCCCCACCTACCTTAAACCTACATTCTCAAGGAAAGTTATTTTAGTATTACATACATCTCACATGATATCATTTGATTTTCGATTAAAAAAAATACAGTAATCCCTCCAAGATCCAACATGATAGAGCCAAAGGTACATCTGGGACTTGGTTTTGTCCGGGACATGGGAATAATGCCCCTGGACAGGTACTTATAGACTCCAACCCAACCTAACTTTGAAAGCCACCTAAATAATTTCCTACCGGACTTGCACAGCACCTATTTTAAGACCCAGTGCACACAAATAAGGGACAGAAACCATGAAATAAATGAAAAGGAACCAGGGAATGAGAAATTAGAAGTGAGGATGGAAAATACACTCAAACCTCGAGTACCACGAGCAATAGGGACTGGAAAGGGGCCGCAGTACTCAAATCTGCATCACTTAGGCAATATGTTTACATGTATAATGGTACAATGTGTTCTGGCAGCTTTCCAAAACTCACTTTTGCCCTTTCTTACCACCTAACCCCACTTTGCACCCTTCATCGGGTAAAACATTGAAAGAGATATGACTGTTGTAACTAAAAACATCAGTGGTGTTAAAAATAGCATTAAGAAAAACAGAAGTTAGGCTGGGTACCCTTTTGTTGATACATAGCTCCCCGATATTTCCCTCCTGCCCCACACACCCAATGTTGTTGTCAAAGTTTCACCTTCTCTCTTATCATGTGGCCTTGAGGAGAGACCTTAGGCCATATGGTTAGACAAAAATTTTTGGGTCTGGCAGTTTTAGGGGATGAAATAGAACTAATATTTGTGCTAACCAGAAAAAATGACAGCACTTTCATCCATGTGTTCTCGTGAATTAGCTTACAGTTTCACATTCTTCGTTTGATACCGCGCTTCCAAACACATTTCGGACAGATTAAATATATGACTAAACTGCTCAGTCAGTCCAAAATGTGTAGTAGTAGTAATAGCTGTTCCCTAGGCAGTCTGACCGAACAGCCCCGAGTCCCTTAGGAAGGCCATGGCTGAGACCGGGCTTTCCCACAGAGCTCTCAAAGAGTGTATGTTGTGTTCTTGGCGTAGGTGATTGTGTGCAATGCAGTCTTCCATAATGTGCATAGTATGGGGTGCTGTGTTGCATCCTGGACAGTCTTCAGCGATGGAGTCATCCAGCTTCTTCTGGTAGCTTAAGAGGGCTGGATGGTGCCCACATCTCAGCCTAGCCTCACAAAGGAGGTAGGATTCAGAAGGGTGGATGTCAGGAGGCTGTGCATGCAGCTGTGTGTTGTCTTTAAGTGACTGAATGGAGCAGCGAGTGATCTGCATGTGGATATGCTTCTGGAAGCTGGTCTGAGGTGGGCGAGGGGGGAGAGATGACAGTATTTGTGTATGGTATCGTGTGCTGGGTGTTGTTTTGATGTTCCTTGGTATGGGTGGATGTGCTGCCATGTAATACAGTGGATGTTGTGAGTTTGTGGATGCTGCAGCAAGAAACTGGGTGCCTCATGTCTAGGTGATCCTTGACTTTGAGGACTTTGGTTTCTTGATGTAGGTAGTCTGTGGGTGTAATAGCTGTGCAGCCTGTGATTATTTTTAGGACCTTGTTCTATATGGTCTGTAGAGTATTGTACTGTGTTTTGGTGAGGTTAGAAGCCCATGCAGGGCTTGCATAATTCATCACTGAACACATGTATTGTTTGTATACTGTGGTGGTGGTTTCTTTGTTGTGTCTGAATGTTGTATGGGCAAGTGACCTCAAGGCATTGAGTCTTGGTGTTATTTTATTTTTAATGTTTGTGATGTGTTGTTTAAATGACATTGATGTATTGTATGTTACACCAAGGATTTTGTGTGTGTGTGTGTGTGGTAGGGGAGTGTTGTTTATGGTGAGGTGTGGGATGTGACTGCATTCTGCTGTCCAGTTTGTGAGAAGGGTCACTGTAGATTTGGCTTGGGCTATTTTGAGCCTGTTTGTGGTGAACCGTTTGTGTAGTGTGTTGAGGTAAAGTTGGAGGATGTGCGCAGCTGTGTTTGCGTTTTGGTGTGTACATGTAAGTGTTATATCATCTGCATAGGAAGCTATGTGTATCTGTGGTGTGTGGGGTGTGGGTATGTCGTGCATGTACAGGTTAAAGAGTGTAGGGGACAAAACAGATCCTTGGGGGATGCCGTTTGTGAAGTTTCTGATGTTAGAAGGCTGACTGGCAAATGTTACGTGTACACATCTGCCTGCTAAGTAGTTTGTCAGCCATCTTTTTGTGTTACTGTGCATGTTTGTGTTGAGTATTTTGTTTGTGAGGTTGTGGCGGGGGACGGCATCAAAAGCTTTGCTGATGTTTAGTGTGATTAGAATTGTTGTGTGTGGTGGCCTAGCTGAATTCATGCCATCGAAAACTCTCTGTGTAAGGTCTGTAAGAAGGGTGTTTGTGGAGTGTAGTCACCTAAAGCCATGTTCTGATTGGGCTAGAGGAATGTGAGGTGTGACTAGTTGTAGTACCAGTCATTCAGTGACTTTAGAGGGGCTGCAGAGGAGTGTGATGGGGCAGTGTGAGGAGGGTAATGTGAGATCTTTGTTGGGTTTAGGGATAGTGATGATAATGCCATGCTTCCAGATGTTGGGTATTATGTTGTGTTAGTAGCTGTAGTTTGATATGTTGGTGAGTGCTTGTATGCCTTGTGGTCCAAGGTGTTTAAGGTGAATGTTGCTTATGTTGTCTGGTCCACAGGCAGATGAGTGCTTAAAGTTGTTAATGATGTGCTTTGTCTGGTTGTAAGTGAAAGATGCATAGTCTGGGTCTGTGGGGAACTGTCTCTTATGTCGGATGATACGTCTGTCTTCGGGATGGGGTTTAGGTGACAGACTTGTGAAAAGTGATTGATGAGAGTGTTTGCTTGTTGTTTGTTTGAGGATATGGTGTCTGTTGTTGTGATGGCAGTGTTTGATTGTGTGGTGTTGCTGTTGGAAAGTGTGATGCTGTTTAGTGTTTTGTAGAGTTTGCTGATGATTGTTTTGTGGTCGTGTTTGGAGGTAATTTTTCCAGTTTATTGTTTGCTGTTCTGATATTTTACTGTTTATTTGAGTGTTGAGTTCTTGTATTTGTTGTACGATGTCTCGTGCATGGGGTGTTGGGGAGTATCGCAGTGTGTCCCGGTTTCTAATGAGGCCTTGAATTTCTGGTGTGAAGTTGGGGTTTTCTCTCTTTCTGTTGCCTCTGGGGATGTGTCTTTTGTCTGCATTTTTTATAATTGTATTGAAAGAGTGCACAGCGGTGTTGATGTTTGTGATGGGTGTACTGTTTAGTGTTTCGAAATGTTGTTCTGTTTCAGTTACAAAGGCCTCCCAGTTGGCTCTCTTATAATTAGTGTTTGTGTGTTTGTGGCTAGCTGGGGTGATTCAGGTTTTGGTAGTGATGATGATTGGGAGGTGATCGGAACCTAGAGTTTTGACCACTCTCCATGATGTAGTGGGGGTGAGGTTTGGGGAGCAGAAGGTGATGTCTGAGGATGATGGGAAGAAGAGGGCTTGGTGTGGGATATGGGTATGTTGGTCTAGATTGTTCAGTATGAAAAGATGATCTGTCTGGGATTGTAGTACCAGCCCTTTGTCTGTGTCAGGGTTGTTGACATGCCAGGCTGACGACATGGCATTGAAATCACCACCCAGGATGACATTGGGTATGTTAGTGATGTGGTGTATCTGTGGCGAGTAATTGTGTGGTACTGTGGGGGATGATTGTGGGGGAATGTTTGTGTTAACGATTGTTATGTGTGATTTGCTACCAGTGCATATTTGAATTAATTGTATTTCTGTTGTGGTGTCATGTGGGGGGAGAAGTGACTTTGTGTCTGCAGTGTTATCTGCAAAGTTGATGGATTTGTGTACCAGGGTGATGAGTCCACCGCCACCGCCGTCGGCCCGGTCTTGTCAAATGATGGTGAAGTTATGAAATGTTGGTGTTTTCTGTGCTCTGTGTAGTTTTATTTCTTGTAAGATGGCAGTGTGTATGTTCTGTTGTTTGATGAATTGTTTGAGTTCATGGTTTTTGGTGTTTATGCCATCTATGTTTAGCTGAAAGATGTTTATGTTGTGTGTGCGATGTGTGTTGGCTGCTGCAGCAAGGGGGGCAGGTGGTGTGTGTGAAGGGGAAGGGCTAGGAGGAGGTTGTGATGGAGGTAAGGGTTGAGGTGAATTAGGATGGGCTGGATTGGGGGGAGTTGGGGGACTGGATGGTGTGGGAAGGATCGGTGGGTTTGGCTGTGGAGGTGTGAAGGAAGTAGGAGTAGGAATGGTGGGGGGGTTAGTGGGTGGGAGGAAGGAGCATAAGGAGCAGGTCCAGGTGTTTGTGTAATGTTTTCTGTATGCAAGTGTTGTGCAGGTGTAATGGGTCCAGTTCTTGCAGGAATTCCACTGAACTGAATCCTTTGTCTGTCAACTCGACGTGATAGATTTTGAGCATGTTGGACATATGTATTTGTTGGTGGGTCCTGGATTGCTCTCATTGTCCCTGGCTAGAAGAAGTCATCGAGAAATGACAGCCAGGGAGTCATTTCTCGGTGTAGAAAAAACGGTGTTGTTGTGTGTGTGTTGTGTTGGGAGATGAGGTATTTGCCCGGGCAACCGAAGCCACTCCCAGGTACTTGGGCCCTGTGAGGGGCTGGGGGGGTTTGTGGTGGTTTGGCCCCCATGCTGTCCTCCTCTTCTCTTCGACAGCCTGTGGGGGGTAGACCCACGACGAAGACGCCACCGCTCCAGGTTCTCCAAAATGTGTTGGGAAGAGCGATGTTGAACAAAGAATGTGAAACTGACTGCTAACTCACAAGAACACATGGATGAAAGAGAACTTTTTTTCTGGTTTGCAAACATTTTTTTTCCATTTTGTCTCCTAAAACTGCCAGACCCATAAATTTTAGTTTAACCACATGGCCTATCGTCTCTCCCGAAGGCCACATGATATAAGAGAAGGTGAAACTTTGACAACATTATTGGTGGGGGGTGGGGGAAGAATGCCAGGAAGCTACGTATCAACATAAGGGTACCCAGCATGACTTTTGCTAATGCTATTTTTAATACCACTTATGTTCTTAATTACAATAGGTATACAGTATCTCTCTCACTGTTCTACCTGATGGTGCGTATAGGTGGGGGTAAATTACGTGGGATAAGGTGGTAGGAAGGGGTAAAAGTGAGAGTTTTCTTTTTCTGACGCTCTGCATAATGCCCTATAAGCTTCTAAGTCGGCTTCAGGACAACATATAAACCTTCACAGCTGCCAGTTTCGCATCACTTCTTACGCACGGTCTTTATCTTCCCCTGGTCCTTCCAAATCGTTATGATATTGCTTTCATTCATGTCATGCTTTTTTGCCATTTCGGTAAACGTACACTTTGCTTAAAGCAGTAGAAGGACTTTTCTAATTCAATTCATATTCCTCCAGTTTGTTTTCTGTATTTTTCTAACTATTTTTAGGGTGGCAAATTACCTTTTCCTGCTGAAAAATTTCCCACTGTTATCATCACATTCCTTAAGCCATACCTGTGATTGTCTTGACGTACTCAAAGGTGATTTTCGTCTCCCAACTTCCCAACTGGATGCTAAGTTAGGTTAGGTTAAATTATAAGGTATAGTTAAGCTAGGTTAGGTTAGGTTAAATTATAAGGTATAGTTAAGCAAGGTTAGGTCAAGTTTAGTTAAACACTTGCCATAACCCTGACGTGTCAAATGAGTTGACACAGTGCAAGATTGAGAGACCTACAGGTTAGCTTACTTCGAGCCTAAAATGTAACCACTCATGTGCATGACGTCACAGGGCCCCCTCCGCCCACGTGAACTACGCAGATTAAGGCGGGAAATTCATCGTCACTCAAACATTTGATTTTGTCTCCACTGGGAATAGTTACAATGAAGTATGTAGAGTAATTGTGCAGTGTCTGGCTGTAACTCCAGTTTAAAAAAAAAAAAAAAAAAAAAAATCCATTACTTTCCACCATTTCCCCAAAACTGATGATATAAGAAGCAAATGGGCTCATCTCTGCAAGAGAGGCGACAGAATTGATCCAAGCACGGCACGGATATGCAGTCAACACTTCGAAGATTCTGCATTTCAGAGAAATCTTCAGTATGAGCTGCTTGGCCTTCCACTACCAAAAGGCCATGCAAGGTTAAAGGATGATGCAGTTCTGACCTTTCTGCTACCACTGTCAAATCTCAGTAGGCCTACTTGATGTCCCTGACTTTTTTTTGTTAGCCTACAGGTATATTAGTTAGCCTACCGGTGTATTCGTCTACAGGTATTTTAGGTAGCCTAACAGTATATTTGCTAGCTTACCAATGCAAGGTTCATAAGAGTATATTGTGTTATGAAGACACAATTGGTGGAAAAAGTGATCTAAGTAAGGTACTGTAGATGGGCAGTGCAGTGGCATCTTTTTTCAAAGTTAACCTGGGTACTACCAAATTGTTCTTAGCTTGGCAAAGCTCTGCTCTTAATGAAGAGGTTATTGAAGACTAAATAATCCCTCAAGTTTGAAAAGTCTCTCATGTGAACGACTACAAAAATAGAATAGAAGATATGCTACTGTAGTGTACGGGTTAAAGGAGAGGCAATGTATTCTTCATAAGAGAGGGGGCGGTGAGCTGTGTGAGTGGTGATACTGTACCTGTAACTTATAACTGAAATTGGTTTACTGTTTAGCAAAAAAACTGACTGGTATGAGATGCATTTTGTTAGTAAAGGTAAGTTATTTCAGAAAGTATACAATATTACAGTTCAGGTTACAAGAATTTCATTTACTGTCTCTGTCTTTCAGCTTTAAAGTTTTAAAACTGATTTCTTGAACACTTCATTGCTGTGTCATTAAAGTAAACTGATAACCTTGGTAGCTTTTCACAACACTAAAAAAAGTACCAATGTGCATTTAATTTAAAATAATCTGACACTTCAGGTGATGAAAAATGGGATGATACTACAACCTTACATTTGCTGCTCATCTTTCATGAGCATGTATATTGCTAGCTTTTAACACTACTGTAATCCCATTGTATGCAGTACAGTAGTCTTTTTAATTAGAAGTATTATTACTGCATAGGTATGTATTTTCATGTAAATACTGATCAGTGTACTTGAGGTGTCATGTGTGTTATTGATTGTTTAGGATGGCATTGTGACCTGTCTTATTTTGTACTTGACCAGATGCAAAACTTGTGATTCTGATGCGTGCCTAATGTACAGCAAAGGGATGCATGTTGTTTCTATTCAGAGAGTGGTTAGATAAATTCTGCTGCAAAATTTAAATGTAATATAGAAGATTCACACAGGATTACCATACAGTTGTTGCTAATTCTAACCATTCCAGGCAGCCAATGAAAATGGTCTGTATGTTCTTCACTGTCAGTGTTGGCATTTGCATATCAGATATGTAGTTAGAAAATTGTGTTCAATTTACAATTGACTTAACAATAAAGGTAGAGTGTCAGTACATTATCCCCCTCTCCCCCCCAAGTCCCTCTTTCTTGATGGGTGTAATGTACTGTGCTGCAACAGCCGGGTGCTCAGATTATTTGTATTCCCGATCAAATTTTACCACAAAATAGCTGGATTTTTGGATTTGTTTTTATATTGTTAGAAGGCTGAGACTTTGTAGAACATGATGAAAGGTAAATGAAAGTGATATTCCATAAAATAAAATAATTGTGACGAGTAAGAATTGAAAGAACACATAAGTGCACTTGAGTCTTTTACATTCTTGATCATATTTCACCATGAAATGATTATTTTCAGAGTTGTTCTTAAGCCATTATAAAGGGGAGACTTTGTAGAATATGATAAAAGAAAAGAGAAAGTGATACTGCATAAAATAAAAGAGTTTTGGCAGTTGGAATTTGAAAGAGGGCTTAAGAATCCATCCTCACACATGATTTGTCTCCTTTCTTTTCATTTTTTAACCAAGAAATAATTGTATTTTTGGATTTGTTTATATATCATGAGAAGGCTGAGACTTTGTAGAACACAGTGCAAGAAACATGAAAGTCATACCGCATAAAGTAAAATATTTCTTATTAAGAGTCATTCATACAGACTTAGCAGACTGGCCGTGGTGAGGGGGCTCTGTGACGTCATCACAGCCCAGCTGGATGCATGCGAGTTAATCTGTAGGTCTCTCAGAGAGAGAAGAGAGAGGTATATGTGAGCAGGAGAAGGGAGGTGAAGAGATTGGTGAGGGAGAGTAAGAAGAAAGTGGATGAAGAGTTTGGGAGGAATCTGAGTGTGAAGTGGAATGAGAGTAAGAAATTGTTTTGGAAGGAGCTAAAGAAAGTATGGCAGTGTGAAAAGGGAAATAGTAGGGGAATGAAGATAGGAATAATAGCTTGTTGGTGGAGAAGAGAGAGAAATTGAGGAGATGGAAGGAGCACTTTGAGGACTTGTTGAATGTAAAGAGTGAGAGCAGTGCGAGTATAAGTGGTTGGGGAATGGCTGGGAGAAGAAGAGATGAGAGGAGGGAGGAAGAGACCAGTAGGGCGGAAATAGTGGAAGCAATGACGAACAAGTTGGGAAATGCCTCAGGAATTGATGGAGTGTGTGGTGAAATGCTGAAGTATGGGAGTGAGATTGTAGTGGAGTGGATATGGAAGTTGTGTAGATTGGCTTGGGAAGAGGGAAGGGTTCCAGAGGACTGGAAATCAGGTATAATTGTTCATTTATACAAAGGAAAAGGGGAGAGAGTAGTATGTGGTAACCATAGGGGTATTTCCCCTCTTAGTGTGGCAGGAAAAATATATGGTAGAATACTTATTGATAGGGTTAGGCATATAACAGAGGAGCTAGTTGGAGAAGAACAAGGGGGGATTTAGGAAGGGAAAAGGGTGTGTAGATCAGATATTTGTTCTAAGATGTTTAGTGGAGAAGTATCTAGAGAAGGGAAAGAAAGTGTATGTTGCCTTCATGGACTTGGAGAAAGCTTATGACAGAATAGATAGGCAAGGTATGTGGAAGGTATTAAGAATATATGAAGTGGAGGGGAAATTGTTGAATGCTGTGAAGAGTATGTATGAAGGGGCTAGGGCCACGGTGCGAGTGGATGGTGACCTGAGTGAGTTCTTTAATCTCAGTGTGGAACTGAAACAGAGTTGTGTGATGTCTCCATGGCTGTTTAATATATACATGGATGGGGTTGTAAAGGAGGTTCAAGGTAGGGCAGTGGATGTGGGGGTGGCTCTAATGAATGAGGGTGAGATGTGGAAGATTCCTGTGTTGCTGTTTGCTGATGATACAGTATTGTTGAGTGAAGATGAATGGGAATTGCAAGGTTTGGTGAGTGAATTTGGGACAGTGTGTAAGAAGAGGAATCTGAAAGTTCTTGTAAACAAGAGAAAAGTTATGGTGTTTGAGAGGAGTGAAGTCACAGAATGCACAGTGAGATTAGATGATGAGGATATGGAGAATGTGAGTGCATTTAAGTACTTGGGTAGTGTGATGAGTTAGGATGGAATTTTTGGGGATGCAGTGCTTGAAAGGGTACAGCAGGGAAGGAAGGTTGTTGGTTCACTGAAAGCAGTGATGAGAAATAGGGAGGTGAGTATGGAAGTTAAGAAGTCACTGCATGATAGTGTTGTGCACCCTACCCTAACTTATGGAAATGAGGCATGGACCTTGCAAGTGGGGAACAAGTCAAGAGTGAGAGCAGTGGAAATGAGTGACCTGAGGGGAGCATGTGGAGTTACATGGAGGGACAGGTTGACGAATGAAGAAGTGAAAGAACATTGTGGGGTGGATGTGGATGTGGTTGAGAAGATTAGGAGAAATACACTTAGGTGGTTTGGACATGTGGAGAGACTGGAGAATGAAAGACTGACTAAGAGGGTGTATGTAGGTGAGGTGGAGTGAGGGAGAGGGAGGGGGAGACCAAGGAAGAGGTGGAGGGATGGAGTTGAGTGGTATATGAGGGAGGGGGGAGTGAGTTTGGGGAGGGTAGTCAAATGGTGGGTGACAGAGCGACTTGGAGGCGTTTTGTCTGCGGCCACCCTTTGCGGGATTAGGGCATTAGGCTATAGATAGATAGATAGACTCTCAGTCTTGACACAGTGGAACACAGCTTAAAACAAAGGGGAAACGGATTTAGCATGAAACGTTTATATACCACCCAGAAGTAATCCAAAAAATATACAATTATCAGGAAGAAGAGCGAAGAATGTGGAACTGAATGCAAACTTACAAGAGCACATGAATGGAAGTATTTTTTTTTCTGATTAGCAAACTTTTTCATTCAGTTTCATCCCCTAAAACTCAAAACCCATATGACTGTATGACTGTGAGGTAAAGTCAGTGAGATATGAGAAAAGGACTTGATAGCCATATGGTCAGTTGGTCCGAAATGTGTTGGGAAGCACGAACTCGAGCGAAAAATGTGGAACTGAACACTAACTTATGAGAACACATGGATGAAAGTATTTTTTTCTAATTAGCAAACATTTTCATTCCATTTCATCCCCTAAAACTGCGAAACCCATTATGAGTGTTGGGTAGAACTAGGTGAGGTGCGAGAAAGGATTGATAACTGTATGCTCAGTTAGTTGGAAATGTGTTGGGAAGCATGAAATCAAACAAAGAATGTGGAACTGAATGCTAAGTTATGAGAACACATGGATAAAGGAGTAACTTTGTCTCCAGTTAGCAAACATTTTTGTTCCATTTCATCCCCTAAAACTGCAAAACCCACAATGAGTGTGGGTAAGAACTAGGTGAGGCATGAGAAAGGACTGATAACCATATGCCCAGTTGGTCCGAAATGCGTTGGGAAGCATGAAATCGAACGAAGAATGTGGAACTGAACTCTTACTTATGAGAACACGTGGATAATTTTTTTTTTTTTTTTTTTTTTAAGCATACATTTTCATTCCACTTCATCCCCTGAAGTTGCGAAACCCATAAATTTCATCAAACCATTTGGCCTTGAGTGTGCCCAGGAAGCATACAGTATTTCCATTCTGTATGTGTATTCATCTCACCACGGGGAACCCTCAGCCAGGAACGACGCTCGCCCAGTCGTTTCAAAACTAACCCTAGGTTTTTCTCGAAATTATGCTCAGTGTGTTTCCCAGGCAAAATTTTCTCATCTAACCTAATATATCCCACTAGGGCTGTTTGGCTGAGGTGGCTGGCTGTGGTATTGAGATAAATACCCATACAGAATGGAAATATGCCCCCAGGTACCCAGAGTTTAGAGGGTGATGTCATCGCGCACAGCTTTCAAATTTCGTTGCCAGGCCAGCTGGCTTCCTGCGTGACTTGTTTCATTATGCTGAGCGTGTCAGAACAAAAACTTGTTACTCAACCACATGTTACAGAAGGATTGAGTACATTTAGCAGTTTACAGGGTACTTATGACTCATCTGTGGCCATCACAAAGATTCACCCGCCTCCTCTAAGGCTCTGACAGAGGTGAAGGTGCTCTTGAAGCACATACAGTAATCCAGTATTAAGCTGCACTTAATCCTTTGCACTGTGAATTATAATTAACACCACATTCTGTTCTTGCACCACGCCAGTTGCAAAATGCCAGTGTTGCACTCTGCACTTAATCCTTTGCACTCTGAATTCTAATTTCTTAACTCTGCACAACACTGTAAATTCCCATGTGGTCTAGTGGCAAGGTATTGCAGTTTATTCACTGTTTATTCACAAAAAACGAGCACATGGGGAGCCATGACGACAAGCGTGCAGTCACGATGGTATGTAGGTGGGAACCTGGATGAAGGGGTGCTCTGTCCGTGGAACTACGCACCAAAACACAGCTGCTCATCATTGCGAGGCAAATTCAAAAGATGAGAAGTTGTTGAATGCTGTGAAGAGTATGTACGATGGTGCGAAGGCTGCTGTGCATGTGGATGGTGAACTAAGTGAATTTTTCTCTTTGAAAGTTGGGTTGAAACAGGGATGTGTCATGTCTCCATGGTTGTTCAATCTGTACATGGATGGGGTAATAAAAGAGGGTAGTGGATGTTGGAGTGGCCCTGGTGAGAGAGGATAGTGTTTGGAAACTCCCTGTACTGTTGTTTGCAGATGATACTATGTTGTTGAGTGAAGACGAAGGGGAGCTGCAAGGATTGGTGGATGAGTTTGGGAGAGTGTGTAAGAAACGGAATCTAAAGGTGAATGTAGGGAAGAGTAAAGTGATGGTCTTTGAGAGGGGTGAAGTCAGTGAATGTACAGCGAGGTTGGATGGTGAGGAATTGGAAAATGTGAGTACGTTTAAGTACTTGGGTAGTGTGATGAGTAAGGATGGATGTTTGGAGGGTGAAGTGCTTGAAAGGGTACAGCAGGGAAGAAACGTTGCTGGTTCTTTGAAAGCAGTGATAAGAAACAGGGAAGTGAGCATGGAAGTAAAAAAGTTACTACATGACAGTATTGTGATACCAACTCTAACGTATGGAAGTGAAGCTTGGACGTTGTTGGAAGGACACAAGTCAAGAGTGAGAGCAGTGGAAATGAGTTATTTAAGAGGAGCCTGTGGAGTAACATGGAGAGACAAGCTGACGAATGAGGATATAAAGGAGCATTGTGGTGTGGATGTGGATGTGATAGGAAGCGTTATGAGGAACACACTGAGGTGGTTTGGCCATGTGGAGAGAATGGAGCATGAAAGACTGATGTAGAGAGTGTATGTGAGTGAGGTGGAGGGGGGAAGAGGGAGGGGGAGGCCGAGGATGAGATGGAGGGATGGGGTGGAGAGGTATTTGAGAGAGGGGGATGTGAGTTGGGAGCAGGGCAGTGAAATGGCAGGGGACAGGGCAACTTGGAGGCGATTTGTTTGTGGCCACCCCAGACGGGATTGAGATGTCTGGCGATAGATAGATAGATAGATAGATATATATATATTCATTTTTAACGTTTTTTGGCCATTTTTGGCGTCTGAGGACCCAAGCCCAAATGTCCGGGACTTGGGCGTCTGGGTCTTACAGAGCTTACTGTATTGCGGAATGAACAAAATATACCTACTTATCTATTTTAAAGAAAGCCGGCAGAACACCATTGATAGCGTGTTTATAGACGATCCCGCCAACTGGATACCACGCCAAACAAACTATCTATCTATCTATCTATTGCCAGACGCCTTAATTCCATAAGGGGTGGCCACGAACAATTCGCCTCCGTGTCGCCCTGTCCCCCACCATTTCATTGCCCTGCTCCCAGCTCACATCCCCCTCTCTCATATACTTCTCCACTCCATCCCTCCATCCCATCCTTGGCCTCCCCCTCCCTGTCGCCCCCTCTACCTCACTCACATACACTCTCTTCATCAGTGTCTCACTCTCCATCCTCTCCACATGGCCAAACCACCCCAGTGTGTTTCTCCTAACACTTCCTATCGTATCCACAGCCAGACAAACTCAATGTATTCGATTTAAAATCATAAACAGCTGTGGATGCCTAACTGGAAGTGCTGAAACCTAACTGGGGGGCTTTGCCTCCAGGATCCCCCAGTGATTATAACCTACCTAACCTAGTGCAAACTAAGCTGTACATTCTGTAAAACTGGTGCCAAAGCAGTATCGTGTGTTAAGAGCATTCGTTAATCATTGGCTCAGTCATCACCAGGGTTGCCATTTGGTATTTTGTGGGCCAATTTGGTAACGAATCAGCATGGTCCACTACCAAATGGATTTTTCACATGTGTGAAGATACAGAGGATGGAGATGGTGGATTGTCTGCTGTCTTTGATTCTGCTAGCCTACATAACGTGAAAATAATCAGCATGCTGCTAATTATAAGGAGGGTGATTATTTCCATTTGTATATATAATTAGTAAAGAATAAATGCTTGCTTTAAGAATGTAGTAATGAACATTTAAATTTGGTAATGAAAATTGAGGAGTTTGGCAATGTGCCCAAGCTCAGATCTGGCAACACTGATCATCACCCGACCATGCGATGGCAAAACACTCACCAAAGTTGGTGAGCACATGACTGTGTTTAACCCGCGGCGTCCCGTCAACGTACTTCCACGTCCTCACGTTATGTCACTGCCAATCCCGTTGACATACTTCAACGTCCTGCAATTGCAAGGTTCATAATTTCCACAATTTTCAAAATTCGCGCGAGATTTTCGATTCGCCCACGTACCCAAGCCTCCCCTACCTGCCGCCAGGCGGGCAGCGTCCTAGACCCCGCGTGACCCGCGCTCGCCCTTGTCTCGGCCACTCACCTGCTAGCAGTGACCCAGGTCAGACATGGCGCGGAAAGGTCTCTCAGATGAGGAAATTGCATCCGCCCTGGAAGCCTTCACTGGAGATAGTGATTCTCCACTCGACGATGATGTGGTAGATCGCGATTACGTCCAGCCAGAGGAAGAAATAAGTAGCAGTGATGAAGAGGTCCCTTCGCCCCGAAAAACGCGGTATGTGACATACCGTAAGGCAAGGGAAGGCCAGCCTGCTCCCCAACCACGTGCAAGGCTATCTCTCCATCCCGAATCTGATGAGGACGAGGATGAGGACGATGAGGATGACGGCGGCTTAGGACGTGATATCGCCTCGTGGTTGGGAAAAGAAAAAATATCACCCCGAGGATCAGAAGGTGGGGCGAGAAGACATATAAGGTATGTTGAAAGTCTTTTGTCTGGGGAAGTGGAAAGTGGTGTGGTGGGATTGCTGGGTGAAAGGGAAAGTGTTGTGGCGGCAGCGCAGGGTGAAAGTAAAAGTGGTGAGGGGGTAGTGCGGGGTGAAGGGGCAAGTGGTGTGAGGGAGGCAGCACGAGCACGTGGTGCACGTAGGCCTAGGGGAGAGGAGGTGGAGCCACTCCCCAGCACGTCTTTCGCCCCACAATATTCCCAAACTTCCTCCCCACAGCCCCAGGATATGGGGAAAGGAAGGAAAGGGATGGGAAAGGGTAAAGGAAAAGGGAGAGGGAAGAGAAGTGCGAGTGATGAGAGGCGCCGCTCTCCACCTCCCCAACCTCCCCCACCACCCTCACCTCCCCACCCTGACGAAGGGGACGATGGGGACGTGGCTGGAGACGGTGGTGTCACGTGGAACTGGGAAGATGGGAGTAATTTTACTCCCATCATTCACCCTTTCACTTAGGAGTGGCGGTCTGGTTGCACGGCTCCAGGTGTGCATGCAGGTTCGTCTAGGGTGGATTTTTTCCACTTGTTCTTTGGGGAGGCGTTTGTGGGGTGCATAGTTGAACAGACTAATATATTTTCACGATCACAGCGCCGTGAAAGTGAACGTTTGGGAACCACGAGCAGGCATTCCCAACAATATGACTATCCCGTTACAATTTCAGAGATGTTCTTATTTTTGGCCCTGGTTCTCTTGATGGGTGTGGTAAGGAAAAACCAAATTCCTGCCTACTGGACAACTGACCCAATGATCCTCACACCTTTCTTTGGAAAGGTGATGAGTCGTAACAGATTTCAGTATATTCTCGGCCGCCTCCACTTTTTTGATGCAGAAGATCCAGCCAATGCAAATAACACAGATAAAATGAGGAGAATTAGGCTGGTATTTGATCATTTACGGGAAATGTTCCGCTCCTCATTTTATCCCTACAGAGACCTCGTCATAGACGAGAGTCTTGTGTTGTGGAGAGGCAATATTTCCTTTAGGCAGTACATACCCAGCAAGAGACACCGTTTCGGGTTCAAGATCTTTGTTATGTGTGACTGTAAGATTGGTTATGTGCAAGACATAGTCTTGTACACGGGTGCACAGACAGATATAACAGAAGATCGGAGTATAGGACTCTCTGGGGCCGTGGTGAAGACAATGATAGAAGAGTACCTTCATCGTGGTCATGTGTTGTACCTGGACAACTGGTACACTAGCCCTCTTCTCGCTAGGTTCCTCCACCAACACGACACCGGAGTCTGTGGTACAGTCAAGAGAAACCGTCGCCATATGGTCAAGATAGGGAGGAAACTTGACAAGAACGAGGTGGTTTTCTTCCAGGCCAATAACATCCTTGCCACCCTGTGGAACCACAACAGGGAAGTTTGCCTCCTATCAACTGTTCACAGCCCCCTGATGCACCGCACAGACTCCGTGGATCACCGTAGCGAGAGGAGGCACAACGTATGGAAACCCGAGTCTGTACTGGACTATAATCTGAACATGAGGCAAGTGGATCAGTCAGACTCGATGATTTCAAGTGTTGACTGTGCCAGGACCACGATGAAGTGGTACAAGAAACTCTTTTTCCACTTGCTCGACATCACGGTCCTGAACGCCCACTACCTGCACGCAATGACCACCGGAGTATCCGAGACCTTTGAGGGGTTTGTGAGGGAGCTGGCACGTGAAATAATCGCCAGGCATGCCCAGGACAGACCCACACACCGCACCCGCACCCCCATGGCTGCCCAGACTCCCCTACGTCTTGCAGGACGCCACTATCCCAGCGCAATCCCTTCCGACCCAAACCGTCGTAAACCCCAGCGTCGCTGCCATATATGTAAGCACTCGACAGTCAGACCATCCACGCAGAGAAAAGACACAAGGTACGAGTGTGTCGAGTGCAATGTTGCGTTGTGCCTTAAGCCTTCTTTCAAAGAGTACCATAATTTCCTACACTACTGAAACTGTGTGGGAAGGCGAAATGACGCTCATTATAATGGTAAGGCCAGTCAGTAGGTGCTAAGTCAAATATAAAGTTGAAACGGGTGTTATGTTTTCAGGAAAGTAATGTATAAGTTGAGAATTAGTGTAAGTAGAAAGAAGTGATATCAAAACTACACCCACTGTGTAAATCTGCGAAAATATGACGCTCAGTATAACACTCTGGTCAGTAAATATGTGATAGCAAGAATATAAAGTGGAAACGGGTGTAATGTTAGCATGAATAAAACGTATAAGTTGAACAATAGTGTAAGTTGTAATAATTGATGTCACGAGTACACCCACATTCTGGTCAGTAAGTATGTGACAGGAATTATATAAAGTGGAATTTGTTGTAATGTTAGTAGTAAGGTATTTTATAAGTTGATTACTAGTGTAAGATGAAACAAATGATATCGCGATAACACTCCCTGTGTAAGTACGCGCTAATATTACGCTCAGTTGAAACGTAAGTTCTGAAATTACGTGATATCAATTATATCAAGTGTAAACATGTGCAATGGTAGTGGAGAATTATTATATAAGTACAAAAATAGGTTGTAAGTTGAAATAGTAGTCATAGCAACTTCACCGTGTGTGTTATTATGCGCTATTATTATGCTATATATTTACGTAAGGCCTGAAATTATCTCAAAATAGTTCTATAAAGTTGAAAAGTGTATAATGTTATTAGAAAAGTATTATGTAAGTAGAAAAAACACAATACGAGTTGAAACAACAGTCACAGCGAGTTCACTCACTACGTAAATAAGCGCTAACATTACGCTAAATGTTATCGAAAGGCCTGTGAATACCTAAAAACAGTTCAATAAAATGTAAACTGTTATAATGTTATTGTAGAAGTATTATGTAAGTAAAAAAAATGATATGTATCATGATTTTCGAATGTTAGCGATTCATCGTGACCAAGTTGCCCGATTTTGCTCGTTTCGCACGATGGTACAATGCTTATTTCTTCTCTATTTTTGTATAAAATCCAATTTACTCTTTTATCACATGTTTTTATGTTTGTAATAAATACATATCTACTTACTTTCATTGGTTTCCCAGACTTATAATACCATAGAAAACGTTAGAGGCTCAGACCACCTACGGAGAACACGGGGCCAGGTGGGACCAAGGCATACCTGCTTAGGGCAATTATGGACCCCGGGGAACAATTTCTTTGTGACTGACCATTGTTTCTGACCAAAAGCGAAAGTTTTAGCAAAAAAAAAAAAAAAGGGTCGAAAAATGGTCGGGATTCGGGGGTACCATTGGTGAGAAAGTGGTCGGGACAGGGCAGGTTAACAGGGATAATAGTAGGGGTTTTGGGTGGAGCCATGGTGGTGCTCTATTATTTCATGAGGCCAAAAAGAAATTCAGACAGATGAAGTGGCAACTGATCAGCAGGGCAGAGCACAGGAGATAGGCAGCTCAACCGGTCTGTCTGGTGGCACGTGTATTGAATTGTCAAAATGACTGGGATATCCATGTCGAACAACGAAAAGAGATATAGATTTATAAATGTCGAAACAACGAATTGTCGAATAACGATTGGTTGAAAAACGAGGGTTTGGCATACAGTCATCCCCTTACATCTGCATTTTAAACTTACTGTACGCAGTTTTAAATAACCATGGGTGGATATAACATAAATGGTTTTAAATACCTGCAGGTGGATACAGTGCCGGGGCTGGATTCACTAAAGCATTTTATCTCGTTGAACTCTACTGATATTGTTCACTGCAAATGTAACATTATCCCAGGCACAGTTCGTGGCTGTTTTAGTGATGGCATTATCCAGTGAATCAAATGTAATGCTCTGCCTTTTGGCAAAATCATTTATTAACCACTAAACCACGGGCTTGTTTTGCTTTGACTTTCGGCTCCTGTGTGCATATTCGCTCTCCGACGGACTCTCTAAAAATATTTGCCAAAAATCAGTTATTAGTCCTAAAATATTAAAATTACATATGCATGTGACACATACCTTCAGCTTTCTCCTGGGATGTTTATTGAGCCTTCGTCGAGTATCGTAGGACTTGTGGAGACCTCTGAAGTTGGGTAACGAAGTCTCCACTTTACACTTCCCGACCACATGTAATATGATTACCACAGCCTGATATTATCACTAGAAACACTATTCTATGATTCTCAAATAGTTTGGAATCCATACTCCAAAAAAAAAACACTGTGAAAGTAATGAAAATTACGAGGGTGTATGACCTTCCCACTTGCGATTGTTTGCCGCTGGTGTTCTGTCATGTATTATTCATAAGACTCCTCACACTTTATATTTCTATTACTGTATAACACTTATATATATCTACAGTCTTTATCCATAAGTTTCCTTCAGTAATAGTAGTTTATTGTCACTGTAGGCATTCAGTTTCTCTTTCAGTAAAATACATAGCATTCACTTTCTCGTCCTGTATAGTAGCGTTGAGAGTGAATGTCACTTTCACCTTCACTCTCATAACTCTTAGTATTCATACATGCTAGAGTGAAACTTTCACTTTCATTACTGCTAGTATATATACTCGTATTCTTATAATATGACTCGTTTACATTTCTATTTACATTCTGTATTTACATTATTTACATTTCTATTTTATTTACACTGTGTTATGCACTGTCACTTGCAATAACTTATAAAACTATTCTCCATTGTTCACTTATATTTATTCATTGCTTTCACTTGCTGTTTACACATTATTTACATTTCCACTTGCACTGTTTTACTCACCAGAAAGATTGTAGTCACTCTCTATCATTTGTCAGCCCTTTACCTCTTTCCACACGAGGTTTAGTATGGGGTAGAGGTCACAGGGCCCTTTGCATGGAGCTAAAAAGCAGCGGAATTTGACAGGCGTGAATCCGACGTACTTTCACCTTGAAAGACGACAGTAGACTGATACTGGTGGCCTGCCTCTAGGGGGAGTACAATACTGCCAATGTCAGCCTTGTGACAGCTGCTAATATATAGCTATGAAATGATTGTCAGGAAATCTAGACAACACATAATAAATTAGGTAGTTCCAGGTGAATGTAAATATCACGTAGGCTTCTCCCTTCCCTCCTTATACAGTACCCTCGCGTCCAACACGCGTTAGTCTAGCACGATTCGGGTCCAGCACAGAGAGCAATTAATTAGTATTATTTAATACGATCTAATTACTGCAACACGAGTGTGTTAGCATAACACGCACAGAGCTCCGAGAAGTGGGCGAAATCCGCAGAGTTCACTCTAGCACGATCACCCCCGGTCCAACACGATCATACTGGACATTCCCATGATGATGATAACCAATGAAAAACTTCTGATCAAGTAGCCTTCCCCGCCCGCTATCGTGACGTGATCATGATGCCGCCCAATTAAAAACGCTTCTGGTGTCACGTGATGGTTTGTTTACATTTCTCTCGCCACAGCGCCACTCAGTCGCATAATTGCATTGGAAGGTGCTTTTTTCTTGCTGCATTTTCTGCCCTTGTTACTGCATTTTACCCTGCTCACAATGGCTAGAAAGCCTTCTGAGAACCCCAAGAAGCGTCGGCACCTCCCTCAGGCCACCAAGCTAGAAAGCATTGAGAGGGAGAAGAAAGGGGAGAGGAAAGTTGACATTGCCAAGGCCTACGACGTGAATGAAGCCAACGTGATCATAATAAAAAACTTAAGACAAGATCCTGGAAGCCGAAGGCTATCACACGGCACTTCATACCAGGTTTGCCGAGAATACAATGGTAAATCAGAACGGTAACGTGGTAAAATTGCCGACGATACCACGGGCATTTGGAATTCATCTGGATGGATTCCTGCCGAGCATACAACGGGGAAAACAATGTGACCAAAACCCAGGCGACTCGACAGAGAATGTATCGTACTACAGCATTGAACATTTAGCCTGACACTGAATACATATTAATATTTTAGAATAAATATCAATCGTTTTGAAACCCTTCTCATCGGCGTGTGTACCAGTTTATAAACAAAGTTGCTTCTCCTTATTCTCTACTGAGTCAGCGACAGCGATCACTTTCCACAGTCACGAGACGTGGCTCTGGCAACAGTGTGAGAAGCATGCACTTTCCCGAGGATTACAGTGCTAGGACAGGCAGAAGCAGGACCTTCCATGGCTGTGGACGAAGATAGTGATTCTGAGTGTGATTTCGAAGGATTTATGAGGGAGGTTGATGAGGAGCAACAGCCATTACCCGCTAGTGACGCCAGCAGCCATCCTCCGGGGACCCAGTAGGACTAACTACAGCCTTGGATACCACCTTCCATTCCCAGCAAGCCCACCAACACTATCCTAAAAGGTTAGTTATCATTCATAGCACAGTACCATTTATTATAATTACAATAGTACCAATATATGTATAGGTATATGGTAGGTATTTAGGGTGACTTTTCCGAGGGTTGCTAACATAATTCATTTTTCTCCATAAGCTCTATTGTTAGTCCAACACGTTTTTGGTCCAACACGTGACCCATGCATGACAATATTACCGTGCTGGACACGAGGGTACTGTATATAGTTTTATTACGAGAATAGAGTATACAGCATATTTCAAGGGGAAATAAACAGCGAAAATTAGCGAACGAGTGCACGTGAGGTTTTGTCAGGTGATAATTAGCCAGTTCCAGGTGTATGGCACTATCACTTACCTTATTGCTTTTTTGTATATATTATTTGGTATAAGAATAGGGCATAGGGCTTATTTCAATGGATGAAATCAGTGGAAAATTCCAGGGGAGATTTACTTAGAGTAGAATACAGTGTGGTGGCCTGCAATAATCAGGTAGTTCCAGGTGAATGTAAATATCACTTAGGCTTCTCCCTTCCTTTCTTATATATATTTTTATTACGAGAATAGATTATACAGCATATTTCAAGGGGAAATAAAGAGCGAAAATTAGTGAACGAGTGCACCTGAGTTGTTGTCAGGCGATAATTAGCCAATTCCAGGTGTATGGCACTCTCACTTACCTTATTTCTTTTTTGTATATATTATTTGGTATAAGAATAGGGCATAGGGCATATTTCAATGGATGAAATCAGTGGAAAATTCCAGGGAAGATTTACTTAGTGTAGCACGGCCGGGCAGGCGAGAGGAGAAGGTAATGGAGGGGAGGTAGGGAGGTGAGTCAAGAACGGGGAGAAATGGCTAAATTGTCAACAATGGATGGGAGTACAGATGAGATTAGGAGTGCTGACTAGTGTTGGACATTGACATTACTGATAGATGATACAAGCCACCACTTGAAAGCCCGGGCAAATTCAAAATAACACAGAATCACAAAAGTGACGCCCCGCGGTATGATCCCTTGCTCCCAAGCCTCACGAAAGTGACGCCCCGCGGTAAAGGGCTTAATGCCATTACCGTATTTCGTGGCATGTAAGACGCAGCATTATGAAAGACGCACCCTAATTCTGGCAGGGCAGTTCTGTGAAAAAAAAGTTTGCCCCAACCAAGACTGCAGTAAGGTTTCTTGATAAGAGCCATTACCACACAGATACACACTCACCTTTCAGAATCTATTCATTACTGATCATCAGCCTTTGGTTTCTTTTTTTTTTATATACAAAGAATGGTACAGGAAAAGAAAACAATGCCCCTTCTTGACAAAACGTGACTGATATGAGCCACTATCACTTAGATACACACTCACCTTTCAGAATCTATTCAGTACTGCTTATCATCCTTTAGTTTCTTCTTTTATGTACAAAGAATGATACAGGAAAAGAGAAAACAAAACCCCGTCTTAACAAAACGTGACTTCAAACCACGAGGCCATCTCAACTTTGTTGATAAATATGTATCAGTAAACTGATATAAACACTGTTTTTAATATTTTATGAATTTAAAACCACAAATGAAGTCAATAAACTCTATTCTTTCATTCACTGACGAAAACATAAAATACAATGAATGTTCACATCAGTTCATTTATCCTAAAAGAACCCCGTCATATTCCACACGTGTTACGGAATTTCCTCACATTGCCTTGACTCAAGCACAATATCAGATTACTACCATCATTAATCATGCACTCTAACTAACCTGTAATTACCTCCACAAATAATATAAAAAGGTAGCACTTGTAAATACACAAATTACAATGTTTTACAACCAGTTCAATATAACAAGGCTGCTTGGGAACAGGATAGACAGCTGTTTTTACTCTCTTCTCTCAGCATCACTCCTTCACTGTCAGCTATGTTTGCCTTGCAGCATCAACAATTAAAAATGCATGCTTCACTTATCATAATTTGCTATAAACATTCATTTCAAAACATACTGAGTATGGTGAAAACATCCATTGTTACACCTTAGTAACACTGCTGCCTCCCAGTCGCTAGACAGCAGTCTCTACCCCTTCCTCTCAGTATCACTTCCTCACTGTCAGCGATGTTTCCCTTGCAGCATCAACAGTTAAAAATATGTTCTTCACTGATCACAATTTACTAAAAACAGACATTCATCTCAAAACAGGTCGAGAATGGTGAAACTATCCCTTAGCAACACTGCTGCATCCCAAGCGCTAGACAACTGTCTCTACCCTCTTCTTCCAGTATCACTCCCTTACTGTCAGCGGTTTTCTTTGCAGCATCAACAATTAAAAATGCATATTTCTCTTACCAGAATTTGCTAAAAACAGACATCCATCTCAAAACATTCGAGTACTGTGAAAGCATCCATTTTTGGTCTTAACACTGCTGCCTCCTAGTCGCTATGGTACACACACACACGCACACATGTACACACCACATGCAACATTCGCTCGCCTCTGAAACATTTACATCAGTCAGTTTTGGAGTACCCAGTGGCTTTATTATATGCCAAAAACATCAAAATGTATTTGGTTGTTCAATATAAATATCATCACTTAAGGACATGAAACATCTCAAACAATTTATTCATCCAAACATCGTCAGTGCAAGACTAAAGGTGTACAGCACCATTGATCCTAAATTTTCCATGGTTGCATCTGTCATGATCACCTAAAACCTATATTCACTTCATATTACTGACATGGTGAAAATTTCACTCGTCTTCAAATCCTGAGAATTCATCACTACTTTCCCCAAGTCCTGAAGCATCACTGGAAGTCATCACCACGGTCATCATCACTGTTTCACTGTCACTCTCATACAGTAAATGGTCCTCAGTACCATCCATTGAATTGCTTATACCACACTTCATACGACTTTAACTTGGCAATCGTTTTAACTGAGCACAGGTGATATTCAGACTTGGGGCATTTGATACAGCCCACATTAACCTCCTCAGTACATGTTTCCTGAACTGAATAAAATCATATGGCGAGCATGAATAAACCACCCTATAAAATACATTGCTGGGCTGAAGGGATTATAATAAGCGGATTATTAGTTCCCTAGCCTGACTCTTCCCACTCCTACTTCCTTAACTACACCCACACCAAACTCTCACCTACACCTTAGGATTCTGGTCGTTTCGGCCGTAACGTCCAAAATGGCAAACGACTTTACAACCTAACCTAACCTAACCAATTTGGACGTTACGTCTTAAATGATCCCCATTGCCGATCATGAGAGCTTTGCTTAGGCAGCAGAGATGCAGAGAGTGAACTTTGTCAATCATTCTGATCACTTCGTCTGCTAAGAATACAGCAGAAATGGCGGACGCTGATATGAATGCCCGTCAGGCACTGCTATTTCAGATATTGCATCAGTTATGCTACTCAGTGAATTTTATCCTATTTTCATAACAAAATACTGTATTTGGGTGTGCCCTGAGTTGCATAGACATTGCTAAAGTACTTCACTTGGCTGAAAAAGTGAAGCTGTAACTTCAGGCAGTACTGTTTAACGTTACAACTGTTTTCCCTGTTTTTCGCTATTGGTATAATAAGACTGTTCACTTCTATGATACTCTTGTCAGGCATGAAACAAAATGTCACGAAGAGCAGCCAACCATATGAGGGTGATTGAATTTCCATATGCGACAAAAATCAATTCTGATGACTTGTCAGGTTCGCTTGCCAGCATCCCTCCAGTATGACTGCTTTGCTAGTTAGTAAGTGGATGGCAAGCAAAGTGGTTATGATTGTCTTTCAGAAGGTTAGCAGACAGTTCACCAGTGAGCATGTTAGCTTGCTAGAGTAGGGTGTACGCTAGACGCTAAACTGCCAAGTTGCTAAACCGCTAAACCCCTTGAAGGTATTGGCCAGTTGAGCTGAAAACAAACCGTGAATGCTTTGTGTTCTTGAACTTGCGTGTTTTAATATCTGCTGCATATATACACTCACAAAATGCCACAAAAGTAACTGACCTAATTAGGGTTACTGAATTTCCATATGTGACGAAAGTCTGTTTTGATGACTCGGCAGTTTCACTAGGCAGCATCTCTCCAGTATGATTGCTTTGCTAGTTAGTGAATGGATGGCAAGCAAAGTGGTCATGATTGCCTTTCAGAAGGTTAGAAGACAGTTCACCAGTGATCATGTACATTAGCTTGCTGGAATAGTGCAGATGCTAAACTGTTCAATTGCTAAACCGCTAAATATCTTCACGATGTTAGCCAATTGAGCTGTAAACAAACCCGCGAAAGTTTTGTGTGTTTCTGATCTCGCGTGTTTCTTAAATCTGCTGCATATACACACTAGTGTATATTATTTTTTAAAATAAAATCAAGTCTGCATACTGTAGAAAACACCTGTGGTTGCTAAGCAGTGAGATGATCATCTTTATAAGAGTTTCTTCTCAATGGAGCCAAACTAACCTGCCGTAGTCTAGCGTGCAGGACGCATGGGGATATTTTAAGGTAATTTTGAGACAAAAAAGTGCATCTTACATGTCGCGAAATTCGGTAATTCATCAGGTGTAAAGTTAGGTCGGGCTGCGAGTATTTCTTTTCTTCCATGTTATCCTTTGCAGTCTTGACAGCAAAGGGCTTTGTTGTGTTTACCAGCTGATACAAGGGGAAAGCTCTGTGATTGGTTGATCATACCAAAGCTTTGTGTATAAGAGCCTCCATCATTGGTTAATCGGAAATCAGCTGGTGATGGTTGAAATGCCCGATGAACCTGATGACCCTCCTCTGGTAAAGTGAAAATTTTAACTGTTTTTATAGCTTTTCTTGTCCTTATTACTGTACTGTTAGTAAAGACACTTTGGTCCCAATTAACGTGCCTATATGGTGGATGTGCGAGTGAGAACCATTTGATATCGCACTACTTGACAAACACAACTTAAGGGGGAAACTTCATTTGGTGGATGAGTGACTCCAACTTTAGGGGTTAAACTTTCAAACACTGACAATTTCCCTAGTACCAAATAAGAGTATACGTACATACATGCATATGTGTACACACACCCTCAATGAGCTGGTCTAAACCGGTTTGCTGGCCTCCCCCCCCCTCTCTCTCTCTCTCATAAATAATATGAAGCAATATGCACCCAAATCGCACTGAAATCATACGAGAGTGGCTGAAAGTGTTATTTTATATTGTGAAATACTGTCTGGTTAGTATTTGGATGGGTGACCGCCTGGGAACACCAGATGCTGTTGGCATAACTCCCTACGTGTCAAGTGGGGTTGGTGGAGGATTAGTGCCCCTCCCTGTAAAACAATTAACTCTAAGCCCTTGACCACCCTGTTTGGGATACATGGCATCTGGCAATGAATGAATGAATGAAAATACTGTGATAAAATACAAGTGATTTAGTAATATTTTTGCGATAATCAGAGAAGTCATGATGCAAAGCGCATTAGCTAGCGAACATTTTTGCAGTTGCAAGCTGTGCAGCTATGCTATGGAATGACTCATGACTTTATATCAGTAAGCTTTATAAAAGTATGTGGTAATAAAAATCATTCATGAAGTTTGATAAAGTTTGTAATGATTTTCCTCACATCGTTACCGTTTCACTGAAGTCTAATGTAAACACTGGAATGTCATAACAAAATCGTTGGAGACTGGCTAGAAGTTGTTATTTTTATTATTATTATTGCAATTACTGTGATGAGGTAACATGGCTGTAACCCTATTTTGTATGGAAAAAATCTTGTGGTTTGAAGGAAATTTCCGCCTCCCTGGCCTATTTCCTGCGTCAGATTGTCAAAACACACCTTGTATTCTCTCAAATCGTTCTCCGTGCTTGGAGTGCCAACAGACATGCAGTTTGTTGCAAACGATAGTAGAAAGATTAAATTTGGCTGACAAAAATTTTAGCTCTCAAGATTAACAAGTGGGTTAAAACACGAGTTGAAAACACACAATTTTTTTTCCTGTCTCTCTGCAATGAGCACAGTCAGTACGTTGCCATCACAGCCGCTGCTGCCAAAGGGTTAAGGGGGGTCCAGGGGTGTTTTTAAGGAGGGCAGCAGATATCCGTGGATTTTTAACATAAGTGGATATCTCTGTTACCAAACCCCCCTTGGATGTTAAGGGAGCACTGTATTAACTCACCAAGTCTTGGCATCAGTGGAGGGTAGAGTTTTACATTGTGTACCATGCGCCGTTGTAAATTCAGGATCACAATTGAACACTAAGACATGAGCACTGACAGGCCATAAGCTATGCAACCACAGTGAGCATAGGGTGCCACAGAGTTAGTCACAGCACTAGGATTTTGTGACTATCTGGGTAGAAGAAGAGCAGAGCACACAGACACGTCTTTACTAAATGAGATCCACTGGCAAGAATGGGAGCACGATGGTTTGCTTGGCGCACCAGTTGAGCTGGTTCCATGATGGATTCTGATTGGGATTGGCTGGTACGTTGCAGGTGTTCTCATTGGCTGGCGCATATCACGGTTTTCCTGGTCACCGGTTGATATGGCTCAACACTGGATATTGTAGAGAACCACCGGTTATATCCCGTTTAAGCGCAAGATGTTGCTTAATTTTGCCAGCTACCGTTTTAATAGAACCGAGCCAGCAGCACCAGATACAGTCATTACTCGTTTTACGATGGGGTTACGTCAGGTCATACATTATTGTATACCAATTTTATCATAAATCGGTACATTGAAACCCATTATAAAAGGGGGGCTACGTCAACTCAACTTCCCAAAGTCACCTAACCAAGACTGAACCATAAATGACAACCCACCTTCATTCCTTCCTGTGTTGGTCCAAATACAGGAACAGGATAGGGGGAGGGGAATCCGGCCCATACCTGCACCAACCTTAGCACTGGGACCCATACCTGCACCAAACATAGCACTGGGACCTACACTGGCATTGACCTTACCATTTGGCACAAAAATCCACAGTAATCCCTTATTTCATGTGAACTTTTTCACGCGATTTCGGTTATCCACGTATATTTTTGTACTATAATTAAAACATAAAATTATAGTATTCAGATAAATGATTTTAATATATGAGAGAAATAAATAAAATATAAAAATGCCTACCCGCTGTCAATGCGCATACATGTGTGTGTGTGTGGGAGGTCGGTCTACCACGCACCACACAGTCAGTTTGAATCCGACGGTCAAACTGTGCATGACTGGCGAATCGTTATTTGTGGCTTATTTTTCTGCCCTCCAGTGATCGCTTGCCTTGTTTGTCAACATGGGGCCTAAGCATGGTGCTAGTGATGCATGTGGTAACACACCAGCACGGGCTCTTAAAGTGATGTCGCTGACAGAGAAAGTTAAAGTGTTGGACAATCTTAGGGAAGGAATGTCGGTGACAATTCGCCATAAGGATGATTCCCTGTCATTAATTTGCAGTACATACCAATTTATTTAGCAAGTACAGTACACTAGTTTTTTACTTATATGAGTTATAAAATCCCCTGAAAATTAGTTATTAATGTATTAATTAATCAGTAATAAGTATATTTATAGAATGACGGGGAATTGTCCAGGGTGCGAATTGTCCTGACGGGGAATCATCCATGTTTTGACGGTGAATTGACTTTATGGGGAATTGTCTCGGAACTGTATGTTTGGGGTGTATGAGTCAACTGTTCGTACAATAAAGAAGGCAGACCGTAGCATATGGGAGGTAGTGATGACTAGTGCACCAGACTGTGCTACAGTGTCTCCACCTATGCCTGTGTTTGTCAGTTTTCTAATTAGTGTTAGGGATTACTGTACTATAGTACGATGTTTGGTTGCGAAGTGACGATAACGGGGGCACACATGAACAAGTTGAAAAGACAGGGCTTTGAAAGGGACCTGAACCATAACAATGCGCTGCATGCCGTGGCCACCATCTTGCCTGAGACAAGCGACGGTCACCTTATGTGTGCCTGGCGCTTCCCGATGGCAAAATCGTTATAGTGGGAAATTTATCGAAAATCGGATTTTGGGGTGGAACTTTTCTATTATCATTGTAGCGACATATCGTAAACCGAAACATTGTAAAATGAGTAATGACTGTACTGCGTTGGGCCAGATACTGCGACAGCAGATAACTGAGTTTTCTGTACAGTAATATTTGGGTTATCCAGACAACCATTACCTGGATGCTGTGGTCTGGCTCATCGAAACTGTTATTCTTACATTTTTTCATAATATCTGGACAAAATGCTTGCATCTGGGTGGAAATTATGGTCGCACTAACATTTCTGCCCGTCCAGATGGGAATAGCCCAGTAGCGCCGTCCTGTCTGGCTGGGTGGTTTACCCAGTGGTAATTTCTTGTCTGTGGTTGATGGGTCAGCTTGACCAGGCTAATTGCTTGGCTGTGGTTTATAAGCCTGCTTGACCAGATAGAGTTGTGTTAAGCAACAGGAACAAATGTTGTACGAGATACTGTAGTGACCTTTTACGCTGGCTTTTCAAAGTTAGGTTATGTACGAAAGGGCAGCAGGGGAGAAGTCCATTATCCGGATGGAGTCATTACCCAGACCTGCCTTTGGCTCTGTTATGTCGGATAATCGAGGGAATACTATACTTCATATTTTGTTAATATATAGAAGAACCAACCATCAACTTACTTGATATAGTGCTACTATAAGGTGACTTTACTCTGAGTGACAGCTCAGATAGTTTCTTCTTAGCCCATGAAACCATTTGCTAAGATGGATAGTAATAGTACATTATAACTTAATGAATGTGGTGATCTAGTGGGCTAAGGTGCTCCAACCAGATGTGGCTCATAAGGGTTTACATCCAAGGACTGGTTGGGATTTATTGCTCACATAATGCCACCCAAGTGTGAGCAACTGGCCACTCTTTCCTTATATGTCTGGAATAAGCAGCCTAGCCCAATACCCTATGTACCTATTGGAACAGTATAGGATAGGTTGATGTTTTTATGCTTTTCCTAATTTTTTCAGGTTGATATTTACTATGGAGGGACAACAGAAGTTGTGAGTACAATGTCAAGATTCCAGCGACTTGCGTATGGTGCCAGGTTTCGCCATGATGGTCACTTGCTCTTGGCTGGGTCAGAAGAAGGCCAAGTTAGACTCTTTCGGCAAAAACAGCTGTTACGGATATTCAAAGGACATGTTAGGTATGTAAAGGGAAGAGTGTTAGTTGATGGCTGGTAGATAGAAAAGCAGTATGGTAGTATAAGTTCCTGTTCACACTGACATACAGGTTTACACAAAGAAAGTAGGTGGTGGCATCCATCATCCACTCAGGTAATGTAGTGCTGCCTACTTCTTCCTTCATCTTTATCATTCTTTTACTGTGTCTGCCCTCCTCTCTTCCTATTTCTCCATTCTTTCCTGTCACCTTTTATTACTGGTCTATCCTTTTCAGGTAGCTTTACATTGAGTGATAAGACTAATGGTTTCCTGTAAGCCAAGAAATCATTTACAACACTGGGTGGTAACCATGTAACCAGCCCATCTGTGTTTCCTATGTGGCAGATAGTGGGTTAGCAGAGGGCTAGTGCCCCTCCTCGTAAAACAACCAACTAAGTCAAACAGCTGCCCCTTAACGGGGTTATGGCATGTGGCTGCAGATAGGTATATAGGTTGACTGCTGAATCAACTAAATCAACTGTCACTCTCTACTCCAAACAGTCACAAATCAGAAAACAGACCCTCAGATCTACCTCTTTAACTAATCCCTCTGAAAAGACATCCCATACTTACTGGATTTACAATGGATATGCAGTAGTAGTAGTAGTAGTAGTTGTTCCCTAGGCAGTCTGGCCGAACAGCCCCAAGTCCCTTAGGAAGGCCATGGCCGAGACCGGGCTTTCCCACAGAACTCTCAAAGAGTGTACGTTGTGTTGTTGGCGTAGGTGATTGTGTGCAATGCAGTCTTCCATAGTGTGCTTAATAGTATGGGGTGCTATGTTGCATCCTGGACAGGCATCAGGGATGGAGTCATCCAGCGTCTTCTGGTAACTTAAGAGGGCTGGATGGTGCCCACATCTCAGCCCGGCCAGGTGGACCCTGTCCTCACGGGGAAGATAGGATTCAGAAAGGTGGATGTCAGGAGGCTGTGCATGCAGCTGTGTGTTGTCTTTAAGTGACTGAATGGAGCGGCGAGCGATCTATCTATCTATCTATAGCCCAACGCCCTAATCCCGCAAAGGGTGGCCACAGACAAAACGCCTCCAAGTCGCTCTGTCACCCACCATTTGACTACCCTCCCCCCAACTCGCCCCCCCCTCCCTCATATACCTCTCAACTCCATCCCTCCACCTCATCCTCGGTCTACCTCTCCCTCCCTCCACCTCACCTACATACACCCTCTTAGTCACTTTCATTCTCCATTCTCTTCACATGTCCAAACCACCTCAGTGTATTTCTCCTAATCTTCTCAACCACATCCACCCCACAGTGTTCCTTCACTTCTTCATTCGTCAACCTGTCCCTCCACGTCACTGCACATGCGAGAGATCTGAGTGTGGATATTAGGGTGGAGTGAAAAAACTTTTTTTTCGATTTTCAAAAGGCCTGGGTGGAGAAAAGTTGT
This sequence comes from Coenobita brevimanus, assembly GCF_032717465.1. Lineage (NCBI taxonomy): Eukaryota > Metazoa > Arthropoda > Malacostraca > Decapoda > Coenobitidae > Coenobita > Coenobita brevimanus. The sequence goes on along the minus strand of NC_137035.1, from coordinate 14,872,264 downwards.
GGGTTCATAATACAAATACTGTGTTAAAATTATTTTCCTCTAAGATAATATTTGGACTATGCACACTGAGCTTTAAGTTCTTCCCTATGATGCTAATTATGACGCGTTTCTTCCAAATGCGCCAGGTATCTGTTGTCAACAACTATTGTGTAAAATAAGATATTTTAACTAAATGTGTAATAGAAATAATAGAATGAGAAAAGGTATTTGTTATTTCTGTCTCTTCATACCAAAATGCTTTCTAAGACATACAGTATGTGCAGCTCTTCGCTAATTTGAATAATATTTCTGTACTTTTCATATTGTCCAAATCACCCAGAACTCACCACGATATTCTGAGTCAGGTTCTTTTATTAAGCTCACATGTTCTTCCACAAAAGAAATTGGATACTGAGTGCTACCATGGCTTTTAATTGAATGTGTCTGGTCTTTCCTCCCATCAAAGTATAAGCCATGTAATGGACCTCGGTCTTCCTTGCTTTGAATTACAACCTCCTTCCTTTGCTTTTTCCTCTCACGTCTCAGTTTACTCCGATCTATTACATTAGTGGAATCAGTTTTGCTAACGACCCCAATATCTTACAGTACTGCTGTTGTTACTGAAGCACAAGCTCTATCTGAGATACCATACCTATCACATTCTCTTGCTACAGTTGAGAGGCTTAGACGCATTTGTGATGTACGAGTACTAGGTTCTATATTTTCAGACTTCTGTTTCTTGGATTGTGGAGACCATTCACTGTCATTGCTATCAGTACTTTCATTGTTTTCCTCTGCATCGTCAGTCACAATATGCATAACACTGATCACATGTATGAGTCACAAAATATTTTTCCTTGCGCTCTTTCTCAGCCTCCATTCTCATCAGTTTTTGTTTCATCTTATTGGTTGCCTTCTTGTCAATTCCTGTGATCATCATTTTTCTTTCATTTCTTTGACCAGTTAGGAAGTCTCTTTCAGCCTTGGGCACTTGGCGTTGCTTCTCACACAAACACCCTAAGAAGGTACGGCATTTGCATGCAGCAATATCAAAAAGCTCATCATTGGTTTTCAGAAAAACTTCCACACGTGTTTTGTAAGAAGGACTGTTTTTTCTATTCACTGGTTGTTTCAATAGTTTCTTATATTTTTCATTACACTTTTTGATTAATTCAACAACTCTTTGATGTGACAGATGTGGGATTGAAGCCTTATTCCAAAGGTTTTCAACTTTGAATGCAACTAAATCAGCAATAGCATTAAACAAAGGATTTTGATCACCATTACATCCCATTTCATTATTCACATGAAGGCAGTATTTCAGTACATCAATAGTTGTAGGTAACTGAGTTTCTTTTAGTATAGCTGAAGTTCCTAGGATAGAGCACCAATGACTAGTTCGAGTTTTAAATGCCATAATGAGACAAGGTACCTGTTCTAGTTCTGTCTGAAAAGGAAAATATGTTTAAATAATCACAAAATTAGTTTACATTACATTGAAGAGACAGTAGAAAACAAATGCCTTTTTTCATTCTATTATTTCTATTACACATTTAGTTGTTAAAATATCTTATTTTACACAATAGTTGTTGACAACAGATACCTGGTGCATTTGGAAGAAATGCGTCATAATTAGCATCATAGGGAAGAATTAAAAGCTCAGTGTGCATAGTCCAAATATTATCTTAGAGGAAAATAATTTTAACACAGTATTTGTATCATGAACCAACAACTTTTCCCCACCCAGGCGTTTGAAAATCGAAAAAAAAGTTTTTTCACTCCACCCTAGTGGATATGCTTCTGGAAGCTGGTCTGAGGTGGCGGAAGGGGGAGAGATGATGGTATTTGTGTATAGTATCATGTGCTGGGTGTTGTTTTGATGTTCCTTGGTGTGGGTGGATGTGCTGCCATGTACTGTAGTGGATGTTGTGGGTTTGTGGAGGCTGGAGCAAGAAACTGGGTGCCTCTCATGTTTAGATGATCCTTGACTTTGAGGACTTTGGTTTCTGATGTAGGTGGTTCATGGGTGTAGTAGCTGTGCAGCCTGTGATTATTTTTAGGGCCTTGTTCTGTATGGTCTGTAGAGTGTTGTAGTGTGTTTTGGTGAGGTTAGAAGCCCAGGCAGGGCTTGCATAATTCATCACTGAACATATGTATTGTTTGTATACTGTGGTGGTGGTTTCTTTGTTGTGTCCGAATGTTGTATGGGCAAGTGACCTCAAGGCATTGAGTCTTGGTGTTATTTTGTTTTTGATGTTTGTGATGTGTTGTTTAAATGACATTGCTGTATTGTATGTTACACCAAGGATTTTGTGTGTGTGTGTGTGTGTGTGTGTGTGGTAGAGGAGTGTTGTTTATGGTGAGGTGTGGGATGTGACTGTTCTGCTGTCCAGTTTGTAAGAAGAGTCACTGTAGATTTGGCTGGGTCTATTTTGAGCCTGTTTGTGGTGAACCATTCGTGTAGTGTGTTGAGGTAAGGTTGAATGATGTGTGCAGCTGTGTTTGCGTTTTCGTGCGTGCATGTAAGTGTTATATCATCTGCATAGGAAGCTATGTGTATCTGTGGTGTGTGGGTACATCGTGCATGTACAGGTTAAAGAGTGTAGGAGACAAAACAGATCCTTGGTGGACGCCGTTTGTGAAGTTTCTGATGTTAGAAGACTGACCGGCAAATGTTACGTGTGCACATCTGCCTGCTAAGTAGTTTGCCTGCCATCTTTTTGTGTTATTGTGCATGTTTGTGTTGAGTATTTTGCTTGTGAGGTTGTGGCGGGGGATGGCATCAAAAGCTTTGCTAATGTCTAGTGTGATTAGGATTGTTCTGTGTGGTGGCCTAGCTGAATTCATGCCGTTGAAAACTCTCTGTGTAAGGTCTGTAAGAAGGGTGTTTGTGGAGTGTAGTGGCCTAAAGCCATGTTGTGACTGGGCTAGGGGAATGTGAGATGTGACTAGTTGTAGTACCAGTCGTTCAGCGACTTTAGAGGGGGTGCAGAGGAGTGTGATGGGGAGATGTGAGGAGGGTAACTTGGGGTCTTTGTTTGGTTATGGATAGTGATGATATTGCCATGCTTCCAGATGTTGGGTATTATGTTGTGTGAGTAACTGTAGTTTTGATATGTTGGTGAGTGCTTGTATGCCTTGTGGTCTTAGGTGTTTAAGGTGAATGTTGCTTATGTTGTCTGGTCCACAGGCAGATGAGTGCTTGAGGTTGTTAATGATGTGCTTCGTCTGGTTGTAAGTGAAAGGTGCGTAGTCTGGGTCTGTGGGGAACTGTCTCTTACGTCGGATGATACGTCGGTCTGCGGGATGGGGGTTTAGATGGCTGACTTGTGAAAAGTGATTGATGAGAGTGTTTGCTTGTTGTTTGTTTGAGGGTATGGTGTCTGTTGTTGTGATGGCAGCGTGTGATTGTGTGGTGTTGCTGTTGGAAAGTGTGATGCTGTTTAGTGTTTTGTAGAGTTTGCTGATGTTTGTTTTGTGGTCAGGTGTTTGGAGGTAATTTTTCCAGTTTAGTGTTTGCTGTTCTGATATTTTATTGTTTATTTGAGTGTTGAGTTCTTGTATTTGTAGTACGGTGTCTTGTGTATGGAATGTTGGGGAGTGTCGCAGTGTGTCCTTGTTGTCTGATGAGGCCTTGAATTTCTGGTGTGAAGTTGGGGTTGTGTCTCTTTCTGTTGCCTCTAGGGATGTGTCTTTTGTCTGCGTTTTGTAATTGAAAGTGTGCTAAGCGGTGTTGATGTTTGTGATGGGTGTACTATTTAGTGTTTCAAAATGTTGTTCTGTTTCAGTTACAAAGGCCTCCCAGTTGGCTCTCTTATAATTAGTGTATGTGTGTTTGTGGCCAGCTGGGGTGATTCTGGTTTTGGTAGTGATGATGATTGGGAGGTGATCAGAACCTAGGGTTTTGACCACTCTCCATGATGTAGTGGGGGTGAGGTTTGGGGAGCAGAATGTGATGTCTGGAGATGATGGGAGGAAGAGGGCTTGGTGTGGGATATGGGTATGTTGGTCTAGACTGTTTAGTATGAAAAGGTGGTCTGTGTGGGATTGTAGTACCAGACCTTTGTCTGTGTCAGGGTTGTTGACATGCCAGGCCGACGACTTGGCATTGAAATCACCACCCAGGATGATGTTGGGTATGTTAGTGATGTGGTGAATCTGTGGAGAGTAATTGTGTGGTACTGTGGGGGATGACTGGGGGAGAATGTATGTGTTAGCGATTGTTATGTGTGATTTGTTACCAGTGCTTATTTTAATTTATTGTATTTCTGTTGTGGTGTCACTTGGGGGGAGAAGTGACTTTGTGTCTGCAGTGTTATCTGCAAAGTTGATGGATTTGTGTACCAGGGTGATGAGTCCACCACCACCGCTGTCGGCCCAACCTTGTCAAATGGTGGTGAAGTTATGAAATGTCGGTGTTTTCTGTGCTCTGTGTAGTTTTGTTTCTTGTAAGATGGCAGTGTGTATGTTCTGTTGTTTGATGAATTGTGTGAGTTCATGTATTTTGGTGTTTATGCCATCTATGTTTAACTGAAGGATGTTTCTTAGATCACAAGCAACATCAGTGCAGAGGCATCTCATAGTTTCAGTGCCTTGAAAAGACTTCTAGGCTCTATCTTTGGTTAGCAGAAAAAATAACTGAAAACAATGTATAAACAGTTTATTCAATCATCATTAAGTTATACAAACACTAGCTGAGCCCTGTTTTACCAGCAGCAAAAGTGTGCTAAGAGAAATTAATTAAGAAAATTGAACCCTACAAATTAAAACAGAATATACAAAGAGCGAAGTGAGTGCAAGAATTATTGTGGCATAAGTTTATTGAGTGTTGTAAGGAAGGTATATGGAAGAATTATAAGAGAAAGTAAGAGAGATATAAGAAGTCCTGGTGAGTGATGAACAGGATGGCTTTAGGAGTGGCAGAGGATATGTGGATCAAATATTTGCAGTGAGACATATAGCAGAGAAGGCTTGCGAGAAGGAGCAAAGGGTGTTTATGACATTCATGGATCTGGAAAAAGCATACGACAAAGTGGACCGAGGAGGATTGTGGAAAGTTTTGCACATGTACGGTGTAGATGGTAAGTTGCTAGGTGCCGTCAAGAGTTTTTATGATGGTAGTTAGGCATGTGTAAGGGTTAATGGGCATCTTAAGTGAATGGTTCACGATCCAGTGTGGGTGTGTGACAAGGTTGTGTGATGTCCCCATGGTTGTTCAATATACATATGGATGGGGTGATAAGAGAAGTAAAAACACGAATAATGGAGAGGGGGATGGCATTGGTAATGAATGGTGATGGATGGAGTATATCAAATTTGTTGTATACTGATGATGCAGTACTGCTTGCAAATACCAGACAAGAACTTGGTAGGTTAGTGCACAGTTTTGCTGATGTCTGTGAGCGTCGTGCCTTGAGAGTAAATGTAGAAAAGAGTAAAGTGATGGTTATTGAGAGAGAAGGTGACTCCCAGTGTGATGTTACGGTGAATAGAGAGAGACTGGAATTGATGAGAGAGTTCAAATACGTGGGTACAGTGATAGAAAAGATAGGAAAATATGCAAAAGAAATGGAAAGTAGATTGACACAAGGAAGTAAAGTAGCTGGTGCAATGAAGACCTTGATAAGTAACTGAGGCTTGAGTGTTGCAGCTGCACGAGGCTTACGTGAAGGAGTGTTAGTGCCAACTTTAACATATGGATATGAGACTGTGGTGTGGCATGAAAATGAAAAGTCAAGAGTAAGAGCAGTGGAGATGGGACTGCTGAGGAATGTATGTGTAGTACAGAGGGTGGATAGGATACGAAATAATGCGATTTGTGAAAGATGCGGAGTGAGGAAGTCGGTGGACACCAAAATCGAAGAGAGTTCACTGAGATGGTATGGTCATGTGGAGAGAATGGATAACAGTAGAGTGGTGAAAAAGGTATATCTGAGCGAATTTGAAGGAAGGAGGAGGCGAGGTAGGCCAAGGAGAAGGTGGAGAGATATGGTGGAGGAGTGTGTGAGGAAGAGAGGTTTGGAAGTCGATGAGGCTAGGGAACTGACAAGAGATTGAGCTGGCTCGATGAATGTTGTGAGGAGAAATGCATGATCAGGGTTTTGGCACCCCTTTTTAACATAGCAGCGTCCGGATTGACTCTACCAGATACGTTCATGTGAAGCTACCAAACATGGTGAATGTTTTTGGCGTATCCGATAGAACCAGGATTCCAGGGGCTTGAATGATGCGTGAATGGAAGCGTGGCTCATTGGATTGGGCAAATTGGGATCTCTGGACATTGCTACTCTTCACCCTGCCTTAGGGTGGGAAAGGAGGTCCGGATGATGATGATGATGATGATGATAAATGGTATACAAAGACCACAAATATACTGTAGATCAGTTGCACCAGGATAAAAAAATATTCCCAGTCAAGGATCATACGAACATGATAGGTACATATTTCACTGTTTCAGTACAAGATCTATCCCAGCTATAATATGGTTGTTGCACCCCCACCACAGCCACCAATTTAAAAATGAAGTACTTTCCAATACCAATACACTACAGAATGTCCTAGCAGCATCCATTCTCCGCTCAACAGTACATCTCAGACATATATGCAAACACAGGCCACCATAGCCATCCAGAACATGAAACCAGACAGCATCCATCATAAACCCCCCACTATACATCATCCCTCAGAAACTGCCCTTTCCAGAGAGAAACGAGTTCAGTTATCTAGACTACATTGTGGCCATCACTTTTTGCTGCTTCATTCCAAGACAAAAAACAGCTTGCAAATATGCCCTTACATAAATGCAATCGTTCACATCCCGTCACAGTTACCTCATGCGCCTCATTGTCACAGCACAGACAGTCCTTCAGCATAACCTCAAGAAAATATCTACTGAAACACCAGGCTGAAGTGGGTAGTTTGTCACTTCAGGTCCAGATGACCCAGGAAACATGAGAGCAATGACACAACAACAACACTTCTTGGCTCATGACATTACAGGAGATATATTAGTTTTTATCACTCTGCACAGTCAGACCAGCTTGATCCCCTTGTCAGTTCCATGGTTTTCATCAACTTTATACCTCATCCAGCTTTATCCCATGTTATTTCTTTAGCATCCTCAGTTTCCATACCTCATGCAACCAAGTTGATCTCCTATCATTTCCCGAGCCATTTCACAAAAGGTACTCATTTCTCAATTCAAAGCAGTTTTGTGTTGAGTTATGGGCAGGGTTTGAGTGAAAATTTTCATTTCATCAGCAGCCTAATTATGAAACAAGTATACCCGGTAATCCAAGCAACTTTTATTGAATCAGCTTCAAACAGTGACTAACTATAAGCCAGGTAGCCTGGATAACCCGTTCATCCTGGGATGCCTTTTTTGTATTTTTTTTTCCTAATGGTTTTATTTAGCTTAGTCTTTTTCAGATGGAGAGGTCAAATAAATCCTTAATAAACCCCATCAGTATGAGAGCCCATTCTTAAATTTAATAAAAATTTGAGACTAACAAGAATAAAGTAAACAAGGACACCACTGTTAATATGGTATTTTTGCAGCCCCACCCATCGAGTTGACTTTGTGCGAGGCCTGCCACAGATCACCACCTTCTCTGATGACAAAACAGCAATTGTTTGGGACCTGACTGACGAGAACAAAATCTGCACACTCTCTGGCCACACGGTAAATTATATTCTTGCTTAATGTCTCCTGATAGTCTAGTGATGAGAACACCCCACTTTTGCGAACATGAATGAGTTTGATTTCAAGATGTGATAGTGAATTTTTCAATCACGTAATGTCTTGAAGGGAAGTGACTGATCATCTTCATTTACTGAAGTACAGGAATTTTGCCGTAGGCCCCTACATCACATGTGGGATTTCCTCCTATCATCTGTGTTCTTTATACATGTACTGTACCTGTTACCTTTCTGTTCTCTTATTTCATATAGTTAGTCTTAACATAACCTCTCTGTCTAATGAAGTATTTTTTCTTTCTTTGTTTCCTGTTCCCAAGCAGTTTATTCAGCTGTGGAGAGACTTCAGACTGGAGGGGTTAGATGTAACCTTAACCCCTTCATAAATTTTGGTAGTAGCAAGAATAAATCGTTAAATTCATTCATTCATTCATCATCTAATCCTGTGTTGCCCCATGAGGAGCATAGAAGCGCGGGGCTAGGAAAGTTGGTCGTGACATTTAAGATAGAATGAATAGCCTCAGTTATCCCTGAGTGGCATTACATGAGCAATAAATAAACCCCAACCACCCCTTGGAAATAAACCTGCACCAGCTCAGTCTGATTGGAGTGCCTTAATTACCCACTAAACCACCAGGCACTGAGGATCAAAGAATGAAGTGGATCTGGACAGCTTGTGGAATTTGTGTAGAAATTGCTTAGTTAGGAAAGCTGAAGTGGTGTGTGGTGTTGCAAGAGTAACAACAGAGAAGAAAGCTATGGCATGGTGGGATGAAGAGGTTAAGAGAGCACTGGAGAAAAAGAGGAAGAAGTGACTAGAGTGGATACAGGACAGGGGTTCAGTTGAAATAAGAAATGAATAGAGATCTAGAAGCACATAAAGAGATCAGTGAAGAGGAAAGAGAGGAGGTAAAAGTTGTTCTAGGAAGAAAAATGAATGCAAATTACTCTGAAAATTGGAAGTTATTCTGGAAAGAGTTGCAGAAATATAGAAGTGAAAATGTGAAGGATGTACGTGGTAGATTATTAACCCTTGGGGATGAAGTAAGGACCAGATGGAAAGAATATTTTGAAAGTCTGATGAATGGGAATGGAGAGAACAAAGCGACTGTGAACATGATTAATTTTGGGGGTGTACAGAGAAGTAATGCAGTACCAGGAAACATGACACTCACAGAGGTGAAGAACGCTGTGAAGCGGCTGAAAAATGGGAAGGCAGCTGCAGTTGATGAGGTATATGCAGAGATGATTAAGTGTAGTGGTGAGAGCAGAACGAAGTACATGTTGGAGATATATAAGAAGGCTTGGGTAGGTGAAAATGTGCCAGTAGAGTGGAAAAAGGCAGTGAAAATAAAGGTGAATGAAATGAGTGCAAGAATTATCATGGCATAAGTTTATTGAGTGTTATAGAAAAGGTATATGTAAGTAGTGTTGTAGAGAAAACAAAGGAGATATCAGAAGTCCTAATGAGTGACGAACAGGATGGCTGTAGGAGTGGCAGAGGATATGTGGATCAGATATTTGCAGTGAGACAGTGAAGAAGGCATGTGAGAAGGACTTTAAGGTGCTTATGGCATTTATGGATCTGGAAAAAGCATACAGCAAAGTAGACATAGAAGAATTGTGGAAGATTTTGCACATGTACGCTGTAGGTGGTACACTGCTAGGTGCTGTCAGTTTTTATGATGGTAGCGAGGCATGTGTAAGGATAAATGGGCATCTAAGTGATTGGTTCACGATCATGCATACAACAAAGTACTGTAGACAGAGAACGATTGTGGAAGGTTTTGCACATGTGCGGTGTTGGTGGTACACTGCTAGGTGCTGTCAGAATTTTTATGATGGTAGCGAGGCATGTGTAAGGATAAATGGGCATCTAAGTGAATGGTTCACGATCATTGTGGGTGTGCCACAAGGCTGTGTGATGTCCCCATGATTGTTCCATATACCGGTATATATATATGGATGAGGTGATGAGAGCAGTAAAAACACGAGTAATGGAGAGAGGGATGGCGTTGGTGATGGATGGAATATCTCAAATTTGTTGTATACTGATGATGCAGTGGTACTTGCAAATACTAGACAAGAGCTTGTTATACTAGTGCAGAGTTTTGTAGATGCCTGTGAGCATCAAGCCTTGAAAGTAAATGTAGAGAAGAGTAAAGTGATGGTTATTGAGAGAGAAGGTGGCTCCCAGTGTGATGTTACTGTGAATGGAGAGAGACTGGAATTGATAAGAGAGTTCAAATACAGTGAGTCCTCGAAATACGAAAGGGATAGAGACCAAAAAATAACTTTTGTAATGTGAAATTTTGTGTATCGGAACTGTTAGTGCATATTGCTGTTAGTGTGTGTGTGCTCACGCACTTGTTGCGGTCCAAGTGGTGACGTCATTGGAAGGGTCTTCCGGTATGCAGGCGGAGCCCGCTCACTTGGAAGTGTGAGGCCGGTGAGTTCGGTTGTTTCGCATCCTAATACTGGTAGCCGAGCTTGGTTTGAGCATAATGGCGTCGTGCTCAACTAAGTGGCCTCCAAAACTTGAAAATGATTCTGCCTATGAGAGCTGGAAGAAGGACATCAACATATGGTGCGAACTGACGGACTTACCGAAAAAGAAGCGAGCTCTAGCCATTCACCTTTCATTGTCAGGAAGAGCGAGGGTGGTGTCTTCAGAAATTGACGCTGCTGATCTGAAAGATGATAATGGTGTTCAGACTTTGTTGAACAAACTAGACGGTTTATTTCTCATGGACGAAGGATGTCGGCAGTTTGCAGCTTTTCATGAATTGTACAACTTCAGAAGACCTGGTGATATGAACATTTGTAAGTTCGTGGCAGAATTCGAGCATGTTTAATTTAAATTTACGAAGCAGGACATGCAACTACCTAATTCTGGACCTGGAGCGGTGGCGTCTTTGTCATGGGTCTACCCCCCAGAGGCTGTCGAAGAGAAGAGGAGGACAGCATGGGGGCCAAACCACCGCAAACCCGTCCGGCCCCCCACAGGGCTCAAGTACCAGGGAGTGGCTTTGGTCGCCTGGGCAAGTACAACATCTCCCAACACAACACACACAACAACACCGTTTCTTCTAAACCGAGAAATGACTCCCCGGCTGTCATTTCTCGACGACTTCTTCCAGCCGGGGACGTTGAGAGCAATCCAGGACCCACCAACAAATACATATGTCCAACATGCTCAAAACCTATCACGTCGAGCTGACAGACAAAAGGTTCAGTTCAGTGCAATTCTTGCAAGAACTGGACCCATTGCACATGCACAACACTTGCATCCAGAAAACATTACTCAAACACCTGGACTGCTCCTTATGCTCCTGCCCCCCACCCATCAACCCCCCTTCCAATCCTACTCCTACTTCCTTCACACCTCCACAGCCAAACCCACCAACCCTTCCCACACCATCCAGTCCCCCAGCTCCTCCCATTCCAACCCATCCTAATCCACCTCAACCCTTACCTCCATCACAACCTCCTCCTACCCTTTCCCCTCCACCCACACCACCTCTCCCCTGTGCTGCAGCAGCCAACACACATCGCACACACAACATAAACATCCTTCAGTTAAACATAGATGGCATAAACACCAAAATACATGAACTCACACAATTCATCAAACAACAAAACATACACATTGCCATCTTACAAGAAACATAACTACACAGAGCACCGAAAACACTGACATTTCATAACTTCACCATCATTTGACAAGACCGGGCCGACAGCGGTGGTGGTGGACTCATCACCCTGGTACACAAATCCATCAACTTTGCAGATACCAGTGCACACACAAAGTCACTTCTCCCTCCACATGACACCACAACAGAAATACAATAAATTAAAATACACACTGGTAACAAATCACACATAACAATCGCCAACACATACATTCCCCCCAATCGTCCCCCACAGTACCACACAATTACTTGCCACAGATACACCACATCACTAACATACCCAACATCATCCTGTGTGGTGATTTCAATGCCAAGTCGTTGGCCTGGCATGTCAACAACCCTGACACAGACAGAGGGCTGGTACTACAGTCCCAGACAGATCATCTTTTCATACTAAACAGTTTAGACCAACATACCCATATCCCACACCAAGCCCTTTTCCTCCCATCATCTCCAGACATCACCTTCTGCTCCCCAAACCTCGCCCCCAGTACATCGTGGAGAGTGATCAAAGCCCTAGGTTCTGATCACCTCCCAATCATCATCACTACCAAAACCAGAATCACCCCAGCTGGCCACAAACACACATACATTAATTATAAGAGAGCCACCTTGGAGGCCTTTGTAACTGAAACAGAACAATATTTCGAAACACTAAACAGTACACCCATCACAAACATCAACGTTGTTGTTCACACTTTCAATACAATCATACAAATGCAGACAAAAGACACATCCCTAGAGGCAACAGAAAGAGACTCAACCCCAACTTCACACCAGAAATTCAAGGCCTCATCAGACAACGGGACACACTGCGACACTCCCCATGACCCCATACACAAGACATCATTCAACAAATACAAGAACTCAACACTCAGATAAACAATAAAATATCAGAACAGCAAACACTAAACTGGAAAAATTACCTCCAAACACCTGACCACAAAACAAACATCAGCAGACTCTACAAAACACTAAACAGCATCACACTTTCCAACAGCAACACCACACAGTCACACGCTGCCATCACAACAACAGACACCATACCCTCAAACACACAACAAGCAAACACTCTCATCAATCACTTTTCACAAGTCAGCTATCTAAACCCCCATCCCGAAGACCGACATATCATCCGAAGTAAGAGACAGTTCCCCACAGACCCAGACTATGCACCTTTCACTTACAACCAGACAAAACACATCATTAACAACCTCAAGCACTCATCTGCCTGTGGACCAGACAAGATAAGCAACATTCACCTTAAACACCTAGGACCACAAGGCATATAAGCACTCACCAACATATCAAACTACAGCTACTCACACAACATAATACCCAACATCTGGAAGCATGGCAATATCATCGCTATCCCTAAACCCAACAAAGACCCCAAGTTACCCTCCTCACATCACCCCATCACACTCCTCTGCACCCCCTCTAAAGTCACTGAACGACTGGTACTACAACTAGCCACATCTCACATTCCGCTAGCCCAGTCACAACATGGCTTTAGGCCACTACACTCCACAAACACCCTTCTTACAGACCTTACACAGAGAGTTTTCAACGGCATGAATTCAGCTAGGCCACCACACAGAACAATCCTAATCACACTAGACATTAGCAAAGCTTTTGATGCCATCCCCCGCCACAACCTCACAAGCAAAATACTCAACACAAACATGCACAATAACACAAAAAGATGGCTGTCAAACTACTTAGCAGGCAGATGTGCACATGTAACATTTGCCGGTCAGTCTTTCTAACATCAGAAACTTCACAAACGGCGTCCCCCAAGGATCTGTTTTGTCCCCTACACTCTTTAACCTGTACATACACTACATACCCACACCCCACACACCACAGATACACATAGCAGATGATATAACACTTACTTGTACGCACCAAAATGCAAACACAACTGCACACATCATTCAACCTTACCTCAACACACTACACGAATGGTTCACCACAAACAGGCTCAAAATAGACCCAGCCAAATCTACAGTGACTCTTCTTACAAACTGGACAGCAGAACAGTCACATCCCACACCTCACCATAAACAACACTCCTCTACCACACACACACACACACACACACACACACACACACACACACACACACACAAAATCCTTGGTGTGACATACAGTACAGCAATGTCATTTAAACAACACATCACAAACATCAAAAATAAAATAAAACCAAGACTCAGTGCTTTGAGGTCACTTGCCCATACAACATTCGGACACAACAAAGAAACCACCACCATAGTATACAAACAATACATACGTTCAGTGATGAATTATGCAAGCCCTGCCTGGGCTTCTAACCTCACCAAAACACACTACAACACTCTACAGACCATACAGAACAAGGCCCTAAAAATAATCACAGGCTGCACAGCTACTACACCCACAGACCACCTACATCAAGAAACCAAAGTCTTCAAAGTCAAGGATCACCTAGACATGAGAGGCACCCTGTTTCTTGCTGCAGCCTCCACAAACCCACAACATCCACTATATTACATGGCAGCACATCCACCCACACCAAGGAACATCAAAACAACACCCAGCACACAATACCATACACAAATACTGTCATCTCTCCCCCCTCGCCCACCTCAGACCAGCTTCCACAAGCATATCCACACTCAGATCACTCGCCGCTCCGTTCAGTCGCTTAAAGACAACACACAGCTGCATGCGCGGCCTCCTGACATCCATCCTTCTGAATCCTACCTTCCCCGTGAGGACAGGGTCCACCTGGCCAGGCTGAGATGTGGGCACCATCCTGCCCTCTTAAGCTACCAGAAGAGGCTGGATGACTCCGTCACTGATGCCTGTCCAGGATGCAACACAGCACCCCATACTATTAAGCACATTATGGAAGACTGCATTGCACACAATCACCTACGCCAACAACACAACATACACTCTTTGAGAGCTCTGTGGGGAAGCCCGGTCTCGCTATGACCTTCTTAAGGGACTCAGGGTTGCTCGGCCAGACTGCCTAGGGAACAACTACTACTACTACTATCAAATTCTGTAATGGCTTTTATGCTTCTGGCTTCATGCAAACTTTCAGATAGTGAGCAACAACTAGTGATGTATGCGATAACTGAGGTAACTTACGAAAAAATGAAATCTGCCCTGAATCATATGAGGCCATTAGAGGGAAAACCAGGTAAGCACCAAAAAAAGAAAACAGAAAAAAATGCTGTAAAAGTTTGTGTACTTTAAATATTACATAACTTTTCAACCAATGAAGATATTCTGCTCTTGTTTTTTTTTTCCATGTAGCCTAATTCATCTACTTTTCCGTAATGATACTCAGACGCTGATAGTTAGTGGTATTTTAAATGAATAAATTCAATAACATCTTCTTTCTCCTCTTGTTAGACAACAATCGACGACAAAGTAGCAGTACTTTTACCCATAATATGTGTTATTGTAGGTCAGCTATAAGATATTGAGACTGAAAATATGTCAGTAGGTAAGTAAGGACATGTGCCTTTATGGTGGTGTCATAAAAAAAAGCTTGGTAGTATGCATTGAGCCACGCGATTGGCATGTCTTGCTGCCACCTCCTGCTGTGTGGTGCTCGCCTGGTTTTCCCTCTCACTCTTAGCCTCACATACATGCAGCTTACAATAAATGCGAGATTTGACATGAAAACTATGGTAAAATCACCTTAACTCAAGTAGGAAAACCGGACATGATGTTGGTTTCCAAGGATGCAGTACATGGGAGAAGAAAATACTAAGCCAAAATGGACCTAATGGTAATGTCATGGAGTGGTTGGCTATCAATAGCAGTACAGTCATTCACAGCCCTTTAAAAACTGTAATTTTCAACCATCTTAGGGACATCTTTTTCACTTAATCCCTTGTTATAGTGGTGGAAGAGGATTTGGGGAATAAAGTGGTATATGTAACTCCGTTTCTGGCAGGGGTGGCGCTTACCTGGTTTTCCCTCCAAGTGCCTCATATTTTCGCTAGGGAAATTTGCAGGCAGAACGATGCATCGGTGTCTGTCAGTGAGGTGAAGAGTGAACCAGTTTTTTGGAGTGACGAAGTTGGGGATGATGAAACGTTTTACGTTAGGAGTACTCGACGAGGAAGGACAAGGTTTTGGGGTGGTGCAGTACGTGATCGAGGTCGTGGTGATGGCTGTTCAACTGTGTCTGCTAGAATTTCCCATTGCTCATCCACCGGCAGGAGGCAGAACCCGCTCATGCTTGATGGTAAGGTGTCGAGGTGTTTAGTATGTGATTCTCGATTTAATTGGGCACGCGACTGTCCGGATGCATACGAAAATAAAGGCAGTCGAGAAGAAAATTATGAAACAGTGCATCTGTCATTATTTATGGGCTATGCAGATGATACAGCTAGTAGAGGTAAATTACAGACGTTAGTAGAAGAATCTAAGGGATGTGCTGTTCTAGACACAGGGTGTTCTACAACTGTATGTGGGGTTGAATGGATCAGTTGCTATCTAAGTGAGCTCAGTGATTATGAACGTGAAGCTATAATAGAAGAAAAGTCATCCTCAACGTTTACTATCGCTGATGGTGTCACAGTATCTTCCCTCAAACGTGTTACCCTGCCCTGCTACATTGGAAATATGTGTGCAATCATTGTGACTGATGTGGTGAACTGCAATATTCCCTTGCTGCTGAGCAAATGTTCCATGAAAAAAGCAAAAATGGTGATTAATTTTGAGAGTGACCAGGTCAAAATTTGTGGAACTATCGTTAATTTGAAGTCCTCATCTTCAGGCCATTACTTGCTTCCAATTTCTTTGTGACTAGGCTGAGAGTTTTGTGAAACGATCACACTGGCATCTCTTGGGGGTGATGTAGACAAAATGGCTTTGAAGCTTCACAGGCAATTTGGACACCCAACATTGGCTAAACTAATCAGACTTATTACAGATGCTGGAATTAAAAGTTCAGAACTGGAGCAAGTTATCAAGGATGTATCTGATGCATGCACAGTCTGTTGTAGGCACTAGAGAGCTAAGCCTCGACCTGTAGTCAGTTTGCCCATGTCATCTAAGTTTAACGAAGCCATAGCTATGGATTTGAAAGCTTGGGGAAGGCATTATTTCTTCGTCCTCGTTGATTTGGCGACCAAGTACTTCACCGCGATAGTAATTGTGGACAAATGTGCGACCACCATTATCAAAGGAGTATTTTGGAGCTGGATTGTTCTGTTTGGCGCACCTGGAAAAATTCACACAGATAATGGGTGTGAATTCAACAATGCTGAAATACGAGCATTGGGAGAGGCCTTTAATATCAAGATCATGATGACGTCTGCAGAGAGTCCATGGAGCAACGGAGTATGTGAGCGTCAAAATGCAGTCATAGGTGACATTGTTAGGAAGATAATGGCTGATAGCCAGTGTGACTTGGATGTGGCCTTGGCTTGGGCAGTATCGGCAAGAAATGCTCTAACCAACTATGCAGGTTTTTCTCCTAACCAACTTGTTTTTGGTCAAAACCCTGGCCTGCCTAATGTGTATGCAAATGATCCTCCAGCCTTGGAACCCACATCGCCATAAAAAATTGTGAGGGACAATTTGAACGCTCTTCATTTAGCAAGGCAAGAGTTTATAAAGACTGAATCGTGTGAACGTTTGGCTAGGGCTCTGGGGCACAACATACATTCGAGTGACTTAAACGACATCCAAAATGGAGATGAGGTCTTCTACAAAAGAAATGACAGTCATGAATGGCATGGTCCTGGAATCGTAATAGGCAGAGATGGAAAACAAATTCTAGTGAGACACGGCGGTGTCTACGTGTGAGTGCACGTGTGTCGTCTAGCACGTGCTCCAGAACGAAATACTACAGTTGGAGACAGCGTCAGTAGTTATGAGAAGAATAGTGTAGTCCAAGAGAAGCCTAATGACGATTCTTCGCAACTGTTGAATGACTATCCACCGGATGATGAGTCGGAAAATGGTCCAATTCTGGATGATTAGCCTCCCACAGTTTCTCTTCCGGTTAAGGAGCCTCCCAAAGTTTCTGTTGGTCAACACATAAAGGGAATACATTCAGAAACTGGAGAGTTGATGACTGGAAGGATTGTGAGTCGGGTAGGAAAAGCCACTGGAAAGTACAAACACTACAATTTGAAGAGGGACTCTGATGGCAATATTGATTCGGTGGATCTGCAAAATGATTTCAGCACATGGGAAGTAGTTGATGATGAAGCTGAGATGCTTGTTCTTTTAAACTCTGAGGACGTATTATGCGCCAAGGAAACAGAAATTACAAACTTGCAGAATAATGATGTGTATGAGGAAGTAGATGATGTTGGGCAAGATGCCATAACAGTTCGATGGGTTGTGATGGAAAAAATGAAAAACAAGAAGCCTATTGTTAAAGCCCGTTTAGTCACCAGAGGATTTGAGGAAGACACCGTGGATCTCCGAAAAGACTCTCCTACGTGCTCAAAAGAGGCTGTGCGTTTGGCACTTTCTTTTGCCTCCACTAACCAATGGGATTGCCACGCTATGGATGTGAAGGCTGCTTATCTGCAAGGTAATGACATTGAGCGAGTTGTTCGTTTACGTCCTCTGCTTGAATATGCAAACGGTAAGCTGTGGAGACTAAAGAAAACGGTTTACGGCCATTGTGATGCTGCTAGGCATTGGTACCTGTGCGTTAAAGATCAGTTGTTGAGTCTCGGAGCTAAAGTGTCATCACTGGATTCGGCACTGTTCTCATGGAGTAATAGGGGCAAGATGGAAGGCATTATATGCATTTGTGTTGATGATTTCCTTTGGGCTGGTACACGTGAGTTCGAGCAGCAAGTGATAAACAGTTTTTGATAAACAGTTTGAGCCAAATATTCCTCATCGGCAGTTCGGAATCAAAAGCTTTCAAATACGCTGGTCTAAATGTCGTCTCCAACAGCGATGGCAGCATAACGCTTGACCAGTTCCAGTATGCTTCGTCTTTGAAACCAGTCACGCTGAGCAGACATCGTGCAGCAGTAAAATCAGGAGAGCTTCCTGAGTCTGAGAAAACTGAGTACCGAGCGTTAATTGGGCAGCTCAATTGGATTGCCACACACACTCGACCAGATATTGCCTTTGATGTGTGTGAGTTGAGTATGACTAGCAACCAAGCTACCATAGCAGATTTGCTTAGGCCCAACAAGAATGAAGACTGACAACATGAAGCTATACATTCCAAGAATGGGGCCACTCGATGAATGTTATATAGAGTGCTTTTCAGATGCCTCTTTTGCCAACCTTGTAGGCAATGGGTCTCAGGGAGGCTTTGTGATCTTCCTATGAGATGCTAGTGGGCCTATTCTGGCAGACTAGAAAGATCAGGCGGGTTGTCAAATCTACTTTATCTGCTGAAACGTTGGCGCTGCTTGAGTGTGCTGAAACTGCTGTATATCTCGCCAACATATTGCGTGAGATTTCTGGATGTGGAGATTTCAAGATCAAGTGTTTCGTGGATAACAAGAGTCTGGTGGACACCCTTTACTCCTGTAGGAGTGTAGAAGACAGAAGATTGCGCATTGATATTGCTGTATTACAAGACATGTTGGAGCGAGGGGAGATTGATGAAGTGTCTTGGGTGGGTACATCACAACAACTGGCTGACTGTCTCACCAAGAAAGGTGCCTCGACCGAGCGGCTGCGCGCAGCAGTCAGCCGGGACTAGAAGGATTATAATACTTCAAGGAACACCACATATCTGTCTGTGGTTACAGACTGGGTCTTAATGGCACTTAAACAAAAGTCTATGTATTGGATATATAGTGTGTATAGGATGCCAATAATCCATTCAGTTTCGTCCTTGGGATCTTTCATCAAAGTAAGAAGAGAGGATGAGAGTGTTAGTGCATATTGCTGTTAGTGTGTGTGTGTGTGCACGCACTTGTTACGGTCCGAGTGGTGACATCATCGGAAGGGTCTTGTGGTATGCAGGCGGAGCCTGCTCACTTGGAAGTCTGAGGCCGATGAGTTCGGTTGTTTCGCATCCTAATAGGAACGATTTTCCCCACTGAAATATACAAATAAAGGGGGGGATGCGTTCCAGGACCCCATTGGACCCCCAACTAAAACTTTACCCCTCCTATTTAGAAGTATGCAGTACACGTATACAGTACTATACTATTGTACAAGCATAAACAAATAAAACATACAACTAATTACTGTAGTATTAGTACACTGTGCATTTAAATATAGACCTATGCTGCAGCTGGAGATTCGTGTCGTTGATATGGTGCTGTCACATTTTTATTTTTTTATTTTTATGTGTCCGACTCTGGGCATAGGCTTCACAGCCTGCTATCAAGGCCCAGTAGTCCTCCTACATACCATACACCTCTCCATGTCACCACTTCGGCGCTAACACCCACCGTCCATATTGAATACATGCTAGGGCTGTCTCATACAGGACTGGTGTACTGGTATTAGCGGGGGTATTTTTACATGTCGGCGGGTCTTCTGGTTGATCAGTAAAGCCTGATTTAATGAAATTCAAATCCTTAAACAGTTCCCTACCCCAGCCGGGATTTGAACCTGGGTCCGTTAGGACCGCACGCCACCTCTCTACCGATTGAGCCACTGCCTCGCCCTATTGCTCCTCTGGTACTTCCTCGACTGGTGCAGGTGTTTTTGAAGCTGTAGATGGTGCTGGTGCAGGTGGTTGTGATGAAGGCAGAACATCAGGAGACTCCAGGGCTGATGAAGGAATGGGGTGATGCTGGGAGGAAGTTGAGGGATGTGGAGCAGGCAGAGCTCATGGTACGGCAGGTGCGGCAGGCCGAGCCTTAGGAGAAAATCAGTGACTTTGCGTTGCTTGGCCGCTGATTTTTTTGTTCAAAGAAGCTCCTCATAACATCTCGCCACATCCTTGACAGCATTGCGCACCTTGTAGCTTCTGTCCATCTCTGGGTCAAGCTGAAAGGCCACCTCCGTAGCTTGCTCAAATGAGTCCAGAATCTTTTCAAGTGCCACAATGGTCAGTGTGGGTGGGACTGAAGAGTCAGGCTCTGGAGCATCTGTCCTCGTCTCCTCCAACTCCAGGAGGTCCTCCATAGAGAGCTCCTGGTTGTGAGACTCCACAAGGTCCATTATGTCCTCTGGCCACAATTCCTCTCCACTATCTCCTAGCGCGGCCTCGTTGGCAAGGACAGCAATCTCCTTGTCGAGGTCGATAGGATTGGGCACTGCAAAACCAGTGAAGTCATGCACTGCCTCTGGCCACAGTTTCCTCCAAACAGCATTCATAGTAGAAGAGGAGATCTCCCGGCACGCTTCATCTATCATCTGAAGGCCCTTTTTAATATCAAAGGCCTTCCAGAATTCCTGCAGTCCATTGGCTCTGCCTTCCCTTCTAGCATGCAACAGCAAACGCATGGCTCATCTTGTGTAATACTGTTTGAAGGTGGCAATCACCCCCTGATCACATGGCTGCAACAGCGATGTGGTGTTCGGGGGAAGGAAAACTACCTGGACGTTATCACACCAGTCGACCATGGTTGGTGGATGTGCTGGGGCATTGTCGACTAGCAGCAGGGCCCTGTTCGCTAGGTTGTTAGATTTCATGTAGCTGGAGATGAAGGGGGAGAAATAGTTGTAGATGTAGTTGTAAAAGATTGAAAAAGTGACCCATGCTTTTTTGGAGGATTTCCAGTAGACGGGCAGAGAATGCTTTGATGTGTTTTTCAGCGCCTGGGGATTTTCGTAGCTGTAGACCAGCAGTGGTCTAAGCTTAACATCACCCTCTGCATTGCCCCCTAAGGCCAAAGTCAGCTGGTCCTTCGTCGCCTTGAATCCCAAAGCAGACTTTTCGCACTTGAAGATGTAGGTTCTGCGAAAAATACAGTCCTATCTTACGTCTGTCTAATGAGACCTCACGCCAATTCAGATATCTTATGAAAACATGGGGCATTAGTTTATTTTGTTTCGCTGTAAAATTTGCCCAAAACATCACTTTTAAGACACACATGCATAATTTTTACTTCATTCTAACGGCAGGCACCGTAATTACAAAGTTGATTTCACTCCAAAAAACATCTTTATCCTAACTCCTTCCAAAGGACACACACACGCATGTTGGTTCTGTGGAAAACACAGTCCTATTTTACCTCCATCTAATGAAACCTTGCGCCAATTCAGAAATCTAACCTAAACATGGGGCATTTATTTTTCATCGTTGTAAAATTTTCTTATAACATCACATTTTTAGACACACATGCATAATTTTTACTTCATTCTAACGGCAGGCACTGTAATTACAAAGTTAATTTAACCCTCAAAAAACACGTGCCTACCCTAACTCCCTCCAAGGAGACCACACGCGCATGTTGATTGTGGGAAAAACACAGTCATATCTTAGACTTACCTCCGCCTAATGAGACCTTGTGCCAATTAAGAAATCTAACCTAAACATGAAGCATTTATGCTTTACCGTTGTAAAATTTGCCTATAACATCACTTTTAAGACACACATGGATAAATTTAAGTTCATTCTAATGGCAGGCAGTGTAATAATGAAGTAAATATCACCCCCGAAAAACACAGGCTTAACCTAACTCCCTCCAGCGTGGCCTTGCGCCTACCCCACATAAACATGGAACATTTATTTCTCATCCTTGTAAAATTTGCCTATAACACCACTTTTGAGACACACATGGATAGATTTTACTTCATTCTAATGGCAGGTAGTGTAATAATGAAGTAAATTTCACCCCCGAATAACACAGGCCTAACCTAACTTTCTCCAACATGTCGTTGCGCCTACCCCAGATAAACATGGAACATTTATTTTTCATCCTTGTAAAATTTGCCTGTAACACCACTTTTGAGACACACATGCATAGATTTTACTTCATTCTAATGGCAGGCTGTGTAATTATGAAGTAAATTTCACTAGACAAGTTCACAGACCTTACGTAAACAAGGAGCATTTACAGTTTACACCAAAACATCATTTTTAAGAATAACCTGCATGAATTTTCCTTTAATGGCAGGACTACCTTTACACGTGCTACTGCCTTTCTTTAAACATGGCACTGCCTCCTTTACAGAAGTCAATGCTTCCCTTTACACATGGCACTGCTTCCTATGCACATAGCACTTCATCACTGTAACCTGTCAAAAATTTAATTGTTAAACATCGATTGAAGACATTTTCTTACCTGCTTGGCATTTTCTTCCAGTAGAGGCCAGTCTCATCAATGTTGAACACCTGCTTGGGGGAGTATCCTCCTTCCTCGATGATCTTCTTCAGGTGTTCTGGGATGATGCAGCGTCAATGTCAGCACTAGCAGACCCCCCTTGAATTCGAACATTGGTGAGACCGGCCTTCCTCTTGAAGCGCTCAAACCACCCATGGCCGGCCTTAACCACTTCTTTACCGAATTTCCGAAATGTGTACCCCTGTACTCAAAATGAAATTTCGACAGCGGAACCAAATACGATCATGATTACTAGGGTACTCACGACCATTATAGGGGCCTGTTGGGCTTCCTCTTCCTCGGTTTTGGTGCTTTGTGATCTCATGTGCGATGACATATGGCAACTCTGTCACTGATGCCACACTCCCCTGCCATATGCCCCTGCCATGGGGCATAGTTTTATGAAAATGACTCAGATATGTTGTCTAGGTCATTGTACCCTATATATTTTGAATTTGGTATATATAATGCCCTGTAACAAATGATATAATATAGCCAGATAATGCTTCTTGGTAAGGGGACTCTCGCTACCTTAGCAACAGTGGTGGTACCGCGGGAAAGTGTGTGGGAGCACGCCGTAGTGTTTTTCAAGCAGCCGCATGTGTCTGTGCTTTTGGATTTACATCAGTGCCATGCTGTCCTACGGCAATGAATCTGACATGGTTATGACTTAGAAGTGTCTGACGATAACGAAACGCAATCTGACATAACTGTGAGCGACTCTGATGAGGAGTACATGCCCGAGAATGACGGTGAAGTGAGTGATAGTAGTGGGGAAAGTGATACTGATTCTGGTATCGGTTTGGCCTTGAAGCGCATCGCCCCACCCCCCACCTACTTTTGACCTGTCTGCCTCCTACCTCATTCTTCATGGATCTTCTTCATACTTCATTTACACAGAGAGTAGGCCAGCATGCTCTCATAATACCTATACCTTCAGCTGTCTACACCACACTACATGCGCATAACATATCACACCTTCTATTCACGTCTTTAGTAATGGCCGCTGCAATCTTACTATCAGATGAGGTGGTACCTCGGATTGCCACCACCAGCAGGGTAGGGCTGGCGGCACAGGGTCCTCCCGATCTCCCTCAAGCGACTGTGCTGGCAGCAACTGTTGCTATTTCCGGGAATGCTCGTCGCCGAAGAGGTGACAGTGCGGCCTTATTCTTTACCAACATCCGCGGCCTTACCACAAATTTAAACTCAGTTCATTTTTTTCTTCAGTCCATATCCCCTTTGGCCCTTTTCCTCACAGAACCACAAATCTCACCCTCTACCGATATATCTCCATTTTGTTTTCCCGGTTACCATCTCCTTACAAACTTCCGTAACAAGGGCGGCACCTGTTGTTATATCAAATCCCAATATGCAGTTGACACTATTTTAAACTTCACTTCATCCAGTTTTGATTACTCATTATATAAATTAAATTGTCAAAACATTACCAAATATATTTGTGTAGTTTATCGTTCCCCCAATGCTTCTTCGGAACCCAATGTATTTGATTCCATATCCACTCAGTTGAGTAACCTTGACCTTGCCCTTGGCACCGAAATTACCATTTTGGGTGATTTTAACATACACAGTGTTGAATGGTTATTGCATTCTGCCCGGACTGACGACGCTGGTCTAGAGTGCGAGCTGTTTGCGGAATCGTTTAATCTCACCCAGTTGGTAAAGCAACCAACCAGAATACCCGATAATCCTGACCATAATGCCCATCTCTTGGATTTATTCTTGACAAATAATCCAGATCAATACAGGATAGAGGTACTGTCACCACTTGGATCCTCTGACCACAATCTCATCAAAGCCTCATTAGTTAACCCTCCCACACCTCCCCGTTCTGAACCTGTCAGGGTGACCCGATGGCACTTCGATAGGGCAGACTGGGATGGATTTAGAAATTATCTTGCTGATGTTCCATGGCAGTCTTTCTTCTCTAGTGATCCCAATTCTACCCAGTCCCACATTTGTGACCTAATACTAGCTGGTATGGATTTATTCATACCAAGTCAACAGTTCACTAAAAGATCGAACTCTCCAAAATGGTTTGATGGCAACTGTGCCAGAGCAACAGCCCAAAAGTCATTAGCATATAACTCTTACTTAAAATCAAAAACATCTGAATCACTCTCCCAATTTAAAATTGCTAGAAACCATCCAAAATCTGTATTAAATCTATCTAAATCAAACTTTCTTCAAAAGCAAGCATCAAAACTACTTAACAACCCTAATGCCAATAGAATATTCTGGTCAACTCTTAATTCTTTCAATAATAACTTTAACAAGTCATCTTCCATTCCCCCACTAAAATCTTCAGATGGCAACATTACAAATGACCCACGTGGGAAAGCAGATATCTTTGCCAGTACCTTTGCCAGAAACTCTACCATAGATGATACCAGCCAGAATGTCCCAGTACTGGAACTTGATTCTCCCGAAATTGCCCCACTTAAAATACAGACAAGATACGTAAAATCCATCCTAGACAATTTACCTACCAACGAAGCTCCAGGCCCAGATGGAATTCCGTCAATTGTTTTCAAAAAGTGTTCTCCTGAACTTGTCTCTGTCCTAGCTAAATTATTCAGACTATGCATACGTACTTTTTTATTCTCAAATTCATGGAAAGAAGCCAATATCCACCCAGTTCTGAAGAAAGGAAGTTTGTCTGACCCCTCCAGTTACAGACCAGTAGCTGTCACATCTTCTCTTGGTAAGGTATTTGAAACTTTAATTAATAAGCACATTGTTAAACATTTTGAATCCAACAACTTAATTAGTGATAGACAATATGGTTTTCGCCACGAAAGATCCACCATTGACATACTCAGTCTCTTAACTCATACCATCCATCAATCAGAGAAACTCATGCAATAGCTCTTGATATCTCTAAAGCTTTTGACAGAGTATGGCACCGTTCCCTGCTGTCCAAACTCCCTTGCTATGGACTAACGTCTTTTGTTCCTTTGATTTCTTCATATCTTAGTGACAGGAAAATAAGAGTAAAAGTAGATGATGTATATTCCAATTTCCACTCATTTAACGCCTGCGTGCCGCAGGGATCAGTTCTGGCGCCAACCCTATTGCTGGTTCATATTAATGATCTCTTATCTGTCACCCACAGTCCCATTCACTCATATGCAGATGACTCAACACTACATAGTCGGGGCTGTTCGGCCAGACTGCATCCCCCCCCTCCCATGTGGATCCCCCCCAACATCCCGCCCCCTAGTCAACTGGAGGGAGGGTATTTCCCCCCTACCCTCCCTCCATGTCCCTGTACTCCACTTTGGCCCTACCTTTGTGTCTTGTGGTGGTCTCCTCCCATCCCTCCATCCCCATCCACCCCCGCCTGGCCTTACCAGCTCCCCCCACCCTCGCCCCCACCCCCTAGCATCTCCCTGGCCTCGAATATTTTGTGTATTTTTAACGCTTTATGGTACGTGTTTTTGAATCATTACCTGTAATTTATTGATGTCTGCATACAGATATGCACACTACAGTTATTTTAGCTGTCTTTAGTCGAAACCCACTTGAAAAAGACATTTTATTTTATGCCGACTCATGGAAGCATGTTGGAGCCTTCAGAACAAAACAAAACGAAACGAAAACTAGATTTGACAACTCGGAGGGGAGGGGAGGGGGGAGGGGAGTTTTGGCGAGGGGAGGGGAGGGAAGGGAAGGGGTGGGAAGGGATTGGAGGTTTGAAGAGGGGAGAGAAGGGGAGGATAATTTTTACTATTTATCATATTTTTATTGGG
Organism: Coenobita brevimanus; assembly: GCF_032717465.1. Classification (NCBI taxonomy): domain Eukaryota; kingdom Metazoa; phylum Arthropoda; class Malacostraca; order Decapoda; family Coenobitidae; genus Coenobita; species Coenobita brevimanus. Next base: position 14,845,903 of record NC_137035.1, on the reverse strand, counting down.
GGGTTCATGACCAATTTCCCTTACTAGATTTGATAGCTCAGCGGAGAAGAAAGGGGGGAGGGGAAAGGGGAGGGGAGGTTAGGCGAGGGGAAGGCAAGGGAAGGGGAGGGAGGGGATTGGAGGTATGAGGAGAGGAGAGGAGGGAAGGATAATTTTTATTTATCATTTATTTGGGGGGTTTGTCACTATTTTATTTTTTTCTAAGCACATTACAATGGTTTATAACATCTATACACACCCAAAAAAATTGATTTTGGTGATTTTTGTATGTATTGTTGCGAAGAAAACAGGTGCGAGCGGCATATTTTCTCTCTCGCCGGGGCCGCGACGGGTAACTGTTATAAACTTTGACGGGCCATATCTCGGTAACTCTTGGGTCTAGGAGGGTGGGGTTTGCGTTTTCAGGTGTGTAAATTCAAGCTCTATAAATCGCTCATAAAACTTTTAACCTTTGAGGAAATAAAAAAATTGGCCTGTTTTTGCGTCCTGGGGGGCAGTCGAGGCTGGGGAATTGCATACCCTAGGGGTCAAGCACTATGTCACATAACAATAACTTGTGTTGTTGCACACACACTCCTCACTCCCTATAACACTAACATCCCTCACTAACCTCCTATCAGCCCTCCTGACCAGGAAATAGTCTATCTGGCTGCTGTTTCCTCCAGACTCGTACATAATCAACCTACTCTCTCTTTTCCTAAAATGTGTGTTGAACACAATCGTGTTCATTGCCTCCCCAAACTGAAGTATCTTTTCCCCTTTCTCATTTCTTGTACCATTTGCACATCATCCATATATTCCCTCATAACCTTGAGCCGCATCTCCTACATGACCATTTAAATCATCCACTAATACTACAATCTCATCATCCCCCATACCACTTACTACATGTACTGTACTGTCATCCCAAAATCTATGCTTCTCTGCCTCATCCAAGCCTTCCTGTGGAGCATATGCCAATATAATTTCAAACATCATCCCACCAAACAAAATTTTCATTACAATGCACCCTCACACAGTGTGAGTTTATGGGCATCAGAAACCCTCACATTCTACTATTTCTCATTGTGTGAACCAAAGAACTTATGAGAAAAATGGTACAGTAAACCCTTCATAAGTCGAACTTTTAGAATACGGAATCTTCGGTAAGCCATACTCAGGTCAAGACCACGTATGTAAGTAGGCCGAGATGTGGAGGTAGGGGGACAAAGGTGGCGCCAGGCCAACATGTGGCCACCAGTCTGTTGCTTGCCTGATTTCTCTGGCTTTGAAGTCTCAGATTATCTTGAAGTTATGCAAAAAGTCGGTGAGAAGAATATTAATGAAGATGATGTCATCCAGTGGCTTGAAATGGATGCAGATGATCCTGGGTATCATCACCAAACAGAAGAAATTGCCGAGTCCATGACTGGGAAGAAAGATGAAGATGATGGCGATGATGATGATGACGAGGAAGAGAACAGTGATATTGGACGCAAGAATCCATACAAATTTTCCCAAGTTCATGAAGCAATGGATGTTGCAATATCTTGGCTGGATTATGTTGATGATGCAGAAGCACAAAATTTTTATACGCCTGTAAGGGGGTTGTGAGGCTTGGTTATTCATTGCCAGTATTCACAGCAGAAACAGGTGAAGATTCATGACTTCTTTAAGCCTATGGCAAGGCGTTGGCCTATCCCTCCTCCTGATTATAACAGTGATTCTGCTTCTACAGCTCTTCAGATAGCCAGCACTTCAGGTAGTGTTGGCACAGATACCAAATAGTGTCTGTGTGCGTGTTCATGAAAACTGTAATTTGACTAAATGAAAAAAAATGTGTGTGTGTGTGTGTATGACTTAGTGTTAAGTTCATTCATTCATTCATTGCCAGACGCCATGTATCCCAAACAGGGTGGCCATGATTAAAGTTTAGTATTATTATTACTGCAAGTGTTACAGTGCAGTCTATTGTAGTGATTACATTTGAGTTTTATTCTTAATGTTCAGTGAAATAAATACTGGGTACTGTTTAGAATGTTACATTAAACTGTGAACTCCACCACCTCCATCCCAACACGAGCTGGTGACGGGTCTGTACTAGCTCTAATGAAAGGTAAATTAGGTGCACTGAATTTTTTTTCTCTCTCTCTTTATTAATTTATACACTGTATATGCTCCTTTACTTTAGTGCTGAAAAGACAAGTAATAAGTACTGTCTTTGCAGTTTTGGGGGTGAAAATCCATCTCCGACACAAGCTGCCGACAGGTCTGTACTGCCTCTATGAATGATTTTCTACCAATTAAAGATATATTAAATGCATTGATTATTTTTTGGCCTAACTTATTTATTTATATATGCTCCTTTAATTTAGTGTTGAAATGACAAATAATAGGTACGTATTGTCTTAGCAAATTTCGGGGGTGAAAATTTGGTAAGACGGAAAATTCGGTAATTTGAACCAGCGTAGAGCCCCATGTAGTTCGTCTTGTGACGGGTTTACTGTATATGGTGGGCAGCCCACCCAGGGCTTGGTCTTCGGGTCTTCTTCCTTTGTCTAATAGTACAATAGAACCTCTTTGGTCCGGACCCCTTTGATCAGGATTTCTGTTAATTCGGACAAAATTTAAAAATAATAAGCTCTAAAAATATGTTGAAAGTAATTCTAAAGTCATTTTCAGTATCGGCGTGGAAAGCAATCGTCATTCGTTAGTCTCGGATCATGCTAGGTCGCAACATGGGCGCCTGTTTAAACACAAGCTAGCATTCGTTCCATCAACTAGTTCACCAACCATTTATATTTTTATGCTGTATTTCAGAAGTTAATCCTCCATATCATGCCCCTTAATGTAAGTGTAGCTTCTGCAATGAATAACGGTGTTAAAAGGAGGAGTTTGCTTACACAAAAATGGATCAGAATATTCTGCAGTGTTTAATGATTACTGTAGGTTATTTTTTGTACTTAAATGTCCTTTACTTGTACATCAGACATTAGCTTCTTGCCCATATGAGCATTATCAATATTCCAAAGATGACAATGTATTTTTTGCCTACATAAGTTTTATTTTTATTCCAAATATTACAGTTAATTAATTAATTTATTTTTTTGCCAACACGGGCCTTAGTCACTTACTACAATTTAAAATGTAGGCTAGTTTCTTGTCATGGCCTTACCTGTAAATTATGCAATACAAAACTATCGTACATGATTAGTTTGGTTATTTTAGTATCCTTTCATCTTTTGCAGTAACGTAGGGTTGACATATGCCATATATGTTAACAATTAACAAACATACCATATGTAGATAGTTTTTGGTATGAACTGGAGATTACCCAGATGGTCCGGACAATCTGCTTATTCGGACAACCCTTCCCCCTATATAGTCCGAATGAGAGAGGTTCTACTCTCTAGTTGGACCAACAAATAAAACAAATAGAACACCATTTACCTGTATTTAAGTGACTTCTGGACGTGTTAAGAAGGGAGGGGAGGTGGAAGTGTCTGTTTACCCAGGAAAGTTGGTAGATGGCATGCAGATAGCTGGCCAGTTGCCTGCCATTTTGAATCTGGCTCGTTGGCAGCCACCTATCTTTATGTAACTGATTCGCACTCTCCAGGCCGACACTCGTAGTAATGGTGGGAAGTCCATATTTCCCTTGGAATCATACAGCCAACTGGGAAGTTCAATTCGCAGATTTCGCATTCGATAAAATAAGCATTTTCTGGGTTGACCTCGCATTGTAGGTGATTCGCACCGTGTGCATTCGCATTGTGTGAGTGTACACTGTACTATTATCCTATCCCTTACTCTCATAACGTTCATAACATATTCCACCCATTTCTCTCTCACCAACACACCCTCACCCCCATATCCATCTATCCCACCCTGCCAAAACAACTGACAGTAGCAATTCCTCCCAGCAGTCTCTCTGGTTGATCCACCCCTATACTTGACTATTTGCACACATCCCTCATCCACCCACCTCCTACTCATTACCTCAACCACTTCCCTCACTTTACCCTTCAGACTTCAAAAAAAAGGCATTGGGGTTAATTCCTCATATTATGCCATGCAGGAACAAGCAACTGATCACCGTCATTTAAATTTCTGCAGTGGCTGAGGCATTGTCCTGATGGGGTAATATTGTGATGGATTGCATACTATGATATTATGTTTGTATTTCACCATATCTCTGTGATCAGCCCACTGAATTACATTATGATCCTCACTAGATTTTCTTTCTTTTTTTTCATTTCTATTAAGCTTGTATTTTTTCATATTACCTGCTGTAATATGCAGCTGCTTCATCGTATACAGCTCTTTAATTCAAGAGTTAATTGGTATGGTACTCTCACTCATGTCATACTATGCAGCTAGTCATCTCTGGAACTGTCTTCGTCTGTCTGTCCTTCTCACTACCTACAGTATAAACTCCAGTGTAACACTGTGTCCAGGTAGCTTGATATCGACAGATCTTGAATCTGTTTTCATTGTTCAGTTGTCTTTAGAAGGACCAGTTTTCCAGGGTTAGTTTACATATATATATAAACAAAATAACCTCTGATCCAGTCGTTATATCTTTGTAATATTCACAGGACTACATCCGTGCAGGCTTGGCCAGCCCCCGCTCGCCCCATATGGTGCTGACAGGAGGGTATGATCACTCAGTACGTTTGTGGGACACTCGCACAGCCACAGCCGTCATGACAGTTGACCATGGAAGTCCAGTGGAAGGTCTTGTCTGCTTCCCAAGTGGTGGAGTGGTTGTTTCTGCAGGTATGCTTTCCACAAGCACTTTCTCATCCTACACGCATAAAGCTTTCCATATCTGCACTTGTTCATGAAGCACTAGGTGTGGTAGGATCACTTCTCTAGCAATAGAAAGCGATGTTCCTTGGCTTCATGGATCAGTTGTACTTCAGGACCAGAAATCACATTTTGAACATGAATAGTACAACTGCCCACTGATGTGTGGCAAGCTAGCAACTACAGCACATGCATACATTATCTGTTATGTTATTTATTACAGACATTTCTCAGCATGTGTCAGGGAAACTGTCCAAAATATCACGGCTTCTTTCATATGGTACTGTAATTGAGGGGAAAATGTACAGTTTTACAGGTAGCAGTGGAATTACAATAGCCAATTTTCCAATAAGTTACAGTGAATTTAATTGCAATAGAGGACTTGCTCCTCCCCCACCCTCCAAGAAAAGAACATTATTAGCAGCATTTAGCCCCTCATCTGTGTACAACATTCCAGAAATGCCGATCAGTAGACTGTGTCATACATTCTGGAAGAGGCACATGAAATATTGTGAACATTTTGGTCATTTTGCACCCCTACTGCATGCCTATGCTTGATGAGTGAGTTGTGAATCGTCAGTGTAGAGTGTAAACTTTGTCAGACTAAGATGTTATCATGTTTGGTTAGGTATAAGTGGGACAAGACACATATTGAAAACAGTTTTTTAAACCAGTTTTCCAACATCATGGACATAGGAAATGTTTAGGGCCGCTGCAGCTTAGGGGTTAACAGGGAGTGCTGGTGTTGACAGTGGTTTTGTTCCTTGTAAGTTAGCTTAGCATCTTTACACACATAATGCAGAAATACATGACACAGTAAATCATTTATATACAGTACAGTGATCCCTCAGTTATCTGGACATTTATTATCCAAACGTGTTCAGTGTCTGGATGCTGGGCCTTGGCTCTATTAAACCATTGTCTGAATTTACTTGCTATTATCCGGATGTAAAAGTGCCCGATAACTTCGGCCTACCAGCCAACACGTCCAGACATTCGGTTTTGTGGCCACTGGGCTCGAGCTGTGAGCAGGAAGTAGTCTGTAACCCACAACCAGAGCTAAAATGTCCATCTGACCCTGTACTGAATGGTCAAAATTATGTGCTTGTCCTATCACTCCCAGCGAACCTCCAGCACCTCAGTAATACGGCTGTAACCCGCCAGCAGTGTCAAAATGTTTGTGTGCATTCCCCACCAAGTGTCTAATATGTACTGTATCGCGCAACCATAGAGGCCAAGTCTTTCCTAGCCACCACCTCCATCAAACACAGACCTCAAGCCACAAGTACATGTTCAGCGACAGCGGCTGTACACCTCTCTGTCGAAGGTCCCCTGGTCACGGTGCATTGTGTATACGCATGGCCACTCAGCGTCTAACAGACTGCAAGCCACAAGGAAATGTACGGCAAAAGTGCCCGTCCACCTGTTGACAGAAAGGAGAGAATCCTGCCCACAGCCTCACCTCTACCCCCCTTCCCCTCCCTCTCCTCCTCCATACCCTCCCGGCTCCCCCTCACTCCCTCAGTCTGTATCCTCATCCGTGGTGATAGCATTGACTCGTGAGTTTTCAAAGGTTTTGTGATTTATTTGACTACTATTGGTCATTTGGAAATTCTGTGGTGACCATGAGAAAGCTCATGAAATTCTGCATCAAGACATATACTTAACTCTTGGAAGATGCTGGCAAAATTTTGAATTAGGATGGTGGGAAGTTACATGAAGGTAAATTTTACTCTTGAACACTTTATTCCTGCTTGAATTTCGTACTCTTGTCAGTTTAATGTGTTTTTATTAGCTTATCTTATAGTATAAATACCAGCGAAGATGAAGGTATATAACATATACAATACCAATATAACTAAATTTACGATGGCATATTTAGCCGTGGAATTTTTTTTTGAGCCCAGGGAGCAATCACTCGTCACAGACAACAGATTTTCAAACCGTTGTTAGTTTTTTGGGGATTTTTGTTGTTTATGCTTTGTTTTCATGATGTTTAGCATTAACATGCTTAATCATGTGTTTTGATGTCCAAATATGGCAGATTTCCTGAAAACGGTGCCAAAACTAGGATGAGTACTGTACAGTACATACAGTCATGTATAGGTCATGTTTTTTGGTTTTCAATTTTTTTTTTTTTCCCCCCCCTCCATGTGAGTACGTTTAAGTACTTGGGTAGTGTGATAAGTAAGGATGGAGGTTTGGAGGGTGAAGTGCTTGAAAGGGTACAGCAGGGAAGAAAGGTTGCTGGTTCCTTGAAAGCAGGGATAAGAAGCAGGGAAGTGAGCATGGAAATGAAAAAGTTACTACATGACAGTATTGTGATACCAACTCTAATGTATGGAAGTGAAGCTTGGACTTTGCTGGAAGGACACAAGTCAAGAGTGAGAGCAGTGGAAATGAGTTATTTAGGAGGAGCCTGTGGAGTCACATGAAGAGACAGGCTGACAAATGAGGATATAAAGGAGCGTTGTGGTGTGGATGTGATAGGAAGCGTTATGAGGAATACACTGAGGTGGTTTGGCCATGTGGAGAGGATGGAGGGTGAAAGACTGACGAAGAGAGTGTATGTGAGTGAGGTGGAGGGGGGAATAGGGAGGGGGAGACTGAGGATGAGATGGAGGGATGGGGTGGAGAGGTATATGAGAGAGGGGTGTGTGAGTTGGGAGTGGGGCAGTGAAATGGCGAGGGACAGAGCGAAGTGAAGGTGATTTGTTTGTGGCCACCCCAAACGGGATTGAGACGTTTGGCAATAGATAGATAGATAGATTTTCTTTGTGTTTTGCAATACTTTGGATAATCCTATGTGTGTTTTGATGTCTAAATATGGTAGATTGCCCTGAAAACAGTGCCAAAATTAGGAGGGGTACTGTACTGCACTGCACATACAGTGGTGTATAGGTAGGGTGTTGTTTGGTTTTCACTTTTTTTTTTTTATGGTTTTCTTGGTGTTTAGCAATACTTTGGATATTGCTATTTGTGTTTTAATGTCTGAATGTGGCAGATTGACCTGAAAACAGTGCCAAAATTTGAAGTGGCACTGTACATACAGTGGTGTATAGGTAGGGTGTTTTTTGGTTTTCAGTGTTCCTTTTTTTTTTTTAATTGTTTTCTTGGTGTTTATCATTAATTTGGATATTCCTATGTGTGTTTTGATATCTGAATATGCCTGAATGACTGGCAAACACTGCCAAATTAAGCATAGGTACTGTATAAATACGTTAGGTATAGGTGTGAGCTGGATGTAGATAGGGTCTGGATGAGGTTGGGGAATAGTGTTCATTATCCGGATGTTGGCACTATCCAGACATGCCTTTGGCTTTATTATGTCTGGATCAATATGGGATTACTGTAATGTGTGTGGTCCACATTCCACTTTGGTCTTCATGATAGTTCCATGAGAGTCTAGTGGAAAGTCCTGTCTGCTTCTCCTGTGATGGGGTGATAATATTTGCAGGTGCAGTATTCACTTGGTTATCTGGACATTAGGCCTCGGCTCCATTAACCCCATTGTGGCCACCAGCGTTAATGCAGCGGAACTTATAGAAAACTGCAAACAAAACTGGGAAGGGAACAGAGGTCTGAGAGATCGTCACAGACCTTTTCTAGCCTCGAAACAACTCAGTCTGTACATCTCATGAATCAGTCATGAGTGGATCTCAGTCTTTTGTTCCCCTCAAGCGTTAGTGTAAGTAAGAATAAGAAAGTGAAGAAAAGAAAGTGCAGCATCCATTATCTTTCTCCTCTCCTAAACCACTCAAAGTAAAAAAAAAGCAACTCCATACAGAAATAAACATTATAAAGCAAAACGAGGAAAGACATTTAAAATTATGATATTTTTATTTATAGGTACATAATATACTATGTAGAAGTGACCGTGGAAAGAAATGTGAAAGTGTGAAGGATGTAAGTGGTAGATTATTAACCCATGGGGATGAAGTAAGGACAAGATAGAAAGAAAATTTTGAAAGCCTGATGAATGGGAATAGAGAGAGCAGAGCCGCTGTAAACATCATTGATGTGCAGAGAAGGAATGCAGTGCCAGGAAACGTGACACTTGCACAGGTGAAGAACGCTGTGAAGCGACTGAAAAATGAGAAAACAGCTGGGGTTGATAAGGTGTATGCAGAGATGATTAAAGTGTTGTGGAGAGTGCAGAATGAATTGCTTGTTGGAGATATGTAAGAAGGCATGGATGAGTGAGACTGTGCCAGCAGAGTGAAAAAAGGCTGTGATTGTACCTCAGTACAAAAATAAAGGCAAGTGAAATGATTGCAAGAATTATCGTGGCATAAGTATATTGAGTGTTGTAGGGGAGGTCTATCTATCTATCTATTGCCAGACGTCTCAATCCCGTTCGGGGTGGCCACAAACAAATGGCCTCCACATCGCCCTGTCCCCCGCCATTTCACTGCCCCGCTCCCAACTCACACATCCCTCTCTCATATACCTCTCCACCCCATCCCTCCATCTCATCCTCAGCCTCCCCCTCCATCTTCCCCCCTCCACCTCACTCACATACACTCTCTTTGTCAGTCTTTCACCCTCCATCCTCTCCACATAGCCAAACCATGTCAGTGTATTCCTCCTAACGCTTCCTATCACATCCACATCCACACCACAACGCTTCTTTATATCCTCATTTGTCAGCCTGTCTCTCCATGTGACCCCACAGGCTTCTCCTAAATAACTCATTTCCACTGCTCTCATTCTTGACTTGTGTCCTTCCAGCAACATCCAAGCTTCACCTCCATACATTAGAGTTGGTATCACAATACTGTACTGTCATGTAGTAACTTTTTCACTTCCATGCTCACTTCCCTGCTTCTTATCACTGCTTTCAAGGAACCAGCAACCTTTCTTCCCTGCTGTACCCTTTCAAGCACTTCACCCTCCAAACCTCCATCCTTACTCATCACACTACCCAAGTACTTAAATGTACTCACATTTTCCAATTCCTCACCATCCAACCTCACTGTACATTCACTGAATTCACCTCTCTCAAAGACCATCACTTTGCTCTTCCCTACATTCACCTTTAGATTCTGTTTCTTACACACTCTCCCAAACTCATCCACCAAGCCTTGCAGCTCTCCTTCGTCTTCAGTCAACAACACAGTATCATCTGCAAACAACAGTACAGGGAGTTTCCAAACACTTCCCTCTCTCACCAGGGCCACTCCAACATCCACTACCATACCTTATATCTCTTTTATTACCCCATCCAAGTACAGATTGAACAACTATGGAGACATGACACATCCCTGTTTCAACCCAACCTTCAAAGAGAAAAATTCACTCAGTTCACCATCCACACGCACTGCAGCCTTAGCACCATCATACATACTCTTCACAGCATTCAACAACTTCCTATCTATTCCACATATTCTTAATACTTTCCACAATCCTTGTCTATCCACCCTGTCATATGCTTTCTCCAAATCCATGAAAGCCTCATCCAACTTCTTTCCCTTCTCTTGAAACTTTTCCACTAAAGATCTAAGAATGAATATCTGATCTGCACAACCTCTTCCCTTCCTAAAGCCTCCCAGTTCTTCTCCAACTAATTCCTCTGTTATTTCTGTAACTTTGTCAATAAGTATCTTACCATACACTTTTCCTCTTATACTAAGAAGACAGATGGCCCTATGATTACCACACATTTCTTTTTCCCCTCTGCCATTGTACAAGGGAATAATTATACTTGACTTCCAATCCTCCGGGACTCTACCTTCCTCCCAGGCCAATCTGCACATTTTCCACATCCATTCTACTACGGTCTGTCCCCCATACTTCAGCATTACACCACACACTCCATCAATTCTTGGGGCTTTCCCCATTTTAACTTTCTTCATTGCTTCCACAACTTCTATCGTACTGATTTCTTCCTGTCTTCTCACCTCCCTCCTTCTCCCAGCCATTCCCCAGCCACTTATACTCACATTACTTCCATCCTCTATGTCCAATAATTCCTTAAAGTTTTCTCTCCATCTGCTCACTTTTTCTCCCTTCTCCACTAGTAATCTACCATTTTTATCTTTCACTCCCCTGCTAACTTCACTTCCACCCTGTCTTACTCTTTTCACCTCTTTCCAGAACATTTTCTTACAGTCCCTCCAATTTACACTCAAGTTCCTTCCAGATTCCTCATCCGCTCTCTTCTTACTCTCTCTTACAAATCTTTTCACCTCTCTCTTTCTTTCTACATATAACTCTCTCTTCCGCCTCTCAACTTCTTCCACGCCCTTATTTCTCATCCATTCATTGTATGAGGTATATGGAAGAATTATTATAGAGCAAGTAATAGATGATACTGTGTTGATAAGTGATGACGAAGGGGAGCTGCAAGGCTTGGTGGATGAGTTTGGGAGAGTGTGTAAGAAACGGAATCTAAAGGTGAATGTAGGGAAGAGTACAATTATGGTCTTCGAGAGAAGTGAATTCAGTGAATGTACAGTGAGGTTGGATGAGGACGAAATGGAAAATGTGAGTATGTTTAACCCACTGACTGCGGCTGTATCATATATGATATCCGAGTCCAAATGGCTCTGACTGCAGCTGTATCAAATATGTTTTTCTGCTTTCAAAAATTCCGCCATCAGAAATGGCACAAAATAAATCAGCTAGCAACTCATGGCACCCTGTAGAATATTGCTACATAGCTTATGCATTTTTATGAGGATATGGATATGGATGACGGGGTTACTACCATCAGTTTGGAAGAATGGTGTAATTGTTAAAGTTCCGAAGAAGGGAGACCTGAGTGAATGTGGTAATTGGAGGGGAATCTCTTTGTCACTGATAGCTTTGAAAGTTTTCAGTAGAGTGTTGCTAAATAGGTTGGAGCCGGTGGTTGAGGGTATTCTGAGGGATGAACAGGCTGGTTTTAGAAAGGAACATGGTTGCAATGATCAGATCTTTATGGTTAGGCATTTGATGCAGCAAGTTAATGAAATGAGAGTACCATTAAGTCTTTGTTTTGTTGATTTTGAAAAGGCTTTTGATAGTGTTTCGAGAGAGACTATGGGGAAGATCATGAGACATTATGGAATACCAGAGGAGTTTGTGAGGGTCATTATGAACATGCATGAGGACACATTTGGAAAGTGATGGTTGATGGTTGTCTGAGTGATTCGTTTGAAGTCAAGTCCGGAGTAATTCAAGGTGGTGTTCTATCGCCTTTACTATTTATTTTGGTCATTGATTACATTATGAAACGCGTTGGAACAGAAACCGGTGCAGGTATACTTTGGGGAGAGAACAGGAAACTTTTGGATTTAGATTATGCAGATGATATAGTTTTGATTTGTGATGGGCCAGAAGAGATGCAGAGAGTGTTGGACTGTTTGGTGAGTGAAGGTCGCAAGGGGGGTTTGGTTATTAATTGTGGAAAAACTGAAATAATCAATATGAATATGGAAAATGCGCAGGAATGTGTAATTGGAGGTATGGTTGTAAAGCAAGTTGATAGGTTTATATATTTAGGTACTTATTTAGCCAAGGATGGTTCTTTGAACTTTGAATTCGAGGAAAGGTTAAAGAAGGCTAATCAGGCAATGGGAATGCTTAAAAATATGTGTAATAATAACAACTGTTCTGTGCATACAAAAATCAAACTTTATAAGGTAATGGTTAGGAGTATCTTAATTTATGGACACGAGTCTTGGTACAGCACAGTGACTATGGAAAATAAATTCTTTGTGTTTGAAAACAAAGCACTTAGAAGAATATTAGGAGTTAAGTGGTGGGAAAGGATACCAAATAGTAGAATTAGAGAAATAACGGGAGTGCAGCCGGTCGATGAATATGTTAGGTTTTCACGATGGAAGTGGCTAGGACATGTGTATAGGAGACAGGGAATAGTACAAGGTACACCAGGGTGGGTGGCACTTGGTAGGAGAGGTAGAGGAAGGCCAAAAGAGACGTGGGTGAGGACAATGAGACGGGAAGCTGGAGATGAGTGTTGGGGAGATCTTGAGGAGTTAGCACAAGATAGGATGTGGTGGTGTGAGTTCATCGAGGCCCTATGCATCCCCGAGGGTGCCACAGGAAATGATTGATTGATTGATGAGGAGCAGAGCTTGGCTTTGTTACCAACAAAATGCTGAAGGTACTGGTACAAAGTACGAAATATTCTCCATGCCGCCGCTAGCAGTAGCCCAAGCAAATATTGGATGAAATCTCTGGATGAGTGTACTGATGATAGTGATATGTTGTTAGATGATGACAATGATGGTTCAGATGCTGATTGACACCTTATCTGATCGCAAGATTGACACTGATGACACAGTGCAACCATAACACATCGTTCACCGGGCACCACCACACAGGGAATATTTATTACTTCACGGACCTGTTTCAGAGGTAATTTTTTTGTTTGCTATATTGTGTTATATACCATTGAACTCAGGATTTTTTTCTCTATGTTTTGGCAGTATTATTTTTTTTCTAATATTCTTCTCTAAATATTTGAAAACTGCCACACGCGGGATGTACATATAAACAAACACTGACGCAGTGAATGGATTAAGCACTTGGGTAGTGTGATGAGTAAGGATGTAAGTTTGGAGAGTGAAGTGCTTGAAAGGGTACAACAAGGAAGAAAGGTTGCTGGCTTCTTGAAAGCAGTGGTAAGAAACAGGGAAGTGAGCATGGAAGTGAAAAAGTTACTTCATGACAGTATTGTGATACCAGCTCTAATGTATGGAAGTGAAGCTGGGACCTTGTTGGAGGGACAGAAGTCAAGAGTGAGAGCAGTGGAAATGAGTTATTTGAGAGGAGCAAGTGGAGTCACATGGAGAGCCAGGTTGACAAATGAGGATGTGAAGGAGCATTGTGGTGTGGATGTGCATGTGATAGGAAGTGTTAGGAGAAACATATTGAGGTGGTTTGGCCATGTGGAGAGGATGGAGAGTGAGAGACTGCCGAGGAGAGTGTATGTGAGTGAGGTGGAGGGGGAGAGAGGGAGGGGGAGGCTGAGGATGAGATGGAGGGATGGAGTGGAGAGGTATATGAGAGAGGGGGGTGTGAGTTGGGATCAGGACAGTGAAATGGCAGGGGACAAGGCGACATGGAGGTGATTTGTTTGTGGCCACCCCGTATGGGATTGAGGCGTCTGGCAATAGATAGATAGAAGTAAGAGAGATATCAGAAGTCTTAGTGAGTGATGAACAGGGTGGCTTTAGGAGAGGCTGAGGATGTGTGGATCAAATATTTGGAGTGAGACAGTTAGTGGAGAAGGCGTGTGAGAAGAACCTTAAGGTGTTTATGGCTTTCGTGGATCTGGAAAAAGCATATGACAAAGTAGACAGAGAAGGACTGTGGAAGGTTTTGTGCATATACTGGTATGGTGTAGATTATAAGCTGCTAGGTGCTGTCAAGAGTTTTTATGGTGGTAATGAGGCATATGTAAGGGTAAATGGGCATCTAAGTGAATGGTTCATGATCAATGTGGGCGTGCGACAAGGTTGTATGATGTCCCCATGGTTATTCAATATATATATGGATGGGATGATGAGAGAAGTAAACACACGTGTATTGGAGAGAGGAATGGTGTTGGTAATGAATGGTGATGGATGGAGTATCTCAAATTTGTTGTATGCTGAAGATGCAGTGCTACTTGCAAATACTGGACAAGGGCTTGGTAGACCAGTGCAGAGTTTTGTAGATGTCAGTGAACGTCGTGCCTCTTGAGTAAATGTAGAAAACAGTAAAGTGATGATAATCGAGAGAGAAGGTGACTCCAAGTGTTATGATACAGTGAATGGAGAAAGACTGGAATTGGTGAGGGAGTTCAAATACCTGGGTAAAGTTATAGAAAAGAGAGGAAAATGTGCAAAAGTAGCGGAAAGTAGAGGGACACAAGGAACAAAAGTAGCTGGTGCTATGAAGGCCTTGTTAAAAAAAAAGGCTTAAGTGTTCCAGCTACACGAGGCTTAAATGAAGGAGTGTTAGTGCCAACTTTACCATATGGATATGAGACTATGGTGTGACATGAAAATGAAAAGTCAAGAGTAAGAGCAATGAAGATGGGACTGCTGAGGAATGTACAGTATGTGTAGTACAGAGAGTGGATAGGATATGAAATAATGTGATTTGTGAAAGTTGCGGTGTGAGGAAGTCTGTAGACACCAGAATCAAGGAGAGTGTACTGAGATAGTATGGTCATGTGGAGAAATGGATAACAATAGAGTGGTGAAAAAGGTATAGCTGCGAATTTGAAGGAGGGAGGAGGTGAGGTAGGCCAAGGAGAAGGTGGAGGGACATGGTGGATGAGTGTGTGAGGAAGAGAGGTATGGAAGTCGGAGAGGCTTGGAGACTGACAAGAGATCGTGCTGGTTGGATGAATATTGTGAGAAGAAGTGCATGACCAGTGATTTGGCACCCCTTTTTAATGTAACAGCATTCAGACTGACTCTATTGGATATGTTTATGTGAAGCAGCAGGATGTTGTGAAAGTTTTTTGGCCTATCAGATAGAGCCAGGATTCTCTGGACTTGATTGATGAGTGAATGGAAGCATGACCCATTTGACTGGGCTAACTTGGGCTGTTTGGACCTTGCTACTCCTCACCATGCCCTAGGGTGGGAAAGGAGGCATGGATAATGATGATATTCTATGTACTGAATTTGTTCATGTTTTGCACAAGCATTTCAGCAACGTCTGAGGTGTTCTAGTGATGAATACAGTATATGGATATAAAACCTTCCCTTCCCTTCACGCTAATTCTCATTCGAGATGCAAATCTCTGGTCATGTAGAATCTTGGTAGAGATGGTTTGGCCTATACACACACAGCAGCACCCATTATCTTGAAACAAACTGAAAATAGCATCATTTTCTCTTTTTCCACACAAATTAGGCCATGCATAGTAAATAGGAAAAATAACTCTATGCAGGAACAAACATTATAAACATAAGACGAAAAAAATTCATAATTATGATATTTTTATTTATAAGTTTTAGGAAATAGAGAGATGGTATGGAGCACAACGGCTTAAGGGTAAATGCAGATAAAACAGAAGTAATGATATCTAGGGTTGGTGGCAGTGCATTCAAAGAAGAGGGAGAGTGGCTATGTGCAACTTGTCACAAGGATGCAAGAAGTAATTCCATCGTATGCCGTGTTTGTGATAAGTGGGTGCATACGAGATGTAGTGGTATTAGAGGTTGACTGCAAGATAATGCTGATTTTATGTGCGGTGTGTTGGGGAGGGCAGGTGGAGATTGTCAGGCGTGAAGAGATTGAACTTGCTGGTGAGTCTCTTGAGTGTGTGGAAGAGTTTTGTTATTTGGGAGACATGTTATGTGCTGGAGGTGAAGCTGGAGCTAGCTCTATGGCTAGGGTGAGGAGTGGTTGGAAGAAGTTCAGGGAGCTGTTGTCTCTCCTGACATTGAGATGGCTCTCCCTATGTGCTAAGGGATCTCTGTGTGCAACATATGTTAGAAGTGTAATGCTGTATGGTAGCGAGACCTGGGCAGTAAAGGAAGAGGATATTAACAGGCTCAAACACACAGAAATGACAGTGATTAGGCGGATGTGCAGTGCATCCGTAAGTGCAAGGCCTGCGGAAGCTAGGTTTATGATGGAAAAGTTAAGAGGCAGGATGGGACTGGAGTGTATTGGTATTTTGATGAGGAGAGGTAGATTGAGATGGTTTGGGCATGTGGAGAGGAGGGGGGATGATAATTGGTTGCACAAAGTGAGAAGCGTTAATAGTAGGGGTCGGTTTTTGAGGGGTAGACCAAATAGGACCTGGGAGGTCATTAAATGTGACCTCAGGGTTAAGGAACTGAACAGGGAGGCTGCCAGAGATCGAGCAGAATGGAGAGCCGCCATTAGGTGACCAAGGTCGATGCATGAAGCATGTTGGAGTCTTCTATCTATCTGTCTATCTATCTATAGCCCGACGCCCTAATCCCGCAAAGGGTGGCCTCAGACAAAACGCCTCCAAGTCACTCTGTCACCCACCATTCGACTACCCTCCCCCCAACTCACCCCCCCCTCCCTCATATACCTCTCAACTCCATCCCTCCACCTCATCCTCAGTCTACCCCTCCCTCTCCCTCCCTCCACCTCACCTACATACACCCTCTTAGTCAGTCTTTCATTCTCCATTCTCTCCACATGTCCAAACCACCTCAGTGTATTTCTCCTAATCTTTTCAACCACATCCACATCTACCCCACAACGTTCCTTCACTTCTTCATTCGTCAACCTGTCCCTCCACGTCACTCCACATGCTCCTCTCAAGTAACTCATTTCCACTGCTCTCACTCTTGACTTGTTCCCCTCTTGCAAGGTCCACGCCTCGCTTCCATACGTCAGGGTAGGGATCACAATACCATCATGCAGTGACTTCTTAACTTCCATACTCACCTCCCTATTTCTCATCACTGCTTTCAGTGTATCAACAACCTTTCTTCCCTGCTGTACCCTTTCACGTACTTCATCCCCCAAAGTTCCATCCTTACTCATCACACTACCCAAGTACTTGAATGCACTCACATTCTCCATATCCTCACCATCCAACCTCACTGTACACTCTGTGACTTCATTCCTCTCAAACACCATAACTTTACTTTTGTTTACATTAACTTTCAGCTTCCTCCTCCTACACACTGTCCCAAATTCATTCACCAAACCTTGCAACTCCCATTCATCTTCACTCAACAATACTGTATCATCAGCAAACAGCAACACAGGAAGCTTCCAAATCTCACCCTCATTCATTAGGGCCAGCCCCACATCCACTGCCCTACCTTGCACTTCCTTTACAACCCCATCCATATATATATTAAACAGCCATGGAGACATCACACACCCCTGTTTCAGTCCCACATTGAGATCAAAGAACTCACTCAGCTCACCATCCACTCGCACCGTAGCCCTAGCTCCCTCGCACATACTCTTCACAGCACTCAACAATTTCCCATCCACTCCATATATTCTTAATACCTTCCACATACCTTGCCTATCTGTTCTGTCATAAGCTTTCTCCAAGTCCATGAAGGCAGCATACACTTTCCTTCCCTTCTCTAGATACTTCTCCACTAAACATCTTAGAACAAATATCTGATCTACACACCCTTTTCCCTTCCTAAATCCCCCTTGTTCTTCTCCAACTAGCTCCTCTGTCATATGCCTAACCCTATCAATGAGTATTCTACCATATATTTTACCAGTCACACTAAGAAGGCAAATACCCCTATGGTTACCACATACTTCTCTCTCCCCTTTTCCTTTGTACAGAGGAACAATTATACCTGATTTCCAGTCCTCTGGAACCCTTCCCTCTTCCCAAGCCAATCTACACAACTTCCCTATCCACTCCACAACAATCTCACCCCCATACCTAAGCAAAATCGATAATATTTAGTAAATTGTTCATTTTACATATTTCTTGCTTTGCCCATGCATTTCAGCAACATATGAGGTGTTCTTGTGGTGAATATATATGGATGTAAAACCATCCCATCCCTTCACACAAATTCCCTCGTACGAGGTGGTAAATAACGAGTCGTATCGAATTTTAGATGCCGCAGTTCGGCCTGTTGACACAAAGAAGGACCTTTCTCTGGTTAGAATCCAAAAATATTGTTTCTTGCCTCTCTTTGGACACAAACTTAACCACCCAGACCACAGATATAGCTCAATACTTGCATATACTGTACACAGTAAACAAAAAAATTGAAAAAAATAACAATTTTATTTTTTATGAATCCTACTTTATTATTTACTGATTTTGTTCATAATACACATATCTAGTCATTTCAAACCATTTCAGCACCATTGAAATTTTGGGGAAGTGAAAAAATATTCTCTGTTACCAGTATCATCTGCGTAAATTTGCATACTTTTTTGCATTTCATTGCGTGGCACTGGATGGATCTAAGAAGTAAAAAAAAATTACATTGTCATGTGTGCTAGAAGATCTTCAATTTGCCAAGAAAATAAGGATCAATTTTTGAAACTTGAAAAATTGGCCCTATAGTTAGCCAGTGGGTCCCGAAAAATCCGTATTCGAACAAAAAATTTCCAACATCACCGGGTGGGCAGCCTACAAATTCATAAGATCAGTTTGGCGGCCAGCTGGCCTCTCTGACCAGGTGCGGGTAACAGACCCAAACCCACAAGCTGAGCAAATGTGGCTGTCTGACTTGTCACCAAACAGTCAGAGTCCCGTGGCCTCCCAGATTACTGCAGTGCTACCAGCCCCACGCAAGTAATACAAACCCTAACCCAAAAGCTCAGCATATATGGCCGTCCAGCTCCTCGCGAAATGGTCAAAGTACCCCGGCTGCCTGGATCACTCCAGTGCAACTGGCCACACATAAATAATACAGACCCTAACCCACAAGTTCAGCAAGTATGGCCATCCGGCTCCTCACCAAACGGTCAAAGTACCCCGGCTGGCTGGATCACTCGGATACTCCCGGGCACAGACGGCCATATGCCTCCCCCACCAAATGGTCAAGGTCGCCTGGCCAGCGGGGTGACTCAAACTCTCCTTGAGGCCATGATGTACATGGCTCCAGTGTCGCTCATTTGCCTGGCAACGCAAAATTGACCCTTGCACTCAGGGGTCAGTTAGGTGCTTTATACTTATGTACCCATATCCAAGTGTGGGTAGAGACATGGCAGCACAGTGTTCAAGTGGCGGTACCAGATCTCAGTTCCCGCCTTTCTCTCATGAATGTGGACATGCTTGTTACCATAGCTGCTTCTATTGCTGCATTTGTGGTGGTTCCCTTCCTGCTTCAGGCCTTAATTTTCCTCTGTGGCATTCTCGTGTGTGTGATGATGGCCCCACCGCAACCTGAGAAGCAAAAGAGGAAGGTTTTGTTTCTGAAGAAGAAGCATGAGATTGAGCAAAGATGATTCAGGTTGGATGACTTTACGCATTCTGTGGGAATATGATGTGGCACATTCAGTCTTGTTTGATATCAAGAAATCACGGCCCAAGCTTACTCAGTATGGACTGGACTATAACGATGCTGTAGGAAGTTTGATGGGAAGAACAGGGGAAGTCGTTGAGGCATTCAGTAGGAGGTGGGAGGATGTGGCATGTTTTGCAGGAAGTCTGGTACAGGGGTGGATCAGCCAGAAAGATTGTTGGGAAGGATTGCAACTATAAGTTGTTTTGGCAGGGGGGGACAGACGGATATGGGGGTGCGAGTGTGTTGGTTGCAGAGAAATGGATGGAATATGTTATGAATGTTATGAGAGTATGCGATAGGATATTCTATCTATCTATCTATTGCCAGACACCATAATCCCGTAAAGGGTGGCCATTTGACACTGAGTTAGTTGTTGGTAGTGAAAATTTTGTTCGATGGAATAATGACTGTGATTATATCGGCATATGCTCCACAGGAAGGCTTGGATGAGGTAGAGAAGGATAGATTTTGGGATGACTTAATACATGTAGTAGGTGGTATGGGGGATGATGAGATAGTTGTTTTGGGAGGTAACTTAAATGGTCATGTAGGTGAAGCAGCTCAAGGTTATGAAGGAGTACGTGAGGGATGTCCATATGGTATAAGAAATGCAGAACGGGAAAGGATACTCGAGTTTGGGGTGGCAACGAACATGATCGGGTGCAACACACATTTTAGGAAAAGAGAGAGTAGGTTAATTATGTACGAGTCGGGGGGAAATAGCAGTCAGATAAATTATTTCCTGGTCAGAAGGGCTGATAGGAGGTTGGTGAGGGATATTAAAGTTATAGGAAGCGAGGAGTGTGTGCAGCAGCACAAACTATTGATTTGTGATATAGTTCTTAAAAAATGAGTGATGAAAAAAGGAGACTTATGTACCTAGGTGGAAAATATGGAAGCTGGAAAACCAAGCAGTAAGGGATGCCTTCTATAACGAGTTGAGGAGAGTGGTGGCTGAACAGGGAGCCGTAGAGAAGCATTAATGAACAGTACAGAGCCCTCAAGAACAACCTCTTGAGAGTTACTGATGTATTATGCGGTTGGACAAGAGGCCCGCCAAGACATAAAGTAACTTGGTGGTGGGATGAGGGTGTAGAAGCTGCATTGAAAGAGAAAAGAAGGCTTTTCCAGGAATGGAAGAAGGATGGTAACAAGGAGGAATAATTGGATGCCAAGCACAGGGCTAGAAGAGAGGTATACAGGGCAAAGTCTGAGTCACAGAGACTCTTACTTGATACCTAACTCATGGGGAAAGGAAAAATATGATATTTAAGGTGGCAAATGAGATGAAGAGGGATAATCGGGATATTATAGGTGGACAATGTGTGAAGAATGATGAAGGAAAGGTGGTGGTGAACAGTGGGGATATTAACCCGCCACATGCTGGCTATTTTTAGCCCTCTGGGTCACCCCAGTGCCGGCCATTTTTCATTTTTCATTTTTTTTTTTTTTTACTACAAAAATGATAGATTTTGATGTGGAAACAACGAATTTCGTCATTAAAATGCTCACCGAGGCTCGAAAATGAGCTTGATTGAGTCCTGCATATTCATGTACAGGTATAGCCACTCTCTCACACTCACCACGTAGGTGAGAGAAAGCCATTTTCTATGTAAGGTATACTCAGGTATTTATGCTGGGAAGGTATAGCAATGTTCAATTCACTTTTCTGATCACTTATTACTTCAGCATCTATCACAATTTGCATGTCTTTCTCACTGTGAATGCATTATCTTACACGTACTTGAAGAGAGGTACAACCTGACTTCATTAAGTACAGTCCTGGCACTTACAAAAAGGTATTTACTACTTCACTATATAGTCCTTACACTTACAAGAAAATATTTACAACTTACACTTACATGAGAATATTTACAAAATGCCTTCACTATGTACAGCACTGGGTGAGGACACAGGCAGAATGAGGCAGAGCGAGCATGAGGGGGGGAGCGAGTGAGTGTATGGCCTTGACAGCCTGGGGGATGGCAGAGGAACAGTTACCTTACATGCCTGCCAATTTTTACTTGCGAATCTTGAAAAATGCGGTCACAGTGAAGTTTTTCATTTTAGACCATTTTAAAATGGCACTGGCACTGGCTACGGCATTATGTCAGACCGTTTTAAAACGGCACTGACACGGGGCGGGTTATGATGCATAGAGGGAGCATTATAGCCGGTTGTTGAATGAGGAGTTTGACTGGGACAGGGAAGGTTTGGAGCCGGCAGATCCAGTGTGTGGCCCTTGGCCTTTGATTAACGCTGCTACTGTGAGTGAGGCAAAAGGCAGGATGCAGATGGGGAAGGCAGCAGGTGTGTCTGGGTTGTCTGCTAAAATGTTGAAGGCCTCACGAGATATACGGGTGAGATTAGTCACTGACCTAATTGATATGATTATACTGTATATGAGTGATTTGTCTGAGATGAGTGGCTGAAGAGTGTAATTGTAAATGTGTACAAAGGGAAGGGTGATGCCCTGGAAAGAGGAAATTATAGAGGTATCAAGCAATTAGATCACATAATGAATGTAATGGAGAGAGTTCTAGAAGGTATGATTAGAGAAAGAGTGAATATTGATGAGATGCAGTTTGGGTTTATGCCAGGCAGGGGGACCACTGATGCCATATTCATTGTTGAACAGCTTCAGGAAGAATATATTGGGAAGAAAAGGGATCTGTATTTTGTTTTTGTTGATTTGGAAAAGGCCTTTGACAGAGTCCTTAGAGAGGTGATGAAGTGGGCAGTGAGAAAGCTTGGGTTGGAGGAGTGGCTGGTTAGGGTGGTGGGAGCACCCAGGTAAGGGTGAATGGAGATTTGAGTGATGAGTTTTCCATGAATGTTGATGTGCATCAGGGGTCAGTTTTGAGTCCCATGTTGTTTATCATGGTACTTGAAGTCCTGTCACGTGACTTCAGAAACGGACTCCCGTGGGAAATGTTGTATGCTGATGATTTGGTGTTGATTGCAGAGAATGAAAGGGAGGCAGAGGAAAAATTTAGGAAGTGGAGAGATGGTATGGGGCACAAGGGCTTAAGGGTAAATGCAGATAAAACAAAAGTGATGATATCAAGGGTTGGTGGCAGTACAGTCAGAGAAGTGGGAGAGTGGCCATGTGCAGTTTGCCACAAGGATGTGGGAAGTAATTCCATCTTGTGCAGTGTTTGCGATAAATGGGTGCACAAGAGATGTAGTGGTATTAGAGGTAGACTGCAAGATAATGCTGATTTTATGTGTACGGCGTTTCGGTGAGTGCCGGTGGAGATTGTCAGGCGTGAAAGGATTGAACTCGCTGGTGAGTCTCTTGAGTTTGTAGAAGAGTTTTGTTATTTGGGAGACATGTTATGTGCTGGAGGTGGGGCTGGAGCTAGCTCTGTGGCTAGGGTGAGAAGTGGTTGGAAGAAGTTCGGGGAGCTGTTGCCTCTCCTGACATTGAGAGGACTCTTCTTACATGCTAAGGGTCTTTGTATACAGCATGCATTAAGAGTGTGATGCTGTACAGTATGGTAGTGAGACCTGGGCAGTAAAGGAGGAGGATATTCGCAGGTTCAAACGTATAGAAATGACAATGGTTAGGTGGATGTGCAGTGCGTCCCTCGTGCAAGGCCCGGGGGGGATGGGTTAATGATGGAAGAGTTTGAGAGGTAGGATGGGACTGAAGTGTATTGGTGTTGTGATGAGGAGAGGTAGATTGAAATGGTTTGGGCATGTGGGGAGGATGGGGGATGATAATTGGGTGCAGAAGGTGAGAGGTGTTAATATTGGGGGTGGGGTTGCGAGTGGTAAAAAGGAAAAACGTGGGACGAAGTCATTTAGTGTGACCTCAGGGTTAAGGGACTGAATAGGGAGTCTGCCATAGATCGTGCAGCATGGGGAGCCGCCATTAGGTGACCAAGGCCGACACATACAAGCATGTTGGAGCTTTCAAAAATGAAAAAAAACGATGTTCAATCTTCTTTGATATCAAGAAAAGCTTACTCAGTATGGACTGGACTACAGCGATGCCACTCGGATGGGCTACAGGAAGATGAAGGTGATATCTCAGCCCCGCCACGTTGCCATCAACCAGTCGCCTTTGGTTTGGTTCCACCAACAACGGGATGCTGACTTGCCTGTATGTGGGACAGAGCTGAAGGCAGCAGCCGAGAAGTTTGCACACCTACACAACGTACATGACTTCAAGGCATCTGATGGTTGGTTCTTACTTACTGGCCATAAGACACACAGCAAGGCTTTGGACGCAGCAGCGGAGGATGTTGAGCCAATTTGCCAGAAAGTACAGCACCTGATCAAGGACGAGGGCTTTGGTCTCAGTCAGGTGTACAATGCTCATGAAACTGGCCTTTTTTTTTGGTCCTTGCCCACCAACACCCTGACAGAAGAAAGGGCGACGACTATGCCTGGTAAGAAGTTATCCAAGCAGCGTGTCTCAGTTGTGTGCTGTGCCGATGCTAACGGGATGCACTGCCTCAAGCCCGTTATTGTTGGATGTGCAAAACAGCCACATTTTCTCTAAGTTGATGGATAGCCTGCCTGTTGTGTGGTACCATTCTCTGAAGGCCTGGTAACAGCCACGTTGTCTCTGTGGATTGATGGATAGCCTCCCTGTTGTGTGGTACCATTCTCTGAAGGCCTGGTTTATCTGTAAGGTCTTCAGAGTTTGGTTCCACAGACACTTCGTCAAGGAGGTTATCCATTATCAAACGGAGGAACGTGGTATCCCTCATGACCAGGTGAAGGCACTCCTGATCCTCGACAGTGCCCTCCGCGCATCTATCCGAGAAGGAATTGGTTACTGATAATGGTCGGATCAGGTGCATGTTTCTGCCACCTAATACGACTGCTTTCATTCAACCAGTGGACCAGCAAAGAGACTGTACTATTGGAGGTTCCTGGACGAGGTGATGGAGGTGCCAAAGGAAGGGGTTGACACATGTGGGGAGCTGACTTTGGAAAATCTTCGCCACTACAACATCAAGTCTGCAGTGTTCAATTGGGCGAATGCTTGGAGGGAAATCTTCGACAAAACCCTCGAAAGTGGTTGGTCTCGCCTCCTTCAGAGACACGAGGCCGTGGACGACTTTGAGGGATTTGATGTGGATGATTTCCACTTTTGTCTTCGTATGGTAGGCAAGGATGTTGACATTGACGATGTGAGGAAGTGGTTGGAAGATGACGGCAGTGATCCAGGTTATCAGACGTTGTCTGATGAGGAGATTGCCGCTGCTGTCTGTGGGACAGACAGAAGACAGTGACAAGAACGAAGACTAGGACCCTGACTCTAAGCACCCCGCGACTCCATCACTCCCTTGTCTTGGTGCGCTACATGCCAGCATTGAGCAGGTGCTCGATTATGCCGAGCACCCTCATTGTGACAGGGAGTTGGTGCCACTCAAGCATGCGATGGATCTGTGGTCAGTCAGGGACGCTGTCATCCTCCGTCCTTCAAGCCTCCTTCTTCAAGCCTGCCACCCCTACATGTGCGAGCCCATTCTCCCCACCACCACCACCTTGTCCCCAGTCTTCACTTTTGGACCCGCGACCTAGCACATCAACAGCTGTTGAGTCACCGTTAGACGTGAGCTTGCGGCTTTCTTCAGAGTCTCCTGAGGTGGGTAGGTCTCCATCACCTCACCATACATCCCCATTCATCACCCAGCTCTAGCGGATGGAGAAGGAGGAGGTGTTTGACATTTGTTAAACACCAGCTAGGGGGCTTCTGGGTTACAATGCCTGTCCGCTGGTCACTGGGTGGTAAGTACTGTACTCTGCTGTGGATTTTTTTTGGATTTTTATTGCTTTTGCATTGTTTTCTTAGTCTCTAGCATTGTATTGGATATTCCCATGTGTGTTTTGATGTCTATATACAGTACTGTACGGTAGCTAAAAGATTGAAGAACACTGACACAGTTAGGTGGGGGACTGTACAATCATGGACAGTGAAACATGGACAGGTGAGGCAAGGCAATTGTCATATTTTCTCTTTTCCCCCAGCTTGTCTGTCACTCTTCGTTCACAACCCCTTTCCCCCATCCCATTTCTCCCATCCCTCAGCTATCACTACACACACACACACACACACACACACTTGCAAAAGGAAGAAATAGAAGAATTAGGAAAGGAAGTCAACAAGAAAGACACAACCTTAAATGAACTAACAGTTGAAGTGGGTACACTTAGGAGGAAAATTAGTGAAATGGCAAGTACAGTAGTCAACCACGAGAGTATTATGGAAGAGTTCAAAAACGATACAAAGATAATTAGGCAAGTACGAGTAAGCAGTCTGATAGATCAGAGCAGTGATATTGAGCAGGAGAAGAACACAGGTGAATGAAGCTGTGCAAAGCTACAGAAATGATGTGGAAACCACTTATGCTGAAATGGTGAAAGTAAAGAAAAACTTGGAAACAAGGATGGAAGAAAAAAACATTAAAAAGGAAGTGAAAAGAATAATCCAAAACAATCTTAAGTTAGTCAGAGATTCAGTAGATGTTAACAAATCTATAGTAATCACTGGTATAGAAGAGGAAGAAGTAAAAAACAAGATCTCAAGAGACAAAAAGGAGATGGCAAATGTAATGGGCATATTGAAAGAAGTATCAGAGGAAATCTGTAGTAAAGACATAGAGGAACACAAAAAGTTAGTGAAATACGAGAAAAGCAAGTCAAGACCCCTAAAGGTAACCTTCCAGAGTGTAAACACTGTTGAGGAGATACTAAAAAATGTAAAGAATCTTATGGAAAAAGAGGAGTTCAAAAATGTATGGATAAAAAGATGCCTAACACAAGAGGAACTGGAATTACTGAAATAGAAGTGGGAGGAAGCAAAAACAAAAAATAAGGGAAGACCAGAGGAGGAGAAGAATACATTTTTTTACAAAGTAATTGGATTGCAGGTACGAAAATGGTACATAAACAGGAGGGAGTAAAAAGGAGGAAGGTAGTATTAGGGGGAGGCGGTGGCTCAATCGGGAGAGAGGTGGCCTGCAGTCCTAACGGACCCAGGTTCGAATCCTGGCTGGAGCAGGGAACAATTTAAGGATTTGATTTTCATTAAATCAGGCTTTATTGATCTACCAGAAGACCCGCTGACATGTCATGAAAATACCCCCGCTAATACCAATACACCAGTCCTGTATGAGACAGCCCTATCCTGTATTCAATATGGACGGTGGGTGTTAGCGCTGAAGTGGTGACATGTAGAGGTGTATGGTATGAAGGAGGACTGCTGGGCCTTGATAGCAGGCTGTAAAGCCTATGCCCAGAGTCGGATGGAAAAAAAAAAAAATCATGATAAGTATATAAACAAGATGATTAAGTTGATGTACTGAAATGTAGATGGAATGATATCTAAATTATTAGAGATGAATGATTTTGTCAGAGAAAATGAACCACATATAATATGCTTAACTGAAACAAAATTAACACCAAGGATATCGAATGACATCCTAAACTTAGAGGAATATAATATATGGAGAAGAGATAGGAACTTAAAAAAAGGAGGAGGAATTATAATATTAACTAAAAAAAATGTAAAAGTCAAAGAAATAGAATTATATAATTATACCTTCACAAGTAGAATTGATTGCAGTAGAGATAAATACATCTGAAGGGAAAGTAATTGTAGCGAATTTGTACATGCCACCCAGATCAAACACATGGGAAAGAGATGAATATGAGGACCTGGCGGAGAGTACAATTCAGAGTTTAAGAGCATTACGACATAAAATGGAAGAGAAATCGAAAAGAATTATACTAACTGGAGATTTTAATACAAATATAAATTGGAATACTCTAGATATAATAAGCCAAGAAAGCTGTTGGGACCAAAAGCTCCTGGATCTTGTGCAAGAGTTTTTCCTAACGCAACATGTAAGGGAAAGCACTCGAAAAAGAGGACTCGATGTGCCCTCAATGCTAGATCTCGTATTTACTAGGCAAGAAAACGATGTTGACAATTTAATATATCACCCTCCATTCGGCAAAAGCGACCATGCAGTACTAAATTGTAATTTCAGGATTGCATAAGACATAGATAACATCAATGACAGTTACAAAAAGAGCCAAAACTATAAAAAGGGAAAGTATCATGACCTAAAGAAGTACAGTACTTGTTAGAAATTGCTTGGGAAAAGGAGCTTTGATGACAAGATTTAAATGCTATATATGAAAAATTCTGTGAACTTTATGAAATAGGAGTCCAGAAGTACATCCCACAGCACAAAGAAGCAGAAAAGAAAATAAAGAAATGGTTCAATACAGAATGTAAAAAAATCAAAAGAAAAAAGAGATTTGTTGTGGAATAGATACAGAAGACACAATAGTGAAAGGGCATATAATGATTACAAACAGGCAAGAATCGATTATACAAGAATAAGGAGGGAAGCCCAAAAACAGTTTGAGGAGGATATCATAAGTAATAGTAGTGATCAACCAAAGCTATTTTACAGCTACATCAGAAGCAAAACCAAAGTAAAAGATAAAATACAATCCATTATGGATGGTGGAATCACCTATACACGAGAGAAGGATATTTGTGAAGCACTAAACAAGAATTTCCAATCAGTTTTTACAAAGGAAAAAATTTTGAGAGGGATTATGTGGAACATGCATGCCCACACTTACTGCCAGATATACTTGTTCAGACATCAGAAAAAGGAATACAGGAGGAGCTAAGTAAATTAGACAAAGGAAAAGCAAATGGTCCTGATGAAATTTCATGTTGGTTGCTATGTGAATGTGCAAAGGAGTTAAGTAAACCATTATTTTTAATTTTCAAGAAAACAATAAACCTCGGACAAGGACTGACCAAATGTTGTCGACCAAGGACCGGACAAAGGACATGGTTATCGGAACGTGGAATGTAAGGGGAGCGAATGATGAGGTGAAAGAGAGAGAGATTGTCCAGGTGCTTGAGGGTGCGAAAGTGGATGTATGTGGAATAACTGAAACAAAATGGAGTGGAGAAAGTGTGAGAGAATGGGAGTATGGATGGGGTATATGTGCAGGAGTAGGTGAGAATGAGAGGGCAAAGGAAGGAGTATGTATAGTTGTGAGTAAAAGATGGAAGAAGAGCATAAGACAGTATGGCTCAGTTGGGTCAAGGATTCTCTTGGTAAAGTTGAAAGTTGGCTTACAAATGTGGGCGATTGTGTGTGTGTATGCGCCAATGCAAAATCATGCTAGGAGAGTGAGAGAAGAGTTCTGGACAAATGTAGAAGTGTGCATGGAAAAATTTGGAAGGAATGAGAGAGTGTTTTTGATCGGTGATATGAATGGTGAAGTTGGGAATGTGAAGGTGGATCGAATAGTTGGTGAGTGGGGTGTACCTGCTGAGATAGATGAGAATGGGAGTGCATTAGTGGACGTTTGTGCTGGGAGGGGGTTTGTGATACCCAATACCCTCTTCAGGCATAAAATGATCCACAGGTATACATGGCGAGTGATGAGAAGGGTGGGTGGTGAACTGAATGAAAGGAAGGCAATGATTGATTATGTGTGTGTGGATGAAAGGATGCGAAGATGTGTAATGGATGCAAGAGCTTACAGAGGTTGGGGGAGTGGACTTTCTGACCACTACTTGGTGGTGGCCAGAATTAGAATTCAAGTAAGATGGACGAATAAAAGAAGGGAAAGACGAGAGGAAGGAGTAGTTGCAAGGAGAGTGGAAAGGTTACAAGAGGATGAGAAAAAGGCAGAGTATAAGACAGAAGTGGAGGAACAATTGGGCAAATATGAATTGGAGCGGATGGGGGACGTGGAAGGTGTGTGCAGGATATTTACAGAAGAAATATGTGTAGCATGTGATGTGGTGTGTGGGAGGAAGAGAAGACGGAGGGGGGGTGCAAGGAACAGCGTGGTGGATTTAAGAGGTGAGACAGGCTGTGGCACAAAAGATGAAAGCATACAATGAATGGATGAGAAATAGGGGCGTGGAAGAAGTTGAGAGGCGGAAGAGAGAGTTATATGTAGAAACAAAGAGACAGGTGAAAAGATTAGTAAGAAGAGAGTGGATGAGGAATTTGGAAGGAATTTGAGTGTAAAGTGGAGGGACTGTAAGAAAATGTTCTGGAAAGAGGTGAAAAGAGTAAGACAGGGTGGAAGGGAAGTAAGTAGAGGAGTGAAAGATAAAAATGGTAGATTACTAGTGGAGAAGGGAGAAAAAGTGAGCAGATGGAGAGAACACTTTAAGGAATTGTTGAACATAGAGGATGGAAGTAATGCGAGTATAAGTGGCTGGGGAATGGCTGGGAGAAGGAGGGAGGTGAGCAGACAGGAAGAAATCAGTAGGATAGAAGTTGTCGAAGCAATGAAGAAAGTTAAATTGGGGAAAGCCCCAGGAATTCATGGAGTGTGTGGTGAAATGCTGAGGCATGGGGGAGAGATAGTAGTAGAATGGATGTGGAAGATGTGGAGATTGGCCTAGGAGAAAGGTAGAGTCCCGGAGGATTGGAAGTCAGGTATAATTATTCCCTTGTACAAGGGAAAAAGGGAAAAAGAAGTGTGTGGTAATCATAGGGGCATTTGTCTTCTTAATACAATAGGAAAAGTGTATGGTAGGATACTTATTGACAGAGTTAGAGAAAGAACAGAGGAATTAGTTGGAGAAGAACTGGGAGGCTTTAGGAAGGGAAGAGGTTGTGTAGATCAGATATTCATTCTTAGATCTTTAGTGGAAAAGTTTCTAGAGAAGGGAAAGAAGTTGTATGCGGCTTTCATGGATTTGGAGAAAGCATATGACAGGGTGGATAGACAAGGATTGTGGAAAGTGTTAAGAATATATGGAGTAGATGGGAAGTTGTTGAATGCTGTGAAGAGTATGTACAATGGTGGGAAGGCTGCAGTGCGTGTGGATGGTGAGTTAAGTGAATTTTTCTCTTTGAAAGTTGGGTTGAAACAGGGATGTGTCATATCTCCATGGTCGTTCAATCAGTACATGGATGGGGTAATAAAAGAGGTACAAGGTAGGGTAGTGGATGTTGGAGTGGCCCTGGTGAGAGAGGATAGTGTTTGGAAACTCCCTGTACTGTTGTTTGCAGATGATACTGTGTTGTTGAGTGAAGATGAAGGGGAGCTGCAAGGCTTGGTGGATGAGTTTGAGAGAGTGTGTAAGAAACGGAATCTAAAGGTGAATGTAGGGAAGAGTAAAGTGATGGTCTTTGAGAGAGGTGAATGTACAGCGAGGTTGGATGGTGAGAAATTGGAAAATGTGAGTATGTTTAAGTACTTGGGTAGTGTGATGAGTAAGGATGGATGTTTGGAGGGTGAAGTGCTTGAAAGGGTACAGCAGGGAAGAAAGGTTGCTGGTTCTTTGAAAGCAGTGGTAAGAAGCAGGGAAGTGAGCATGGAAGTGATAAAGTTACTACATGACAGTATTGTGATGCCAACTCTAACGTACGGAAATGAAGCTTGGACGTTGTTGGAAGGACACAAGTCAAGAGTGAAAGCAGTGGAAATGAGTTATTTAAGAGGAGCCTGTGGAGTCACATGGAGAGACAGGCTGACGAATGAGGATATAAAGGAGCTTTGTGGTGTGGATGTGATACTAAGCGTTATGAGGAACACACTGAGGTGGTTTGGCCATGTGGAGAGGATGGAGGGCGAAAGACTGACGAAGAGAGTGTATGTGAGTGAGGTGGAGGGGGAGGCCAAGGATGAGATGGAGGGATGGGGTGGAGAGGTATATTAGAGAGGGGGGTGTGAGTTGGGAGCAGGGCAGTGAAATGGCGGGGGACAGGGCGACTTGGAGGTGATTTGTTTGTGGCTACCCCAAACGGGATTGAGGCGTCTGGCAATAGATAGAATAGATAGGTAGAAGAAATCCTTGAGTCAAGGTAAACTACCTGATATTTGGAAGAAAGCAAACATTGTTCCCTTATTCAAGAAAGGGATTAGACAAAATCCACTTAACTACCGACCAGTATCACTAATCAGTGTTGTAAGCAAGGTATTAGAAAAGCTTATAAGAAAAGCTTGGGTAAATCATCTAGAAGAACAGTATGATAACAGAAAGACAGTTTGGTTTCAGAAAAGGAAAATCATGTGTTACTAATCTGTTGAGCTACTATGACAGAGTAACAGACACATTACAGGAAAGAGAAGGATGGGTGGACAGTATCTATTTAGATTTCAAGAATGCATTTGACACAGTACCACACCAAAGACTTTTATGGAAACTGTATCATCAAGGAGGAATTCGAGGCAAACTGTATTGTTGGATGCAAGATTTTCTCATGAAAAGAGGTATGAGAACATACCAAGGGGAAATTACTGATCATGGAAAGAAGTGACAAGTGGAATACCACAGGGTTCAGTGCTGGCACCAATCATGTTTTTAGTGTATATAAATGTTATAGACAGTAACACTGGAAATGAAAGCTATCTAAATATATTTGCAGATGATGCAAAAATACAATGGAGAATTACTAACACAGACTCATGTAAAGAGCTACAAGAAGAATTAAATAAACCATGAATAGAGTAATACATGGCAAATGGAATTCAATGTGGACAAGTGTCATGTCGTCAAGTTTCGTAAAAGTGGAAAAAGACCTGATTGGGATTATACATTAGGAAATAAAACCCTACACACATCAGAAAGAGAGAAGGACCTAGGTGTGATTATCAATAACAGACTATCTCCGGCTGACCACATCAGTGAGAAGGTACGGAACATGTATACACTGCTTGTCAATATGAGAATAGCATTTACATACATAAATGAAGACATGTTAAGAAAGATAATAACATCATTCATCAGACCAACCCTGGAGTATGCATCATTAGTCTGGAGTCCTCATCTCAAAAAACACATAGACAAGATTGAAAAAGTTCAAAGGGCTGCTACAAGATGGGTACCAAGCTTAAGGGACCTAAGCTACGAAGAAAGACTAAATAAACTAAATCTACCAACACTACAGGAGAGAAGGAAAAGAGGTGACATGATAATGCTATATAAATGCATATCAGGAAAGGAGAAAATAGACATAAATGATTACTTAACATATGGAGAAGCATCAGCAAGAGGACATTGCAAATAACTGCATAAAAAGAGAGGTGATAAAGAAGTAAGAAAAATTAGTTTCCCAATTAGAGCAGTTGATCAGTGGAATGTACTACCAAATGAAATAGTGTGTGCCAAAACAATTCACAAATTTAAGGATATGTACGATAAATATGGTTTAAGACACGGGACAGTACGAGCTTGACTCATTCCTGTAAAGATACAATTAGATAAGAACACACACACACACACACACACAAACATGCACAAACACACACACACACACACACACACACACACACACACACACACACACACACACACACACACACACACACAAACACACAGGATAGGATAGGATGTCTGGATGGAGGGAAGTAACAAGTGGAGTCCCTGAAGGCTTGGTGTTGGCGCCAGTAATGTTCCTGATTTACGTAAATGATATGGTAGATGGAGTGAACAGTTATGCAAGTCTGTTTGCTGATGATGTAAAGATTTTGAGGAAGGTAGAGGTTGAGGAGGATTGTAAAATACTGCAGGAGGATTTGGATAGGATACACAATTGGAGCTGGACGTGGGAAATGAAATTTAATGTAAAGAAATGTAAAATATTGGAAATGGGTAAAAGTACCAGGAGGCCATCACTGAATTATTTGTTGGGTAATGAATTAATCACAAAAAGGAGAGAAGAGAAAGATTTGGGAGTGCTGGTCCAAGATAGTTTGTCACCAGAAAAGCACATTAACAAGATAGTTGGAGAGACGTATAAACTCTTGGCTAACATAAGAGTAGCATTTCATTATATGGATGAGGATATGATGAAAAAATTGATAGTGGCCATGATCTGCCCCAGGTTAGAATATGCTGCGGTAGTGTGGTCCCCACACAAAAAGAAAGATATAAACAAGATTGAGAGAATACAAAGAACAGCAACCAAGATGGTCCCCAGTCTGACAGACCTGTCATATGGAGAGAGGCTGGAAAAACTGGATTTGCCTTCCTTAGAGGAAAGGAGAAAGAGGGGAGACATGATTGCAGTGTTCAGGACCATGGTGGGAGTAGATAAAATTGACAAAGAAGATCTGTTTGTATGGGATAAGAGAGCAAGAAGAGGACACGGAATAAAATTGAGAAAGTCAAGCTGCTTGAAGGATATCGAGAAATATAGCTTTCCTTACAGAAGTATTGACTTATGGAATAGCCTGGACAAAGAGATCGTCCAGTCTAAAAACTTAAACGAGTTCAAAGCTAAATTTGACATTGAGAAACAGCGACAGAAACCCACGAGCATAGTACATTCCGTGTATATCACAATTAGGTATATTAGGTAAATACTTAAATATTTGGAACGAGTTAGACAGAGAGGTGGTGCATGAGAAAAACATTCATGTGTGTAAAGGTAGACTTGATAAATGTGGATATGGAGACAGGACAACACGAGCATTGCTCAATTCCTGTATACTACAAATAGGTAAATACGCAAAGGGAAGGAATCACTAAATTGAAAGTAGAAGGAGAGGTCTATAAAGATCCAGCAATGCAAACTGAAATAATGATTGTGTCTCCAATCAATTTTCACTAATGAAAAGAGTTTGTGGAAGGGGAGGGAGTGACTAGAAATGTACTGGTGATAAAAGATATAAAAGTGGAGGTACAGGAAGTGTACAAATTATTGGAAACTCAAGATGTAAGGAAAGCCCCAGGACCTGATGGAATTTCTAATTGGGTAGTGAAGGAATGCAGAGAACAACTGGCAGATAAAATTTACAGTTTAATCATGTGTTCTCTGGAAGAGGGGAAAGTCCCACAAGAATGGAAGAGAGCAAATGTGGTACCAATTTATAAGGGAGTAAATAAGGAAGAACCCCTGAATTATAGACCAGTGTCTCTAACCAGCATGGTCGCAAAATTGTGCGAGAGAATCCTTAAAGACAGATGGATAAAATATCTAGAAGAGATGAATATTTTGGCCGAATGTCAGTTTGGATTCAGAAGTGGAAGGTCATGTGTTTCTAACTTGTTGAGCTTTTACTCAAGAGCGATTGACGTGGTACAGAAGAGAGATGGTTGGGTGGATTGTGTGTACTTAGGCTTAGAGAAGGCTTTGACAAGGTACCTCATAAGAAACTAATGTGGAAACTAGAATATATAGGAGGACTGAAGGGGAAACTCCTGGAATGGATGAGAGACTTTTTGAGAGACAGACAAATGAGGACAGTAATAAAGGATAGGATGTTTGGATGCAGGGAAGTAACAAGTGGAGTCCCTCAAGGCTCAGTGTTGGCGCCTGTAATGTTCCTGATTTACGTAAATGATATGGTAGATGGAGTGAACAGTTATGCAAGTCTGTTTGCTGATGATGTAAAGATCTTGAGGAAGGTAGAGGTTGAGGAGGATTGTAAAATGCTGCAGGAGGATCTGGATAGGATACATGATTGGAGCCAGAAGTGGGAAATGAAATTTAATGTAAAGAAATGTAAAATATTGGGAATGGGTAAAAGTACCAGGAAGCCATCAATGAATTATTTGTTGGGTAATGAATTTATCACTAAAATGAGAGAAGAGAAAGACTTAGGAGTACTGGTCCAAGATAGTTTGTCACCTGAAAAGCACATTAATAAGATAGTTAGAGAGACTTATAAAATCCTGACTAACAAAAGAGTAGCATTTCATTATATGGATGAGGAGTTGATGAAAACATTGATAGTGGCCATGATCCGCCCTAGGTTAGAATATGCAGCGGTAGTGTGGTCCCCACACAAAAAGAAAGATATAAACAAGATTGAGAGAATACAAAGAACAGCAACCACAATGGTCCCCAGTCTGGCAGATCTGTCATACAGAGAGAGGCTGGAAAAGCTGGATTTGCCTTCCTTAGAGGAAAGGAGATAGAGGGGAGACATGATTGCAGTGTTCAGGACCATGGTGGGAGTGGAAAAAATTGACCAAGAAGATCTGTTTTTATGGGATAAGAGAGTAACAAGAGGACACGGAATGAAATTGAAAAAGTCAAGCGTGATGGATATCAAGAAATATAGCTTTCCTTACAGAAGTATAGATTTATGGAATAGCCTGGACAAAGAGATCATCCAGTCTAAAAACTTAAACGAGTTTAAAGCTAAATTTGCCTTACCGAGAAACAGCAATGGGAACCCACGAGCATAGCATATTTAATGTGTATCTCTATCTATCTATCTATAGCCTGACGCCCTAATCCCGCAAAGGGTGGCCGCAGACAAAACGCCTCCAAGTCACTCCGTCACCCACCATTTGACTCCCCTCCCCCCAACTCACTCCCCCCTCCCTCATATACCTCTCAACTCCATCCCATCCTCGGTCTACCCCTCCCTCTCCCTCCCTCCACCTCACCTACATACATCCTCTTAGTCAGTCTTTCATTCTCCATTCTCTCCACATGTCCAAACCACCTCAGTGTATTTCTCCTAATCTTTTCAACCAAATCCACATCTACCCCACAACGTTCCTTCATTTCTTCATTCGTCAACCTGTCCCTCCACGTCACTCCACATGCTCCTCTCAAGTAACTCATTTCCACTGCTCTCACTCTTGACTTGTTCCCCTCTTGCAAGGTCCACGCCTCGCTTCCATACGTCAGGGTAGGGATCACAATACCATCATGCAGTGACTTCTTAACTTCCATACTCACCTCCCTATTTCTCATCACTGCTTTCAGTGTACCAACAACCTTTCTTCCCTGCTGTACCCTTTCACGTACTTCATCCCCCATAGTTCCATCCTTACTCATCACACTACTGTCATAAAACTCTTAACCGAGCATTAATATGCTCCCCAGAAATATTATCAATAGAGTTTTATAAGGTTCTTTGCATCATTGCACACTAAATCCTTACTGACCAGGCAAACACAGGTATCATCAAACAAAGTAAAGTTTTCATATCTATATATTCAAAACAAATATTCACATTATTTACAAACAAATAAATTACTTGTCTTTAATGTCGGGTAACTTCAAACAAACACTTCACCTCTGCCATTGTTAAAGGTACCTCAGACAATTAATAACCTCAAAGTTCGTTATTCTTATTACAAGTCAGTATACTTAAGCAGAAACTGCGTCTTAAATGCAGATTACAAGAATATCAAATAAATTTGTGTATTAACGTTAAGTTAAAGTTAATAATGAAGGAATGATTGAGTCAGGAGTCACTGGAGCACGGCCCAGGCTCGGACCACCACACACCTTCCCGCCACCGACCGTAACCTTTCTGTACCTCACTGACCACAGCCATTAACTTACTAAATAAATTGAAATCATCACTGATTCACAGCACTGCAACAATTTCTCAAATAAATTCAATTGCACTCGATTCCAAAGTAGAATCACACGGAACGGTATACAGCTGCACTAGACACTCGTGGCGGTGGTGGTTAGTCCGAGCAAGGGCAGGGCTGCCAGGTGACTGCCGACTCTAAGCTGGTGAAATCCCTCCTCACCTCCTATTGGGAAAATGAACTTAACTTTAATACCGACTCGAGAACTAATGAAACATTGATGCATGAAAATGAATCTACATATCCAACAGTCACACGCTGGCTGTGACAAACCTCCCCCGTTAAGTAAGAAAATATATTTTCTTATCAATTTATAGTCATGATATATCTGTAATTACAGGTGTTGTACCAATTAATATTAACCCATACAAATTACAATTCCCCTTAAAGTAAATTATTTCAACATGAATGAATATCACCCGGAAAATTAATATGCAAAGTATATATCAACACCATTATTCTCCTAATCTATTAAGGTAGTCAGCTCCTACATTATCAGATCCTTTAATAAATCTTATGTTCATGACATATGGCTGCAATATCAGAGCCCATCTCATTAGTCTGCCATTTAAAGTCTTAGAAGTCTGTAAGTAGGAAAGGGGCTTGTGATCAGTCTCAAGAATGAATTGCCTACCACAAAGATATACTGAAAACTTCTGAACACCCCAGACTAACGCTAAACATTCCCTTTCTATGACGGCATAATTCCTCTCACGTGGCTGCAGCTTGCGACTGGCATACGCGACTGGCCACATCCGTCCATCCCTCTCCTGCAGTAGTATGGCTCCAAGACCACTGCCTGAGGCGTCGGTGCGTAACACAAACTCCTGCTGTAGGTCGGGGAGAACAAGAACAGGTTCTGTGGAAATATGTTTTTTTAAGCGCCTGAAGCATAGTCATGTTTCTCCACTCGAGCTTATTCGGTTGAGTCATCTTGGTTAGTTCAGTCAAAGGAGATGCTATGGTTGCGTAGTGTGGGATGAATTTTCTGTAGTAGCCACTTAACCCCAAAAATGACCTCAGTCCTTTCTTAGTGGTGGGTACAGGCGCGTTGACTATCTTCTCCACCTTATCAGCCATTGGCCACGTGGTCTCTCCACTAGTTGTGTGTCCCAGATAATCTAATTTGTGCATACCAAGGTGGCACTTAGTAGGTCTTGCCGTTAATCCTGCCTTTTGAAGTCTATCCAGTACATTCCCAAGTATCTGCAGATGTTCAGTCCAGGTCTTAGACACAATTAGAATGTCATCCAAAAAGTGATGAACCCCAGAAACACCCTCAAATACTGAACGCATTAACTTGTTAAAAGTTGCTGGGGCATTAACTAATCCAAAGGCTAATACAGTGAACTGAAACAGACCCTTATCTGTGGGGAAGGCGGTATACTGTTTACTTCCCTTCTCTAAGGGCACCTGCCAATAACCACGACTGAGATCGATCTTGCTGAAAAAGTTATTACCACCAATACTTTCAAATATCTGATCTGGGTCAGTCATTGGTTCACTGTCAAACACAGTAAGGTTGTTTAATTTCCTGAAGTCAAGGCAAATTCTGTTAGAGTTATCAGGTTTCTTAACAACAACCATGGGAGTGGAGTATGGGGAGTTAGATGGTTCAATTATCTTCATCATTAACATATCATCTATTTCTTGTTTGACTTGAGCTCTTAATGCATAAGGTATCTTATAGGGTTTTGAACGGACTACTTCTTCATAAGTCAGGTTGATCTGATGCTCAATGACTGACGTTCGGCCAGGTATATCAGACATTACGTCATCATATTTAAGTAATAAGTCATTTACTTCCTGCTGTTGATTTGAAGTCAGGTCCTGGCTGATGTGCACGTTCTTCCAAGTTTCCTTCCTATCCAGGCTCAGTAGTATCAGCTTGTGTAGGTCGGCATCCTCCTCACATTCCACTACAGCTGCAGAACACACCGCTGCACTGACCTTGGAATCATCAGGCCTAGAGACATACCTCATCAACATGTTAGCATGAAATGTCTTGCTCTTGCCATTTATGGTAATTATGTAATCCATTCCACCCTTCAGTGCCACAACTTTGTAAGGTCCTCTCCACTGCAGTAAGAGTTTGTTGTGGGCAGTTGGCAATAAGAGCAATACCTGATCTCCTACCTAAAATTTCTTATCTTTAGCTTTCTTGTCATAGTAGTACTTATATCTGGCTTGTGACTTCCTTAAGTTCTCATGAGCAAGCTGGTAAGTCTCTTCTAACTTCTCCCTCAATTCAAAAACATATAGATATGTGGTGCGAACTTCTCCCTCCTTTTCTCTATCCCACAGTTCCCTCAGAATACTGGTTGGTCCCCTGACTGTCCTTCCATATAACAGTTCAAAGGGTGAGAAACCAAGGGTTACCTGGGGCGCCTCACGGTACGCGAATAACACTGCCGGCAGGTACCTGTCCCAGGATGAGGGCTGTTCGGCACACATCATCTTGAGCATACTCTTCACGGTCCCGTTGAATTTTTCCACCAGGCCGTTTCCCATTGCGTGGTATGGTGTCGTAGGAAGGTGCTTGATCGACAGTAGACGTCGAACCTCATCCATCATTCCTGAGGTGAACTGCGACCCTCTATCTGAAACCAGTTCTTCAGGCACTCCCACTCTGGAAAACATGGTCATTAAGGCTTCTGCTACTTGTTCAGTATCGATGTTGGGTAATGCTGTGGCTTCAGGATAACGGGTAGCATAGTCTACCAGCGTTAAAATATATTTGTTCCCGTTCTCACTCCTAGGCTGTATGGGTCCTATAATATCTACGGCCACACGCTTGAACGGTACATCAATAATGGGCACTTCTCCTAATGGTACTTTCCCAACCTTACCCTTAGGTATAGTCTTTTGGCATATATCACATGACTGACAGTGTCGACGAACATCTTCTCCCATTCCTGGCCAGGTAAAATCTTGCTGAAGTCTTCCTAAAGTCTTACTAGCCCCAAGATGTCCTCCAAACATGCATTCGTGTCCTACTTTCATTACTGCACTTCTTACTTTAGCGGGCAAGACTAGTTGTTTGAATTCTCGTTCATCACCATAATATATCTTATATAAGAGTCCATTTTCCATAATTACCTTTGCCTTACCCTTCTTGTCTAACCACTTTCCGTCCTGGGCCTTCTCAAACCATCGCTTCAGGGTGACATCCTCTTCCTGTGCCTTCTTCATGTCGGCTGGAGTCATCCGTAGCTGGTCTGTTAGGTCAAAACTTCGTAGTGTCTGTCGTGGTCGGGGGGTGTGCTTCGCTGCTGCCCTGGTCACCACAGCACTGACAACCTTTTCCTTAAAAGGATCATTATCAACGAGCGGTGTAGCATCTGCAATGTTGCCAATTATGAGGTCATATATAGGAGTCTCCATTCACACAGCGACAGCTCTACCAGAATAGTAAGGGGAGACTATGGTGATTTCAGCTAAGGGATACTTGCACACTTGGGAGTCTATCAGCTTAACTAAACAATGTTTCCCTGTTAAGCACTCCCGTGGTACTAAGCTTTTCCTCACTACCACTGTACTACAGCCTGTGTCTCGTAGTACCTCCACCTCCTTACCACACATAGTACCTCGTGTAGTTGGCATGGCTGCTAGTGCACTCACCACCTCTACAACATGTCCACAGCCCAATACTTCTGCATGCGCACATACATCCCTCTTTTTCTCTTTACTATCATTATATCTTGATTTGGTAGGGCAATCATAGGATTTATGGCCAACTTTGTTGCACTTATAACATTGCACCCCCTTACCAAAAGTTGTAGTGTAAGCAGACTTTCCTGCTCGTTTGAAGTCGCCGTCGTCCTTGGTTGCTTCCTGACCTTTGTGGGTGTGCTGGCTATTGGTCCGGGCGTTCTGGTACAATCCTCCGTGGGCGTTGGCATACCTCTCTGCCTTCTCTCTCATGTCATCGAAAGAAAGAGGCATTTTCTCACGAATATACATTTGTAAAGGTTTACCACACATTTTCAGAAATTGCTCCCTGATAAATAAGTTCGTTACACTCTCATAAGTCTTTTCACAGTGCTTTGATAGTTCAATCCACCGGTTAAGGAAGTTACGCAGGCGAGTTAAGTACTGAGCCACATTTTCACCACGTTGTGGACGAGCTGAACGAAACTTCTGTCTAAAACCTTCCTCTGTACATTCAAACCGAAGCAGTAATGCCTTTTTAACCTTCTCATAATCCCCCACCTCATCTTGACCTAAACGAGAGTACACTTCTAAGGCAATTCCTTTTAAGTATGAA
This sequence comes from Coenobita brevimanus, assembly GCF_032717465.1. Classification (NCBI taxonomy): domain Eukaryota; kingdom Metazoa; phylum Arthropoda; class Malacostraca; order Decapoda; family Coenobitidae; genus Coenobita; species Coenobita brevimanus. The sequence continues at coordinate 14,804,598 of NC_137035.1, read as the reverse complement.
CCCATAAGGACCGCCCATGATTCTTTTGGCCAACCGGCAGTCTTCGCAAACAACTCAAACCGGCGCAGATAGGCGTCTATATCGTCGTTTTCATCATTGAACACTGGTAACTGCGGACCTTTCGCTCGAACACCAGGTGGTGCTGTATTAACAATAGAGTCATGCCTATTCATTACCTGTAGTCTAGCATACTCGAGTTGGAATTGTCTATCCTTTTCACGTTCACTGGCCTCTCGTTCACGTTCTTTACGTTCATGTTTACGTTCCCGCTCACGTTCGCGTTCCTGATGTTCACGTTCCTGTTTCTGCCATTCACGTTCGCGCTCCTCACGCTCCTGGATTTCTTTTGCGTGTGCAATTTCTCGTTCACGTGCTTCATGTTCACGCTGTCGATCTTCACGTTCACGTTGTCGATCTTCACGTTCACGTGCTTGTTCTTCACGTATAAACGCGTGTAGTTGATGACCCTCATAACCTAATTCACGACCTAAATCAAGTAATTCTTTTGTAGACATAGTAAATAACAAATACTAAATTAGAACAACCAAAATAATACCTGCGTAAGCCTGGTCCTGTCACGGTCGCCAAATTGTCATAAAACTCTTAACCGAGCATTAATATGCTCCCCAGAAATATTATCAATAGAGTTTTATAAGGTTCTTTGCATCATTGCACACTAAATCCTTACTGACCAGGCAAACACAGGTATCATCAAACAAAGTAAAGTTTTCATATCTATATATTCAAAACAAATATTCACAATATTTACAAACAAATAAATTACTTGTCTTTAATGTCGGGTAACTTCAAACAAGCACTTCACCTCTGCCATTGTTAAAGGTACCTCAGACAATTAATAACCTCAAAGTTCGTTATTCTTATTACAAGTCAGTATACTTAAGCAGAAACTGCGTCTTAAATGCAGATTACAAGAATATCAAATAAATTTGTATATTAACGTTAAGTTAAAGTTAATAATGAAGGAATGATTGAGTCGGGAGTCACTGGAGCACGGCCCAGGCTCGGACCACCACACACCTTCCCGCCACCGACCATAACCTTTCTGTTCCTCACTGACCGCAGCCATTAACTTACTAAATAAATTGAAATCATCACTGATTCACAGCACTGCAACAATTTCTCAAATAAATTCAATTGCACTCGATTCCAAAGTAGAATCACACGGAACGGTATACAGCTGCACTAGACACTCGTGGCGTTGGTGGTTAGTCCGAGCAAGGGCAGGGCTGCCAGGTGACTGCCGACTCTAAGCTGGTGAAATCCCTCCTCACCTCCTATTGGGAAAATGAACTTAACTTTAATACCGACTCGAGAACTAATGAAACATTGATGCATGAAAATGAATCTACATATCCAACAGTCACACGCTGGCTGTGACAACTACCCAAGTACTTGAATGCACTCACATTCTCCATATCCTCACCATCCAACCTCACTGCACACCCTGTGACTTCATTCCTCTCAAACACCATAACTTTACTTTTGTTTACATTAACTTTCAGCTTCCTCCTCCTACACACTGTCCCAAATTCATTCACCAAACCTTGCATCTCCCATTCATCTTCACTCAACAATACTGTATCATCAGCAAACAGCAACACCGGAAGCTTTCAAATCTCACCCTCATTCATTAGGGCCACCCCCACATCCACTGCCCTACCTTGCACCTCCTGTACAACCCCATCCATATATATATTAAACAGCCATGGAGACATCACACACCCCTGTTTCAGTCCCACATTGAGATCAAAGCACTCACTCAGCTCACCATCCACTCGCACCGTAGCCCTAGCTCCCTCGTACATACTCTTCACAGCACTCAACAATTTCCCCTCCACTCCATATATTCTTAATACCTTCCACATACCTTGCCTATCTATTCTGTCATAAGCTTTCTCCAAGTCCATGAAGGCAGCATACACTTTCCTTTCCTTCTCTAGATACTTCTCCACTAAACATCTTAGAACAAATATCTGATCTACACACCCTTTTCCCTTCCTAAATCCCCCTTGTTCTTCTCCAACTAGCTCCTCTGTCATATGCCCAACCCTATCAGTGAGGATTATACCATATATTTTACCAGTCACACTAAGAAGGCAAATACCCCTATGGTTACCACATACTTCTCTCTCCCCTTTTCTTTTGTACAGAGGTACAATTATACCTGATTTCCAGTCCTCTGGAACCCTTCCCTCTTCCCAGGCCAATCTACACAACTTCCATATCCACTCCACAACAATCTTACCCCCATATCTAAGCATTTCACCACACACTCCATCAATTCCTGGGGCCTTTCCCAGCTTAATCTTCTTCATCGCTTCCACTACTTCCGACCTACTGATCTCTTCCTCCCTCCTCTCATCTCTTCTTCTCCCAGCCATTCCCCAACCACTTATACTCACACTGCTCTCACTCTCTACATTCAACAAATCCTGAAAGTGCTCCTTCCATCTCCTCAATTTCTCTCTCTTCTCCACCAACAATCTATTATTCGTATCTTTCACTCCCCTACTATTTCCCCTTTCACACTGCCTTACTTTCTTTACCTCCTTCCAAAACAATTTCTTACTCTCCCTCCATTTCACACTCAGATTCCTCCCAAACTCTTCATCCACTTTGTTCTTACTCTCCTTCACCAGTCTCTTAACCTCCCTTCTCCTGCTCACATATACCTCTCTCTTCTCTCTCTCATCTTCTCCCCTACCTCTACTCGCCAACCATTCACCATATGCCTTCTTCTTTTGTTCCACAGCTCGTTTCACCTCATCATTCCACCATGCTGTCCCTTGCACACCCTTGCATCTCCTCCTCACTCCACAAACCGCCTCACACGCTGTGCTTATGTCTTCCGTGAATATCTTACGTCTTCCACCCCTTCCATCTGCTCTAGCTCATACCTTCCCAATCTTTCTTCCACTATGCTCTTATACTCTGTCCTTTTCTCACTATCTTGCAATTTCTCCACTCTTCTCACAGGAGCTGTTTCCTCCTGTCTTCCCCTTTGTCTCCTCAACCACTTTCTTTGCAGCTCTACCTTGGCCATCACTAAGTGATGGTCCGAGACTCCATTCCCCCACCCTCTCCACACCCTTGCATCCAACACTTGTCTTCTCATTCGCTCATCCACACACACGTAGTCTATCATTGCCTTTCGTTCAACAAGTTCACCATCCATCCTCCTCATTACTCCCCATGTATACTGGTGGATCATCTTATGATGAAAGTAGGTGTTGGCTATTGCCAACCCCTTACCAGCACAGATGTCCACCAAAGCACTACCATTCCCATCTACTTCAGCTGGCACACCCCAATGACCAACCACTCCATCCACTCGTACATTCCCAACTTTGCCATTCATGTCTCCAATCAACAGCACTCTCTCGCTCCTCTCAAACTTATCCATACATGCTTCTACTCTCGCCCAAAACTCATCTTTCACTCTTGCCACTCGATCCTCTGTTGGAGCATACACACATACAATCGCCCATGCTTGTATCTCAATTAGGTATATTGGGTAAATACATAAGTATTTGGAACGACTCAGACAAAAAGGTGGTGCAGGAGAAAAACGTTCATGTGTGTAAAACTAAACTAGATAAATGTGGATATGGAGACAGGACATCACGAGCATCGCTCAATTCCTGTATACTACAAATAGGTAAATACACACACACACACACACACACACACACACACACACACACACACACACACACACACACACACACACACCTGAGGAGCTCATCTTCATTTTTCATAAATGCAACCTTCTCTCTCTCTCTCAAGATTCTGTAGGAGTGAATAATCTTGTCAGTGCAAAGTATGCCTTTACTGTGATATAAGTACTATAAAATAAATAAAACATTGGAACATATTTAAAGAGAACACCTGCAGTCGGCTGGCTGGCCCGTGTGAGGCAACTCCTTTTAAGTCTGGGTCTGCATACTATAGTCCTTCTAAAATCTCGAGATCGTTTGGGCATTGTCCCTCACAGGAATTCCCCTACCCGCGACGTTGCCAAACTTAATACTGGGCAAATTATTGGATTACAGACTAAGCTTAACCCCTTGGGTGCTACAAGCATCTGAGAAGGACAGGTCGACAGACTGCTACAAACCTCTCAGAAGGCTCTTAACAAATGTTAACGGAAAATAGCAGCACCAGGGCATGACTTAGCTCAGAGCTCTCAGCAGCTTAGGGGTTAAGGGTCAACCCTCACTCCCAGCTCTCTCTCTCTCTCTCTCTCTCTCTCTCTCTCTCTCTGCATATAAAATTACATTTTTTGTAGATTTCTATAAAAAGTACAGTATATACAACTTTAAGAATTATTAGAATGTGAGGAAAAGCCACCTGACTCTCTCTCTCTCTCTCTCTCTCTCTCTCTGCATAAGAAATTTTATGGAGATTTATTTTTATAAAAAGTCTATACGGTTCTATAAAAAGTCTGTATGAGTAGCAGGGGTAGGAGCTTCCATCTTTGATAACAGTCAGAGAGGAAGTGACCTGTGGATTGACACCTGACCCACCCTCACTGACTCACGTACAAGCGTGACAACATTGGAAAGCAACGTTGTCAAGTGTTGAAGTACTTATAAAAAGTCATTGTTATTATTAAAAACAATAGACATTTCTTACACTATATAGCCTTATTAGAGAATTATATATATATATATATATACTGTATATCTATCTATCTATCTATCTATCTATTGCCAGACGCCTCAATCCCGTTTGGGGTGGCCACAAACAAATCACCTCCAAGTCGCCCTGTCCCCTGCCATTTCACTGCCCTGCTCCCAACTCACACCCTCCTCTCTCATATACCTCTCCACCCCATCCCTCCATCTCATCCTCGGCCTTCCCCTCCCTCTTCCCCCCTCCACCTCACTCACATACACTCTCTTCGTCAGTCTTTCACCCTCCATCCTCTCCACATGGCCAAACCACCTCAGTGTGTTCCTCATAACGCTTCCTGTCACATCCACATCCACACCACAACGCTCCTTTATATCCTCATTCGTCAGCCTGTCTTTCCACGTGACTCCACAGGCTCCTCTTAAAAAACTCATTTCCACTGCTCTCACTCTTGACTTGTGTCCTTCCAACAATGTCCAAGCTTCACTTCCGTACGTTAGAGTTGGTATCACAATACTGTCATGTAGTAACTTTTTCACTTCCATGCTCACTTCCCTGTTTCTTATCACTGCTTTCAAAGAACCAGCAACCTTTCTTCCCTGCTGTACCCTTTCATGCACTTCACCCTCCAAACCTCCATCCTTACTCATCACACTACCCAAGTACTTAAACGTACTCACATTTTCCAATTCCTCACCATCCAACCTCGCTGTACATTCACTAACTTCACCTCTCTCAAAGACCATAACTTTACTCTTTCCTACATTCACCTTTAGATTCCGTTTCTTACACACTCTCTCAAACTCATCCACCAAGCCTTGCAACTCCCCTTCGTCTTCACTCAACAACACAGTATCATTTGCAAACAACAGTACAGGGAGTTTCCAAACACTATCCTCTCTCACCAGGGCCACTCCAACATCCACTACCCTACCTTGTACCTCTTTTATTACCCCATCCATGTACAGATTGAACAGCCATGGAGACATGACACATCCCTGTTTCAAACCAACTTTCAAAGAGAAAACTTCACTTAGTTCACCATCCACACGCACTGCAGCCTTCGCACCATCGTACATACTCTTCACAGCATTCAGCAACTTCCCATCTACTCCATATATTCTTAACACTTTCCACAGTCCTTGTCTATCCACCCTGTCATATGCTTTCTCCAGATCCATGAAAGCCGCATACAACTTCTTTCCCTTCTCTAGAAACTTTTCCACTAAAGATCTAAGAATGAATATCTGATCTACACAACCTCTTCTCTTCCTAAAGCCTCCCTGTTCTTCTCCAACTAATTTCTCTGTTCTTTCTCTAACTCTGTCTATAAGTATCCTACCATACACTTTTCCTATTATACTAAGAAGACAAATGCCCCTATGATTACCACACACTTCTTTTTCCCCTTTTCCTTTGTACAAGGGAATAATTATACCTGACTTCCAATCCTCCGGGACTCTACCTTCCTCCCAGGCCAATCTGCACATCTTCCACATCCATTCTACTACTATCTCTCCCCCATGCTTCAGCATTTCACCACACACTCCATCAATTCCTGGGGCTTTCCCCGATTTAACTTTCTTCATTGCTTCCACAACTTCTATCCTACTGATTTCTTCCTGTCTTCTCACCTCCCTCCTTCTCCCAGCCATTCCCCAGCCACTTATACTCGCATTACTTCCATCCTGCAGTATATATATATATATATATATATATATATATATATATATAAACAGTAATCCTCATGATATCCGGATGCCCAATTTCTGGACATCCCCATTACCGGACATTTTCATTCCGGGATCCAGTATTCCCAAAATGGGCCAAAAACCGCTAAAAATTCGAAAAAAATCCGACGTTTTCCCGCCCTTAATTTGAAGTTGGCGTGCGTGGCACGGGCCACCTGTGTTGTGGTGCGTCATTCTGCCAACGTCCGCTAGAGCGCCCCTGCATCCTCCCCACTTAACGCCCGTCTCTCATTGTGTGTGCACACTCGTCGTCATGGCCACCCACGTGCTCGCTTTTGTGGTGGTGCCTTACCTGCTGCAGGCTCTCCTGCTGCTCTCGTGCCTCTTCTTCGTGTGTGTGATGATATCCCCGCCACCTGAGAAGAGGAAGAGAGTAGTTTTGACTCTGGAGAAGAAGAGGTAGATATTGGACAAGGTGTATGCGTGATGGTCTTCCTCATGCATCCTTCGTGAATTCAACCTGGCCCGATCTACTTTGTTTGATATCAAGAGATCCCGAGACAAACTCATGCAGTACACGGCTGACTTCTCGTCGAAAAGGAAACACTACGTGGAGAGGAAGGTGATGTGTACTCCCTAGTATGCAGATGTCGGCCGCTCCACGTTGAGTTGGTATCGACAGCAACGTGCTGCTGGTGTGCTGGTGCGTGGCACGGAGCTGAAGGCTGCTGCTGAGAAGTTCGCAAGGCTTCACGACGCCCTAGACTTCAAGGCATCCGAAGGTTGGCTCTTTGCATTCAAGTTGCGACATGGCCTTACCAAACATAAGTCTTATGGCGGAGCTTTGGACGCCAACGAGGATGGAGTAGACGAGCTTTGGCATAAGATGAAGTGCTTGATCGACAGGGTGGGCCTCACTCTCGGTCAAGTCTACAACGCTGACGAAACTGGCTTATTCTGTCACTTCGCCTACGAACACTCTAGCCGAGGAGACGGAGAAGAGTGTACCTGGCCGCAAGCTCTACTAGCAATGGATATCTGCTTTGTGTTGTGCCAATGCTAATGGTATGCACTGGCTCAAGCCCGTTATTGTTGGCCGTGCAAAGCAGCCTCGGTATCTTCTTGGGATGATGGATGTCCTTCCTGTCGTTTGGTACCATTCCTTGAAGGCATGGTTCACTGCCCAGATCTTCAAAGACTGGTTCCACTGCCATTTCGTCAAGGAGGTCATCCATTACCAGACGGAGAAACTGGGAATCCCACGCGACCAGATAAAGGCCCTCCTCCTCGACAATGCACCTGCTCACCTGTGCGACAAGGACTTGGTGGCTGAGAATGGCCGCATTAGGTGCATGTTTCTGCCACCTAACACTACTGCTCTCATCCAACCAATGGACTAAAGAGTGAGCATGGCAACGAGGAGGCTGTACCGTCGGAAGTGCCTGGACAAGGTGATGGTTGTTCTCGAGGACGAGGACAAGCGCAGGGAGGGACGGGACACGCGAGGGCAGCGGACTTTGGAAAACCTTTGCCGCTACAACATCAAGTCTGCCATTTACAACTGGGCTAGTGCATGGAAGGAAATCCCTGTCAAGACTCTAGAAAATGGTTGGTCTCGTCTGCTTCTCAGAACGGATGTGGAGCACAATTTCCTAGGTTTTGACATGGATGACTTCCATGCACGTCTACGTGCACATGGGGACGATGTTGATGTGGACGAAGTACGTGAGTGGTTGGATGACAACGAGGGCGATCCTTGGTACCAGACCTTGTCTGATATTGAGATCGCATCTTCAGTTGTAGGTGTCAGTACCCAGCTTGAAGATTCCGACGAGGACGGCGATGATGATGCGGACTCCTCTCACCGTGACACTACTCCAGCCATCCCCAAGCTGAACGCACTCCGGGAACACCTAGAGTTCGTTCTCGACTACCTGGAGCACCCGGACTGCGACAGGGAGATGGGGCCCTTGAGACTTGTGGAGGAAGTGCGCTCTTTCAGGCAGTGCATCATTAATCGTCAAAATCGTTGTTCCTTGCGTTAATCAACCATTGACAGCTTTTTCAGGCCTGTGACCCCCACTGTGCCCAGCCTTGGCTCCTCTCCATTGCCTCCCGAAGACAGGCCCTCATGCTCCAAGCCAAAGTCCAGCACGTCAGGCACAGTGGAGTCACCACTTGATTTGAGTTTGCGCCTCTATTCAGAGTCGTCTGCAGTGGGTACGCCATCACCACAACCCAGCGACACACCCCTAGGCCACCTGCCAGCGATACTGTCAGACTCTGACAGTGATTAAACGCCAAGAACTTCTCCACTAGACCACACGGGAATTTACAGTGTTGCGCAGTGAAAAAAAACAGTGCATAGTGTTAAGGAATTTGAATTCTGAGTGAAAAGACAAAGATTTAATTGACTCTCAGTGTAACATAAATTAACTAGAGTGTGTTATGTTTAGAAAATGGTTTTATGAGTGGAAAGACTTTAAGTGCAGAGTGCAACACATATTTCATTAAGGTACATTGGAGCGCAAGTAAGACAAGAGTGCGCAGTGTTAAGAGAATGGAATTCTGAGTGTAAATGACTAAGTTCAGTGCAAGACTTCATGAACAGTGTACTGCAAGTGCTTCAGGAATTCCTTTTTACTGTCAGAGTCTGAGAGGAGGTGGGTTATTCATCGAGATGGCCAGGGACTTGCTATAAGTACCCAGAATGTTTCATATTGTACTGTATTTTCCATACTTACCTCTGACACCTCATTTCACTCTTTTATGTCCCTTATTGGTGTGAAGAGGGTCTTAGGTGCTATGCATTTGCAGTAGGGAGGTGTTTTTCTGAGTTAGACTTGGTTAGGGTCCATAACTACCAGTTCAGGAGCCAGGGACTTGTTGTAAGTACCCAGAATATTTAATATTGTATAAACTCACCTCTAAAACCTCATTTTATGCTTCTTTTGCATTTATTTCAGTCTTTTATGTCTCTTATTGGTTTCATTTGGGTCTTAAATAGGTGCAGTCATGTCCAGAGGGAGTTGTATAGGTGTTTTTCTGAGTTCGGGTCCATGAGTACAAGTCCAGGAGTCTGGGGCCCACTTTCCGGACGTGCCTTTGGCTCTATTACATTGGAGATTGGGGGGATTATTGTATATACAGTATATATATATATATATATATATATATATATATATAGTAATCCCTCTAATATCTGAACGCCTAATATCCGAACATCCCTGCTAACCGGACATAATCGTCCCAGGATCCAATATTCCCAAAATGGTCCGAAAACCGCAAAAAAATCGGGAAAAAAAAAAAAAAAGAATTTTTCCCACCTGTAACTTGAACTTGGCGTGCGGGGCGCGGGACAGCTTTGTTGTGGCATGTCATTCCTCCAACATCCGCTAGAGCGCCTCTGCATCCTCCCCACTTTCCGCCTGTCTTTCGTCGCGAGTGCACGCTCGTCATCATGGTTGCCCACGTGCTCGCTTTTGTGGTGGTACCTTACCTGCTGCAGGCACTCCTGCTGCTCTCGTGCCTCTCCTTCGTGTGTGTGATGACGGCCCTGCCGCCTGAGAAGAGGAAGAGAGTGGTGTTGACTCTGGAGAAGAAACGGGAGATATTGGAGAAAGTACATGCGGGGTGGTCTTCTTCCCGCATCCTCCGCGAGTTCAACCTGGCCCTATCTACTTTGTTTGATATTAAGAGATCCCGAGACAAATTCATGCAGTACACGGCTGACTTCTCGTCGAGAAGCAAACGCAACGTGGAGAGGAAGGTGATGTTTACTCCCAAGTTTGCTGAAGTCGACCGCTCCACGTTGAGTTGGTATCGACAGCAACATGCTGCTGGTGTGATGGTACATGGTACGGAGCTGAATGCTGCTGCTGAGAAGTTTGCCAGGCTTCACGACGCGCTAGACTTCAAGGCATCCGAGGGTTTGCTCTTCGCATTCAAGTTATGGCATGGCATTACCAACCGTAAAGCTTATGGCGACGCTTTGGACACTAACGAGGATGGAGTTGACGAGTTTCGGCACAAGGTGAAGGGCTTGATCGACAGGGAGGGCCTCACTCTCGGTCAAGTCTACAACGCTGACGAAACTGGTTTATTCTATCACTCTTTGCCAACGAACACTCTAGCCGAGGAGATGGAGAAGCGGGAGAAGCGTGTACCTGGCCTCAAGCTCTCCAAGGCATGCACCGGCTCAAGCCCATTATTGTTGGCCGTGCAAAGCAGCCTCGTTGTCTTTGTGGGGTGATGGATGTCCTTCCTGTCGTCTGGTACCATTCTTTGAAGGCATGGTTTACAGCCCAGATCTTCAAAGACTGGTTCCACCGCCACTTCGTCAAGGAGGTCATACATTACCAGTCGGAGACACTGGGAATCCCACGCGACCAGGTAAAGGCCCCCCTCCTCCTCGACAATGCACCTGCCCACCCATGCGACAAGGACTTGGTGGCTGAGAATGGCCGCATTAGGTGCATGTTTCTGCCACCTAATACGACTGCTCTCATCCAACCAATGGACCAAGGAGTGATCGTGGCAACGAAGAGGCTGTACCAAAGGAAGTTCCTGGATGAGGTGATGGTTGTTCTCGAGGACGAGGACAAGCGCAGGGAGAGACGGGACACGCGAGGCCAGCGGACTTTGGAAAACCTTCGCTGCTACAACATCAAGTCTGCAATATACAACTGGGCCAGTGCATGGAAGGAAATCCCTGTCAAGACTCTAGAAAATGGTTGGTCTCGTCTGCTTCTCGGAACGGATGTGGAGTACGATTTCCTAGGTTTTGACATGGATGACTTCCATGCACATCTACGTACGCATGGAGACGATGTTGATGTGGACGATGTACGTGAGTGGTTGGATGACAATGAGGGCGATTCTGGGTATCAGACCTTGTCTGATATCGAGATCTCATCTTCAGTTGCAGGTGTCAGTACCCAGCTTGAAGATGGCGACGATGATGCGGACTCCTCTCAGCATGACACAACTCCAGCCATCCCCAAGCTGAGCGCACTCCGGGAACACCTAGAGTTCGTTCTCGACTACATGGAACACCTGGACTGCGACAGGGAGATGGGGCCCTTGGGACGTGTGGAGGAAGTGTGTGCTTTCAGGAAGCGCATCATCAGTCGTCAGAATCATTGTTCCTTGCGTCAATCAACGATTGACAGTTTTTTCAGGCCCGTGACCCCTGCTGTGCCCATACCTGGCTCCACTCCGTTGCCTCCCCAAGACAGGCCCTCATGCTCCGAGCCACAGCCCAGCACATCAGCCACGATGGAGTCGTCGCTTGACGTGAGTTTGCGTCTGTCTTCAGAGTTGTCTGCAGTGGGTACGCCGTCACCACAATCCGGCGATGCACCCCTAGGTCACCTGCCAGTGATACTCTCGGACTCTGACAGTGAATAGACGCCAAGAACTTCTATACTAGGCCACACGGGAATTTACAGTGTTGTGCAGTGAAAAATCAGTGCATTGTGTTAAGGATTTACAGTTGTGAGTGAAAAGACAATTTTTGAACTAAATTTATTGTAAATAGACTTGTGTGTTTTTGCTTTTGAAAATGGTTATAAGAGTGGAAAAAGTTAAAGTGCAGAGTGCAACACTTTTAAGTTACAATGGAGCATAAGTTAGACAAGAGTGCGCAGTGTGAAGAGAATGGACTTCTGAGTGCGAATGACTAAGTTCAGTGCAAGACTTCATGAACAGTGTACTGCTAGTGCTTCAGGAAATCCTTCTTACTGTCAGAGTCCGAGAGGAGGCGGTTATTCATCGAGATGGCCATGGACTTGCTGTAAGTAGGCAGAATGTTTCATACTGTACTCTACTGTATTTTCCATATTATACTTACCTCAGACACCTCAATTCATTCTTTTATGTCCCTTATTGGTGTCAGTATGCTGTGTCTTAGGTGCTATGCATGTGCAGTAGGAAGGTGTTTTTCTGAGTTAGGCTAGGTTAGGGTCCATAAGTACTAGCCCAGGAGCCAGGGACTTGTAAGTACCCAGAATGTTGAATATTGTATGAACCTACCTCAAAAACCTCATTTTATGCTTCTTTTGCATTTATTTAAGTCTTTTATGTCCCTTATTGGTGTGATTTGGGTCTTAAATAGGTGCTATGCATATCCAGAGGGAGTTGTATAGGTGTTTTTCTGAGTTAGGGTCCATAAGTACAAGTCCATAAGCTGGGACTCAATATCCGGACAGGACCACTATCCGGACCTGCCTATGGCTCTATTACATCGGATATTGGAGGGATTACTATATATATATATATATATATATATATATATATATATACTATAAATAAATTTCATTTAGAAGTAGTAAATAACTGACATGAGACAGAGAGGTGTGTGTTGGTACAGATTCGGCAGTGCAGCGGGTGGGTGAATTCCCTTGAGGGACAATGCCCAAACGATCTCGATATTTTAGAAAGACTATAGAGGGAGAAGACAGAAAAAGAGAGAGATGAGGAGTGACCATTTGTCCCCTGGGAATGACCATGCTCTCTCTCTCTCTCTCTCTCTCTCTCTCTCTCTCTCTCTCTCTCTCTCTCTCTCTCAGGGTTGTATAGGAGTGAATAATAATGTCAGTGCAAGGTATCCCTTGACTTTGATTTAAGTATTATAAAATAAATAAAACATTGGAACTATTTAAAGAGAACAACTGCAGGAAGTCCTCTCGAGACGTCAGCTAGTGGAACTGTCGTTATTTCCCTGCGGGCCAATTAACGTCCACCTTCATACTTGCCTACACCCTTCTGCCACAATTTTCACCAAAGATTCCACTCTATTTCTCCTCATCTTTACTTTCCAGTTCAGAGCATGCCATTAGTCATGATGATAATTGCACACACACACACACACACACACACACACACATACTGTTACAGTATATATATATATATATATATATATATATATACTGTATATATAATATGTATATGACAGTATTGTGATACCAACTCTAACGTACGGAAGTGAAGCTTGGACGTTGTTGGAAGGACACAAGTCAAGAGTGAGAGCAGTGGAAATGAGTTATTTAAGAGGAGCCTGTGGAGTCACGTGGAGAGACAGGCTGACGAATGAGGATATAAAGGAGCGTTGTGGTGTTGATGTGGATGTGATAGGAAATGTTATGAGGAACATACTGAGGTGGTTTGGCCATGTGGAGAGGATGGAGGGTGAAAAACTGATGAAGAGAGTGTATGTGAGTGAGGTGGAGGGGGGAAGAGGGAGGGGGAGGCCGAGGATGAGATGGAGGGATGGGGTGGAGAGGTATATGAGAGAGGGGGGTGTGAGTTGGGAGCAGGGCAGTGAAATGGCGGGGGACAGGGCGACTTGGAGGCGATTTGTTTGTGGCCACCCCAAACGGGATTGAGGCGTCTGGCAATAGATAGATTGATATATATATATATGAGAAAGAGAGAATGGTAGATGGGGGAGGGAGGAGGGAGAGAAGAAAGGAGGGATGCAAGAGTTTTAAGAGAGAGAGAGAGAGAGAGAGAGAGAAACGGTAGATAGGGGAGGGAGGAGGGAGAGAAGAAAGGAGGGAAGCAAGGGTTTAGAGAGAAAGAGAGGTGATGAGTGACCACTTGTCCCCTGGGAATGACCAGCCTTCCAGGGTCATATGGCTGGACAGAGAGGAGGTGGAGGAAGAAAGGGAATAAGGGGGTACAGCTCATATGGACGACGATTTAGTGGTAAAATCGAAAAGGAAAAAGAAACCATGAGCCCAGCCCCCATGTGTCCAGCTTTCAGTGTCCATGATTGTACATTTAGGTTGGGTATGGGTAGGGTATTGGGAGGTAGGATATTGCTCCATATCTGGATTTCATCCATACCTGGATACACTAATGGCCCTGTTTTGTTGGATAATCGAGAGATTACTGTATACCCTAGTTATTATCAGTACCAGCCAACAAGAAATCAATTAGTCTTCTTTATGTTTCTGGGATGTGATTCAAAATATAAGTCAGTCTTACTATATGATCAGTCATTATGCAGTTGTTCATTTGTATGCTCATAACATTTTAGCACCTTTTTTCTTTTTATGCAATTGCCGTTTTCATATATATGACTGCTACAGCCTTTGCGAAGCGCCATTTTTCCATATATGGTCTCTGATTTTGCGTATACAATTGCTAGAGTCCATGATTTTGATAATTTGATATACAATTGACAGTAATCTGATTGGTGTTCTAGGATCCAAAGTCGATCATTTAGTGAAGTTGGCCTGTATCACATTATCACAATATTTTTGTACAGCTGGTATATAAACTGGGTGATAGTGGAGTGGACAAATCAGCTTCATAAGCAACAATGAAACTTGAGAAGGCAATTTTTTTCAAAGTTATAATGGTTTAGTACCTTTACCCCTTCAGTCTCAAGACATCTATTTTTTAGAATGCAGCATTTTCATTACATCCATACAGTGCCTTTCTGCTTGTGAGAGACTTTAAGAACTAGTGTTTAGATTTAGCCTACATAGTGCCACTGCTACTGTAGGTTAGTTCTTTTCCAAGCTGAATGATATCTGATGGAACCAGGAATAAACTAATGTGTTATATTATGGAAGTGAAGGGATGGAAATAGTTGTTTATAGCAACGGCTTACTGTAGTTCAATAACTTGCTACATTTGTCCATGTTCCATGATCTCTTTTGATTATTACAGTAATTCTCCTTCTGTATCAATATACATTGATATCTTCTGAATATTGGAAAGGAAAGAAAAGGGATCTGTACTTTGTTTTTGTTGACATGGAGAAGGCCTTTGACTGAGCCCCTAGGGAGATGGTGAAGTGGGGAATGAGAAAGCTTGGGATCGAGGAGTGGCTGGTTAGGGTGGTTATGGCTGTGTATGTGGGTGCTCACACCTAGGTAAGAGTGAATGGAAATTTGAGTGATGAGTTTTCTGTGAATGTTGGTATGCATCAGGGGTCAGTCTTGAGCCCCTTGTTGTTTATCATGGTACTTGAAGCCCAGTCACGTGACTACAGAAATCAACTTCCATGGGAGATATTGTATGCTAGTGATTTGATGTTGATTGCAGAGAATGAAAGGGAGGCAGAGGAAAGATTTAGGAAGTGGAGCGATGGCATGGGACACAAGGCCTTGAGAGTAAATGCAGATAAAGCAAAGGTGATGGTATCTAGAGCTGGTGGCAGTATTATCAAAGAAGAGGGAGAGTGGCCATGTGCGATTTGCGACAAGGGCATGGGAAGTAATTCCTTCTTGTTCAGTGTTTGTGATAAGTGGATGCATCAGAGATGTAGTGGTATTAGAATTAGACTGCGAGTTAATGCTGCATTCATGTGTGCAGTGTGTCGGGGAGAGCATAATGATATTGTCAGATATGAAAGGATTGATCTTGCTGGTGCGTCTTTCGAGTGTGTAGAAGAGTTTTGTGATTTGGGAGACACGATAAGTGCTGGAGTGGGGGCAGGAGCTAGCTGTGTGGGTAGAGTGAGAAGTGGTTGGAAAAAGTTCAGGGAGCTGTTACCTGTCCTGACATTGAGAGGTCTCTCCTTCCATACTGAAGAATCTTTTTATGAGGCATGTGTTAGGTGTGTAATGCTGTATGGAAGTGAGACCTGGGCAGAAAAGGATGAAGATGTTCACAGACTTAAACGTACAGAAAAGACAATGATTAGGTGCAGTGCATCCCTGAGTGCGAGGCCTGGGGAGAGGGGGAGTTAGGTTTACAATGGAAGAGTTAAGAGGTAGGATGGGACTGGAGTGTATTGGTGTTGTGATAAGGGGGGCATGGATTTATATGGTTTGGGTATGTGGAGAGGATGGGGAATGACAACTGAGTGCAGAAAGTGAGAAGTGTTAACGTTAGGGGTAGGTTTCTGAGAGGTAGACCAAAAAAGACCTGGAATGAGGTCATTGAGCATGGCCTCAGCGTACTGTCACCTCTGCGATCCAGACTTTTACATGGCCAAAAGGGGCAGAAAACAAGTCACTATTAATGACCACTGTGTGCTGGAACGGTCAGGAACTCAGATTGATGGAGACTCTCTCCCAGTAGCGGCCTCTTTGGTTGCGTTTATTACATTTCAAGTGGCCAAGTTAAGAGTGTTAGCATGCCAAAATGACGGGGCCAGGCTCCAACCAGGCCAACCCAAGCCCAACCTTCGCAGTTTCCCAGAATGCTTCTAAGTTGCAAAATTAATAAACTACTAGGTAAGCTCTATACCACCAGTTCTCAAGGGTTATACAAACAATAAAGTTCAAGTGGGAAGGAATGTGTATTAACAAGACCAAAAAGTAGAATCTTCCCCAGCTACTTGCTTTACAGATTAAACATGAATCAGTTGGCACATTGTTCGAAAAATATATCTCTATATGGTCCTAATATCAAATGCACAAAACTTAGCTCCTCTGTCCCAGTCCAATGTGTTTCTTCATAATCGTCCCTCTGAGCACAAATTTCACTGGTCCAGTCCTCTGCCACTGCCGACCTTGACTCACGCACTGGGACTTCGACCTCCACGCCTGGACTTGGACTCTCACTGGTACTTAGACCTCCACACTTGGATTTTGACTCACTGGAACTTCGACCTCCATGCTTGGACCCGCTAGAAGTTAATATAAATAATGAATAACTATTCTCTCCAATGCAAGCAACCTCTTCACATGATCAGGAAAGTCTCATAATAAAGAAACATGAGTTACAACACTCGGCATCTCAAGTAATAACAGAATAACACATGGCACTAGAGACACATAGGTCTGGTCAAAATAATACTTATTGTAGGGATAACATGGAAGAAAAAAAAATACTGTAACATACACAGTAAGCATAATAACTGTAACTCTAACCATGAAAATCATCACTGTATCAAAATCATTGTGCCTCACAAAGTAACTATGTGAACATTTACTCACAACATAGCCCTAATAAGTACTGAATTACCAAGTCATTTCAACACAATAATAAATAAGTCACAGTCCCTGGGCACCTGATACTTGGCCTACAAAAATCACACATTTATCAGAGGCTCAGACAGAACTCTGTAGCATTTCGTATTCCAGTTACTAAATAATAATAAAAAGTACAGTACACAAAAATATGGGAAATACCTCACTATCCAGCTCAAAAATGTAAGAGAGGTGAGCAGGAACACAGGACTCGCATCTCCAAAGGCTAATGGCGTCACCGCTACACTCCCTGAGGAACGACAACACGATTCTACCCGAGTCCGTTTCACTATTTCGTCACTATTATCACCCACGAGATATCACTATTCGCGCTTCAACATATCAGACATCAAATTACTTACCGAATTCCTTGGAGGGGGGAGGGAGATACGACAGTACTGACCAACTGCCACTTACCACGGCCGGTGAGCGAGTGAGACACGCCAAAACTGCATGGTGCAAGGGGGAGCCCGGGGGGGGGCGGGAGACAGCATACGCAATTTAAGATTTTAATTATTACAGACTCGAGATAGACTCAGTGTAATGTCCTTCCCCTTACAATCAAATAACCCCCCAAAAATAACATTCTCTAATTACAATAATTACTCAACATCACCTCACTTTATACCCTTACATCGAAAAGTAATGAAATTTATCGTGCTTTACATCACTTTGTGCACGCATACATTATGCTGGATTATGTGAACAAAGGCACATGTTCCCATCAGCTCGAGATATTATATTATTAAAAGACTTAATACTAGTGAATTACAGTAGGAAAAAAAAAAGTGACTTAGCAACTAGGTAATTGATCTATGTTCTGGACACGTCTGCATGGTAACAGCCATGCTTCGGCCACTCTTTCTCACTTAACCGAACTTTTGGTCATATAAAATAAACTAGATACAACTTATTATCACTTCTGGCACTACATCAGGGATAAGAGACTGATTAAGGATTCTGTTAGAGATCGAGCAGCATGGAGAGCCGCCATTAACCCGCGGCGTCCTGTCGACGTTCTTAAACGTCCACACATTTTGTCACTGCCAATCCCGTCGATGTACATAAACGCGAAAAAATTGCAAGGTCCCTAATTTGCACAATTTTCAATTTTCGCAAATCATTTTTGGTACGTATACACATGACACCTTCCTCAACAAGATGCCAGGCAGGGACAATGCCTTACCCAGCATGACCTCCTACCCCCGCCTGCATGCCATTGTCTCAACAATGCACCTGTTATCAGTGACCTGGCCAGTATAGCCATGTTATGCCACGGTACGAAATTCAGGGCCAGAGTGATTCCCCAATCAATGACAATGTGGAGGACAAACTTTACATAGCATTAGAGGAAGAAACAGTTAGAAATGATGATCAGGTAATGTGGCAAAAAAAGGTCAGGTATTAGTGAGTGAAACAATGCTTATAATGCCTATATTACTGCTTGAAAACCAATATACTCTTGTACTACATATAAATTCGTACCAAGTAAATAAATAAATACCGTTTATGAGTGGTGTGAAATAGTTATCCTCCCATAGAACTCGTTTTCTTTGGTGCCAGCCTGATAGAAAACCCAGTAAGGTAAGGAGGTACTCCTACCTGTAATGAGTATTTTAAACCTCAGGTGAGCGATTTCTCTATGAATTTTCGATGTTTCTCACCAAAAGCAAAGGTTTGAGCCAAAAAAAATTTTTTCCTAAAATGGTTGGGATTGGGGGGAGTCAGTGGTGGAAAAGTGGTCGGGATGGGGCGGGTTAAGTAACCAAGTCTGATGCATCCAAGCATGTTGGAGCCTTTAAAAATGAAAATGATAGCTTGTTGTATGTTTCCATGTTAATTGGTATCTTTTTAAATGTTAGAATAATTTGCCATGTACAATATGTCCATTTTCATTTACAGTATTATCTTTTGAATATTGGAATAGGTTGCCATGTGCATCCATGTTCATTGAAATCTTCTGAATACAGTATTAGAATAACTTGCCATATGTACCTATGTTTTCTGATATCTTTTGAATGTTAGAATAACATCCTACTTTTGAAAAGTAGAATAACATCCCATATCCATTCACAGAGACGGTATTAGAATATAGTAAAGCCTTGTTATTTGTACCAATTTTATGGAAAAAAAAAGATATATGTTTTGGAACACATCACTGACATATAATAAGAATTTAGTGTATTTTGCCCAGGCCAACACCAGATACATCTAATGGACTGAGAGTGAGTCAGAGGAATCTGAGTGCTAATTAACCCATTCACTGCATCAGTGTTTGTTTACATATACATCCTGTGTGCGGCAGTTTTCAAATACGGTATTTAGAAAAAAATATTAGAAAAAAAATAATATTGTTTGAAAAAAATCCTGAGTTCAATGGTAGCAAAAAAAAAAAAAAAAAAAAAAAAACTGAAACGGGTCTGTGAAGTAATAAATATTCCCGCGCAGTGGTGCCAGGCAAACGATGTACTGTACTGTATTATGGTTGCACTGTGTCATCAGTGTCAATCTTGGGATGAGATAAGTTGTCAATCAGCATCTGAACCATCACTGTCATCATCTAACAATGTATCACTAGCATCATTATGCTCATCCTGAGAATTCATCCAACATTTGCTTGGGCTACTGCTAGCGGTGGCATGGAGAAGCTTTCGTACCATTACCTTCAGCATTTTGTAGGTAACTGAGCTGAGCTCTGCTCCTCGTAAAAAATGCGTAATCTATGTATGGCAGTATTCTATAGGGTGCCATGGGTTACTAGCTGATTTATTTCGTGCCATTTTTGACGGCGGAATTTTGAAAGCAGGAAATCATATATGATACAGCCGCAGTCGGAGCCATTTCGACTCAGATATCATATATGATACAGCCGCAGTCAGTGGATTAAGACATGAATCTTAGAATGACTTTCTGTATGTATGTATGCTCACTGTCGTTATATTTCTCTGCAGGAGGCACTGAGGTCAGAGTTTGGGATACTGTCTCTGGGCGAATGCTGTCCAGGTTGTCGCAACACCACAAGACCATTACATGTGTGGGTTTGGCAAGTGATGGTAAGCGGCTTCTGTCTGGATCACTTGACCGTCGAATCAAAGTTTATGACGTGGATACATACTCTGTCGTCCACACCCTGGACTACCCAGCACCTGTCCTGTCCCTTGCTGTGGCGGTAAGAATTTTATACTATCAGTCCTCACTGAAAGGTGTTTTCTTACTAAGATCTGTCTGTCTATCTATCTGTCTATCTGTCTATCTATCTATCTGTTGCCAGATGCCTTAATCCCGTAAGGGGTGGCCACAAACTAATCGCCTTCATGTCGCCCTGTCCCTCACCATTTTACTTCCCTGCTCCCAGCTCACACTCCCCTCTCTTTTATACCTCTCCTCTCCATCCCTCCATCTTATCCATGACCTCCCCCTCCCTCTCCCGCACCTCCACCTCACTTACGTACACTCTCCTCATCAGTCTCTCACTCTCCATTCTCTCCACATGGCCAAACCACGTCAGTGTGTTTTTCCTAACGCTTCCTTTCACATCCACATCCACATCCACTCATTTCCTCATTTGTCAGTCTGTCTCCCCATGTGACTCCACATGCTCCTCTCAAATGACTCCTTTCCATTGCTGTCACTCTTTACTTGTGTCCCTCCAACAAGGTCCAAGCTTCTCTTCCATACATTAGAGTTGGTATCACAGTACTGTCATGCAGTAACTTTTTCACTTCCATGCTCTCTTCCCTGTTTCTTATCACTGCTTTCACAGAACCAGCAACCTTTCATACATGTTGTACCCCTTCAAGCACTTCACCCTCTAAACTTCCATCCTTACTCATCACACTACCCAAGTACTTAAACGTACTCACATTTCCATTTCCTCCTCATCCAACCTCACTGTACATTTACTGACTTCATTTCTCTCGAAGACCATAGCTTTTTCCTGCATTCACCTTTAGATTCCATTTCTTACACACTCTCCCAAACTCATCCACCAAGCCTTGCAACTCCCCTTCGTCTTCACTTAACAACACATTATCATCTGCAAACAACAGTACTGGGAGTTTCCATACACTGCCGTCTCTCAGTAGGGCTGCTCCAACATCCACTGCCCTACCGTGTATCTCTTTTATAACCCAGTTCATATACAGATTGAACAACCAAATACACATGAAACATCCCTGTTTCAGTCCAACCTTCAAATAGGAAAATTCACTCAGTTCACCATCCACATGCACTGCAGCCATAGCACCCTCATACAACTCTTCATGGCATTCGGCAACTTCCCATTTACTCCATATATTCTCAGTACTTTCCACAATGCTTGTCTGTCCAACCTTTCATATGCTCTTTCCAAATCCATGGAGGCCGCATACAATTTCTTTCTCTTAAGAAACTTTTCCACTGAAGACCTGAGAATGAATACCTGATCTACACATCCTCTTCTATTCCTAAAATCTCCCTGTTCTTCTCCAACTACTTCATCTATAATTTCCCAAAATCTATCAATAAGTATCCTACCATACACTTTTCCTATAACACTAAGAAGGCAAATGCTCCTATGATTAGCAACCACACACTTCTTACTCCCCATTTCCTTTGTACAGGGGAATAACTATACCTGACTTCCAGTCCTCCGGGACTCTACCTTCCTCCCAGGCCAATCTACACATCTTCTTCATCCATTCTACTACTCTCTGTCCCCCTTGCCTCAGCATTTTACCACACACTCCATCAATTCCAGGGGCTTTCCCCATTTTGACTATCTTCATTGCATCCACAACTTCCATCCTTCTGATTTCTTCCTCTCTTCTAACATCCTTCATTCTCCCAGCCATTCCCCAGCCACTTATACTTGCATTACCTTAATTTTCGGTGTTCAGCAATTCCTTAAAGTGTTCTTTCCATCTGCTCACTTTTTCTCCCTTCTCCACTAGTAATCTGCCATTTTTCTCATTCACCCCCCGACTAACTTCTTTGACATCCTTTCTAGCTCTGTTTACCCCTTTCTACAACATTTTCTTATATTCCCTCCACTTGACACTCAAATTCCTTCCAAATTCCTCATCCAGTCTCGTCCTACTCTTTCTTCATTCACTCATTTATCATCTAATCCAATGTTGCCCCATGAGGAGCATAGGAGCCCCGGGCTAGGCAAGTTGGTCCGGACATTTAAGATGAGAGTGACCAGCCTCACTCATCCCTGAGTATCATTACATGAGCGATAAACTCCAACCAACCCTTGGATATAAACCTGCACCGGCTCAATCCAACTGGAGCACCTTAATTGCACACAAAACTACCAGGCGCCATAATTTGGTTATATGATTACCACCGAGCGTAGTGTCACGGTGGGATGTGAAATTATGAATTAAAGATGCCAGAAGTTACTAAACAAGGAATTGACTTGTGAAAATCAAGTAGTAAGTTTTACTTTATGCCGGCTTACTTCGCCAATTCTCTAAAGACGAGAATTTATAAACTTTCTCAACAGTACACAGCAGAGACTAATTACTCATGAGTGCTGTTTGTAGTACTGTTAGCCTCTTGAGAAAGTGACTTCACCCCTGACAGTCAATAACTAATGCTAATAATGATAATCAAGTTCTTGCTGATGCTTAACTCCTGGCTGGCACAATGGATTTAAATTTGATACAAAGGAACTGCCCTAAGTACCAGTTAAGGATTATGTAAAGAGTTTGTGCAGAGTAGGAGCAGCAACTAAAATAAGCTTAATGTGGAAAAATAAAACACGAGTTTAATTACATTAAGCTCAAAGAAAAGAACTGTAAATTTATTGATTACAATGGAATAAATTTATGTTATATGAATCTCCAAAAATGAATTCAAAATAACAAGGAGAATACACTCACTCACTCATTCAAAAGCTAAACACACTTAAGCCTAGAAAAACGAAAAGAAATCCTGGTTAGTGGAGGGGAGCGGAGCGAAAAGACTGGGCGCCTATGCTGAACATTAAACGCTGCAATTCGCTAAGCCTGCTTTGCCAGTTCACTGTCTAGGTGGGGATTCAGGAACTCGCTGTACAATGAAGGCGCTGCTCTACGCTGGGCACAAACGGTCCTACCCTCGCGGCGACTCAAAGCTGACAAAATTCAAACTATGAAAGGGAGCGAGAGATGACCATGTTCGTCGGAAGAAGGGCGCGGCCCAACTTCAGTGGTCAACGGAGAGAAAGTGAGCGATATGGGCTCACAACAAATCACTCAGTGAAAGCACTAATGTTGTAGATAAGAATGATCACTTGTGAAACATGAGAAATGTTCTGAAAACCATCCCGATCAAAGTGAATACAAGGATGATTGAACTGAGTGATGCTGAGCGGGAATTCCACTAGAATTCGTGGTTTTCTTTCTAGAGTACAATGTCACAAATTTATAAATACGCTCGCGCGAATTTGTGACATTACGCCCCATCAAATTCAAATTTTTCTTCAGAAAAATTTTCGTTATACATGCATATAAATTCTAACTCAGTCACACAAGATTCACACTGTGGTGTGTGTGCCATCTTGCTACAGGAGAAAATCACAGTCACCTATGAGTGTAAAAACCTCGTATTTACGTTAATAGAAGCAAGCTTGAGGAAAAAACTCCGTGACTAGGATGAAAAATCCTGTACTCAGGTCAAACTGAGTGATAAGTTCGCAACATTTACATTAACAACTAATTGTTATGTAGCGTGATGTATGTAAAACACGGTGTAGGTGTGACAGTTGTGGTGTAACTGTGCCTACATGTAAAATTATGTAATACAAATCAGTAGTAAATAGAGGTGACGAGGCAGAAGAGAAGAGGCGGCGCATACGGCAGAGACAGTCAGCTGATCTCCACGACAAAATTTCTACACCCACCAGCTGCACCTGCGAAAGCAATCAAGGTGGAGCATCAAAAGTGTTAGTGCGACAAACAATCTTTATTAAATTACAATTTCTCTGCCTTGTAGTCAGTACTTATGGCACAAAAAGTACGCCCTAGCCGAAAATTTTAAGTGACAGCCAAGCTTTGTACATTTGAGGTCGCCATTAATTTTGTATTTGATACGGAATAAAGAGCCTCGGACCAGGATGGACCATACGTTGACGACTAAGGAACGGACGAAGGACATTCTGAGGGTGGGAATGTGGAATGTGAGAGGAGTGAATGATGAAGTGAAAGAGAAAGAGATTGTTCAGGTGCTTGAGGATGCAGGAGTGGGTATATGTGGATTGTCTATCTATCTATGTGTCTGTTGCCAGACGCCTCAATCCCGTTTGGGGTGGCCACAACCAAATCGCCTCCACGTCGTCCTGTCCCCCGCCATTTCACTGCCCTGCTCCCAACTCACACCCCCCTCTCACATATACCTCTCCACCCCATCCCTCCATCTCATCCTCAGCCTCGGCCTCCCCCTCCTTCTTCCCCCCTCCAACCATTCACATACACTCTCTTCGTCAGTCTTTCACCCTCCATCCTCTCCACATGGCCAAACCACCTCAGTGTGTTCCTCATATCACTTCCTATCACATCCACATCCACACCACAACGCTTCTTTATATCCTCATTCGTCAGCCTGTCTCTCCATGTGACTCCACAGGCTCCTCTTAAATAACTCCTTTCCACTGCTCTCACTCTTGACTTGTGTCCTTCCAGCAACGTCCAAGCTTCACTTCCATACGTTAGAATTGGTATCACAATACTGCCATGTAGTAACTTATTCACTTCCATACTAACTTCCCTGTTTCTTATCACTGCATTCAAAGAACCAGCAACCTTTCTTCCCTGCTGTACCCTTTCAAGCACTTCACCCTCCAAACCTCCATCCTTACTCATCACACTACCCAAGTACTTAAACGTACTCACATTTTCCAATTCCTCACCATCCAACCTCGCTGTACATTCACTGACTTCACCTCTCTCAAAGACCATCACTTTACTCTTCCCTACATTCACCTTTAGATTCCGTTTCTTGCACACTCTCCCAAACTCATCCACCAAGCCTTGCAGCTCCCCTTCGTCTTCACTCAACAACACAGTATCATCTGTAAACAACAGTACAGGGAGTTTCCAAACACTGCCCTCTCTCATCAGGGCCACTCCAACATCCACTACCCTACCTTGTACCTCTTTTATTACCCCATCCATGTACAGATTGAACAACCATGGAGACATGACACATCCCTGTTTCAACCCAACCTCCAAAGAGAAAAATTCACTCAGTTCACCATCCACACGCACTGCAGCCTTCGCACCATCGTACATACTCTTCACAGCATTCAACAACTTCCCATCTACTCCATATATTCTTAATACTTTCCACAATCCTTGTCTATCCACCCTGTCATATGCTTTCTCCAAATCCATGAAAGCCGCATACAACTTCTTTCCCTTCTCTAGAAAATTTTCCACTAAAGATATAAGAATGAATATCTGATCTACACAACCTCTTCCCTTCCTAAAGCCTCCCTGTTCTTCACCAACTAATTCCTCTTTTCTTTCTGTAACTCTGTCAATAAGTATCCTACCATACACTTTTCCTATTATACTAAGAAGTCAAATGCCCCTATGATTACCACACACTTCTTTTTCCCCTTTTCCTTTTTATAAGGGAATAATTATACTTGACTTCCAATCCTCCGGGACTCTACCTTCCTCCCAGGCCAATCTGCACATCTTCCACATCCATTCTACTACTATCTCTCCCCCATACTTCAGCATTTCACCACACACTCCATCAATTCCTGGGGCTTTCCCCAATTTAACTTTCTTCATTGCTTCCACAACTTCTATCCTACTAATTTCTTCCTGTCTTCTCACCTCCCTCCTTCTCCCAGCCATTCCCCAGCCACTTATACTCGCATTACTTCCATCATGCATGTTCAACAGTTCCTTAAAGTGTTCTCTCCATCTGCTCACTCTTTCTCCCTTCTCCACTTGTAATCTACCATTTTTATCTTTCACTCCCCTGCTAACCTCACTTCCACCCTATCTTACTCTCTTCACCTCTTTCCAGAACATTTTCTTACAGTCCCTCCACTTTACACTCAAATTCCTTCTAAATTCCTCATCCACTCTCTTACTCTCTCTTACTAATCTTTTCACCTGTCTCTTTCTTTCTACATATAACTCTCTCTTCTGCCTCTCAACTTCTTCCACGCCCCTATTTCTCATCCATTCATTGTATGCTTTCTTCTTTTGTGCCACAGCCTGTTTCACCTCTTCAGTCCACCACGCTGTTCCTTGCACCCCCCTCTGTCTTCTCTTCCTCCCACACACCACATCACATGCTGCACATATTTCTTCTGTAAATATCTGCTCCAATTCATATTTGCCCAATCGTTCCTCCACTTCTCTCTTATACTCTGCCTTTTTCTCATCCTCTTGTAACCTTTCCACTCTCCTTGCAACTACTCCTTCCTCTCGTCTTTCCCTTCTTGTATTCCTCCATCTTACTTGAATTCTAATTCTGGCCACCACCAAGTAGTGGTCAGAAAGTCCACTCCCCCAACCTCTATAACTCTTGCATCCATTACACATCTTCGCATCCTTTCATCCACACACACATAATCAATCATTGCCTTCCTTTCATTCAGTTCACCACCCACCCTTCTCATCACTCGCCATGTATACCTGTGGATCATTTTATGCCTGAAGAGGGTATTGGATATCACCAACCCCCTCCCAGCACAAATGTCCACTAACACACTGCCATTCTCATCTATTGCAGCAGGCACACCCCACTCACCAACTGTTCCATCCACCTTCACATTCCCTACTTTACCATTCATATCGCCGATCAAAAACACTCTCTCGTTCCTTCCAAACTTTTCCATACACACTTCCACATTTGTCCAGAACTCTTCTCTCACTCTGCTAGCACGATCTTGCGTTGGCGCATACACACACACAATCGCCCACATTTGTATTCCAACTTTCAACATTACCCACACAATCCTTGACCCAACTGATCCATACTCTCTTATGCTCTTCTTCCATCTTTTACTCACATATGTGGATTGACTGAAACTAAATGGAAAGGTGAAAGGGTGAGAGAAAGGGAATATGGTTTAGATATATGTGTGGGGGTTAATGAGAATGAGAGGGCAGGAGAGGGAGTATGTCTGATGATAAGCAAGAAGTGGAAGGAGAATATAAGAGAGTATGGAACAGTGGATGCAAGGATGGTATGGGTGAGGATGAAAGTAGGTATACAAGTGTGGGCGATTGTATATGTGTGTGCTCCAACAGAAGACCGAGTGGCAAGAGTGAAAGATGAGTTTTGGGTGAGAGTAGAAGCATGCATGGACAAATTTGAGAGGAGCAAGAGAGTGCTTTTGATTGGAGACATGAATGGCAAAGTTGGGAATGTATGAGTGGATGGAGTGGTTGGACAGTGGGGTGTGCCAGCTGACGTAGATAGGAATGATAGTGCTTTGGTGAACATCTGTGCTGGTAAGGGGTTGGCGATAGCCAACACCTACTTTCGACATAAGATGATCCACTGGTATACATGCAGGGCAATGAGGAGGATGGATGGTGAACTTGTGGAACAAAAGGCAATGATAGACTACGTGTGTGGGGATGAGCGAATGAGAAGACAAGTGTTGGATGCCAAAGTGTGGGGGAATGGAGTCTTGGACCATCACTTAGTGATGGCCAAGGTAAAGCCGCAAAGAAAATGGTTGAGGAGACGAAGGGGAAGAGAGGAGGAAACAGCCCTGTGAGAAGAGTGGAGAATTTGCAAGATAATGAGAAAATGGCAGAGTATAAGAGCATAGTGGAAGAAAGATTGGGAAGGTATGAGCTAGAGCAGATGGCAGGGGTGGAAGACGTATGTAAGATATTTATGGAAGAGATAGGCGCAGCGTGTTAGGTGGTTTGTGGAGTGAGGAGGAGATGCAAGGGTGTTCAAGGGACAGCATGGTGGAATGATGAGGTGAAACGAGCTGTGGAACAAAAGAAGAAGGCATATAGTGAATGGCTAGTGAGTAGAGGTAGGGGAGAAGATGAGAGAGAGAGAAGAGAAAGGTATATGTGAGCAGGAGAAGGGAGGTGAAGAGACTGGTGAAGGAGAATAAGAAGAAAGTGGATGAAGAGTTTGGGAGGAATCTGAGTGTGAAATGGAGGGAGAGTAAGAAATTGTTTTGGGAGGAGGTAACGAAAGTAAAGCAGTGTGAAAGGGGAAATAGTAGGGGAGTGAAAGATAGGAATAATAGATTGTTGGTGGAGAAGAGAGAGAAATTGGGGAGATGGAAGGAGCACTTTGAGGATTTGTTGAATGTAGAGAGTGACAGGAGTGCAGGTATAAGTGGTTGGGGAATGGCTGGGAAAAGAGATGAGTGGAGGGAAGAAATCAGTAGGACGGAAGTAGTGGAAGCAATGAAGAAGATCAAGTTGGGAAAGGCCCCAGGAATTGATGGAGTGTGTGGTGAAATGCTTAGGTATGGGGGTGAGATTGTTGTGTAGTGGATATGGAAATTGTGTAGATTGGCTTGGGAAGAGGGAAGGGTTCCAGAGAACTGGAAATCAGGTATAATTGTTCATTTATACAAAGGAAAAGGGGAGAGAGAAGTATGTGGTAACCATAGGGGTATTTGCCTTCTTAGTGTGACTGGAAAAATATATGGTAGAATACTCATTGATAGGGTTAGGGATATGACAGGGGATCTAGTTGGAGAAGAACAAGGGGGATTCAGGAAGGGAAAAGGGTGTGTAGATCAGATATTTGTTCTAAGATGTTTAGTGGAGAAGTATCTAGAGAAGGGAAAGAACGTGTATGCTGCCTTCATGGACTTGGAGAAAGCTTATGACAGAATAGATAGGCTAGGTATGTGGAAGGTATTAAGAAAATATGGAGTGCATGGGAAATTGTTGAATGCTGTGAAGAGTATGTACGAAGAAGCTAGGACTACGGTGCGAGTGGATGGTGAGCTGAGTGAGTTCTTTGATCTCAATGTGGGACTGAAACAGGGTTGTGTGATGTCTCCATGGCTGTTTAATATATACATGGATGGGGTTGTAAAGGAGGTGCAGAATAGGGCAGTGGATGTGGGGGTAGCTCTAATGAATGAGGGAGAGATTTGAAAGATTCCAGTGTTGCTGTTTGCTGATGGTACAGTATTGTTGAGTGAAGATGAATGGGAGTTGGAAGGTTTGGTGAATGAATTTGGGACAGTGTGTTGGAGGAGGAAGCTGAAAGTTAATGTAAACAAAAGTAATGGTGTTTGAGAGGAATGAAGTCACAGAATGTACAGTGAGGTTGGATGGTGAGGATATGGAGAATGTGAGTGCATTCAAGTACTTAGGTAGTGTGATGAGTAAGGATGGAACTTTGGTGGATGAAGTGCGTGAAAGGGTACAGCAGGGAAGGAAGGTTGTTGGTTCACTGAAAGCAGTGATGAGAAATAGGGAGGTGAGTATGGAAGTTAAGAAATCACTGCATGATAGTATTTTGATCCCTACCCTGACATATGGAAGCGAGGCGTGGACCTTGCAAGAGTGGAACAAGTCAAGACTGAGAGCAGTGGAAATGAGTTACTTGAGAGGAGCTTGTGGAGTGACATGGAGGGACAGGTTGACGAATGATGAAGTGAAAGAATGTTGTGGGGTGGATGTGGATGTGGCTGAGAAGATTAGGAGAAATACACAGAGGTGGTTTGGACATGTGGAGAGAATGAAAGACTGACTAATAGGGTGTATGTAGGTGAGGTGGAGGGAAGGAGAGGGAGGGGTTGACCGAGGATGAGGTGGAGGGATGGAGTTGAGAGGCATATGGGGGGGGGTGAGTTGGGGGGAGGGTAGTCAAATGGTGGGTGACAGAGCGACTTGGAGGCATTTTGTCTGCGGCCATCCTTTGCGTGATTAGGGTGTTGGGTTATAGATTGATAGATACATTATTAACCAGGAAATGTGGTTCCAAGACAGAATCTTAAAGGACCCTTATAGTTTACTGGTTAAAGTTGCATTATTATTAATCATGAAACGTGGTCCCAGTACAGAATCTCAAAGGACTTTTATAGTTTACTTGTTAAACTTACATTATTATTAACCAGGAAACGTGGTCCCAAGACAGAATCTCAAAGGACCCTTATAGTTTACTGGTTAAACCCTAAACCTACATTATTATTAACCAGGAAACATGGTCCCAGGACAGAATCTCAAAGGACCCTTATAGTTTACTGGTTAAACCCTACTCTACACTTACAATTAACATTGGCAAGCTGAGAATCCCTACGCAGTCTCAGGCAGGTCACATTTTAACACCCAACGTGGGTGTGAACACTCATGTGGATAATGTGCATTCTCTGGGAATCCTCAGAGAGGCCCATAGCTTGAGACACCACAAGGTAATTCAAACGCAGCCTCGGATTGTCTCTGCACAGTTCTCGAACTTCCCCCTTAACCTGCGGTACATATGTATGTACAGGCCCTAAACATAATGTGTCCTGTGGGGCCAATGGGTGAGACGTCAGGTCTACACCCACATTACCACTGCCCTCTCTTTCAACTGACTCAGAGATTACGGGTGTGGTTTCAAACGACACAGGAAGGACACATCCCTGACTCGTGGTATGTTGACACACATTGCAGGAACACACAAAGCTTTCTTTTTTCTGTCCCATCCCTGGCCAGAAAAAGCCAGCACGGATACGGCCCTGGTTTTTCCTTTTGCCCATGTGACCTCCTGAGGCTGAACAATGACCCCATTCTAACATTACTTGGCGATACTTAGCGGGAACGACAAACTGCAGTTGAACCTCGCTCTGGGGTGTTTGTGACTCACGGTACAGCCGTCCACGCTTACGAAGGAACTTGGCTTGACCTCCCCATGAATACTTTATCACACTACCCTTTTGTTATTTCCGCACGGCAGCAAGTGTCGGGTCAGAGTGTTGTTCTTGGACAACACCTTGGCTACAAATCGGATCTTGCAGCAGTGCAGTGGTCACTGGGGTGACACAGTTTGGAGCCTCGGCCATGGCTCGTGTTTCTGCACCCGAAGTCTGAGTAGCGTCATCTATGGTGCAACTATACTTGGCACCTGGAATATTGCCTATTATTAGGTCAAACAAAGGTTCTGGCATGACAACCGAGACTGTCGTACCAGTGTAAAATGGAGATGCCACCTGGATACGTGCCTCAGGGAACAATCTTACTGATCCATCAATAAGCTGGCCTTGGATCTGTCGACCTGTGTATTCCTAAGGCAGAACTAGACTCTGCCTGACAGAGCAACCTGAGGAACCTTTGTCTCTCAGGACCTTCACAGGAATGCCTCCCACAAACCCTGGCTGAACAACGAAGGCACTGTTACCTGTGAGAGGACCTGTGGAGGAAGCAGCCAGCCACTGATGAGGCTGCTGAATGAATGATGCGACAAACATGGTGCCCTGAGATCTTGATACCTGAGGGGCCATACTCACCATCTGGGGAGATGGAGTGTTGACCATCTGTGGAGGAGGGTTCACTGTCACTGGGGGACTAGTGAACTGTGGGGAAGTACCTGTGCTGCTAGGAAAGACACCACCGTACTGCTGTTGAGGAATGAAGGCTGCGTTTGCCTCCTGCCTCCAATACACTGGGGCTGGTGCTGAGAAAGATTGTCTCGACTGAGGGTTACGTGGTTTGTCCTTGCCCTGCTGCTGTTTGAAATACCGGTACTGCTGCTGGTTAGGGTTCTGCTTGTCGTACCGCTTCCACTCAGGTTTCTGGGTGTTTTTCCCCTGGCCCTTCTTCTGTGGTTTGTTTGGACCTTGGCCATTATTCTGAGAACGGCCTTGATGCTGGGGTTCAGTCTGAGATGGTTTCCCAGATTTGTCAGCTACCCTGTTCCAGGTGTTTTGCTTACGAGTTTGATACCTGCATGCGGTGAAGAATTCATCAGCCTTCTCCACCATTTGGCTGGCATCTCTTACCTGGCAGATCTTAAGCTGAGCCATAAGCTCAGCAGGCCACAACTTTTCTAGCTGCTTGCGCAGCATAAGGTCAGTTATCCCCTCGCGCATGGGAGGAGTTTCATCTTTCTCCATCCACTCATCT
The DNA here is from genome assembly GCF_032717465.1 of Coenobita brevimanus. Classification (NCBI taxonomy): domain Eukaryota; kingdom Metazoa; phylum Arthropoda; class Malacostraca; order Decapoda; family Coenobitidae; genus Coenobita; species Coenobita brevimanus. Next base: position 14,772,288 of record NC_137035.1, on the reverse strand, counting down.
AAGTAAGCAGTAAGCGGATCAAGAAACTGAACAGCAGTCTCCTTTTCTTGTAGACGCACCCTCATAAACTGACTCCTGGCGTCGTCAACTGTGAGACTGTGCGCTTTGACGAGTGCGTCCTTCATCATCTCACATGTGAGATTGTCTCCACAAATTCTGTGGAGAATATCGAGAGCAGGGCCCTCAAACAAGCTAAGAAACTGGAGCCGCTTAGGTGCCTCATCCAGCTGGTACAGCTGAGCTATGAATGGCTCAATTCACTCGCCTTCCTTGTATGGAGGAAGCTTGATGTGTGGGGTCGCCAGAACATGTGTAGGGAGAGCGCTCGTGGAGCTTGGGTTAGCTGCACAAGATGTGTCCGAAGCCAAGGAGTCTCACTTGAGCCTCAGCATCTCAAGTTCATGTTTCTTATGTGCCTCGTGCTCTGCACGTTCGTGTTCTTGATCTCTCTTTCGTTGTTCTTGCTCGTATTCACGCTCTCTCTCGTTGTTCTCGTTTTTTTTGCTCGTATTCACATTCTCACTCGCCCATGTTCACATTGTTCTCTCTCATTTTCATATTGTTCTCCGTATTCACGTTGAATTCTACGCTCTTCAGGAGCATCATTCTCACGTTGCTGCTCGTAACTGAACCGAGAGAGGACATATTCCTTTATTTGATCGGAGTCACTAAGCCCCATGTCTTTGGCTTCCTGTACATATATATTAGTATTCATGATGCTAACTCAATTAAGGCTGAGTGGGCTAAAGACTGAGTACTGACTGCTATTTTGCAGAGAAATGTCAATAATCAAAAGTAAAGAATATAGGCACAGGTTGGTGGTGACCAGTTTTATCTAGTTAAACTGGTAAAGAAAGAAAATTAAAAATGAAACAACTGACTGGGAAAACTGTTACGTAAAATTAATAGAAATGAATCAATAACCACCAGTAAGATAGTGTCTAAAGACTTTAATGATAAATACCTAGGTGTGAGTGAGTGAATATTATCTCGTTAATAACTTTAGAGCTAGGAGTTAATATCCTGGAATGAGGTCGCCAGATGTCATGGGGGGATGTGAATTTATGAATTAAGAATGCTGGATGTTACTTGAAAACAGAAACAAGGAATTGACTTGTGAAAATCAAGTAGTAAGTTTTACTTTATGCCGGCATACTTCGCCGAGTCTCTAAAGACGAGAATTTATAAACTTTCTCAGCAGTACACAGCAGAGGCTAATTACTCACGAGTACTGTTTGTAGTATCGTTAGCCTCTCGAGAAAGTGACTCCACCCCTGACAATCAATAACTATCTATCTATCTATCTACAGCCTGACGCCCTAATCCCACAAAGGTCGGCCGCAGACAAAACGCCTCCAAGTCGCTCTGTCACCCACCATTTGACTACCCTCCCTGCAACTCACCCCCCCCTCCCTCATATACCTCTCAACTCCATCCCTCCAGCTCATCCTTCGCTCTACCCCTCCTTCTCCCTCCCTCCACTTCACCTACATACACCCTCTTAGTCAGTCTTTCATTCTCCATTCTCTCCACATGTCCAAACCACCTCTGTGTATTTTTCCTAATCTTCTCAACCACATCCACATCCACCCCACAATTGTTCCTTCATTTCTTCATTCATCAACCTGTCCCTCCATGTCATTCCACATGCTCCTCTCAAGTAACTCATTTCCACTGCTCTCACTCTTGACTTGTTCCCCTCTTGCAAGGTCCACGCCTCGCTTCCATACATCAGGGTAGGGTTCACGATACTGTCATGCAGTGATTTCTTAACTTCCATACTCACCTTCCTATTTCTTATCACTGCTTTCAGTGAACCAACAACCTTCCTTCCCTGCTGTACCCTTTCACGCACTTCATCCCCCAAAGTTCCATCCTTACTCATCACACTACCCAAGTACTTGAATGCACTCACATTCTCCATATCCTCACCATCCAACCTCACTGTACATTTTGTGACTTCATTCCTCTCAAACACCATAACTTTACTTTTGTTTACATTAATTTTCAGATTCCTCATCCTACACACTGTCCCAAATTCATTCACCAAACCTTGCAACTCCCATTCATCTTCACTCAACAATACTGTATCATCAGCAAACAGCAACACTGGAATCTTCCAAATCTCACCCTCATTCATTAGAGCCACCCCCACATCCACTGCCCTACCCTGCACCTCCATTACAACCCCATCTATGTATATATTAAACAGCCATGGAGACATCACACAACCCTGTTTCAGTCCCACACTGAGATCAAAGAACTCACTCAGCTCACCATCCACTCACACTGTAGCCCTAGCTCCTTCATACATACTCTTCACAGCATTCAACAATTTCTCATCCACTCCATATATTCTTAATACCTTCCACCTTCCACATAAGCTTTCTCCAAGGCCATGAAGGCAGCCTACACTTTCTTTCCCTTATCTAGATACTTCTCCACTAAACATCTTAGAACAAATATCTGATCTACACACCCTTTTCCCTTCCTGAATCCCCCTTGTTCTTCTCCAACTAGCTCCTGTGTTATATGCCTAACCCTATCAGTGAGTATTCTACCATATATTTTACCAGTCACACTAAGAAGGCAAAAACCCCTATGGTTACCACATACTTCTCTCTCCCCTTTTCCTTTATATAAAGGAACAGTTATACCTGATTTCCAGTCCTCTGGAACCCTTCCCTCTTCCCAAGCCAATCTACACAACTTCCATATCCACTCCACAACAATCTCACCCCCATACCTCAGCATTTCACCACACACTCCATCAATTCCTGGGGCCTTCCCCAACTTGATCTTCTTCATTGCTTCCACTACTTCCCTCCTACTGATCTCTTCCTCCCTCCTCTCATCTCTTCTTCTCCCAGCCATTCCCCAACCACTTATACTCGCACTGCTGTCACTCTCTACATTCAACAAATCCTGAAAGTGCTCCTTCCATCTCCTCAATTTCTCTCTCTTCTCCACCAACAATCTACAGTATTATTCTTATCTTTCACTCTCCTACTATTTCCCCTTTCACACTGCCTTACTTTCTTTACCTCCTTCCAAAACAATTTCTTACTCTCCCTCCATTTCACACTCAGATTCCTCCCAAACTCTTCATCCACTTTCTTCTTACTCTCCTTCACAAGTCTCTTCACCTCCCTTCTCCTACTCACATATACCTCTCTCTTCTCTCTCTCATTTTCTCCCCTACCTCTACTTGCTAACCATTCACTATATGCCTTCTTCTTTTGTTCCACAGTTCTTTTCAACTCATCATTCCACCATGCTGTCCCTTGCACACCCTTGCTTCTCCTCCTCACTCCACAAACCACCTCACACGCTGTGCCTATCTCTTCTCTAAATATCTTACATACGTCTTCCACCCCTTCCATCTGCTCTAGCTCATACCTTCCCAATCTTTCTTCGACTATGCTCTTATACTCTGCCATTTTCTCACTCTCTTGCAAATTCTCCACTCTTCTCACAGGAGCTGTTTCCTCCTGTCTTCCCCTTCGTCTCCTCAACCATTTTCTTTGCAGCTTTACCTTGGCCATCACTAAGTGATGGTCCAAGACTCCATTCCCCCACCCTCTCCACACTTTGGCATCCAACACTTGTCTTCTCATTCACTCATCCATACACACGTAGTCTATCATTGCCTTTCGTTCAACAAGTTCACCATCCATCCTCCTTATTACTCTCCATGTATACCAGTGGATCATCTTATGTTGAAAGTAGGTGTTGGCTATTGCCAACCCCTTATCAGCACAGATGTCCACCAAAGCACTACCATTCCCATCTACGTCAGCTGGCACACCCCACTGACCAACCACTCCATCCACTCGTACATTCCCAACTTTGCCATTCATGTCTCCAATCAAAAGTACTCTCTCGCTACTCTCAAATTTGTTCATACATGCTTCTACTCTCGCCCAAAACTCATCTTTCACTCTTGCCACTCGGTCAATAACTAATGCTAATAATAATAATAATAAAGTTCTTGCTGATGCTTAACTCCTGGCTGGCGCAACGGATTTAAATTTGATACAAAGGAACTGGCCTAAGTACCAGTTAAGGATAATGTAAAGAGTTTGTGCAAACTAGGAGCGGCAACTAAAACAAGCTTAATGTGGAGAAATTAAACACGAGTTTAATTACTTTAAGTTCAAAGAAAAGACCTGTAAACTTATTGATTACAATGAAATAAATTTACGTTATATGAATCTCCAAAAATTATTTTTTAAAAACAAGGAGAATACACTCACTTGCTCATTCAAAAGCTAAACACACTTAAGCCTAGAAAAACGAAAAGAAATACTGGTCAGTGGAGGGGAGCCGAGTGAAAAGACTGGGCGCTTGTGCTCAACATCAAACACTGCAATTCGCTAAGCCTGCTTTGCCAATTCACCGTCTAGGTGGAGGTTCAGGAACTTGCTGTACAACGGAGGCGCTGCTCTACGCTGGGCACAAACGGTCCTACCCTCACGGCGACTCAAAGCTGACAAAATTCAAACAATGAAAGGGGGCAAGAGATGACCGTGTTTGTCGGAAGTAGGGCACAGCCTAACTTCAGCGGTCAACGGAGAGAAAGTGAGCGATATGGGCTCACAACAAATCACTCAGTGAAAGCACTAATGTTGTAGATAAGAATGATCACTTGTGAAACATGAGAAATGTTCTGAAAACCATCCTGATCAAAGTGAATACAAGGACGGTTGAACTGAGTGATGCTGAGCGGGAATTCCACTAAAGTTCGTGGTTTTCTCATTAGAGTACAATGTCACGAATTTATAAATACGCTCGCTCGAATTCGTGACACTTAGTAAATGGTTTCCTGTTGCATAGGAGACTATTTGGCTTGTCACTCTGTGTAGAGTCACCTGTAGACAGAAGGAAGAGGAATGAATGAAGGAAAGAGAGACAGAAGAGGAAGAATGGAAAGAGGGAAGGAAGAGAGGAAATAGCAGGCAGTTGAGAGCACTACATCAAGTGAATGGATAGTGAGTGCCTCCTTACTCTCTCTTACTAATCTTTTCACCTCTTTTTTCCCCACTATATATAAATCTCTCTTCCATCTCTCAACTCCTTCCACTCCCTTGTTTCTCATCCACACAATATATACTTTCTTCTTTTGTGCCACAGCCTGTCTCACCCCTTCATTCCACCATGCTGTTCCTTGCACCCCCTTTCATCATCTCTTGATCCCACACACCATCTCACATGCTCCACAGATTTCCTCTGTGAATATCTTGCACACACTTTCCATGAAACACATCTGCTTCATTCCATATTTACCCAATCTCTCATCTTCTCTCTTATATTCTGCCTTTTTTCTATCCTTTTGTAACCTTTCCACCCTCCTTGTATGAACTACTTCCTCCTGTCCTTCCCTTCTTCTGTTCCTCCATTTCATTTGTACTTTGATTCTCACCACGACCAAGTGGTGGTCAGAAAGTCCACTCTCCAAACCTCTATATGCTCATGTATCCATTACACACCTGTTCATCGTACTATCCACATACACATAATCAGTCATTGCCTTCTGTTCATTTAGTTCACCACCTACCCTTCTCATCACTCGCCATGTATTCTGTACCTGTGGATCATTTTATGCCTAAAGAGGGTATTGACTAAGGTGCTGATGAATTATTTACACCTTTCCCTTCTGTGGTACTGGAGAGGGATGCCTTTGTGAAGTCACATCAATGTAAGTATACTCCAACCAAACAGCTTTATATCCCATGTATAGAAACATTTGCCAGATCACCCTAAAAAGAGGGTTGTGGACTCCCAGAGAAGGGCAGCTTCAATCTGCAGTCTAGTAGATTCATGTTTCATATGAACATGGGGCCCCAGCTTCCACTGCTTCACTTAAAGTTGCTAATAGTTCTTTATAAAGGCCATTGAAAGTTGATTCAGTATTATTTTACAAGTTGCTAGTATGCGGTTCAGGAATATTACCACCTTAAATGCATAGTATATTACCTAAGAATGATAATGAACCCCCATAATCCCATTTGGAAATTGATATTTACTGAGATAATGAATTTAATTATAATTTCCCCTGAAAACATACCTTTGATCATCACTGCCAGTCTGTGTAAAAAAATGCGTGTGTTTGTATGTGTGTTTCTTTCCTTCGACTGCGCATGCTTCTGCTAGGTCTGTTTCACCCACTCATAGGCATACTTTAGATCATGCGGTGGTCTTCTACCAGTCATTTTAAAGTGTGACCTTTGATTCCTTCTGGGTGGAAAATTCAAATTCTTCTTACTATGGCTTCCAAAGAAGGAGGACGTGATCTGTGCACGGGGTGTGATATTGATTATTTACGCGTAAATAAACGTTGCGGCTCTCCATGCTGCATGATCTACTGCAGCCTCCCTGTTCAGTCCCTTAACCCTGAGGTCACACTTAATGACCTCGTCCCACGTCTTTCTCGGTCTACCCCTCGCAACCCTACCCCCAATAATAACGCTTCTCACCCTCTGCACCCATTTATCATCCCCCATCCTCTCCACATGCCCAAACCATCTCAGTCTACCTCTCCTCATCACAACACTAATACACTTCAGTCCCATCCTGCCTCTCGACTCTTCTATCATAAACCCAGCCCCCCCAGACCTTGCAAGCAGGGACACACTGCACATCCACCTAATCATTGTCATGTCTTTACGTTTGAGGCTGTGAATATCATCTTCCTTTACTGCCCAGGTCTCACTACCATACAGCATTACATGTACTCCTAACACATGCTGCATATAAAGACCCCTGAGCACATAGGGAGAGTCCTCTTAATGCCAGGAGAGGCAACAGCTCCCTGAACTTCTTCCAACCACTTCTCACCCTAGCCACAGAGCTAACTCCAGCCCCACCTCCAGCACATAACATGTCTCCCAAATAACAAAACTCTTCCACACACTCAAGAGACTGACCAGCAAGTTCAGTCCTTTCACACCTGACAATCTCCACCTGCTCTCCCTGACACGCCGTACACATAAAATCAGCATTATCTTGCAGTCTGCCTCTAATACCACTACATCTCTTGTGCACCCATTTATCACAAACACTGCACATGATGGAATTACTTCCCATGCCCTTATGGCAAACTGCACATGGCCACTCTCCCTCGTCTTTGACAGTACCGCCACCAACCCTAGATATCATCACTATATATATATATATATATATATCCATCCATCCATCCATCCATCATCCAATCCTACATTGCCCCATGAGGAGCGTAGGAGCCCAGGGCTAGGCAGTTGGTCCCGACATTTAAGATGAGAGTGACCAGCCTCACTCATCCCTGAGTGGCATTACATGCGCAATCAACCCCAACCACCCCTTGGATATAAACCTTCACCAGCTCAATCCAATTGGAGCGCAATAATTACCCACTAAACCACCACACGGCAAAATTTGGTTATATGGTACCACCCAGTGAAGTAAATGGTTTCCTGGTGCACAGGAAACCATTTGGCTTGTCACTCAGTGTAGAGTCACCCACAGGCTGAAGGAAGTGGAAAGAATGAAGGAAAGAAAGACAGAAGAGGGAGCGTAAAGTCCCCCATAGGCAGAAGGACAAGGAAAGAATGAGGGAAAGAAAGGCAGAAGAGAATGGAAGGAAAGAAGGAAGGAGAGGAATGGGCAGACACCCGAGAGCAGCACTACATCGAGTGAGTGGATGGTGAGCGCCCCCACCTACCACTAATTATATACATAATCTAATAATGTAATGGCAGATGATTACAGGACCAAAGTAGTGGTGGAGTTAGAATCAGTGAATTGGAATGAAATGGTTCTGGACAGCCTGTGGAATGCATATAGTGATTGCTTAATTAGCAATGCTAAAGTGGTGTGTAGTGTGGCAAGAGTAACAACAAAGAAGAAAGGTATGGCTTGGTGGGAAGAAGAGGTTAAGAGAACGGTTGAGGAAAAGAGGAAGAAATGGCTAAAGTGGTTACAGGACAGGGGTTCAGAACTGAATATATTGAGAGCAAGAAGCACCTAAGGAGACTAATGAAGAGGAAAAAGAAAGAGGTAAGTGATGATCAAGGAAGAAAAATGAATGCAAACTGCTCTGAAAATAGGAAGCTTTTCTGGAAAGAGGTGCGGAAATGTAGAAGTGAAAGCAGAAAGAAATGTGATGGTGTGAAGGATGTAGGTGGTAGATTATTAACCCATAGGGATGAAGTAAGGACCAGATTGAAAGAATATTTTGAAAGCCTTGTGAGTGGGAATAGAGAGAGCAGAGCGACTGTAACCATGATTAGTTTTAGGGGTGTGCAGAGAAGGAAAGCAGTGCTAGGAGCCGTGACACTTGCACAGGTGAAGAGTGCTGTGAAGCAGCTGAAAAATGGGAAAGCAGCTGGGGTTGATGAAGTGAAAGCAGAGATGATTAAGTGTAATAGAGAGAGTGGAATGAAATGTTTGTTGGAGATATGTAAGAAGGCATGGATGAGTGAAACTGTGCCAGCAGAGTGGAAGAAGGCTGTGATTGTACCCCTGTACAAAAATAAAGGTGAGCGAAGTGAGTGCAAGAATTATCATGGCACAAGTTTATTGAGTGTGGTAGGGAGGGTATATGGAAGAATTATTATGGAGAAAGTAAGACAGATATCAGAAGTCCTAGTGAGTGATGAACAGGGTGGCTTTAGGAGTGGCAGAAGATGTGTGGATCATATATTTGCAGGGAGACAGATAGCAGAGAAGGCTTGTGAGAAGGACCATAAGGTGTTTATGGCATTCATGGATCTGGAAAAAGCATATGACAAAGTGGACAGAGAACAATTGTGGAAAGTTTTGCTCATGTATGATGTACATGTAGATGGTAAGCTGCTAGGTGCCGTCAAAAGTTTTTATGATGGTAGTGAAGCATGTGTATGGATTAATGGGCATCTAAGTGAATGGTTCACGATCATTGTGGGCATGCGACAAGGTTGTGTGATGTCCCCATGGGTGTTCAGTATATTCATATACAGGAAACTCGCACTGAACACGTGGGTTTCGTTCCTACCATGCCGCGTTAGGTGCGAAATCGCATATACGGTAATCACTCCAATATCCGACGTAATAGAGCCATTGGTAGGTCCGGTTATTGGTTTTGTCCGGATATTGGGCCCCAGCTTATGGACTTGTACTTATGGACCCTAACTCAGAGAAACACCTATACAACTCCCTCTAGACATGCATAGCACTTATTTAACACCCAAATCACATCAATAAGGCACATAAATGACTGAAATAAATGCAAAAGAAACATAAAATGAGGATTTAGAAGTATGTTCATACATTAATAAACATTCTGGTACTTATGGACCCTAACCTAGCCTAACTCTGAAAAACACATTCCTACTGCACATGCATGAGGTAAGTATAGTATTGAAAAAAGTACAGTATGAAACATTCTGGTAAGTATAGTATGGAAAAAGGTACAGTATGAAACATTCTGGCTACTTACAGCAAGTCCCTGGCCACCTTGATGAATAACTGCCTCCTCTCGGACTCTGACAGTAAGAACGATTTCCTGAAGCACTTGCAGTACACTCTTCCTGAAGTCTTGCACTGAACTTAGTCAATAACACACAGAAGTCCGTTCTCTTCACAGTGTTCACTTTAGTCCAAATAATGTTCCAGTTAAATTTTGTGTTGCATATTAACTTTTCCCAATCTTTTAAAATTTCCAAAGCCAAAACAAAGAAGTTTATTTATGTTAAATTTAGTTTCCACTGAGTCTTTTCTCTCAACTCGAAAACCTTAACACAACACACCGTTTTTTTCACTGCACAACACTCAAAATTCCCGTGTGGTCTAGTGGAGAAGTTCTTGCTGTTTATTCACTGTCAGAGTCCGAGAGTATCACTGGCAGGCGACCAAGGGGTGCATCGCTGGGTCGTGGTGATGGCGTACCCACTGCAGAAGACTCTGAGGAAAGCCGCAAACTCACGTCGAGCGGTGACTCCACCGTGGCTGATGTGCTGGGCTGTGGCTCGGAGCATGAGGGCCTGTCTTGGGGAGGCAACGGAGTGGAACCAGGGCTTGGCACAGCGGGGGTCACGGGCCTGAAAAAACTGTCAATTGTTGACTGACGTAAGGACTGACGATTCTGGCGTTTGATGATGCGCTGCCTGAAAGCACGCACTTCCTCCACGAGTCCCAAGGGCCCCATCTCCCTGTCGCAGTCCGGGTTTTCCAGGTAGTCTAGGACGAACTCTAGATGTTCCCGGAGTGCGCTCAGCTTGGGGATGGCTGGAGTAGTGTCATGCTGAGAGGAGTCCGCATCATCATCACCTTCGTCGTCAGAATCTTCAAGTTCGGGACTGACACCAGCAACCGAAGACGCGATCTCGATATCAGACAACGTCTGATACCCAGGATCGCCCTCGTCGTCGTCCAACCACTCACGAACATCGTCCACATCAACAACGTCGCCGTGCGTACGTAGCCGTGCATGGAAGTCATCCACGTCAAACCCTAGAAAATCGTACTCCACATCCGTTCCGAGAAGCAGACGAGACCAATCATTTTCAAGAGTTTTCACAGGGACTTCCTTCCATGCACTAGCCCAGTTGTACAGCGCAGACTTGATGTTGTAGCGGCGAAGGTTTTCCAAAGTCCGCTTGCCTCGTGTGTCACATCCTTCCCTGTGCTTGTCCTCGTCCTCGAGAACAACCATCACCTCGTCCAGGAACTTCCGACGGTACAGGCGCTTTGTTGCCACGATCACTCCTTGGTCCATGGGTTGAATGAGAGCAGTCATATTAGGTGGCAGAAACATGCACCTAATACGGCCATTCTCAGCAACCAAGTCCTTGTCGCACGGGTGGGCAGGTGCATTGTCGAGCAGGAGAGCCTTTACCTGGTCGCGAGGGATTCCCAGTGTCTTCGTCTGGTAATGGATGACCTCCTTGACGAAGTGACGGTGAAACCAGTCTTTGAAAATCACAGCTGTGAACCATGCTTTCAAAGAATGGTACCAGATGACAGGAAGGACATCCATCACCCCACGAAGGCACCGAGGCTGCTTTGCACGGCCAACAACAACGGGCTTAACCCCTTAACCGCGGGGCGTCACTTTCGTGACGCTTGGGAGCAAGGGATCATACCGCGGGGCGTCGCTTTTGTGATTCTGTGTTATTTTGAATTCACCCGGGCTTCCAAGTGGGGGCTTGTATCATCTATCGGTACTGCCAATGTCCAACACTAGTCAGCACTCCTAATCTCATCTGTACTCCCATCCATTGTTGACAATTTAGCCATTTCTCCCCGTTCTTGACTCCCCTCCCTACCCCCCCTCCATTACCCTATCCTCTCGCCTGCCCGGCCGTGCTACGCTAAGTAAATCTTCCCTGGAATTTTTCACTGATTTCATCCATTGAAATAAGCCCTATGTCCTATTCTTATACCAAATAATATATACAAGAAAGAAATAAGGTAAGTGAGAGTGCCATACACCTGGAATTGGCTAATTATCACCTGACAACACCTCACGTGCACTCGTTCGCTAATTTTCGCTGTTTTTTTCCCCTTGAAATATGCCCTATAATCTATTTTCGTAATAAATATACATGTAAGGAGGGAAGGGAGAACCCTAAGTGATATTTACATTCACATGGAACTACCTAATTTATAATGTATTGTCTAGATTTCCTGCCAATCATATCAGTGCTAGACAAAGCTGTTTCAAGATATAACATTGGTAGCTCTGAATATACATATCTCCTAAGTAGGCCTCTAATCTATTTTCGTAATAAATATACATGTAAGGAGGGAAGGGAGCAACCTAAGTGATATTTACATTCACCTGGAACTACCAAATTTATAATGTATTGTCTAGATTTCCTGCCAATCATATCAGTGCTAGACTTAGCTGTTTCAAGAAGTAATATTGGTAACTCTGAATAACCCCTAGCAGGCCTCTACGCTGGTGGTCCTCCGTTATCACTCAGTTCTCTCTCAACTTCCGAAGCGAGAGTACGTATGTTTCTTCTTGCTGACTTCAAGGCCTTTTTTCACCCCCATGCAAATGGCCCTGTGACCTTTACCCCCTACTAAACCTCGTGTGGAAAGAGGTAAAAGGCTGACAATTGATAAAAGAGTGACTACGATCTTTCTGTTGAGTAAAACAGTGCAAGTGGAATTGTAAATAATGTGTAAATAATGTGTAAACAGCAAGTGAAAGTAATGAATGTAAATATACGTGAACAATGGAAAATAGTTTTATAAGTTATTTCAAGTGACAGTGCACAACACAGTGTAAATAAAATAGAAATGTAAATAACGTAAATAAAATAGAGAACGTAAATAGAAATGTACATGAGTAGTATTATAAGAATACGAGTATATACCCTAGGAGTAATGAAAGTGAAAGTTCCACTCTAGCATGTCTGAATGCTATGAGTTATGAGAGTGAAGATGAAAGTGACATTCACTCTCAGTGCCAGTATACAGGACGAGAAAGTGAATGCTACGTATTTTACTGAAAGAAATTGAATCCCTACAGTGACAATAAACTAATACTACTGAAGGAAACTTATGGATAAAGACTATAGATATATATAAGTGTTATATAGTAATAGAAATATAAAGTGTGAGGGGTTTTATGAATAATAAATGACAGACTACCAAGAGCGAACTAGCGCCAGTGCGACGATCAGACACGCTCGTAATTTCCATTGCTTTCACAGTGTTTTTTTTTTTAGTATGGATCCCAAACTACTTGAAAATTGTAGAATAGTGTTTATAGTGTTTGTATCTGGCTGTGGTAATCATATTACGGGTTGTCGGGAAGTGTAAAGTGGAGACTTCGTTACCCTACTTCAGAGGTCTCCACAAGTCCTACGGTAACCGACGAAGGCTCAACAATCATTCCAGGAGAAAGCTGAAGGTATGTGCCATAAGCATATATAATTTTATTATTCTAGGACTAATAACTGATTTTTGGCAAATATTTTTTGAGAGTCTGTCGGAGCCCGAATAACCCCGCGGCACACGCAAGTTATTGGTAAACAAGCCCGCGGTGTAGGGGTTAAGCCAGTGCATGCCGTTAGCACTGGCACAACACAAAGCAGATATCCGTTCCTTAGAAAGCTTGCGGCCAGGTACATGCTTCTCCGTCTCCTCGGCTAGAGTGTTCGTTGGCAGCGAGCGATAGAATAGGCCAGTTTCGTCAGCATTGTAGACTTGACCGAGAGTGAGGCCCTCCCTGTCGATCAAGCCTTTCACCTTGTGCCGAAACTCGTCAACTCCATCCTCGTTAGCATCCAATGCTTCGCCATGTTCTTTACGGTTAGTAAGGGCATGTCGCAACTTGAACGCGAAGAGCCAACCCTTGGATGCCTTGAAGTCTAGGGCGTCGTGAAGCCTTGCGAACTTCTCAGCAGCAGCCTTCAGCTCCGTTCCACGTACCATCACACCAGCTGCACGTTGCTGTCAGTACCAAATCAACGTGGATCGGTCGATTTCTGCAAACTTGGGGTTAAACATAACCTTCCTTTCCACATTGCATTTGCTTCTCGACGAGAAGTCAGCCGTGTACTGCGTGAGTTTGTCTCGGGAACGTTTGATATCGAACAAAGTCGACCGGGCCAGGTTGTACTCGTGGAGAATGCGGGAAGAAGACCAACCCGCATCAACTTTCTCCAATATCTCCCTCTTCTTTTCCAGAGTCAACACCACTCTCTTCCTTTTCTCAGGTGGCGGGGCCATCATCACACACACTAAGAGGAGGCCCGAGAGCAGCAGGAGGCCCTGCAGCAAGTACGGCACCACCACAAAAGCGAGCACGTGGGCAGCCATTGCGAAGAGCGTAGGTCCAGTCGCGGTGAGAGACAGGCGGGAAGTGGGGAGGATCCAGTGGCGCTCTATCGGACGTCGGAGGAATGGCGCACCAAAACAATGCTCTCCCGCGGCACGCGCGGCAAGTTCAAATTACGGACGGCAAAAAATCTTCTTCTTCCTTTTTTTTTTTTTTTTTTTTTTTTTTTTTTTTTTAAATCCCAGGACGATAAGGTCCGGGTAGTCGGGATGATAAGGTCCGGGTAGTGGGGATGTTCGGTTATTGGGCGTCCGGATATTAGAGTGATTACTGTATTTAAACTACTCCGTATTTTGCTCCCTAGACCGCCCAAATGTGTTGTTTTGCTGTTATCTGTCACTGGTAATCACTAGAAAGCACTTTAAGTGGTTAGAAGGTTTATTTAATGTTATAACTCACAAATACAGTACTCCACAGCAAAACTTCAACACACAAATACGTAAACGCAAGGAAACATTCCGACGCCGATCATAGGTTATCATATAAATCAGGTTAACTGGTACCAGGGCTTTATTTAATGCTTTATCTTTTTTGAGTGCTTTAACTTGCAAGTACATACCAGAACAGTACATATTTAACTTAGAAATGCTATACTGTGGAAAAGCTGTACAGCAAGTCTTTAACGAACAAACATAAAAGGCAATATTCCGACACCGATCATGGGTAATCATATAAATCAGGTTAACTGGTTACAAGGCTTTATTTAATGCTTTAATTGCTTACAAGTACATACCAGAACAGTAAATATTTAACTTACAAATACAGTACTGTAGAAAAGCAGTACAGTAAGAGTTTAACGAACAAACAAAAAAGGCAATATTCCGACGCCAATCATGGGTAATCATATAATTCGGGTTAACTGGTTACAAGGCTTTATTTAATGATTTAACTTTATTTAAGTGCTTACAAGTACAGTACATACGAGAACAGTAAATATTTAACTTACAAATACTGTACAGTACTGTGGAAAAAACGAACAAATAAAAAAGGCAATATTCTGACTCACTGAATAATTTCCCGCCTAGATCGTCACGTAATCAAAACAAACTGCACGCGCTGCGGTGACGTTCGAGGATTTGATCTTTCAAGGGCCTCTCCTGCGTTAATTTGTAGTTTTCATAATGGTTCTTTAATCTTACATTGTCTTATGTGTATCCCAGCCCTTACCATGTATAATTGCGAGCGCGTTCCGTGAGATCGTGTTTGGTGCGAGTTTCTTGTATATGGATTGAGTGATGAGAGAAGTAAAAACACGAGTAATGGAGAGAGGGATGGCATTGGTAATGAATGGCGATAATTGGAATATCTCAAATTTGCCGTATGCTGATGATGTAGTACTGCTTGCAAATACTGGACAAGAACTCGGTAGGCTAGTGAAGAGTTTTGCTGATGTCTGAGAGCGTCGTGCCTTGAGAGTAAATGTAGAAAAGAGTAAAGTGATGGTTATTGAGAGAGAAGGTGACTCCCAGTGCGATGTTACAGTGAATGAAGAGAGACTGGAAATGGTGAGAGAGTTCAAATACATGGGTACAGTGATAGAAAAGAGACGAAGTTGTGCAAAAGAAGTTGAAAGTAGAGTGTCATAAGGAAGGAAAGTAGCTGGTGAAGTGAAAGGCCTTGATAAGAAACAGAGGCTTGAGTGTTGCAGCTGCACGAGGCTTACGTGGAGGAGTGTTAGTGCCAACCATGGTGTGACATGAAAATGAAAAGTCAAGAGTAAGAGCAGTGGAGATGGGACTGCTGAGGAATGTATGTGTAGTACAGAGGGTGAATAGGATACGAAATAAAGTGATTCGTGAAAGATGTGGAGTGAGGAAGTTGGTAGACATCAGAACGTAAAAGTGTGTACTGAGATGGTATGGTCATGTGGAGAGAATGGATAACAACAGAGTGGCGAAAAAGATACATCTGAGCGAATTTGAAGGAGGGAGGAGGCCAGGTAGGCCAAGAAGGTGGAGAGATATGGTGGATGAGTGTGTGAGGAAAAGAGGTTTGGAAGTCGGTGAGGCTAGAGAACTGACGAGATCGAGCTGGCTGGATGACTGTTGTGAAGAGCAGTGCATGATCAGGGATTTGGCACCCCTTTTTAACGTGGCAGCGTCCGGATTGACTCTATTGGATACGTTTATGTGAAGCTACAAAACGTGGTCAATGTTTTGGGTGTATCTGATAGAGCCAGGATTTCCAAGGGCTTGAATGATGAATGAATGGAAGCGTGACCCATTGGATTAGGCAGATTTGGGCTGTCTGGACATTGCTACTCCTCACCCTGCCCTAGGGTGGGAAAGGAGGTCCGGATGATGATGATGATGATGGTTTTATATATATATATATATATATATATATATATATATATATATATATATATACGTAATGCCTCCAATGTCGTATGTAATAGAACCAAAGGCAAGTCCGGAAATTGGGTTTGTCCGGGAATTGGGAAATTGCCTCCTGGACAGGTACTTATGGACCCTAACTCAGAGAACCACCTACGTAACTCCCTACCAGACATGCATAGCTCCTATTTAAGACCCTATTCACACAAATAAGGAACAGAAAGCATGAAATAAATGAAAAGGAATCAAAGAATGAGAATTTAGAGGTGAGTATGGAAAATATTTAGTAGTATCCAGGGTTCTTACAGCACGTCCATGGCCGTCGCGAAGAATAACCCATCTCCTCTCAGACTCTGACAGTACAAAGGTGCACCTGAAGCACCTACAGTAATCCAGTGTTGTACTGCACTTAATCCTTTGCACTCTGATTTCTAATTTCTTAACACTGCTCATTCTTTTCTGGCACTGCACTTGAAACTCAGCAGTGTTGCAGTCTGCACTTAAGCCTTTGCACTCTGAATTCTAATTTCTTAACACTGCACATTCTTTTCTGATTTGCTCTACACCTGAAACTCACCAGTGTACAGTACCAGTCTGCACTTAAGCCTTTGCACTCTGAATTCTACTTTCTTAACACTGGCACAACACTGTAAATTCCCATGTCGTCTTGTGACAAGTTTTTGCTGTTTATTTTATTGTCAGAGTCTGAGAGTAGGTGTTGCAAGCGGCCGAGGGGCGCGTCGCTGGGAAGTGGTGATGAACTACCCACTGTAGATGACTCTGAAGATAGCTGGAAACTCACGTCCATGGCGACTCCAATGTGGCCGATGTGCTTGGCTTTGGCTCGGAGGTGGAAGGCCTGTCTTAGGGAGGCAGTGGTTTGGAGCCAGGGATGGGCATGGCGGGGTCACGGGCCTGAAGAAACTGTCAGTGGTTGATTGACGTAAGTAACGGCGATTCTGGCGAGTGATGATGTGCTGCCTAAAAGAGCACACTTCCTCCACAAGCCCCAGGGGTCCCATCTCCCTGTTCCAGTCCAGGTGTCCCAGGTAGTCAAGAACGAACTCGACTTGCTGCGAGAGTGCGCTCAGCTTGTTGATGGCTGGAGTAGTGCGTGCTGAGAGGAGTCCTCATCATCCTCACTGTCCTCAGGGGAATCTTCAAGCTGGGTACAGTACTTGTACCTGCAGCTGAAGATGCGATCTCGATGTCAGACATGATCTGATACCCAGGACCACCCTTGTCGTCATGCAACCACTCATGCACTTCGTCCTCATCAACATTGTCGCCAGCCGCACGAAGACGAGCATGGAAGTCATCCATGTCATTACCTAGAAAGTCGTGCACTGCATCAGCTCCGAGAAGCAGACGAGACCAATTCCCTTCTAGAGTCTTGACAGAGACTTCCCTCCATGCACTGGCCCAGTTGTAGATGGCTGACTTGATGTTGTAGCGGCGAAAGTTTTCCACAGTCTGCTGGCCTTATATGTCCCGTCCCTCCCTTTGCTTGTCCTTGTCCTCGGGAACAACCATCACCTTGTCCAGGATCTTCTGATGGTACAGCCTCTTCATTTCCACGATCATGCCTTGGTCCATTGGTTGGATGAGAGCAGTTGTATTAGGTGGCAGAAACAAGCACTTAATGCAGCCATTCTTAACCTGTCATCCAGGATTCCCAGTGTGTTTGTCTGATAGTGGTTGACCTCCTTGATGAAGTGCTGGTGAAACCAGTCTTCGAAGATCTTGGCTGTGAACCAAGCCATCACAGATTGGTACCACACGACAGGAAGGACATCCATCACCCTATGAAGGCACCAAGGCTGCTTTGCACAGCCACCAATAACAGGCTTGAGCCGGTGCATGCCGTTTGCATTGGCACAACACAAAGCAGATATCTGTTGCTTCGAGAGCCTGCAGCCTGGTACATGCTTCTCTGTCTCCTTTGCTAGAGCGTTCATTGGCAGCAAGCGATAGAGTAAACCAGTTTCGTCAGCATTGTAGACTTGACCGAGAGTGAGGCCCTCCCTGTCGATCAAGCCCTTCACCTTCTGCTGAAACTCCTCTACTCCCTCATTGTTGGCGTCCAGAGCTTCACCATGGGCCTTGCGGTTGGCAAGTCCATGTTGCAACTTAAAAGCGAAGACCCAACCCTTGGATGCCTTGAAGTCTGGGGTGTTGTGTAGCCTGAACTTCTCGGCAGTAGCCTTCAACTCCGTACTACGCACCAGCACACCAGCAGCACGTTGTCGTCGATACCAAATCAGTGTGGAGCAGTCGATTTCTGCAAACCTGGGAGGGTACACAGCCTTCCTCAGCACGGTGCATTTGGTCTTCGATGTGAAGTCAGCCGTGTACTGGATGAGTTTGTCCTGGGAATTCTTGATATCAGACAAGGTAGAGCGGGCCAGGTTGAATTCTCAGAGGATGCGTCCACCTTCTCCTGTATCTCCCTCTTTTTCTCCAGAGTCAGAACCACTCGTTTCCTCTTTCCGGGCGGCAGGACCATTGTCACACACATGAGTAAGAGGCAGCAGAAGAACAACAGGGCCTGCAGCAGGTAGGGCACCACCACAAAACTGAGCATGTGGGCGGCCACGGTGATGAATGTGTGTTCACGACAATGGGTAGGCAGGAAATGGGGAGGAGGCAGCGTCACCCTGCCGGACGTCAGCGGAACTACGTAGCAAAACACAGCTCTTCGGCGCCATGCGCCAAGTTCAAAATACAGTTGAAATAAATGTTGAACTTTGGGGGGGGGGGGGGCAAAATGTCCGGAAGTTGGGGTTTCCGGGAATTGGGCATCCGGTTATTACTGGGAGTACTGTATGTACAGATCACATCAATGCCAACTGATCGATAATGGCGTGCTGTGCGTGGGCCATTACCTTCCTGTCGCCCCAACCTGTGCTTTCGCTGAAGTCTTGTCTGTACTGTATAAGCTTGTCGCATGACTTCTTGATATCAAACAGTGTTGAACGGGCTAGATCATATTCGCGAAGAATTCGTCCTGTGGTCCAGCCTGCATCAGCCTTGCCCAATATCTCACATTTCTTCTCCAGAGTTAGAACCTTCCTCTTCCACTTTTCAGGTGGCAGTGGGGCCATTACCACAGACATGAAAACACAGCATAGGAGGTGCAGGCTTGTGTTGGCCCTGAACTCACATAAATATCTTACCTAACTTTTTACATCAACACGTAGACTCTTCACATTCCATAAGAGTCAGATTTTCTAGCCCTGAGTCTGTCATTTCATAACAAAAATCGGTCAGGAAACCCTTTGCACACTTGTTGCATTAAACTTGAGAACATGAATTTTACTGCCCTCTCATCATTATCTTTAGTTTTTTATTATTTCAACAAAGAGATTATCCACATCCTAAGCACACCCAACTTATTTTATATGATAGTCCGAGTGTTACTTTCATTCACATTAAGCTCTGATGCCACATGCCACCTCATCCAACCTTTCTATTTTTTTCTCTAGAATTAATGCTTTTCTTGTGTTTGTAGCACCTACTAAATTTAGTTCGGAACCGTGAGCTCAGAATTCTGTGATGAAATGAGGAACAAGGGAAAAAAAAGTGCTTCTAGACATAACAACAGTCAACACAATAGTGAGGTGGAGGCAGGCTGCAGCAGGTATGGGACTTGGATCACGTGGATCAGCTTGGGTCAAGAAACCCTAGCAATGACCAACAAAAGCACAGTGCACAAGTTGTAAACAAATGCTGCCATCTGGATATCCAACACCTAATTGCACCCACTAGGTTTGTCCTGTGCAATTGAGTGATATTACTGTATCATGTTATTGAATAAATGACGATATTAAATGCTTATGTTATTGTAAGATGGGTGGTTACCTTTGTCTTGAATCGTAAATCTACTTTATCCACCATACCAGAGTTCATTGTAGTGAGGGGTTACTGTTCTGTACAGTCTATCCTCATCTAACACAGTTTTCCCTAACACGAAAATGGTCTAACATGGTACAATTTTCCGGGAGCAGTATTGCTTCTAACATGACCATTGATGAAGCTAACACGGCTTTTGGAACTGGGAGGGCGGTGATGAGATGAATCATGGCAGCATTGCCTTGCCAACGGGCGTCATTCACCTTCAGCATTCTCACTTTTGAACTACCCAGCCATTCAGGACATTCCCTGCTTCCACCTGCCTCCCCACTCTGCCTGCTCCCTCCGGCGTAGAGTCTCCTCTTATCCTCCCATAAGGTAAATAAAATGTGTTTTTAACTGTAGTAATACTCTTTTATAATTTTTTGAACCATATTAATGCTTTCTAGGAGGTTAAAATTGGTGTATAAAAAAATTTTGCACCACAAGGGGGGAAAAAGTGGACATTGGGCAGGGGTGCTGAAGGAAATACAGTAGGGGGTTTCGAGAGTCCCTGTAATATGAAATTTCTCTATCATGGTAGGGGGGCGGAAGCAATGAACTGTGTTAGACGAGGACAGGCTGGACATCGTTGGCTTGAGAGCTTAACTTGATAATCAACAGATTAATTTCATCTGTCAGATGCATGTGAAGTGCTTGGATGAATAGAAGTACCAAATATGTCTGAGGCATTGAGGTTCGGAGGGACATATGCACCAAAGCATATTTTTGAGAACAAAGTGTTGAAAGATTGTGATTAATGTATCCGGCTAAATAACAGGTATATGAAAGTAAAAGTTATACCAAAAATTTCAAGAGAATCGAGCAGACACACACCTCCTGACATCCCATGCCAGGACATCCCCCCAAATATAAAATCATATTATTACCCAATTTTTACAAAATTTTGTAGACTTGATCATCATCATGATCATCATCTAATCCTGTGTTGCCCCACGAGGAGCATAGAAGCCCGAGGCTAGGCAAGTAGGTGCTGACATTTCAGATGAGAGTGACAAGCCTCACTCATCCCTGAGTGGCATTATGTGAGCAGTAAACCCCAGCCACCCCTTGGATATAAACTGATACAGGCTCAGTCTGGCTGGAGCGCCTTAACCCATAAAAAACGGGTGTCCGCATATTCTGTCCAAGGGTACTACAGCCAAAAAGATGGCTGTCCGCATAAGCTTTCCGTGGGTACTCGGGCCAAAATGATGTGTGTCCGCATATGCGGTCATGTACCCCACCCCTCCCTCCCACCCCCCTACTCCCCCTGCCACCACACCCACACACCACCCCTCATGCCTCCCTCACACCCCTGCACCACCATCAATCCCCCACACCACCCCACACCCCCGACCCACAATTCCCCCATGATATCATACCCACCTATTATGCCCGTCCTGAGCATATGTCACACCATTCTGCTGTCTGTTTTTAAGGGGTTAATTACCCACTAAACCACCAGGTGCCACAGTTTGGTTATATGGTTACTATCCTGCATAGTAAATGGTTTCCTGGTGTACAGGAAACCATTTGGCTGGTCACTCATTGTAGAGCCACCCATAGACAGAAGGAAGAGGAAAGACAGAAGGAACGAAGTACATAAGAGGAAGGATGGAAAAAAGGAATGAAGAGAGGAAAGGGCAGCCACCCGAGAGCAGCACTACATCGAGTGAGTGGATGGTGAGCGATAACTAGTGTCAGTGCCAAATTTCTTGTTACAAGCAAAGGCAAAGCCCTTGCAGTCTCTCATCAAGTACAGTAAGTAATCCCTGTAATAACCGTATGCCCAATTCCTGGACACCCCAATTTCCGTACATTTTGGGCCCGGGCCTTCAGAACCCCCAAATGGCCAAAAAACTTAAAATAGCAAAAGAAAATCCGACATTTTTTTCAACCGTATTTTGAACTTGGCGCGTGGCCTGCTTCCTCCCCTCCCAGTTACCACCTAACTACCGTCCTGACTAGATGCTCGTTGCAATGGCTGCCACACGTGCTCGTTTTTGTGAATAAACTGTAATACCTGGCCTGTAAACCACATGGGAATTTATAGTGTTGTGCATTGTTAAGAAATGAGAATTTAGAGTGCAAAGGATTAAGTGCTGAGTGCAAACTGGCATGTTGCAACTAGCGTGGCACAAGTAAGAACAGAATGTGCAGTGTTAAACAGTTATAATTCACATTGCAAAGGATTAAGTGCAGCACAACACTGGATTACTGTACATGTTTCAAGAGCATTTTCTCCACTGCCAGGGTCTTAGAGGAGGTGGGTTAATCTTCGTAACGGCCACGGACATGTTGTATGTACCCTATACACTGCAAAATATTTTCCATACTCACTTCAAATTCCTCATTCTCTGGTACCTTTTCATTTATTTCATGCTTTCTGTCCCTTATTTGTGTGAACAGGGTCTTAAATAATTGCTATGCATGTCCGGTAGGGAGTTATGTAGGTGGTTTTCTGAGTTAGGCTGAGTTAGGGTCCATAAGTTCCTGTCCAGGAGGCATTTTCCCAGTTCCCGGACAGATCCAATTTCTGGACATGCCTTTGGCTCTATTACATCGGTTATTGGAGGGATTGCTGTACCTTGATATACAATACCCCTACATGCGATACCCTGACTTAACGGTGGGGGTAGAAATACCACCATACCCCACCTATTGATGGCCAAACCCCGGTTTAACTATGTGTTTTTATTTTTTTTTTACCAATTTTGATGATATTTTAGTCTAAAATTGTGTGATTAGGTTGATTTATAAACTGATTTTAGACTTAGATTAATGTGTCTTAGCCATAGGTGGGGTGAATATTGTCATTTTGGGGTACAGTTTACTACGTTTTATTTTTTTCTGGACATATTTGACGATTTTCAGATTTTATTTGTTGGTTCTAGTGAGTTATTTATGGGTGTTAGGCTTAGGTTAGCTTCCTTGACAGCTGTTAGGCCATTTAGATTGGCTTTAAACATGTTTTTGGGCTTGTTTTAGGGGAAAACCCAAGGATGGTAAATGCTCCACATTGCTTTACATGTTACAAGTACTCCGATGTACGATATCCTGCCTAATGATGGGGTTTTACCTAACCAGTTACATCATTATACCGGGGTATGCCTGTACAGTAGTGCCATTTTCTCACATGTGAGCGACCCAACCCAGCCTGACCGTAACACTTTTGAGAAGCTTATATCTCAGGAACCAATGGGCCAATCACTAAGTGGGTTGCACCATATAATAGCCCGATTCTTTAAGATTTGTTTTTGACAGGTTTCATCACATCCCTGCAGTGCATGTGGCATGTGACGTGCATCAAGTGCAACATGTCAAAAATCTTCAAATGGGGGCCACATGCCAGACAGTTTGTTGTAAAGGCATGAAACTTGGTAGGTAGATAGTCATCAATATATTCTAGACATCCTCGGGATGTAAGGCGATATTTCAGTGCTTTTGGATTTAAATGGCCTCACTCATACCTCGCTGAAAAAGGTGTTTTCTGGTTAGTGTAATAGTATTTAAGGGTGTCAGGTCATCACAAAGTTAAAGGTGTGACAGACCAGTTCGTCTCATTTCGTTTTTAGAGGCTCCAACATGCCTGCATGCGTCGTCCTTGGTCACCTAATGGCGGCTGTCCATGCTGCACGATCCATTGCAGCCTCTCTGTTCATTCCCTTAACCCTGAGGTCACACATAATGACCTCGTCCCATGTCTTTCTCGGTCTACCCCTCACAACCCCACCCCCAATATTAACACTTCTCACCTTCCTCACCCAATTATCATCCCCTATCCTCTCCACATGTCCAAACCATCTCGATCTACCTCTCCTCATCACAACACCAATACACTCCAGTCCCATCCTACCTCTCAACTCTTCCATCGTAAACCCAGCCCCCCC
Source organism: Coenobita brevimanus (assembly GCF_032717465.1). NCBI lineage: Eukaryota > Metazoa > Arthropoda > Malacostraca > Decapoda > Coenobitidae > Coenobita > Coenobita brevimanus. The sequence continues at coordinate 14,748,358 of NC_137035.1, read as the reverse complement.
AGACCTTGCACGCAGGGACGCACTACACATCTACCTAATCATTGTCATTTCTGTACGTCTGAGCCAGCGAATATCCTCCTCCTTTACTGCCCAGATCTCATTACCATACAGTATTACACTCCTAACACATGCTGCATACAGAGACCCCTTAGCACGTAGGGAGAGCCCTCTCAATGTCAGAAGAGGCAAGTGCTCCCTGAACTTCTTCCAATCACTTCCCACCCTAGCCACAGAGCTAGCTCCAGCCCCACCTCCAGTACACAACATGTCTCCCAAATAACAAAACTCTTCCACACACTCAAGAGATTCACCACAAGTTCAATCCTGTCACGCCTGACAATCTCCACCTGCTCTCCCCGACACTCTGTACACATAAAATCAGCATAATCTCGCAGTCTGCCTCTGATACCACTACATCTCTCATGCACTCATATATCACAAACTCTGCACAAGATGGAATTACTTCCCACGCCCTTGTGGCAAACTGCACATGGCCATTCTCCCTCGTCTTTGACAGTACCGCCACCAGCCCTAGATATCATCACTTGTTTTATCTGCATTTACCTTAAGCCCTTGTGCCCCGTACCATCTCTCCACTTCCTAAACCTTTCATCTGCCTCCCTTTCATTCTCTGCAATCAACACCAAATCATCAGCATACAACATCTCCCACAGGAGTGCATTTCTAAAGTCACGTGAGAGGGTTTCACGTACCATGATAAACAACATGGGACTCAAAACTGACCCCTGATGCACACCAACATTCACGGAAAACTCATCACTCAAATCTCCATTCGCTCTTACCTGGGTGCAAGCACCCACATACATAGCCATAACCACCCTAACCAGCCACTCCTCCAAGCCAAGCTTTCTCATTGCCTACTTCACCACCTCACTAGGGACTCTGTCAAAGGCCTTTTCCAAATCAACAGAAACAAAATACAGATCCCTTCTCCTACCAATACAGCATCGAACAATAAATATGGCATCAGTGGTGCCCCTATTTGGCATAAACTCAAACTGCATCTCATCAATATTCACTCTTTCTCTATTCTATTCATACCTTCTAAAACTCTCTCCATTATCTTCATTATCTGATCTAAAAGCTTTATACCTCTATAATTTCCTCTTTCTGGGGCATCACCTTTCCCTTTATACACATTTACAATGACACTCTTCAGCCAATCATCTGGGACAATACACTCATAAATAATCATATTTATCAGGTCAGTGACTAACCTCACCCATGTACCGCCTGAGGTCTTCAGCATTTCGGTAGTCAACCCAGACACACCTGCTGCCTTCCCCACCTTCATCCTGCCTATTGCCTCACTCACAGTAGCAGCATCTATCAAAGGCCAAGGGCCAAACACTGGATCTGCTGGCTCCAAACCTTCCCTGTCCCAGTCAAACTCCTCATCCAACAACCGGCTATAATGCTCTCTCTATGCATTTTTAATATCCTCACTGTTCACCACTACCCTTCCTTCATCAGTCTTCACACACTGATCACCTATAATATCCCGGTTATCCCTCTTCATCTGTTTTACCTCTTTAAATATCATATTTTTCCTCTCCCCATGATTTAGGTTATCAAGTAAAAGTCTCTGTGACTCAGACTTCGCTCTGTATACCTCTGTTCTAGCCCTATGCTTGGCAGCCAAGTATTCCTTGCTACCTACCTTCTTCCATTCCCGGAAGAGCCTTCTTTTCTCCTTAACTGCAGCTTCTACACCCTCATTCCACCACCAAGTTACTTTATGTCTTGGTGGGCCTCTTGTCCAACCACATGTTACATCAGTAACTCTGAAGAGATTGTTCTTGAGGACTCTGTACTGTTCATTAACGCCTCTGTCTACAGCTCCCTGTTCAGCCACCACTCTCCTCATCTCGCTATAGAAGGCATCCCTTACTACTTGGTTTTTCAGCTTCCATATTTTCCTCCTAGGTACATAAGTCCTTTTTTCAGTGGGAAAAATTTAATGTTCTTATGCCATAATGACCTGCCCACCACCCTCAACCAGGGATGAGGTCAAATAGAAGAGACCAAATACAAATACAGATACAAATACAGGCATATCCCTGTTTAACAATGCAGTTTGGTTAAGTAAAGACTCATTGCTAGGTGGGGTATCGTGTCTCAGTAGATTTAACACATAAAGTATAGGGATGCATATTTGTGCCTTGGGTTCCCCCTCCCCCCAGTCAAATCCTAAACCCACCCAAATGAGTCTAAAAGCAAGTATCTAGCTAACCTAAATCCCGAAATAGCTTTAAAACAAGCTAAATTAAGCCTACCAGTTGTTTATAACTCACCTTAACACAAAAATATAATCTGAAAATCATCAAGTCTGGATAAAATCAAACAGTAAACTGTTCCCCAAAATGACAATGTTCACCCCACCTACGACTAACACACATTAATCTAAGTCTAAAAACAGTTTATAAATCAGCCTAAACACAAAATTTAAGTCTGAAATATAATAAAAAATGGTTAAAAAAAAAGAAAACCCAACATTATACCTGGGCTTGGCCATCATTTGGCGGGGTTGGGTGGTATTTCTACCCCTATCACTATGCCAGGGTATTGCATCTTGGGGTATCGTTTCTCAGGATCTGTTTGTACAGTACACTAATTTGTCAAAAGGCAAATGCAACTACAAATACAAATATTGATTTTACTGTATGTACAAGTATAGATACAAATACTTGATTATTTTACTGTACTTGGCTGTATCTGAAGCAAATATGGCAAATTGTAGGATCAAATACAAGTACAAATACAAATATGCAACTTTTAACATTTTCAAGTATATCTACAAACACAAATGTTGGTGACGACTAAGTACCGAATAAAGGACATGGTACGGATAGCTACATGGAATGTAAGGGGTACAAATGATGAGGTGAAAGAAAGAGAGATTGTCCAGGTGCTTGAAGGTGTGAAAATAGATGTATGTGGATTAACTGAAACTAAATGGAGATGTGAGAGTGTGAGAGAAAGGGAGTATGGATGGGGTATATGTGTGGGAGTAGGTGAGAACGAGAGGGCAAAAGAAGGCGCGTGTATTGTTGTGAGTGACAGATGGAAGGAGGATATAAGAGAGTATGGTTTGGTTGGCTTAAGGATTGTGTGGGTAAGATTGAAAGTTTTTTCTATTTTTTTTAATGCAAGGAAGAAGGAACCAAAGGCCAGGAGCCCACAAACTGTTCCAAGAAAAAAAAAAAAATACAAAAGAGAGCCAAATTTAAGATCTGTTCGTTTCAAGTTGGACTACAAACGTGGGCGATTGTGTGCCTATATGCGCCAACGCAAGATCATGCAAGCAGAGTGAGAGAAAAGTTCTGGACAATTGTGGAAGCGTGCATGGAAAAGTTTGAAAGGAATGAGTGTTTTTGATTGGAGATATGAATGGAAAAGTAGGGAATGTGAACGTGGATGGGGTGGTTGGTGAGTGGGATGTACATGCTGAGATGGGTGAGAATGGCAGTGCTTTAGTAGACATTCGTGCCGGGAGGGGGTTGATGAAAGCCAATACCCTTTCCAGGTACAAAATGATCCGTAGGTATATGTGGCAAGTGATGAGAAGGGTAGGTGGTGAACTGAATGAAAGGAAGGCAATGATTGATTATGTGTGTGCGAATATCAGGATGAGAAGGTGTGAATTTGATGCAAGAGTATATAAAGGTTGGGGGAGTGGACTTTCTGACCACCACCAAGTGGAGGTCAGAATCAAGGTCCAGATGAAACTGAGATTGGAGAAATAGAAGAAGGGAAGGACAGGATGAAGTAGTTCATACAAGAAGAGTGGAAAGCTTACAAGAGGATGGAAAAAAGGCAGACTATAAGAAGGAAATGGAGGAGCAATTCGGGAAATATGGATTGGAGCAGATGGGGGATGTGGAAGGTGTTTTTAAGATATTCACAGAAGAAGTCTGTGCAACATGTGAGATGGTGTGTGGGGTGAAGCGAAGACGAAAAGGGATGCAGGGAACAGCATGATGAAGAGGTGAGAGAGGCTGTGGCCTAAAAGAAGAAAGCATATAGTGAGTGGATGAGAAACAGGGGCATGGAAGAAGTTTAGAGACAGAAGAAAGAGTTGTATGTACAGTAGAGAGGAAGAGAGAGGTGAAAACATGAGTAAGAAGTAAGTGGATGAGGAATTTGGAAGGACTTTGAGTGTAAAGTGAAGTCTATCTATCTATTGCCAGACGCCTCAATCCCGTTTGGGGTGGCAACAAACAAATCGCCTCCAAGTCGCCCTGTCCCCCGCCATTTCACTGCCCTGCTCCCAACTAGTGGAGAAGGGAGGAAAAGTGTGCAGATGGAGAGAACACTTCAAAGTATTGTTAAACGTAGAAAATGAAAGTACAGTAATGCTAGTGTAAGTGGCTGGGGAATGGCTGGGAGCCGGAGGGATGTGAGAAGAGAGGAAGAAATCAGTAGGATGGAAGTTGTGGAAGGAATGAAAAAAGTTCAATTGGGGAAAGCTCCAGGAATTGATGGAGTGTGTGGTGAAATGTTGAAGCATGGGGGAGAGATAGTAGTAGAATGGATGTGGAAGATGTGCAGATTGGCCTGGGAGGAAGGTAGAGTCCCGGTGGGTTGGAAGTCAGGTATAATTATTCGCTTGTACAAAGGAAAAGGGGAAAATGAAGTATGTGGTAATCATAGGGGCATTTGTCTTCTTAGTATAATAGGAGAAGTATATGGTAGGCTACTTATTCACAGAGCTAGGGAAATAACAGGAATTAGCTGGAGAAGAACAGGGAGGTTTTAGGAAGAGAAGAGGTTGTGTAGATTAGATATTCATTGTTAGATCTTTAGTGGAAAAGTTTCTAGAGAAGGAGAAATAAGTTTTGCATGCCCTTCATGGATTTGGAGAAAGCATATGACAGGGGGGATAGACAAGGATTGTGGAAAGTATTAAGAATATATGGAGTAGATGGGAAGTTGTTGAATGCTGTGAAGAGTATGTATGAAGATGCAAAGGCTGCATTGCATGTGGATAGTGAACTGAGTGAATTGTTTTATTTGAAGGTTGGATTGGAACAGGGATGTATCATGTCTCCATGGGTGTTCAGTCTGTATATGGATGGAGTTATAAAAGAGATACAAGGTAGGGCAGTGGATGTTGGAGCAACCCTAGTGAGAGAGGACAGTGTTTGGGAACTCCCAGTACTGTTGTTTGCAGATGATACTGTGTTGTTGAGTGAAGACGAAGGGGAGCTGCAAGACTTGATGGGTGTGTCTGGGAGAGTACTTAAGAAGCAGAATGTAAAGGTGAATGTAGGGAAGAGTAAAGGTATGGTCTTTGAGAGGAATGAAGTCAATGAATGTACAGTATTGTGAGGTTGGTTCATGAGGAAACAGAAAATGTGAGTGTGTTTAAGTACTTGGGTAGTGTGATGAGTAAGGATGGCAGTTTGGAGGGTGAAGGGCTTGAAAGGGTACAACAAGGAAGAAAGGTTGCTGGTTCCTTGAAAGCAGTGATAAGTAACAGGGAATTGAGCATGGAAGTGAAAAAGTTACTGCATGACAGTATTGTGATACCGACTCTTAACGTATGGATGTGAAGCTTGGACCTTGTTGGCGGGACTGAAGTCATGAGTGAGAGCAGTGGAAGTGAGTTATTTGAGAGAAGCCTGTAGAGTCACATGGAGAGAGAGGCTGACAAATGAGGATGTGAAGGAGCATTGTGGTGTGGATGTGGATGTGATAGGAAGCGTTAAGAGAAACACATTGAGGTGGTTTGGCTATGTGGAGTGCATGGAGAGTGAGAGACTGACGAGGAGAGTGTATGTGAGTGAGGTGTAGGGGGGGAGAGGGAGGGAGAGACCAAGGATGAGATGGAGGGATTGAGTGGAGAGGTATATGAGAGGGGGAGGTGTGAGCTTGGAGTAGGGCAATGAAATGGTGGGGGACAGGATGACATGGAAGCGATTAGTTTGTGGTCACCTCTTACGGGATTAAGGTGCCTGGCAGTAGATAGATAGATTGATTGATTTTGCTGTACAGTATTTGCAATTTCAAATTCATCCATCCATCCATCATCTAATAATATGCTGCCCCATGAGGAGCGTAGGAGCCCGGGGCTAGGCAAGTTGGTCTTGACATTTAAGATGAGAGTGACCAGCCTCACTTATCACTGAGTGACTTTACATGAGCAATAAACCCCAACCATCCCTTGGATATAAAACTGCATAGGTTCAATCCAATTGGAGCACGTTAATTACTGTCTAAACCACCAGGCTTCATAATTTGGTTATATGGTTTTCATCCAGTGTGGTAAGTGGTTTCCTGGTGTACAGGAAACCATTTGACTTGTCACTCAGTGTACTGCAGAGTCACCCATAGGCAGAAGGAAGAGAAAAGAGTGAAGGAAAGAAAGAGGGAGAGTAAAGTCACCTGATGGCAGAGGGAAGAGGAAAGAATGAAGGAAAGACAGAAGAGGAAGGAAGAGAGGAAAGGGCAGGCACTCAAAGCAGCACTACATCGAGTGAGTGGATGGTGAGTGCCCCCACCTACCACTAAATAGAAAATACAAATTTGTATTTGGCCCTATCCCTGCCCTGCATTTTGCAACACTAACACACTCAAGACACTCAACTTCTGCAGGTTCACATTTTGGGCATCAAATGCACTTAATGTCCCAAACCCTTCTGTGCTTCTGCATACAGGCTGGTCCTCAGATGTACTTGGTACAACTACAGCACACATGTTCCGTGTTTTAAGTGCAGACATGTCAGAAACACTGGAGAGTGGGGGATGGCAGGAACTGGATGTGCACAGTGTACATGGAGCCTTGTGTTTAAGTTGGAACTAAGCATTTTTGTTTCTCAAGAGCCTTGTCATGTGCTCGATTCTTGGAATATTATGTGCTATTTGAAATGATGACGTCAATGGGGATCAGCTGCTGATTTGCTAATTTAAGTGACATCATAATGTGTCATCAAGCTCTCACTGTCAGTGGACGATGCCTAGGGGGAGAGAGGGGGAGGAGTGGAGGTGTCATTGTGGCACCCAGCAGGACAAGGAGGCAGGGGCGAGGTCTCTTCTGCACTCCCGCTATAGCACCTATATTAGCGCAAATAGAACTACCTCTACCATGTTGTAGGAACATAGGCTTAGGGGACGGGAAGCCATAGTTGTGAATAAAAAAAAATTGCCATCTTGGCAGCTATGTCACTGTGTAACTGAGTGCCTCATATGCAGATGATCAGGCTGTTAAGGTAGAGCCAGAGTTCATGTTGCATGAATGGTGCTTGAATGAATCGCCCATTTCAGCAGGAACCTTTTGAAGGTTTTCTCTCTCTCATGCTTTCTCTTTCCTTTTCTTCCAGACTTTACAGAGAAAAAATGTTGAGATGATAATGTTTAGAAATAAAATGGATGTACTAATTAATGAATGAATTTTAGTGGTAGGTGGGGGCGCTCACTATCCACTCACTCAATGTAGTGCTGCTCTTGGACGACTACCCTTTCCTCTCTTCCTTCCCTTTTTGCTTCCTTCCTCTTCTGTCTTTCTTTTGATCATTCTTTCCTCTTCCTTCTGTATGCTGGTGACTCTACACTGAGTGACGCCAAATGGATTCCAGTACACCGGGAAACCATTTACTGTACTATGCTAGGTGGTAATAGGTGGTAACCATATAACCAAATTACAGCGCTTGGTGGTTTAGTAGGTAATTAAGGCGCTCCAGTTGGATTGAGCTGGTGCAGGTTTATATCCAAGGGGTGGCTGGAGTTTACTGCTCATGTACTGCCTTTCAGGGATGAGTGAGGCTGGTCACTCTCATCTTTAATGTCAGGACCAATTTGCCTAGCCCTGGGCTCCTAAACTCCTCAGGGGGCAATGCAAGATTAGCTGATGAATGAATGAATGAATAATATTTTTATTTTCAGTAAGGTAGTAGATTGGTTATGTTCTTCAGTTGTAGTGTATGATATATTTGTTGTTTTCACCCCAGGCTTATCAGAATGTGAATGTAGTGAACCACAGGAAATCAGTCATGTCCGTTAACTATCCCAGAGATCTGTTGAGGTTACATACAATGACGGCCCTTATTGTGATAGTGTGGTGTATGAGGTGAGTAAGTGTGTTGTGGTGTGAGAGACTGTGTTACAGTGAGGGCACAGTAGACTGTTCATGAGTTTATTTTGTGCTGGTAATGAAACAGGCAAGATTGATGGCAATATTACTGTGTAGTCTGGCAAGGTGCTGTTGTCTCTGTCTGGAAAGAGCAATTTCCTTGGGATAAATGTCTGGTCTTGAACCAGACTTGTCCTTTTCTTAAGTTGTCATGTCATTTTGGAAATTGTACTTCTTAACAGCCTTCAGATTCATTTGTTGTTGTTAGTGTAATCCTACCCTCAACTGCTGATGCACCTAGGGATTTAATTTAGGCTAACACTAGACAGTTATGTACAGCAAGAGAAAGTTTAGCACCCAGTGGATTAAACAATATAGAAGGCTAGTACTCTTCCCTTTTTGTTTCTGCAGAGGGAAAGTACCCAAGGCTTAGGGCATAGAACATATCCCTTCTAAATAAATCAAGTACTTTGGAGCTGCTGGTTGGGAGGCCCTCAGGCAGTACTTCTTTGATTTCCCTTGGAATGATTATTGCTTCCATGGCTGGGAGCCATCTGAGTGTGCCATGCTCCTTTTGGAGGTTACTCTTTCAGGCATGGAAGCATACATTCCTTTCTCATATCCTTTGACTAATGCAAAAAAGCCTTGGTTTAATCACACTTGTTCAAATGCTGTCCATGACAAAGCTTAGGGCATAGAACACATGAGGCGTCTAGCAGCAGAGTGACGTATGCACCAGGGGATTACTTTCGAGTAATTCTATCTATCTATCTATTGCCAGACGCCTCAATCCCGTTTGGGGTGGCCACAAAAAAATCGCCTCCAAGTCGCCCTGTCCCCCGGCATTTCACTGCCCTGCTCCCAACTCACACCCCCCTCTCTCATATACCTCTCCACCCCATCCCTCCATCTCATCCTCGGCCTCCACCTCACTCACATACACTCTCTTCGTCAGTCTTTCACCCTCCATCCTCTCCACATGGCCAAACCACCTCAGTGTGTTCCTCATAACGCTTCCTATCACATCCACATCCACACCACAACGCTCCTTTATATCCTCATTCGTCAGCCTGTCTCTCCACGTGACTCCACAGGCTCCTCTTAAATAACTCATTTCCACTGCTCTCACTCTTGACTTGTGTCCTTCCAACAATGTCCAAGCTTCACTTCCATACGTTAGAGTTGGTATCACAATACTGTCATGTAGTAACTTTTTCACTTCCATGCTCACTTCCCTGTTTCTTATCACTGCTTTCAAAGAACCAGCAACCTTTCTTCCCTGCTGTACCCTTTCAAGCACTCCACCCTCCAAACCTCCAACCTTACTCATCACACTACCCAAATACTTAAATGTACTCACATTTTCCAATTCCTCACCATCCAACCTCTCTGTACATTCACTAACTTCACCTCTCTCGAAGACCATCACTTTACTCTTCCCTACATTCACCTTTAGGTTCCGTTTCTTACACACTCTCTCAAACTCATCCACCAAGCCTTGCAGCTCCCCTTCGTCTTCACTCAACAACACAGTATCATCTGCAAACAACAGTACAGGGAGTTTCCAAACACTATCCTCTCTCACCAGGGCCACTCCAACATCCACTACCCTACCTTGTACCTCTTTTATTACCCCATCCATGTGCAGATTGAACAACCATGGAGACATGACACATCCCTGTTTCAACCCAACCTTCAAGAAGAAAAATTCACTTAGTTCACCATCCACACGCACTGCATCCTTCGCACCATCGTACATACTCTTCACAGCATTCAACAACTTCTCATCTACTCCATATATTCTTAACACTTTCCACAATCCTTGTCTATCCACCCTGTCATATGCTTTCTCCAAATCCATGAAAGCTTAAATTTGAAGAATGTGTACGTAAAAGGTATAAAGAAAAAACTAATGTTGTTTTATATCAATGTAATGCTCTCAAAAAATGCAATTTAATGAATCCATTGTTTAGAAAAAATAACGAACAAAAACCAAAACCAAAGACACAAACGCACACCTCCTCATTGGGGGTCATACACAAAATATTAACATGGGTTATAATTATGTGATCCAAATAAATATAAATATAAAAATTAATAACCCCTGGGGGTAGGGGGGTTTCAAGAATACTCCCCCAGTATCCCTGCTTGTCGTACGAGGCGACTAAAAGGGTTGGTGGTGGGTTAGTGCCCCACCCCGTAAAAAGAACTAACTAAAAAAGCAAATAAAGCGCCTCGGACCCGGACGGACCATACGTTGACAACTAAGGAACGGACAAAGGACATTCTGAGAGTAGGAACGTGGAATGTGAGAGGAGTGAATGATGAAGTGAAAGAGAGAGAGATTGTCCAGGTGCTTGAGGATGCAAAAGTGGATATATGTGGATTGACTGAAACTAAATGGAAAGGTGAAAGGATGAGAGAATGGGAATACGGTGTAGGTATATGTGCGGGAGTCAGTGAGGATGAGAGGGCAAGAGAGGGAGTATGTCTGATGATAAGCAAGAAGTGGAAGGAGAATATAAGAGAGTATGGAACAGTGGGTGCAAGGATTGTATGGGTGAGGATGAAAGTAGGTATACAAGCATGGGCGATTGTATGTGTGTATGCTCCAACTGAGGATCGAGTGGCAAGAGTGAAAGATGAGTTTTGAGGCGAGAGTAGAAGCATGTATGGACAAGTTTGAGAGGAGCGAGAGAGTGCTGTTGATTGGAGACATGAATGGCAAAGTCGGGAATGTACGAGTGGATGGAGTGGTTGGTCAGTGGGGTGTGCCAGCGGAAGTAGATGGGAATGGTAGTGCTTTGGTGGACATCTGTGCTGGTAAGGGGTTGGCAATAGCCAACACCTACTTTCGACATAAGATGATCCACCGGTATACATGGAGAGTAATGAGGAGGATGGATGGTGAACTTGTTGAACGAAAGGCAATGATAGACTACGTGTGTGTGTGGATGAGCGAATGAGAAGACAAGTGTTGGATGCAAGAGTGTGGAGAGGGTGGGGGAATGGAGTCTCGGACCATCACTTAGTGATGGCCAAGTTAGAGCTGCAAAGAAAGTGGGTGATGAGACGAAGGGGAAGACAGGAGGAAGCAACTCCTGTGAGAAGAGTGGAGAAATTGCAAGATAGTGAGAAGAGGACAGAGTATAAGAGCATAGTGGAAGAAAGATTGGGAAGGTATGAGCTAGAGCAGATGGAAGGGGTGGAAGACGTATGTAAGATATTCACGGAAGAGATAAGCGCAACGTGTGAGGCAGTTTGTGGAGTGAGGAGGAGATGCAAGGGTGTGCAAGGGACAGCATGGTGGAATGATGAGGGTGAAGCAGAGCTGTGGAACAAAAGAAGAAGGCATATGGTGAATGGTTGGCGAGTAGAGGTAGGGGAGAAGATGAGAGAGAGAAGAGAGAGGTATATGTGAGCAGGAGAAGGGAGGTTAAGAGACTGGTGAAGGAGAGTAAGAAGAAAGTGGATGAAGAGTTTGGGAGGAATCTGAGTGTGAAATGGAGGGAGAGTAAGAAATTGTTTTGGAAGGAGGTAAAGAAAGTAAGGCAGTGTGAAAGGGGAAATAGTAGGGGAGTGAAAGATAGGAATAATAGATTGTTGGTGGAGAAAAGAGAGAGAAATTGAGGAGATGGAAGGAGCACTTTGAGGATTTGTTGAATGTAGAGAGTGAGAGCAGTGTGAGTATAAGTGGTTGGGGAATGGCTGGGAGAAGAAGAGATGAGAGGAGGGAGGAAGAGATCAGTAGGTCGGAAGTAGTGGAAGCGATGAAGAAGATTAAGCTGGGAAAGGCCCCAGGAATTGATGGAGTGTGTGGTGAAATGCTTAGGTATGGGGTGAGATTGTTGTGGAGTGGATATGGAAGTTGTGTAGATTGGCTTGGGAAGAGGGAAGGGTTCCAGAGGACTGGAAATCAGGTATAATTGTTCCTCTGTACAAAGGAAAAGGGGAGAGAGAGTATGTGGTAACCATAGGGGTATTTGCCTTCTTAGTGTGACTGGTAAAATATATGGTAGAATACTCATTGATAGGGTTAGGCATATGACAGAGGAGCTAGTTGGAGAAGAACAAGGGGGATTTAGGAAGGGAAAAGGGTGTGTAGATCAGATATTTGTTCTAAGATGTTTAGTGGAGAAGTATCTAGAGAGAAGGGAAGGAAAGTGTACGCTGCCTTCATGGACTTGGAGAAAGCTTATGACAGAATAGATAGGAAAGGTATGTGGAAGGTATTAAGAATATATGGAGTGGAGGGGAAATTGTTGAGTGCTGTGAAGAGTATGTACGAGGGAGCTAGGGCTACGGTGCGAGTGGATGGTGAGCTGAGTGAGTTCTTTGATCTCAATGTGGGACTGAAACAGGGGTGCGTAATGTCTCCATGGCTGTTTAATATATATATGGATGGGGTCGTAAAGGAGGTACAAGGTAGGGCAGTGGATGTGGGGTGGCCCTAATGAATGAGGGTGAGTTTTGGAAGCTTCCGGTGTTGCTATTTGCTGATGATACAGTATTGTTGAGTGAAGATGAATGGGAGTTGCAAGGTTTGGTGAATGAATTTGGGACAGTGTGTAGGAGGAGGAAGCTGAAAGTTAATGTAAACAAAAGTAAAGTTATGGTGTTTGAGAGGAATGAAGTCACAGAGTGTGCAGTGAGGTTGGATGGTGAGGATATGGAGAATGTGAGTGCATTCAAGTACTTGGGTAGTGTGATGAGTAAGGATGGAACTTTGGGGGATGAAGTACATGAAAGGGTACAGCAGGGAAGGAAGGTTGTTGGCACACTGAAAGCAGTGATGAGAAATAGGGAGGTGAGTATGGAAGTTAAGAAGTCACTGCATGATGGTATTGTGATCCCTACCCTGACGTATGGAAGCGAGGCGTGGACCTTGCAAGAGGGGAACAAGTCAAGAGTGAGAGCAGTGGAAATGAGTTACTTGAGAGGAGCATGTGGAGTGACATGGAGGGACAGGTTGACGAATGAAGAAGTGAAGGAACGTTGTGGGGTAGATGTGGATGTGGTTGAAAAGATTAGGAGAAATACACTGAGGTGGTTTGGACATGTGGAGAGGATGGAGAATGAAAGACTGACTAAGAGGGTGTATGTAGGTGAGGTGGAGGGAGGGAGAGGGAGAGGTAGACCGAGGATGAGGTGGAGGGATGGAGTTGAGAGGTATATGAGGGAGGGGGGGGTGAGGTGGGGGGAGGGGAGTCAAATGGTGGGTGACAGAGTGACTTGGAGGCGTTTTGTCTGCGGCCACCCTTTGCGGGATTAGGGCGTCGGGCTATAGATAGATAGATAGAAAATTAATAAACTGTGAAAGTTTTATATTAATAATGCAATTTCTTGATTTTTGATTAATTTTTATATTGTAAATGTGAGTGATGAACAGGGTAGCTTTAGGAGTGGCAGAGGATGTGTGGAGCAAATATTTGCAGTGAGACAGATAGTAGAGAAGGCTTGTGAGAAGGACCATAAGGTGTTTAAGACATTCATGGATCTGGAAAAAGCATATGACAAAGTGGACAGAGAAGGATTGTGGAAAGTTTTGCTTATGTACGGTGTAGAGGGTAAGCTGCTAGGTGCCGTCAAGAGTTTTTATGATGGTAGTGAAGCATACGTCAGGGTTAATGGGCATCTAAGTGAATGGTTCACAATCAGTTGGGCATGTGACAAGGTTTTGTGATGTCCCCATGGTTGTTCAATGTATATGTGGATGGGGTGATGGGAGAAGTGAAAACATGAGTAATGGAGAGAGGGATGGCATTGGTAATGAGTGGTGATGGATGGAATATCTCAAATTTCTTGTATGCTGATGGTGCAGTACTGCTTGCAAGTACTGGACAAGAACTTGGTAGGCTAGTGCAGAGTTTTGCTGATGTCTGTAAGTGTCGATCCTTGAGAGTAAATGTAGAAAAGAGTAAAGTGATGGTTATTGAGAGAGAAGGTGACTCCCAGTGTGATGTCACAGTGAATGGAGAGAGATTGGAATCGGTGAGAGAGTTCAAATACGTGGGTACAGTGATAGAAAAGAGAGGAGAATGTGCAAAAGAAGTTGAAAGTAGAGTGACACAAGGAAGAAAAGTAGCTGGTACTCTGAAGGCCTTGATAAGAAACAGAAGATTGAGTGTTGCAGCTGCACGAGGCTTACATGAAGGAGTGTTAGTGCCAACTTTAACGTATGGATGTGAGACTATGGTGTGACATGAAAATGAAAAGTCAAGAGTAAGAGCAGTGGAGATGGGACTGCAGAGGAATATATGTGTAGTACAGAGGGTGGATAGGATACGAAATAATGTGATTCATGAAAGATGCGGAGTGAGGAAGTCGGTGGACACCAGAATCGAAGAGAGTGCACTGAGATGGTTTGGTCATGTGGAGAGAATGGATAACAATAGAGTGGTGAAGAAGGTATATCTGAGCGAATTCGAAGGAGGGAGGTGGCGAGGTAGGCCAAGGAGAAGGTGGAGAGATATGGTGGATGAATGTGTGAGGAAGAGAGGTTTGGAAGTTGGTGAGGCTAGGGAACTGACAGGAGATCGAGCTGGCTGGATGAATTTTGTGACGAGAAGTGCATGATCAGGGATTTTTGGCACCCCTTTTTAACGTGGCAGGGTCTGGATTGACTCTGTCGGAAACAATTATGTAAAGTCACAGAATGTGGTGAATGTTTTCGGCGTATCCGATAGAGCCAAGATTCCGGGGGCTTGAATGATGAGTGAATGGAAGCGTGGCCCATTGGATTGGGCAATTTTGGGCTGTCTGGACATTGCTACTCCTCACCCTGCCCTTGGGTGGGAAAGGAGGTCTAGATGATGATGATGATGTTGTAAATTTTTAATTAAAAATACTCAAAGCACTCAAAATGGGCAGAGGACAGTGCAGCCCATCAACCACATGCGAGGTTTAGGGGGACACTGGTGGGGGACTGGCTGAGGCTGGGGGCTAGTACTGAGATGCGGCCTCCCAATGGCTAGCCGCTCATGGCCCATACGTCCTTCTGCCTTGTGGGAGCAGACTTCCTCTATGGATTTTCAAGGCCTAAAACAAGCGACGCATGCTCATCTGCCAGCCAGCCATAAGGGTCCTTTTTGTATGTAGCTTTATACAGGGAGGGGAGGATCTAGAAGGCTCCACCTACATATTGGCAGGAATAACTCACCATCGGCCATTTTTAGCGCATACGTCTCTGCCGCTAGATGCCTCATATCCCTTCTAAATATGTCAAGCACTTTGGAGCTGCTGATTGGGAGGCCCTCAGGCAGTACTTCCTTGATTTTCCTTGGAATGATTATTGCTTCCATGGCCAGGAGCCATCTGAGTGTGCCATTCTCATTACCTAGGTTATTCTCTTGGGCATGGAAGCATACATTCCAATCCCATATCCTTTGACTAATGCAAAAAACCTATAAAGGGTACCAGAGCCAGTCCACCCCAGAATCACATCATTTTTATGTTTCTGCCCGGAATTGTGCAAAGTCTGTTCTTTGCTGTGGTAAAAATGATTTCATTCGTACTAAATGTTCTCAACACTAACGAATTCTTCCCACTCCTTCAGGCACCTTGCCAAAAACTTTTCTAACATCTTTACCTCATCATCCTTCCCTCCTCCTCTTTTCTACTCTGATGGCTCTATAGCTACTTCAACTGACAAAGCAGATCTCTTTGCTCAGACTTCCTCATATCCAATTCCACCTTGGACGATTCCGGTGCTGTTCCCCCATCACTTCCCCCCTCTGACTTCCTCATGGCTGACATTA
Source organism: Coenobita brevimanus (assembly GCF_032717465.1). Taxonomy (NCBI): domain Eukaryota; kingdom Metazoa; phylum Arthropoda; class Malacostraca; order Decapoda; family Coenobitidae; genus Coenobita; species Coenobita brevimanus. The sequence goes on along the minus strand of NC_137035.1, from coordinate 14,732,509 downwards.
GAATTTTTTCAACTGATGTATTTTCTGCCATCACTGGCCTTAATACCAACAAGGCATATGGGCCTGATAGGGTCCCTCCTGTTATCCTCAAGAACTGTGCTTCTGTGCTTACACCCCGCTTAGGTAAACTCTTTTGCCTTGTCTGTCAGCTTGTACCTTTCCTTCTTGCTGGAAATTTGCTCTTATTCAGCCAGTCCCAAAGAAGGGTGACCATTCCAAACCGTCTACATCTACCGTAAATTGACGTAGGACCTCCCCCCACAAGGTATTAAAAAACACAGAAATCACAGTATATCACAATCTTTGTTCATGAAATGCCATTCATTAATATGAAATCATGTTTCCCTTGTTTTTCAGGACCAGTTGGATGCATTTTGGCATGGAATCACTTAGATCTCTAATGTAATCTAAGGACATTTCTTTGCACCAAACTTGTCAGTTCAGTCTTGAGTTGCCCACATTGGGCATCTTATTCTCTGCCATGATTTTCTACATCTTAACCCAGCAGTTTTCTATCGGATTTAGATCCGGACTGTTGCCAGGCCAGTCGAGGACCTCAGTCCGATTATCCTGAAGGCTTTTTGTCAGCTTTCTTGACTTGTGACATGAAGCTGAATCGTGCGTGAAAAAGTCGCACCCAAGAATAGCAAAAAAGTTTAACAAATGATCTTTCAGAACTTGAATGTACCAGCCACCATTCATCATCAAGTTCTTAGGGAGAAAGTAGAGTCCTCCCCGTCTCATTTGACCTGAGAAACACCTCCATACCATTACTGATTGTGGGTGCTTAAACGGTCGGCACTGTGTAAGCAGGGTCATATAAACTACGGGAGGCAGGGCAATAAACCTTGGTAGAACGCACCTGGAACACTTGAAATGTGCTTTCATCTGAAAACAACTTTTTTCCACTAATCTGATGTCCAGTGTGCATACTTCTTGGCAAACTGAGTGCACTGCTTCTTCATGCAGTCAGTGAGAAGCGATTTCTTGGCTGTGGCTTGGCAAACCCAGCTCCTGCAAATGGTGTTGGATAGTTTGAATTGAGATGTCTTGTAATAGTTGTGGATGCATTCTCTTCAATTCTGCTGCTGTCAGTCGAAGGTTCTCGATTACTTCCCTCTTCAGAAGCCTATCCGTACCTCTGGAAGTCGTCCTCTTCTTTCCACTGCCATGCTTGTGCTCTGGTACGACATCAGGTGGCAGTCTGCGTTTTGCAGCAAGAATCTTCATGACGGTCGACTTTGCACGTCCAGTACGTTCACAAATCGTGTTGATATGGACATTGTCCTGCCCCCATGCAATGTTACAGACCCTCTCATCCCTTGAGCAGTACTCTCCAGGCACGACAACTCGACTCTAGGAAATTATCAGGGCAAATAGCAGTGCATACGAGAAAAGAGGGAGGTGCAAGCTCGGAGCGACAGGAACATACACTCCCACTCCCGCTTCTGGGCAAGCACTGACGTGCTGAGTGTTTCACCACCTCCTGCCAACCCAGAGGAGTTGCCAGTTACTTCTTGCCCAAAAAATTCACTTGGTAGAGGTGGAAAGACAAAGCAGAGACAGACAACTCTCCCATAGCAATTTTGTGTGTAGGTCCTAACTCAATTTGTGGTGGGTGTAACTATCACCCAATTGCTTTAACATCCTGTGTCTCAAAAGTTTTTGAACTGATCGCCAGTATGGGTTCCATCAGGGACGCTCCACTGGCGATCTTCTCGCCGACCTTTCAGACTCCTGGACATCCTTCTTTCGGGAGTTTGGCGAAAGCTTTGCCAGTGCACTAGATATCTTAAAGGCTTTCAATCAAGTCTGGTAGTGGTGGGCAGCACAAACGAAGAAGGACCTTGCACAAGTGCAAAGCACAATCCACAGTTCACTACCTTGCGCAAGCGCAAATGCGCAATCTGACAAATATTTAGCTTGTGCAATGTTGCAAAGTGCAAGCGCAAACCATTTGCATATGTTTTTGGGAATTACTGAAAAATATTGAGATACAGTAATCCCTCCAGTATCCGACGTAATAGAGCCATAGGCAGGTCCAGATAGTGGTCCTGTCCGGATATTGGGCCCCAGTTTATGGACTTGTACTTATGGACCCTAACTCAGAAAAACACCTATACAGCTCCCTCTGGACATGCATTGCACCTATTTAAGACCCAAATAACACCAATAAGGGACATAAAAGTCTGAAATAAATGCAAAAGAACCATAAAATGAGGTTTTAGAGGTGAGTTTATACAATATTAAACATTCTGGGTACTTACAAGTCCCTTGCTCCTGGACTGGTTTGAACCGCCAGTTTGCAGTCCACAGTTAATCCTCTGCACTCTAAATTCTAATTTCTTAACACTGCACAACACTGTAAATTCCTGTGTGTTCTAGTGGCAAGGTATTGCAGTTTATTCACTGTTTATTCGCAAAAAACAAGCACCTGTGGCTTGCACTGCTATGAGCATCTGCTCTCGATCAAAGTTAGACTGTGACTGTTGATGTTGGCAGGGTAACAGAGTTGCCAGATCGCAACGGCCACATTACCAATCTGCTCAACTTTCATTACCAAATTTGTAAAGCTAGCATTAATTCTTCACTAATTATATATACAAGTGGAAAAACATGTAATCACTCTCCTTATAATTAACACCATGTTGATTATTTTCACACTATGTAGGGTAGCAGATTAATCAGAGAGAGCAAACAATCCACCATCTCCATCCTGTGTATCCTCATACATGTGAAAAATCCATTTGTTAATGCATTATTCCGCTTCATTACCAAATTGGCCCACACTTTTTTTTTTTTTTTTTTTTTTTTTAATGCGAGGAAGAAGGAACCAAAGGCCATGGCCCGCAGTAACGGTTCCCTCCAAGAGAAAAACAAAATACAATAGAGAGCCAAATTCAAGATCCGATCATTTGGAGATGCCTGGACACACTGCGTTTGAAAGACTGAAGATCATAGGCAGCAGGAAATACAGATAGAGGGAGACAGTTCCAGAGCTGACCTGTTGCATAAATGAAAGACTGGGAGTAACGGTTAACTCTTGCATTAGAGAGCTGGACAGAAAAGGGATGAGAGTTTGCTGCCAGACGGGTGCTATGCGCCCGTCGTAGAGGTGGAGGAATGCAAGCAGACAGTTTAGAGGAGCAGTGACCATTAAAGTAGCGATAGAAAAGAGATAAAGATGCAACAGTGCGGCGAAGAGACAGAGGTTGAAGAGAGTCAGTAAGAGGAGGAGAGTTAATGAGACGAAAAGCCTTTGACTCCACCCTATTGAGAAGAGCTGTATGTGGGGAGCCTCCCCACACAAGAGAGTTGTACTCCACACAGGGGCGGATAAAACCTCTGTATAGAGTCAACAATTATGCAGGGGTAAAGAAAGAGCGGAGTCGGCTTAGCACACCCAATCTCTTGGAAGCAGATTTTACAAGAGATGTAATATGGTCTTTCCAAGATAAGTCCTGAGTAAATGAAACCCCAAGCATGTTCAAGGATGATGCAAGATTAAGCTGAATGTTATTAAACATTAATGGGTATACCTGTGGAAGATTTTGTCGGGTTGATAGGTGTAAGAACTGAGTCTTAGATGCATTAAAGACAACCATATTATTTTTACCCCAGTCAGCGATACGAGCCAAGTCAGACATTAGGTGTGCCATAGCCTCATCCCTTGTTTCTTGAAGTAACTGTTGAGATGGGCGTTGCGGGAACCGAATGGAAAGGTGAAGGGTGGAGTCATCAGCATATGAGTGGATAGGGTTAGATGTACAGCTTAGAAGATCGTTGATGAATAAAAGGAAGAGAGTTGGTGATAGGACAGAGCCCTGAGGAACACCACTGTTGATAGATCTAGGAGAAGAACGATGGCCGTCTACAACAGCGGCTATAGAACGACCAGAAAGGAAGCTAGCGATGCAGGCACAGATAGAAGGATAGAAACCGTAGGAGGGCAGTTTGGAAATTAAAGATTTATGCCAGACTCGATCGAAAGCCTTTGAGATGTCAAGTGCAATGGCAAAGCTTTCGCCAAAGTCGAAAGGAGGATGACCAGGAGTCTGAAAGGTAGGTGAGAAGATCGCCAGTGGAGCGTCCCTGACGGAACCCATACTGACGATCGGAAAGAAGGTTGTGATAGGAAAGATGCCTTAAATTTTTCTATTAAGAATTGACTGAAAACTTTTGAAATACAGGACGTTAAAGCAATTGGACGATAGTTGGAGGGTTGGGAGTGGTCACCCTTCTTTGGGACTGGCTGAATGAGAGCAAACTTCCAGCAAGAAGGAAAGGTACAAGTTGACAGACAAGGCGAAATAGTTTGCCTAGGCAGGGTGTAAGCACAGAAGCACAGTTCTTGAGAACAACAGGAGGGACCCCATCAGGCCCATATGCCTTGTTAGTACTGAGGCCAGTGATGGCAGAAAATACATCAACTGAAGAAATTTTAATGTCAGCCATGAGGAAGTCAGAGGGGAGAAGTGATGGAGGAACAGCACCGGAATCGTCTAAGGTGGAATTGGAGGAGAAAGTCTGTGCGAAGAGATCTGCTTTATCAGTAGAAGAAATAGCTACAGAACCATCAGAGTAGAAAAGAGGAGGGAAGGATGATGAGGTAAAGTTGTTAGAAAGATTTTGGCAAGGTGCCAGAAGGAGCGGGAAGAATTCGAGTTGGAGAGTTGAGAGCATTTAGTATGGATGAAATTATTTTTAGTAGAGCGAAGAACAGACTTAGCACGATTCCGGGCAGAAACGTAAAGATGATGTGATTCAGGGGTGGGGTGGCTCCGGTACCTTTGTAGGCCTTCTCCTTGTTGCGGACAGCATTAGAACAAGCGTGATTAAACCAAGGCTTTCTTGCGTTAGTCAAAGGATATGAGAAGGGAATGTATGCTTCCATGCCCAGTGAATAACCTCCGTAATGCGCAAGGCACACTCAGATGGCTCACGGCCACGGAAGCAATAATCATTCCAGGGAAAATCAAAGTACTGCCTGAGGGCCTCCCAGTTCGCGGCTCCAAAATGCCACAGACGACGTTTCCCTGGAGGGTCCACAGGCCGTACCGGAGTGATAGGACAGGTTAAGGTAATGAGGTTGTGATCGGAGGAGCCCAACGGAGAGAAAAGATTAACAGAGTAAGCAGAAGGATTAGTTGTGAGGAAGAGGTCAAGTATGTTGGAGCTCTCTCCAAGGCGGTCAGGGATACGGGTAGGGTGCTGTACAAGCTGCTCTAGGTCATTCAGGATAGAAAAGATGTAGGCTTGTTCACCAGGTGGATCCGTGAAAGGAGAGGAGAGCCAAAGGTGGTGGTGAACATTGAAATCTCCAAGAATGGAGATTTCAGAGAAAGGAGAAATGGACAGAATGTGTTCCATCGTAGAAGTAAGATAGTCGAAGAATTTTTGATAGTCAGTAGAATTAGGGGATAAGTAAACAGCACAGATATATTTAGTCAGAGAATGACAGGAAAGCCGAAGCCAGAGTGTGGAGAATTCAGAAGAATCAAGTTCAGGAACACGAGAGCAAGATAAGTCGTTGCGTATGTATACACAACAGCCACCTTTGGCTTTGAAATGAGTATAGAGAAAGTAGGAGGATACAGAAAAGGGTTTGCTGTCGGTTGCCTCAGACAGCTGAGTCTCCGTCAGAAAAAGAAGATGAGGTTTAGAGGAGGAGAGGTGGTGCTCAACAGAGCGAAAGTTAGATGAAAGGCCGCGAATGTTGCAGAAATGAAGAAGAAGAGAGTCAGACAGTGGTTCCAGGCACCTCGAGTCGTCACCGGGAGAGGGGCAGATGGCGGGGGCATTTATGGTCCCCCCCCCTGGGGACTCCGAGGCTTGATTAGTGGACGCCATTTTCGTTGATTTTTGAATAGGAAGTGTAGTGTGTACTGTGCATGTAGTTTGGTGAAGATAGTTAGAGAAATTTGTACTGGAGAGCATGCTGGCCTACTCTCTGTGTAAATGAGACACTGAAAAAGTTCAGCAAAGGGAGATGGTCAGGAACTAGTCCTGAGGGCTGATGAAACGGGAGCTCCAGCACTCCCTGTCATCAGCTTTCCATCCACCTCGGGAGTACTGCCCTGCTCGACTGGTGCTACAGTCTACTCCACTTGGTAATGAAAAATACCAAATGGCAACCCTGACAGGGGAGGGGGGAGGGGGAGGAAGGAAGGGGTGAAGGGACCATGGTGTAACAGCTGTTCGGCGCCAGGCAGCAATTTCAAACTATGGGAGGGAAAAAAGTCAGATTTTTTCGAATTTTTTGCGGTTTTTGGCCCATTTTGGGAATATTGGATCCTAGGAGGATTATGTCCGGTTAGTGGGGATGTTCAGATATTGGGCGTTCGGATATTAGAGGGATTACTGTATTTAAATAATACAGAATACCTACTTACTTACTTTTATTTATTATTATTATTTTCTATTATTTGTAATTTGCACAAGTGCGCAATCTAATATTTAGCTTGTGCAATGTTGCAAAGCACTAGCGCAAATCATTTGCATATATTTGTGGGAATTACTGTAAAATATATATTGGTATAATTAAATAAATTACTAAATTAGCAACCTGCCCACCACCCATGGTGACTGAGGTACAGTAGGTCATTGTCCGGTAAAAACAGCCTATATTTACCAAGGCATTGGCAAAGATCACGTGATTACTGTATCATCAACTCTCTCTCTCTCTCTCTCTCTCTCTCTCTCTCTCTCTCTCTCTCTTGTCTTGTCAAGACAATTTATTTAATAATTCAATATAGATATACAATAGCATATGTAATTCGTTACAAAAAATAAAAAATCATGAAAACAGAGTATTTAAATCAAATATCCACAGCCTAATAAATTATTAGGCTGTGGATATTTGATTTAAATAATATGTTTTAATGGTTTTTGTAAGGAATTGCATATGCTAATCTTAATAAATAATGTATATTTATTATTATTTGCTAATAATAATATTTTAAAAAATACAGTAACCCCTCCAATATCCGGGTCAGTAGAGCCATAGGCAGGTCCGGATAGTGGTCCTGTCCGGATATTGGGCCCCAGCTTATGGACTAGTACTTATGGACCCTAACTCTGAAAAACACCTATACAACTCCCTCTGGACATGCATTGCACCTATTTAAGACCCAAATCACACCAATAAGGGACATAAAAGACTGAAATAAATGCAAAAGAACCATAAAATGAGGTTTTAGAGGTGAGTTTATACAATATTAAACATTCTGGGTACTTACAAGTCCCTTGCTCTTGGACTGGTTTGAACCGCCAGTTTGCAGTCCACAGTTAATCCTCTGCACTCTAAATTCTAATTTCTTAACACTGCACAACACTGTAAATTCCTGTGTGTACTAGTGGCAAGGTATTGCAGTTTATTCACTGTTTATTCACAAAAAACAAGCACCTGTGGCTTGCACTGTTATGAGTATCTGCTCTCCATCGGAGTTCAGCTGTGACTGTTGATGATGGTGGGGTAACAGAGTTGCCAGATCGCAACAGCCACATTACCAATCTCCTCAACTTTCATTGTCAAATATAACTTTTCATTACCAAATTCGTAAAGCTAGCATATATTCTTCACTAATTATATATACAAGTGGAAATACATGTAATCACTCTCCTTATAACTAACACCATGATGATTATTTTCACACTATGTAGGGTAGCAGATTAATCAGAGAGAGCAAACAATCCACCATCTCCATCCTGTGTATCCTCATACATGTGAAAAATCCATTTGGTAATGCATTATTCTAATTCATTACCAAACGAATTTTTCATTACCAAATTGGCCCACACTTGGTAATGAAAAATACCAAATGGCAACCTGACAGGGGAGGGGGGAGGGGGAGGAAGGAAGGGGTGAAGGGACCATGGTGTAACAGCTGTTTGGCGCCAGGCGGGAATTTCAAATTATGGGAGGGAAAAAAGTCAGATTTTTTTTTAATTTTTTGCGGTTTTTGGCCCATTTTGGGAATATTGGATCCCAGGAGGATTATGTCCGGTTAGTGGGGATGTTCGGATATTGGGCGTTCGGATATTAGAGGGATTACTGTATTTAAAATACATTATCTTTGTTGAAGCATTAAGAAATACTACTACCCCCTTCCCTCCCGCCTCCCCCCACCAGGCACCAACCCCACCCTTGCGACCCGCCCCAGCCTCCCCCATCCATTGTCCAGCCATGCGGGAAGCTCCCAAGACCACGTGTCCGCTGGAAGACCACGTGTCCCTTGGATTGCGCAGTGCGCAGTCCACAGGGCAGGTGCGCAAGCACAAATTTAGTTGTGCAAGCTCAACTAAGTTTGCGCTTGCGCACCTGTCTTTTCATGTGCGCAAGCGCAAAATTCCGCATGATCTCGTGCGGTGTGCAATGCGCAAACAATATCACCAGAGCGCAAGGGTGCGCAATTGCGCTTTGCGCAAGTGTTTGTGCACCTGCCCAGCACTGGAGTCTGGCATAAAAATTTAATTTCCAAACTGCCCTCTTATGGTTTCTATCCTTCTATCTGTGCCTTCATGTGCTGCTTCCTTTCTGGTCGTTCAATAGTTGCTGTTGTAGACAGCCACCATTCTTCTAGATCTATCAGTAGTGGTGTTCCTCAGGGCTCCCTCCTATCACCAACTCTCTTCCCTTTATTCATCAATGACCTTCTGAGCTGTACATCTAATCCTATCCACTAATACGTAGATGATTCCATCCTTCAACCTTCCATTCATTTCCCGCAACGTCCATCTCAGCATTTACTTCAGCAAACTAGGGATGAGGCTGTGGCATACCTAATGTCTGACTTGGATCATATTTGTGACTGGGGTAAATGTAATCTTTTTGTTTGTAATGCATCAAAGACTCAGTTCTTACACCTATCAACCCATCAGAATCTTCCAGAAGAATACCCACTAATGTTTAATAATATCCAGCTTAATCCTGCATCATCCTTAAACATACTTTGGGTTTCATTCTCTCGGAATTTATCTTGGAAAGATTATATTACATCTCTTGTAAAATCTGCATTGAAGAGCTAAGCTGACTCTGTACCTTCTTTACCCCTGCACAGTTGTTGACTTTATACACGGGTTTTATTCGCCCTTGTAGAGTACAACTTTCGTGTGGGGAGGCTTCCCACATAAAGCTCTTCTCAATAGGGTGGAGTCAAAGCCTTTTTGTCTCATTAACTCTCCTCCTTTTACTGGCTCCCTTCAACCTCTGTCTCTTCGGCGTAGTTTTGCATCTTTATCTCTTTTCTGTTGCTGCTTCCGTGATCACTGCTTCTTTGAAATGTCTGCTTGCATCCCACCACCTCTTCGACTGGCGCGTAACACCTATCGAGCAACAAACTCTCATCCCTTTTCTGTCCAACTCTCTAATGCATGAGTTAACCGTTACTTCCAGTCCTTCATTTATGCAATAGGTCAACTCTGGAACTGTCCCGCTGTTTGTATTTCCTGCTTTCTGTGATCTCCAGTCTTTCAATCGCAGTGTGTCCAGGCATCTCAAAATTAATGGATCTTGAATTTGGCTCTGTTTTGTATTGTTTTTTGTTTTTTTCTTGGAAGGAATGGTTTGTGGGCTCCTGGCCTTTGGTTCCATCTATCTTGCATTAAAAAAAAAAAAAAAAAAAAAAAAAAAAAGGCAAAATATATAAGTAGATAAAAGACAGATTCATTATTCATTCACTCTGAAATGCCTGTACATCATCATCATCATCCATACCTGCTTTCCCACCCTAGGGCAGGGTGAGGAGTAGCAGTGCCCAGATAGCCAAAGTTTTCCCAGTTCAATGGGCCATGCTTCCGTTCACTCATCACTCAAGTCTAAGGAATCCTGACTCCATCTGAGAGGTTTCCATCACGTACTCTAGCTTCACATATACCTAACTGATCGAGTCAGTTCAAAAGCTTTCACGTTAAAAAGGACTGCCAAATCACTTGTCATATGCTTCTCCACACAAAATTCATCCAGCCAGCTTGATCTCTTGTCAGTCCCTTAGCCTTATCAACTTCCATACCTCTCTTTCTCACACACTCATTCACCTTATCTCTCCATCTTCTTCTTGGCCTACCTTGTTCCCCAGATTTGCTCAGAGATACTTTTTTCAACACTTTATTGTCATCCATTATCTCCACATGACCATACCATCTCAATACACTCTCATCGATTGTGGTATCCACAGACTTCCTCACACCTCGTTTTTCATGAATCACATTATTCTGGATCCTGTCCACTCTCTGTATTCCATACACATTCCTCAACAGTCCCATCTTCATGCCACACCATAGTCTCACACCTGGATGTTAAGGTTTGCACTAACACTCCTTCGTGTAAGCCTCACTCAGATGCAACACTCAAGCATCTCTTTCTTATCAAGGCTGTCATAGCACCAGCTACTTTCCTTCTTTGTGTCACTCTGTTTTCCACATCTACTTCTTTTGCACATTTTCCTCTCTTTTCGATCATTGTACCCAGGTATTTGAACTTTCTCACTAATTCCAGTCTCTCTCCATTCACTGTAACAGTGGGAGTCACCTTTTATCTCAGTAACCATCACTTTACTCCTTTCTACATTTACTCTTAAGGCACGACGCTCACAGACAGCAACAAAACTCTGCACTAGTTTACCAAGCTCTCGTCTGATATTAGCAAGCAGTACTTCATCATCAGCATATATCAGATTTGAGATATTCCACTCATTACCAACACCATTTTTCTCTCCATTACTCATGTGTTTACTTCTCTCATCACCCCATCCATATATATATATATACTGTATAAATATGTGGACACCCCAAACGGGATTGAGGTGTCTGGCAATAGATAGATAGAATAGACTTTGAGCCCTTGTGTTTCATACCATCTCTGCACTTTGCAATTCTTTCCTCCATCTTCCTTTCATTGTCTGTAATCAACACCAGATCATTAACATACATCATCTCCCACGAGAGTCCATTTCTGAAGTCACATGAGAGGGTCTCAAGTACCATGATAAACAACAAGGGGCTCAAAACTGACCCCTGGTGCACACCAGCATTCTTGGAAAACTTGTCACTCAAATTTCCATTCACACTTACCTGCAAATGATGAGGTGAGAGAGAGATTGTCCAGGTGCTTGAGGGTGCGAAAGTTGATGTATGCGGAATAAATGAAACGAAATGAAGAGGTGAGAGTGTGGGAGAATGAGAGTATGGGTATATGTGCAGGAGTAGGTGAGAATGAGAGGGCAAAAGAAGGAGTATATATAGTTGTGAGTATAAGATGGAAGAAGAACATAAGAGAGTATGGATCAGTTGGGTCAAGGATTGTGTGGGTAAGATTGAAGGTTGGAATACAAATGTGTGCGATTGTGTGTGTGTATGCGCCAACGCAAGATCGTGCAAGTCGAGTGAGAGATGAGTTCTGGACAAATGTGGAGGTGTGCATGGAAAAGTTTGGAAGGAATGAGAGAGTGTTTTTGATCGGTGATATGAATGGCAAAGTAGGGAATGTGAAGGTGGATGGAATAGTTGGTGAGTGGGGTGTGCCTGCTGAGATAGATGAGAATGGCAATGCGTTAGTGGACATTTGTGCTGAGAGGGGGTTGGTGATAACCAATACCCTCTTCAGGCACAAAATGATCCACAGGTATACATGGCGAGTGATGAGAAGGGTGGGTGGTGAACCGAATGAAAGGAAGGCAATGATTTATTATGTGTGTGTGGATGAAAGGATGCAAAAATGCGTAATGGATGCAAGAGTGTATAGAGGTTGGGGGAGTGGACTGTCTGACCACTACTTGGTGGTGGCCAGAATCAAGGTCCAATTAGGATTGAGAAATAGAAGAAGGGAAGGACGGGAAGAAGGAGTATTTGTAAGGAGAGTGGAAAGGTTACAAGAGGATGAGAAAAAGGCAGAGTATAAGAGAGAAGTGGAGGAACGATTAGGCAATTATGAATTCGAGCAGATGGGGGACATGGAAGGTCTGTGCAGGATATTTACAGAAGAAATATATGCAGCATGTGATGTGGTCTGTGGGATGAAGAGAAGACGGAGGGGTGTTCAAGGAACAGCGTGGTGAAATGAAGAGGTGAGACAGGCTGTTGCACAAAAGAAGAAAGCATACGATGAATGGATGAGAAATTGGGGCGTGGCAGAAGTTGAGAGGCAGAAGAGAGAGCTATATGTAGAAAGAAAGAGAGAGGTGAAAAGATTAGTAAGTGAGAGTAAGAAGAGAGCGGATGAGGAATTTGGAAGGAACTTGAGTGTAAATTGGAGGGACTGTAAGAAAATGTTCTGGAAAGAGGTGAAAAGAGTAAGACAGGGTGGAAGTGAAGTTAGCAGGGGAGTGAAAGATAAAAATGGTAAATTACTAGTAGAGAAGGGAGAAAAAGTGAGCAGATGGAGAGAACACTTTAAGGAATTGTTGAACATAGAGGATGGAAGAAATGCGAGTATAAGTGGCTGGGGAATGGCTGGGAGAAGGAGGGAGGTGAGAAGACAGGAAGAAATCAGTGGGATAGAAGTTGTGGAAGCAATGAAGAAAGTTAAATCGGGGAAAGCCCCAGGAATTGATGGAGTGTTTGGTGAAATGCTGAAGTATGGAGGAGAGATAGTAGTAGAATGGATGTGGAAAATGTGCAGATTGGCCTGGGAGGAAGGTAGAGTCCCGGAGGATTTTTTTTTTTTTTTTTTTTTTTAATGCGAGGAAGAAGGAACCAAAGGCCATGAGCCCGCAGTAACAGTTCCCTCCAAGAGAAAAGCAAAATACAATAGAGAGCCTAATTCAAGATCCGATCATTTTGAGATGCCTGGACACACTACGTTTGAAAGACTGGAGATCATAGGCAGCAGGAAATACAGACAGAGGGAGACAGTTCCAGAGCTGACCTGTTGCATAAATGAAAGACTGGGAGTAACGGTTAACTCTTGCATTAGAGAGTTGGACAGAAAAGGGATGAGAGTTTGCTGCCAGACGGGTGCTATGCGCCCGTCGTAGAGGTGGAGGAATGCAAGCAGACAGTTCAGAGGAGCAGTGACCATTAAAGTAGCGATAGAAAAGAGATGAAGATGCAACAGTGCAGCGAAGAGACAGAGGTTGAAGGGAGTCAGTAAGAGGAGGAGAGTTAATGAGACGAAAAGCCTTTGACTTCACCCTATTGAGAAGAGCTGTATGTGAGGAGCCTCCCCACACATGAGAGTTGTACTCCACACAGGGGCGGATAAAACCTCTGTATAGAGTCAACAATTGTGCAGGGGTAAAGAAAGAGCGGAGTCGGCTTAGCACACCCAATCTCTTGGAAGCAGATTTTACAAGAGATGCAATATGATCTTTCCAAGATAAGTCCCGAGTAAATGAAACCCCAAGCATGTTCAAGGATGATGCAGGATTAAGCTGAATATTATTAAACATTAGTGGGTATACCTGTGGAAGATTTTGTCGGGTTGATAGGTGTAAGAACTGAGCCTTAGATGCATTAAAGACAACCATATTATTTTTACCCCAGTCAGAGATATGAGCCAAGTCAGACATTAGGTGTGCCATAGCCTCATCCCTTGTTTCTTGAAGTAACTGTTGAGATGGGCGTTGCGGGAACCGAATGGAAAGGTGAAGGGTGGAGTCATCAGCGTATGAGTGGATAGGGTTAGATGTACAGCTTAGAAGATCATTGATGAATAAAAGGAAGAGAGTTGGTGATAGGACAGAGCCCTGAGGAACACCACTGTTGATAGATCTAGGAGAAGAATGATGGCCGTCTACAACAGCGGCTATAGAACGACCAGAAAGGAAGCTAGCGATGAAGGCACAGATAGAAGGATAGAAACCGTAGGAGGGCAGTTTGGAAATTAAAGATTTATGCCAGACTCGATCGAAAGCCTTTGAGATGTCAAGTGCAATGGCAAAGCTTTCGCCAAAGTCCCAAAAGGAGGATGACCAGGAGTCTGAAAGGTAGGTGAGAAGATCGCCAGTGGAGCGTCCCTGACGGAACCCATACTGACGATCGGGAAGAAGGTTGTGATAGGAAAGATGCCTTAAAATTTTTCTATTAAGAATTGACTCGAAAACTTTTGAAATACAGGACGTTAAAGCAATTGGACGATAGTTGGAGGGTTGGGGGTGGTCACCCTTCTTTGGGACTGGCTGAATGAGAGCAAACTTCCAGCAAGAAGGAAAGGTACAAGTTGACAGACAAAGGCGAAATAGTTTGCCTAGGCAGGGTGTAAGCACAGAAGCACAGTTCTTGAGAACAACAGGAGGGACCCCATCAGGCCCATATGCCTTGTTAGTACTGAGGCCAGTGATGGCAGAAAATACATCAACTGAAGAAATTTTAATGTCAGCCATGAGGAAGTCAGAGGGGGGAAGTGATGGAGGAACAGCACCGGAATCGTCTAAGGTGGAATTGGAGGAGAAAGTCTGTGCAAAGAGATCTGCTTTATCAGTAGAAGAAATAGCTACAGAACCATCAGAGTAGAAAAGAGGAGGGAAGGATGATGAGATAAAGTTTTAGAAAGATTTTTGGCAAGGTGCCAGAAGGAGCGGGAAGAATTCGAGTTGGAGAGTTGAGAGCATTTTGTATGGATGAAATTATTTTTAGTAGAGCGAAGAACAGACTTAGCACGATTCCGGGCAGAAACATAAACATTATGTGATTCAGAGGTGGGTTGGCTCCGGTACCTTTTGTAGGCCTTCTCCTTGTTGCGGACAGCATTAGAACAAGCGTGATTAAACCAAGGCTTTCTTGCGTTAGTCAAAGGATATGAGAAAGGAATGTATGCTTCCATGCCCGAGAGAATAACCTCCGTAATGCGCAAGGCACACTCAGATGGCTCACGGCCATGGAAGCAATAATCATTCCAGGGAAAATCAAAGAAGTACTGCCTGAGGGCCTCCCAGTCCGCAGCTCCAAAATGCCACAGACGACGTTTCCCTGGAGGGTCCACAGGCCGTACCGGAGTGATAGGACAAGTTAAGGTAATAAGGTTGTGATCGGAGGAGCCCAACGGAGAGAAAAGATTAACAGAGTAAGCAGAAGGATTAGTTGTGAGGAAGAGGTCAAGTATGTTGGAGCTCTCTCCAAGGCGGTCAGGGATACGGGTAGGGTGCTGTACAAGCTGCTCTAGGTCATTAAGGATAGAAAAGATGTAGGCTTGTTCACCAGGTGGATCCGTGAAAGGAGAGGAGAGCCAAAGGTGGTGGTGAACATTGAAATCTCCAAGAATGGAGATTTCAGAGAAAGGAGAAATGGACAGAATGTGTTCCATCGTAGAAGTAAGATAGTCGAAGAATTTTTGATAGTCAGTAGAATTAGGGGATAAGTAAACAGCACAGATATATTTAGTCAGAGAATGACAGGAAAGCCGAAGCCAGAGTGTGGAGAATTCAGAAGAATCAAGTTCAGGAACACGAGAGCAAGATAAGTCGTTGCGTATGTATACACAACAGCCACCTTTGGCTTTGAAATGAATATAGAGAAAGTAGGAGGATACAGAAAAGGGTTTGCTGTCAGTTGCCTCAGACAGCTGAGTCTCCGTTAGAAAAAGAAGGTGAGGTTCAGAGGAGGAGAGGTGGTGCTCAACAGAGCGAAAGTTAGATGAAAGGCCGCGAATGTTGCAGAAATGAAGAAGAAGAAGAGAGTCAGACAGTGGTTCCAGGCACCTCGAGTCGTCACCAGGAGAGGGGCAGATGGCGGGGGCATTTATGGTCCCCCCCCCCCGGGGACTCCGAGGCTGGGTGAATTGACGCCATTTTCGTTGATTTTTGAATAGGAAGTGTAGTGTGTACTGTGCATGTAGTTTGGTGAAGATAGAGAAATTTGTACTGGAGAGCATGCTGGCCTACTCTCTCTGTAACTGAGACACTGAAAAAGTTCAGCAAAGGAGGATGGTCAGGAACTAGCCCTGAGGGCTGATGAAACGGGAGCTCCAGCACTCCCTGTCATCAGCTTTCCATCCACCTCGGGAGTACTGCCCTGCTCGACTGGTGCTACAGTCTACTCCAGGTATAATTATTCCCTTGTACAAAGGAAAAGGGGAAAAAGAAGTGTGTGGTAATCATAGGGGCATATGTCTTCTTAGTATAATAGGAAAGGTGTATGGTAGGATACTTATTGACAGAGTTAGAGAAAGAACAGAGGAATTAGTTGGAGAAGAACAGGGAGGCTTTAGGAAGGGAAGAGGTTGTGTAGATCAGATATTCATTCTTAGATCTTTAGTGGATAAGTTTCTAGAGAAGGGAAAGAAGTTGTATGGAGCTTTCATGGATTTAGAGAAAGCATACAGGGTGGATAGACAAGAATTATGGAAAGTATTAAGAATATATGGAGTAGATGGGAAGTTGGTGAATGCTGTGACGAGTATGTATGATGGTGGTAAGGCTGCAGTGCATGTGGATGGTGAACTGAGTGAATTTTTCTCTTTGAAGGTTGGGTTGAAACAGGGATGTGTCATGTCTCCATGGTTGTTCAATCTGTACATGGATGGGGTAATAAAAGAGGTACAAGGTAGGACAGTGGATGTTGGAGTGGCCCTGGTGAGAGAGGGTAGTGTTTGGAAACTCCCTGTACTGTTGTTTGCAGATGATACTGTGTTGTTGAGTGAAGACGAAATGGAGCTGCAAGGCTTGGTGGATGAGTTTGGGAGAGTGTGCAAGAAACGGAATCTAAAGGTGAATGTAGGGAAGAGTAAAGTGATGGTCTTTGAGAGAGGTGAAGTCAGTGAATGTACAGCGAGGTTGGATGGTGAGGAATTAGAAAATGTGAGTACATTTAAGTACTTGGGTAGTGTGATGAGTAAGGATGGAGGTTTGGAGGGTGAAGTGCTTGAAAGGGTACAGCAGGGAAGAAAGGTTGCTGGTTCTTTGAAAGCAGTGATAAGAAACAGGGAAGTGAGCATGGAAGTGAAAAAGTTACTACATGACAGTATTGTGATACCAACTCTAACGTATGGAAGTGAAGCTTGGACGTTGCTGGAAGGACACAAGTCAAGAGTGAGAGCAGTGGAAATGAGTTATTTAAGAGGAGCCTGTGGAGTCACATGGAGAGACAGGCTGAC
The DNA here is from genome assembly GCF_032717465.1 of Coenobita brevimanus. NCBI lineage: Eukaryota > Metazoa > Arthropoda > Malacostraca > Decapoda > Coenobitidae > Coenobita > Coenobita brevimanus. The sequence goes on along the minus strand of NC_137035.1, from coordinate 14,715,483 downwards.
AAATGAGGATATAAAGGAGCGTTGTGGTGTGGATGTGGACGTGATAGGAAGCGTTAGGAGGAATACACTGAGGTGGTTTAGCCATGTGGAGAGGATGGAGGGTGAAAGACTGACGAAGAGAGTGTATGTGAGTGAGGTGGAGGGGAGAAGAGGGAAGGGGAGGCCGAGCATGAGATGGAGGGATGGGGTGGAGAGGTATATGAGAGAGGGGGGTGTGAGTTGGGAGCAGGGCAGTGAAATGGCAGGGGACAGGGCGACGTGAAGGCGATTTGTTTGTGGCCACCCCGAACGGGATTGAGGCGTCTGGCAATAGATAGATAGTATGCAGTATGTATATATATGTGGTAGGTGGTGGCAACCATCATCCACTCACCTGATGTAGTGCTGCCGACTTCTTCCTTAGCCTTTATCATTCCTTTTCTGTGCCTGCCCTCCTCTCTTCCTATTTCTCCCATCTTTCCTTTCACTTCTTATTGCTTTGCTTTTCTTTACAGGTGGCTTTACATTGAGTGACAAGCCAAATGGTTTCCTGTAAGCCAAGAAACTATTTTCCGCGCTGGGTGGTAACCATATAACCAAACCATACATGCTCCCTACGTGTCAACAAGTGGGTTGGTGGAGGGTTAGTGCCCCTCCCCGTAAAACAAATAACTCAAATTCAAATGGCCACCCCTTAGGGGATTATGGCATCTGGGAGCAGATAGATAGATAGATAGATATATGCCTGAACATAGTCCATTAAATGGTTTATTGTCTCATACTTGAACTGTACTCCATGACAGCCTGGAGATTCGACTGTCATTGTAGGTATGATATCTTCAGGCTCGGGTCTTCTCTCCTTCCAACACCGTCATCATCAAGAAACACCAACCCAGGACACCAAGAAAAATGTTCAGAAAGCACCACGGAAAACCATTCCAGATGATATCATCATGCTACCTGGAGATGTGGTAAGGGAGATTGCATTACACACCATTCAGTACTTTTTTGTTTAATGCAGAAAGAAAGAACCCAAGGTTGACAGCTTAAAAAAATTTATTCTCTCCATGGAAGACTGAGCAAAATTAAATTCAAATTCAGAATCCATTCACTGTGAGATCCCTGGACACGCTGTTAGATTGAGGGTCATAAGCAGCAGGGAAAGCAGAATGAGGAATACAGTTCTATGGTTGATCAGTTGCATATATGGACACTTGTGAGTGCCAGTTAACTATTACATTAGAGAGTTACAGCTGTATGCTTAAAGCTCATATAAGGCCTTTCCTAAGGGCCCTGTATAAAATGGTATGCTAAAACTTCAAGTAGGGAAGGATTTCCCTCAGTTGGTAGGGATTGTTCCAATATCTTTTAAGGGGAAACATGCTATAACTTTGGCAGACCATATAGTTAATGATTTGGAACAAAATAGCTCTGTACCTGCAGAACACATGGAATAATGTAAATGGTTTATGTAAAAAATATTCCTGATCACCAGTTGGTTGTGAAAGCCAGGGTGCAGATGCAATGGGTAAATAAAAGGAGAGAGGCGGGAGGAAGTAGCCCATGTTAAGAGGATTGAAAAGTTTCAGGAGGTTGAAAAAGAGGTAGAATATAAGAGAGTAGTGGAGAAGAGTTTGGGTAAATATGATGTGGAGTAGATGGGGGAGGTGGAAGGTGTGTGCAAGATAATCACAGAAGAAGTATGTCCAGCATGTGAAGTGGTGTGTGGTGTGAAGTGAAAAAAGGGGGTGCAAGGAACAGCATTGTGGAATGAAGAGGTGAAGCAAGCTGTGGTGCAAAAGAAGAAAGCATATAGTTAGTGGATGTGAAGCAGAGGCTCTGAAGTTGTGAGAGGGAATAGAGAATTATATGTAGAGAAGAAAAGTGAGTTGAAAAGATTAGTAAGAAGACAGTGGACGAAGAAATTGAAAGGAATTTGACTATAAAGTGAAGGGAATGTAAGAAGGTCTGGAGGAAGGTAAAGAGAGTTAGACAGGGAGATAAAGAAGGTAGTAGGGGAGTCTATATATATATAAAAGAGCTGCATTGTTTATTTGTTTGTCCTTCAGTCATGCCCAAACCAAGGGCCAGAGACCACCAGACCCATATATATTCTAAATCAGGGTGATCCAAGAATGGTTTTAGGGAGGGGTCAAAATTAAGATCTGGTTTATTTGAGGTCACCAGTAGAGTGTTTGCCTTTTTGGCTCTGGCAGTGCCGGGTCCCCTTGCAGCCAAATTTTTGGCGTGGAGACTTATTTGATCTCCAGTTCAGACATAGGCTACGTGAGGTTGACCTCCAAGGTCATTTGAGGACACTGGTCGGAGGCCATTTGAGGTCACCAGTAAACATGCTCAAAAGACTGGACCTAGCAACCCACTTTTTGGCATGGAGACTCACATGACCTCCAGTTTAGACATAGGCTCTGTGAGGTTGACCTCCGAGGCCATTTGAAGTCACCGATCGGAGAACATTTGAGGTCACCAGTAATGCATGCTTGAATGACTGGACCCAGCAGTCCAATTTTCAGCAGGGAGACTCACATGACCTCAAGTTACGACATCAGCTATGTGAGGTTGACCTCTAAGGTCATTTGAGGTCACCAGTTGGAGGGCATTTGAGGTCACCAGTAATAGTAAACAAGTGCACACAAATACAGTGCATTATTCTGCGAAAGTTGAAATAGAAAATTCCTGGACCTCTTATAATCCCTCTTCAGAAGCATAAGAGGTACATGGTCTTTCTAAAGAAAGATTGAACTAGAACAAATAGGATTAGAGAGTTCGCCTTTTTGGCCCAGCAACGTCGGGTACCACTGCTAGTGGAGAAAGGAGAAAAAGTGAGCAGATGGAGAGAACACTTCAAGGAATTCTTAAGCACAGAGAATGAAAGTAATGCGAGTATAAGTGACTGGGGAATTACTGGGCAAAGGAGAGAGATGAGAAGGGAGGAAGTGGTCAGGAAGGTGGAAGTAGTGGAGGCAATGAAGAAAGTCAAAGTGGGGAAATCCCCAGGAAGTTATAGAGAGTCAGGTGAAGAGCTGAAGCACGGGGGAGAGATAGTAGTAGAATGGATATGAAAGATGTGGAGATTGGCCTGAAAGGAAGGTAGAGTCCCGGAGAATTGGAAGTCGGGTTTAATTATACCTCTGTACAAAGGGGAAGGGGAAAAAGAAGTTTATGGTAATTATAGGGGCATTTGTCATCTTTGTGTAATCTATCTATCTATTTATATACCTAGGCTGCTTCCCCCAAGGAAAGGGAGGTAGCCGAGACATGATGACACACTCCCCATTTACTCATCCATTCAAACACATTCATTCGCATCTTAGCCCCAAAGGGGAGAATAGGAAAAGTATATGGTAGGATACATAATGCAGAGTTAGGGAAATCACAGAGGAATTAGTCCGAGAAGAATGGGGAGGTTTTAGGAAGGGAAGAGGTTGTGCAGATCAGATATTAATCCTTAGGTCTTTACTGGAAAAGATTCTGGAGAAGGGAAAGAAGTTGTATGCAGCCTTCATGGATTTGGAGAAAGCATATGACAGGGTGGATAGACTAGGAATGTGGAAAATATTAAGATTATATGGAGTAAATGGGAAGCTGTTGAATGCCATGAAGAGTATATATGAAGATGGTGGGAATGCAGTGCATGTGGATGGTGATGTAAGTGAATTTTTCTATCTGTATGTTGGATTGAAACAGGGATGTGTCATGTCTCAGTGGTTGTTCAGTGTGTATGTGGATGGAGCTATAAAAAAGGTACAAGGTAGAGCAGTGGATGCTGGAGCGACTGTAAAGAGAGATGGCAGCGTTTGGAAACTTCCTGTTCTTTTTTTTGCAGATGATACTGTATTCTTAGCCCTGGAACGTTATTGTCCGCTCTGTGTACGGTGACATTGTCATCTGACATGACACACCCAATTTTGGATAATCAGTAACAATAGAATGCAATTACTTTAGAATAACAAGTAGATTCCTGTAATGTTAAACATTCCAACTGTATATTAACCCCTAAATGGCCTCTGGCATTGAACAACACTTTACCATAAACATACCGGTGACATCGAATTAGTGTGAGCAATAGAAAACTACATTTATGGGAGAGGAACGAAGGTCATTTGTATGTTTACCCAACCCCACTCTATCATCTCAAGCACTCAGGCGGACGCTTTTTCTCGGATGTTTTCCCCATATGTTTTTACGGTAATGGCACATGCGTGGTGGGTTTTATGTTATCTTCTGCTCTTCTGCGAATCATAGTGAATCACAGGATGGGTTTATTAAGCTAAAAAACACATTGCCAGGCACACCAGATGATTCTCTTCACACTTGTAAGAAAAATAAATCAATTTTAGAACTTTGAAAAAATGGTCCTGGGGCCGGCCATTGAAAGGTTAAATGCCCAAACAACATTAGCCCTTCGAGATTCCGATGATGGTTTTGAGCATGATTTCAAATCCAACTTCTGAGATTTCGATGGCACTTTCAATAGTCATTTTAAGATAATTTTGTAAAATATTCACCATACTGTACAGCTACCGCAAATTGACTTAGGACCTCCCCCATAAGGTAATAAAAAACACAGAAATCATATCGCAATGTTTGTTCATGAAATGCCATTACATTTATCAGTTCAGTCTTGAGGACGTCCAGATTGGGTGTCTTCTTCTCTGCCATGATTTTCTTCATTTTTGCCCAGCAGTTTTCTATTGGATTTAGATCTGGACTGTTGCCAGGCCAGTTGAGGACCTCAATCTGATTATCCTGAAGCCATTCTTGACTTGTGACATGGAGCTGAATCATGCATGAAAATGTCGCACCCATGAATAGCAAAAAAGTTTAACAAATGATCTTTCAGCACTTAAATGTACCGGCCACCATTCATCATCGAGTTCTTAGGAAAGAGTAGAGGCCTCCCCTTCCCATTTCACCTGAGAAATACCCCCATACCACTACTGATTGTGGGTGCTTAACAGTACCTGAAAGACTTGAAATGTGCTTTCTTTGGAAAAAAATAACTTGTCACCACTCATCCAACGTCCAGTGTGCATACTTCTTGGCAAACTGAATGCACTGCATCTTCATGCGGTCAGAGAGAAGCGGTTGCTTGGCTGCGGTGCAGCTTAGCAAACCCAGCTTCTTCTGCAAGCGGTGTTTAATAGTTCGAATTGAGATGTCTTGTAATAGTTGTGGATGCATTCTCTTGAATTCTGCTGCTGTCAGTCGAGGATTCTTGATTATTTCCCTCTTCAGAAGTGTATCTGTACCTCTGGAAGTCATCCTCTTCTTTCCACTGCCATGCTTGTGCTGTGGTACGACATCAGGTGGCAGGCCGCGCATTGCAGCAAGAATCTTCATGACGGTTGACTTTGTGCGTCCAGTACGTTCACAGATCGTGTTGATATGGACATTGTCCTGCCTTCATGCAATGATACGGACCCCCTCATCTCTTGAGCAGTACTTTCCAGGCATGACAACTCGACTCTAGGAAAATAACAGAGCAGAGAGCAATGCACATGAAAAGAAAGGGAGGTGTATGCTCAGAGTGACGGGAACATATTCACTGACGTGCTGAGTGTTTCACCACCTTCCACCAACACCAGAGGAGTTGCCAGTTACTTCTTGCCCCAAAAATGCACTTGGTAGAGGTGGAAGCAAAGACAGACAACTCTCACATAGCAAGTTTGTGTTTAGGACCTAAGTCAGTTTGCCGTGGGTGTAATTTGCATTTATTTGTCATAACAAAGAAACTCTGGCATGATGTCGTGGGATGGTTGCTTTGTACATGGTGAGCAGTGCGCGTGTGGTATGACTCATGGCTTTGTCTTAGGGCAGGAAACAAAGGCAGTTGTGCTGTAGCTGTTGTGACGGTCGGAGATCGCGTAATTACCTTGTACGTTTCCAAGCTCTATCTCTTTTACTTCAACATACTGAATATGCCATTTTGACCTTTTTTTCCTTTGCTTACCTTTTTTGAACATTCTTCAAAAAATTTTTATTACAACTGTTCAGCTTCAAAATAACACCACATGAAGTATTCTGTAATGAAAAGTATGTCTACACATAGCAATAAAAGAAAAAGAATATGTGGCCGAGAATCATATATTATTGTGCATCTTCTTCCTTTTGCTTTACTGTGCAATAAAATGCACAAATAACCATAATCTATTTAGTACTGTAAAGGAAATTTATTGTAGTTTTGCTTGGTTTAAACCAGATTTATATATCTTTAATAGATTTTTATTGCTTAATATTTTTAATGGGTTTGGAGAAAGCATATGACAGGGTGGATAGACAAGGATTGTGGAAGGTATTAGGAATATATGGAGTAGATGGAAAGTTGCTGAATGCTGTGAAGAGTATGTATGATGGTGCTAAGGCTGCAGTGCATGTGGATGGTGAACTAAGTGAATTTTTCTTCTTGAAGGTTGTGTTGAAACAGGGATGTGTCATGTCTCCATGGTTGTTCAATCTGTTCATGGATGGGGTAATAAAAGAGGTACAAGGTAGAGTAGTGGATGTTGGCGTGGCCCTGGTGAGAGAGGATAGTGTTTGGAAACTCCCTGTACTGTTGTTTGCAGATGATACTGTGTTGTTGAGTGAAGACGAAGGGGAGCTGCAAGGCTTGGTGGATGAGTTTGGGAGAGTGTGTAAGAAACAGAAGCTAAATGTGAATGTAGGACGAGTAAAGTGATGGTCTTTGAGAGAGGTGAAGTCAGTGAATGTACAGCGAGGTTGGATGGTGAGGAATTGGAAAATGTGAGTATGTTTAAGTACTTGGGTAGTGTGATGAGTAAGGATGGAGGTTTGGAGGGTGAAGTGCTTGAAAGGGTACAGCAGTGAAGAAAGGTTGCTGCTTCTTTGAAAGCAGTAATAAGAAACAGGGAAGTAAGCATGGAAGTGAAAAAGTTACTACATGACAGTATTGTGATACCAACTCTAATGTATGGAAGTGAAGCTTGGACGTTATTGGAAGGACACAAGTCAAGAGTGAGAGCAGTGGAAATGAGTTATTTAAGAGGAGCCTGTGGAGTCACATGGAGAGACAGGCTGCCGAATGAGGATATAAAGGAGCGTTGTGGTGTGGATGTGGATGTGATAGGAAGCGTTATGAGGAACACACTGAGGTGGTTTGGCCATGTGGAGAGGATGGAGGAGAAAGACTGACGAAGAGAGTGTATGTGAGTGAGGTGGAGGAGGGAAGAGGGAGGGGGAGGCCGAGGATGAGATGGAGGGATGGGGTGGAGAGGTATATGAGAGAGGAGGGTGTGAGTTGGGAGCAGGACGGTGAAATGGTGGGGGACAGGGCGACGTGGAGGCGATTTGTATGTGGCCACCCCAAACGGGATTGAGGCGTCTGGCAATAGATAGATAGATAGATAATATTTTTCTACAGCAAGATATAAAATTTTTGGTTTTCAACTAACTTCAATTCGTCATTTTGACTTTTTTTTCTTTGTTTTCCTTATTTCAATATACTGCACAACCAGTATTCAGTCTTAAAGGATTTAATTACACTGACCGATCACAGGAAAAGATAGTCATGAAACCTCTAGTTTGGAGTCAAACTTTGTATAGCAAAAATTAAAATAGACTGGTTCATTTAGAAGGTTTGACTATTATTCCATTTTTGTCTACAGTAATCCCTCCACTATCCGATGTAATAGAGCCAAAGGCATGTCTGGAAAGTGGTCCCGTCCGGATAGTGGGCCCGTGGCTCCTAGACTGGTACTTAGGACCCTAACCCAGCCTAACTTTGAAAGCCACCTAAATAACTCCCTACCAGACATGCATAGCACCTATTTAAACCTATTTAAGCCTCTATTCACACAAATAATGGACATAAAGCATGAAATAAATGAAAAGGAACCAAAGAATGAGGAATTAAAAGTGACTGTACCTCAGCTAGGGTACTTACAGCAAGTCTGTGGCCGCCTTCTCTAGGGTTTTGGCAGTGGTGAAAATGCTCTTGAAGCACATGCAGTAATCAGTGTTGTGCTGCACTTACAGTAATTCTTTGCGCTGTGTGTTATAATTGTTTAACACTGCACATTGTTAATTGCACCATGCCAGTTTCAACTGCCAGTTTCAACCGCCATTTTGCACTCCACAGTTAATCCTTTGCAGTCTAAATTCTAATTTAACACTGCACAACACTATAAGTTCCCATGTGGTTTAGTGGCGAGGTAAAAGAAAAACGTATGACAGTAAGATCAGAAAGAGATAGAGCAGAACTGAGTAAGGTTAAAGAGATACTATCAGTAGTTATGGAGGGTAACAATGAAGCTCAAGAAGAGATTGAAGAAGTGTTTAGGTTAGGAAAGTACGAGGAAGGATGGGCAAGGCCATTGAAGGTAAAGTTTAAGTCCCAGGTAATGGTAAATGAAAATGTTAATAGAACATGGAAATTATCAGACAAAGAGGGGTTCAAAAATGTTTGGATAAGGAGAGATGCAAATGAGGGAGAAAGAGCTAAAATAAAGGAGTTAGTAAAGGAAGCAATGGCAAAAAATGAAGAGAGAACGGAGGAAGAGAAGACAGTGTTTTATTGGAGAGTTATGGATCAGAAATTGAGGAAATGGTACCGACGGAGAGAAGAAGGTATTAAAACAATGAAAAAAGTTTGAAAATGACTTATACTGATGTTAATGGTTTAATATTGGCAAGGTTAGAAATCAACAATTACTTGAGGGTGCATGATCCTGATGTTATGTGCTTTATAGAGACCAAGTTAAGAGAGGATATTATATCCATGTGGGAGATGGTAAATACAAATTGTGGAGAAGAGACAGAAAAGAAAAAACAGGAAGAGGAGTGATGATAGCAGTGAAGAACAACAACATAAATGTAGATACTGTTGAAATGGGAGAGGGTAGGGCTGAAGTGATAAATATGAAATTAGAAACTGGAGAGAATGGCAAGAGAGATACGGCAGTAGTATATGTTCCCCTATAGACAAGAGCATGGAATTATGATGAATACCAGGAGATGTTGTTAGACATGGTTAGTTATCTACAGAAAGTGATTGAGAAAAGCAACAATATAATTCTAATGGGTGACGTTAATTGTAAAGAGGTGAACTGAGAGGACTGGGACTCAGGAGGCAGTGAAAATTCGTGGGGCACTATATTGTGAAATATAGCAATGAATAATGTAATGACCCAGTGGGTCAAAGAAGAGACACGATTCCGAGGTGACGACACACCAGCAAGATTTGATTTACTGCTAACCAAAGAAACTGGCGTAGTTGAATCTTTGAAATATCTGTGTTCTATAGGAAAAAATGATCATGCGGTCATTGAGTTCCAGATGACAATAGGGAACGTGGTGCCAAGAGACGAGCGTCATAGGCAGGGAAGATACAACTATGGGAAAGCACTCCCCCAGTATCCCTGCTTGTTGTAAAAGGCGACTAAAAGGGTTGGCGGAGGGTTAGTGCCCCTCCCCGGAAAACAACTAACTAAAAACACAAACAATAAGCCTTGGACAAGGACTGACCAAATGATGACGACCAAGGACCGGACAAAGGACATGATTATTGGAACATGGAATGTAAGGGGAGCGAATGATGAGGTGAAAGAGAGAGAGATTGTCCAGGTGCTTGAGGGTGCGAAAGTGGATGTATGTGGAATAACTGAAACAAAATGGAGTGGAGAAAGTGTGAGAGAATGGGAGTATGGATGGGGTATATGTGCAGGAGTAGATGAGAATGAGAGGGCAAAGGAAGGAGTATGTATAGTTGTGAGTAAAAGATGGAAGAGGAGCATAAGACAGTATGGATCAGTTGGGTCTAGGATTGTGTGGGTAAAGTTGAAAGTTGGAACACAAATGTGGGCGATTGTGTGTGCGTATGCGCCAACGCAAGACCGTGCTAGAAGAGTGTGAGAAGAGTTCTGGACAAATGTAGAAGTGTGCATGGAAAAGTTTGGAAGGAATGAGAGAGTGTTTTTGATTGGTGATATGAATGGTAAAGTTGGGAATGTGAAGGTGGTTGGAATAATTGGTAAGTGGGGTGTGCCTGCTGAGATAGATGAGAATGGGAGTGCGTTAGTGGACATTTGTGCTGGGAGGGGGTTGGTGATAGCCAATATCCTCTTCAGGCATAAAATGATCCACAGGTATACATGACGAGTGATGAGAAGGGTGGGTGGTGAACTGAATGAAAGGAAGGCAATGATTGATTATGTGTGTGTGGATGAAAGGATGCGAAGATGTGTAATGGATGCAAGAGTTTATAGAGGATGGGGGAGTGGACTTTCTGACCACTACTTGGTGGTGGCCAGAATTAGATTTCAAGTAAGATGGAGGAATAGAAGAAAGGAAAGACGAGAGGAAAGAGTAGTGGCAAGGAGAGTGGAAAGGTTAGAAGAGGATGAGAAAAAGGCAGAGTATAAGAGAGAAGTGGAGGAACGATTAGGCAAATATGAACTGGAGCAGATGGGAGACGTGGAAGGTGTGTGTAGGATATTTACAGAAGAAATATGTGCAGCATGTGATGTGGTGTGTGGAAGGAAGAGAAGACGGAGGGGGGTGCAAGGAACAGCGTGGTGGACTGAAGAGGTGAAACAGGCTGTGGCACAAAAGAAGAAAGCATACAATGAATGGATGAGAAATAGGGGCGTGGAAGAAGTTGAGACGCGGAAGAGAGAGTTATATGTAGAAAGAAAGAGAGAGGTGAAAAGATTAGTAAGAGAAAGTAAGAAGAGAGTGGATGAGGAATTTGGAAGGAATTTGAGTGTAAAGTGGAGGGACTGTATGAAAATGTTCTGGAAAGAGGTGAAAAGAGTAAGACAGGGTGGAAGTGAAGTTAGCAGGGGAGTGAAAGATAAAAATGGTTGATTACTAGTGGAGAAGAGAGAAAAAGTGAGCAGATGGAGAGAACACTTTAAGGAATTGTTGAACGTAGAGGATGGAAGTAATGCGAGTATAAGTGGCTGGGGAATGGCTGGGAGGAGGAGGGAAGTGAGAAGACAGGAAGAAATCAGTAGGATAGAAGTTGTGGAAGCAATGAAGAAAGTTAAATTGGGGAAAGCCCCAGGAATTGATGGAGTGTGTGGTGAAATGCTGAAGCATGGGGGAGAGATAGTAGTAGAATGGATGTGGAAGATGTGCAGATTGGCCTGGGAGGAAGGTAGAGTCCCGGAGGATTGGAAGTCAGGTATAATTATTCCCTTGTACAAAGGAAAAGGGGAAAAAGAAATGTGTGGTAATCATAGGGGCATTTGTCTTCTTAGTATAATAGGAAAAGTGTATGGTAGGATACTTATTGACAGAGTTAGAGAAAGAACAGAGGAATTAGTTGGAGAAGAACAGGGAGGCTTTAGGAAGGGAAGAGGTTGTGTAGATCAGATATTCATTCTTAGATCTTTAGTGGAAAAGTTTCTAGAGAAGGGAAAGAAGTTGTATGCAGCTTTCATGGATTTGGAGAAAGCATAGGACAGGGTGGATAGACAAGGGTTGTGGAAAGTGTTAAGAATATATGGAGTAGATGGGAAGTTGTTGAATGCTGTGAAGAGTATGTACGATGGTGCGAAGGTTGCAGTGTGTGTGGATGGTGAACTAAGTGAATTTTTCTCTTTGAAAGTTTGGTTGAAACAGGGATGTGTCATGTCTCCATGGTTGTTCAATCTGTACATGGATGGGGTAATAAAAGAGGTACAAGGTAGGACAGTGGATGTTGGAGTGGCCCTGGTGAGAGAGGGTAGTGTTTGGAAACTCCCTGTACTGTTGTTTGCAGATGATACTGTGTTGTTGAGTGAAGACGAAATGGAGCTGCAAGGCTTGGTGGATGAGTTTGGGAGAGTGTGTAAGAAACGGAATCTAAAGTTGAATGTAGGGAAGAGTAAAGTGATGGTCTTTGAGAGAGGTGAAGTCAGTGAATGTACAGCGAGGTTGGATGGTGAGGAATTGGAAAATGTGAGTACGTTCAAGTACTTGCGTAGTGTGATGAGTAAGGATGGAGGTTTGGAGGGTGAAGTGCTTGAAAGGGTACAGCAGGGAAGAAAGGTTGCTGGTTCTTTGAAAGCAGTGATAAGAAACAGGGAGGTGAGCATGGAAGTGAAAAAGTTACTACATGACAGTATTGTGATACCAACTCTAACGTATGGAAGTGAAGCTTGGACGTTGTTGGAAGGACACAAGTCAAGAGTGAGAGCAGTGGAAATGAGTTATTTAAGAGGAGCCTGTGGAGTCACATGGAGAGACAGGCTGACGAATGAGGATATAAAGGAGCGTTGTGGTGTTGATGTAGATGTGATAGGAAGCGTTATGAGGAACACACTGAGGTGGTTTGGCCATGTGGAGAGGATGGAGGAGAAAGACTGACGAAGAGAGTGTATGTGAGTGAGGTGGAGGAGGGAAGAGGGAGGGGGAGGCCGAGGATGAGATGGAGGGATGGGGTGGAAAGGTATATGAGAGAGGGGGGTGTGAGTTGGGAGCAGGGCAGTGAAATGGCTGGGGACAGGGCGACTTGGAGGTGATTTGTTTGTGGCCACCCCAAACGGGGCTGAGGCGTCTGGCAATAGATAGATAGATAGAAAACTTTTCGAAAAAGCGGATTGCCCACACGTAAAAATTAAGTATTTGTACAGTATTTTAAAAATGCGTACTGTATGGTCAAAATCATGTTAAATGCTCATAAATTGTGAAACAACTCTATTTAAAAAGGGGGAGGGATAACTTGTTCCACATCCTGTTTGTATATTTCGAAGTGAGTAATGATAAAGGCAGTGAAAATAGTATTGCCTGGTTTGGGGTCATATCTGGGGGTGTATGTTTGAACTCTCCTAAGCTTAAAATGTGCATATGAGTGCAAGTATATTTTATACAGTATTACATCTCAAGGGAACCTTTTTTAATTGGAAGGGTTAGATACATATATATATTTGTGCAGAGAGGGGGTTGGTGATAGCCAGTACACTCTTTAGGCACAAAATGATCCACAGGTATAAATGGCAAGTGATGAGAATGGTGAGTGATGAAGTGAATGAATGGAAGGCAATGATTGATTATATGTGTCTGGATGACAGAATGAGAAGGTGTGTAATGGATGCAAGAGCATACAGAAGCTGAGGGAGTGGACTTTCTGACCACCATGTGGTGGTGGTGAAAGTCATGGTTCAAATGCAGTGGAAGAATAGAAGGAGGAAAGGACAGGAAGAAGTAGTCCATACAAGGAGGGTAGAAAGGTTACAAGAGATGGAATAAGGCAGAATAGAAGAGAGAAGTGGAGGAGTGATTGGGTAAATATGATTTGGAGCAGATGGGGGAGGTGGAAAATGTATGCAGGATATTTACAGAAGAAATCTGTGCAGCATTTGAGGTGGTGTATGGGGTGAAGAGATGAAAGAGGTCGCAAGAAACAGCATGCTGAAATGAAGAGGTGAGACAAGCTGTGACACAGAAGAAGAAAGCAAATAGTAAGTGGATGGAAAGCAGGGATCTGGAGGAAGTTGAGAAATGGAATAATGAGTGATATGTTGAGAGGAAGAGAGAAGTGAAAAGATTAGTAAGAGAGAGTAAGAAGAGAGTGGGTGACGAATTTGGAAGGAATTTGAGTGTAAAGTGGAGGGAATGTAAGACAATGTTCTGGAAAGAGGTAAAGAGAGTTAGGGTGATGTAAAGTGGAGGGAAAGTAAGAAAATGTTCTGGAAAGAGGTAAAGAGAGTTAGGGTGATATAGAAGTTAGTTGGGTGGTGAAAGATAAAAATAGTAAATTGCAAGTGGAGAAGGGAGAAAAAGTGAGCAGATGGAGAGAACACTTCAGGAACTATAGAGAATGAAAGTGATGCGAGGATACATGAGCGGGGAATGGCTGGGAGAAGGTGGCAGGTGAGAAGAAAGGAAGAAATCAGTATGGTGGAAGTAGTGGAAGCAACAAAGAATGTCAAAATGGGGAAAGCCCCAGGAATCAATGTAATGTGTGGTGAAATGCTGAAGCATGGAGGAGAGATAGTAGCAGAATGGATATGGAAGATGTGCAGATTGGCCTGGGAGGAAGGTTGAGTCCCGGAGGACTGCAAGTCAGGTATAATTAATCCCCTGTACAGAAGAAAAGGGGAAAAAGAAGTGTGTGGTAATCATAGGGGCATTTGTCTTCCTAGTGTAGTAAGAAAACTGTATGATAGAATACTCATTGAAAGAGTTAGGAAAATAACAGAGCAATTATTTGGTGAAGAACAGGTAGGTTTTAGTAGGGAAGAGGTTGTGTAAATCAGATATTCATTCTTAGGTCTTTAGTGGAAAAGTTTCTAGAGAAGGGAAAGAAGTTGTATGTGGCCTTCATGGATTTGGAGAAAACATATGACAGGGTGGATAGACAGGGAATGTGGAAAATATAAAGAATATATGGAGTAAATGGGAAGTTGTTGAATGCCGTGAAGAGTATGTATGATGGGGCTAAGGCTGCATTGCATGTGGATAGTGAATTGAGTGGATTTTTCTACCTGAATGTTGGATTGAAACATGGATGTCATGTCTCCATGGCTGTTCAGTCTGTAGGTGGATGTCATTATTAAAGAGATACAAGGTAGGGTAGTGGATGTTGGAGCAGCTTTAATGACACAGGGCAACATTTACCAACTCCCTGTACTGTTGTTTGCATATGATACTGTATTGTTAAGTGAAGAGGAAGAGAACTGCAAGGCTTAGTGAATGAGTTTGGAAATGTGTATAAGAAGATGAATGTAGGGAAGAGTAAAGTTACGGTCTTTGAGAGAAATAAAGTCACTGGATGTATAATGAGGTTGCATGTACACTTAGGTAGTGTGATGAGCAAGGATGGACGTTTAGAGGGTGAAGAGCTTGAAAGGGTACAACAAGGAAGAAGCTTGCTGGTTCTTTGAAAGATGTGATAAGAAACTAGGAAATGAGCATGGAAGTAAAAAAGTTGCTGCATGACAGTATTGTGATACCAGCTCTAACATATGGAAATGAAGCTTGAACCTTGTTGGAAGGGCAGAAGTCAAGAGTGAGAGCAGTGGAAATGAGTTATTTGAGAGGAGCATGGTGGAAGAGATTGTGTGATCAGGTTTTCATTCTTAGGTCTTTAGTGGTATAGTTTCCAGAGAAGGGAAAGAAGTTGTATGCAGCCCTCATGGATTTAGAGAAAGCATTTGACAGGGTGAATATACAAGGAATGTGGAAAGTATTAAGAATATATGGAGTAAATGGGAAGTTGCTAAATGCCATGAAAAGTATGTACGAGGATGCTAAGACTGCAGTGTGTGTGGACAGTGAACTGAGTGAATCTTTCTGTTTGAAGGTTGGCTTGAAACAGGGATGTGTCATGTCTCCGTGGTTGTTCAGTCTGTATATGGGTGGGGTTATAAAAGAGATACAAGGTAGGGCCGTGGATGTTGGAGCAGCCCCAAGGAGAGAGGACGGTGTTTGGAAACTCCCTGTACTGTTGTTTGCAGATGATACTGTGTTGTTAAGTGAAGATGAATGGGAGCTTCAAGGCATGGTGAATGAGTTTCGGAGAGTAAGAAACGGAATATAAAGGTGGATGTAGGGAAGAGTAAAGTTATGGTCTTCAAAAGAAATGAAGTCACTGAATGTACAGAGAGGTTGGATGAAGAGGAAATGACAAATGAATATACATTTAAGTACTTGGGTAGTGTGATGAGTAAGGCTGAAAGAGTAGAGGGTGAAGTGCCTGAAAGGGTATAACAAGGAGTAAAGGTTGCTGGTTCTTTGAAAGCAGTGATAACAAGCAGGGAAGTGAGTATGGAAGTAAAAAAGTTGCTGTATGACAGTATGATGATACCATCTGTAACATATGGAAGTGGAGTTTGGACCTTGTTAGAGGGACACAAGAGTGAGAGCAGTAGAAATGAGTTATTTGAGAAGAGCATGTGGAGCCACATGGAGAGACAGATTGACAAATGAGGAAGTGAAGGCACATTGTGGTGTGGATGTGGATGTGATAGAAGGTGTTTGGAGAAATAATTGAGGTGATTTGGCCATGTGGAGAGGATGGAGAGCGAGAGACTGATGAGGAGAGTGTATGTGAGTGAAGTGGAGGGGAGGAGAGGGAGGGGGAGGCCAAGGATGAGATGGAGGGATGGAGGGGAGTGGTATAGGAGAGAGGGTGGTGTGAGTTGGGAACAGGGGAGTGAAATGGTGGGAGACAGGGCAACATGGAGGTGATTAGTTTGTGGCAACCCCTTACGGGATTAAGGCATACATCAATAGATACAGTATATAGACATGTGGGGTTACATGGAGAGACAGACTGACAAATGAGGCAGTGAAGGAGCATTGTGGTGTGGATATGGATGTGATAGTAGACATTAGGAGAAATACACTGAGGTGGTTTGGTCATGTGGAAAGGATGGAGAATAAGAGACTAACAAGGAGAGTGTATGTGAGTGAGGTGGAGGGAGGGGGAGGCCAAGGATGAGATGGAAGGATGGAGTGGAGAGGTATATGAGAGAGGGGGGTGTGAGTTGGGAGCACGGCAGTGAAATGGCCAGTGACCGGGTGACATGGAGGTGTTTTGTTTGTGCCCACCCCTTACTGGATTAAGGCATCTGGCAGTAGATAGATAGATATCATCTTCATTAACCCCAGTCACAGTAAGAGGTCCACCTTTAGCTGGAACAAAAAAAATGAATAGATAAAGCATCTCACTCTTTTAAAGGGTTTTCCCTACATAACACATACCTTAGTTAATCACCAAGTTGATAGGGTTAATTGTCTTAAAACTTAAGGGCAGGAATATTCCCATAAATATGATGATAAGTTTGGAATATTTTGTTTACTTATTTTGTTCTTTTTTTTCTTATTATTTTATTATTTACTTTTTTCCACACATAGGTTGCAAAACATGATGCACAGGAAAAGCTGGCATCCTACGATAACTGCTTGAGGAAGTTCCACTACAGCAGAGCACTTGATGATGTAATGCGAAAATTCAGGACCAGAAAAACACCCGATGAATCTGTAGCTGTTTTACATGAGCTGATCAGGTATGTATCTTTTAATAATTTCCTACTGTGTATGTTAGGATATTAGTGCCCAGGTGTGAAAAAGCACTGTCATTAGTACTTAGTTACAGTCAGTCCTTGCTTGAAGTCCAGGATGTGTGCATATGAAGTGCAGCGTTAAGTAAAACTACTTTTAAGTGAGATATGTTTCATATTTCTGACTGAAGACTGAAGGGTTTTATATCTATCAGTCTGTGTGTGTGTGTGTGTGTGTGTGTATATATATATATATATATATATATATATATATATATACATACAGTTCCCTCGCATCCAACACGGTAATATTGTCATGCACAGGTCCTGTGCTGGACCAAAAACGTGTTGGACAAACAACAGAGCTTTTGGGGAAAATGAATTATGTCAGCAACCCTAGGAAAAGTCACCCTAAATACCTACCATATACAGTACTCGTCAGAAGTATTCAGCGTTGTCCGCCGGGCGCGCAATACTTATGGCCCAAAAAGAATCACCCATTTTTGGGGGTAAGAATTGAGCCACAAGTTTGAGCTCCGAGCTTGACGTCACGGTAGCCTGAGGCCTTCCGACACGCTGGTTGGTTCCCGCCTCAGTCGCCCACGGGCTGCCTGAGAGAGAGGAACTCCGCCGAGTGTCCCTCTCAAATTGTGCCATTTTTTACCGAGTGTCCTGCAGTGTTTTGGCCTTTAAAACTTTGTTATGGCACCTACCCGTGAACTATCGGGTGAAATCATATCCCAGATCATTGCTCTAAAGGAGGCAGGCCACCAGACAAAGGAAATTAGTGAATTGGTTGGTGTAGCACGATCGACAGTGCGTCGTTGGTGTGCGCGGTTTCGGGAGGAAAACAGTGGTGAAGTTCCCACAAAGAAACCGAGGTCTGGTAGGCCTAGGAAAACTTCCCCAAGGTCTGTTAATGTTTTAAAACGTGCAGTGGAGTTTAATCCTCGTGTGAGTGCAAGGAAAATTAAGGAGAGCAACCCAGAAGTGTTTGGTGAGGTGTCAGTGAGAACAGTGTCTCGTAGGGTGCATGAGCTTGGTTACACAAGTCACAGGCCTGTGAAAAAGCCTCTTCTCTCTAGCAGCCAGAGAATTCGTAGGCTTGCCTTTGCTAATAAATATCTAAACTGGGGTGAGGAGCAATGGTTGTCAGTGTTGTGGTCTGATGAGGCAATGTTTAGTGTTACCTGTAACAGAGGAGCACGCAAAGGTAGTGACCCACTTGACCCACGGTATGTAGAAAGCACAGTTAAACATCCTGACTCACTCATGGTATGGGGTTGTTTCTCAGGGAAGGGTTTGGGGAAGCTTGTTGTACTTCCCAAGAACCTCAGAGTGAATCAGGATGTTTACCTGGAGCTTCTGTGTGATCATTTACCAGACTCCTTCAAGCTAACAGGTGCACGAGTGTTTCAGCAGGACGGTGCACCTGCTCACAAGGCCAAATCGGTCACCAATTGGCTTCGTGACTGCGAGGTATCATTCATGACAGACTGGCCAGGAAATAGCCCAGATTGAAAACCTCTGGTACCTCGTAAAGAAGAGTCTCCAAGGGAAGGACGTGAGCTCTCTGCCTAAGCTGGAAGCCGCCATTTGTGACTCCTGGGACAAAATACCGCTCCAGCACCTCAGGAGCCTCGCCCTTTCACTTCCAAGACGTCTCAGGTCCGTGAAGAAACGTAAAGGCTACCCTACGAAGCACTAAAGGTAAATAAAATGCATAATTTATATGTTTTTTCAAAGTTGAAAGGTTTGTTTCTCAGGAGGGACGCAGGGCGCTCCATACTTCTGACGAGCACTGTACCTTTACATGTATTGGTACTACTGTAATTATAGTAAATGGTGCTGTACTATGAATGATAACTAACCTTTTAGGATAGTGTTGGTGGGCTTGCTGAGAATGGAAGGTGATATCCGAGGCTGTATGTAGCCCTACTGGGTCCCCAGAGGATGGCTGCTGGCATCAGTAGCGGGTAATGGCTGCTGCTCCTCCTCAACCTCCCTCATAAATCCTTCGAAATCACACTCAGAATCACTATCCTCATCCACATCCACGGAAGGTCCTGCTTCTGCCTGTCCTAGCACTCTGTAAGCCTTCACTGCTGCCAGGATCTTGTCATGGTTTTTTATTATGGTCCTCACACTGGCTTCATTCAAGTCGTAGGCCTTGGCAATGTCCACTTTCCTCTCCCTTTTCTTCTTTCTCTCGATGATTTCTAGCTTGGTGGCCTGAGGGAGGTGCCGCCGCTTCTTGGGGTTCTCAGAAGGCTTCCTAGGCATCATGAGCTGGATAAAATGCAGTAGCAAGGGCAGAAAATGCAACGAGAAAAAAGCACCTTCCAATGCGAATTATGGGACTGAGTGGCACTGTGGCAGGAGAAATTTAAACAAAACATCACGTGAGAGCAGAAGCAATTTTGATTGGGCGACATCACGATCACGTCACGATAGCGGGCGGGGGAGGCAACTTGATCAGAAGTTTTGATTGGCTGTCAGCATCACAGGAACGTCCAGTATGACCGTGTTGGACCAGGGGTGATCGTGCTTGAGGCGAACTCTGCGGATTTCGCCCACTTCTCGGAGCTCCGTGCATGTTATGCTAATGCACCCATGTTACAGTATGTAATTAAATTGTATTAAATCGTACTAATTTTTTGCTCTCCGTGCTGGACGTGAATCATGCTGGACAAACGCGTGTTGGACGCGAGGGTACTGTATATATATATATATATATACCTATTTATATTTACCTAGTTGTGATATACAGGAACTGAGCTAAGCTCATGTGGTCCCATCTCTGTTTATCAATGTCAAATTTTTCCTTGAACTTGTTTAAGTTTTTAGACTGGACAATCTCTTTGTCCAGGCTGTTCCACGGGTCTTTACTTTTACATGGAAAACTATATTTCTTGATATCTTTCAGGCAACTTAGCTTTTTCAGTTTCATTCCGTGTCCTCTTGTTACTCTCCCATTCCATACAAACAGATCTCTGTCTATTTTATCTACTCCTGTCATGGCCCTGAACACTGCAATCATGTCGCCCCTCTTTCTCCTTTCTTCTAAGGAAGGCAGATCTAGCTTTTCCAGCCTCTCCTTGTATAACATTGGACTAATAGGGGCCCAAGCCAGTCCGAAAAAGCAAAAGTCTGATAAAAGCGACATCTGGACTCCCTCCCTGGACTTCCTCCTCCCTTGTTATGCAAAAAGGCGCACTTGTCATTTATGCATTTATTCTTTCTATCTGTCTTTCTCCCTGCACTGGACACTTCCATTTTATTTCATATATTTTTGTCTTCTTCATCACCTTCATCTTCACCTTCCCATTCATTTTTACCTTCGTTTTCAGTTCATTTTGACATTCATATTCACTTTCATAGTCACTTCCATGCTCACTTTCCCATTCACCTTCACCTTCACACTCACTTTCACTCATTTTTCACTCATTTTGAACTTCCATTTCACCTTCACTTGCAACTTTACTTTCTCACTTTCACATTTCTTACAATTACTTTCACTCACCTTCACTTTCACCAACCCATCTTTTACTTTCACATTCCCCTTCATCTTCACTCACACCTTCACCTTCACCTACTTTTTCACCTTCACTTTCACCTTCACCTTCACCTTCACCTTCACTTTTGCTTTCACCTTCACTTTCACCTTCATTTTCACCTTGACTCTTACTTTCACCTTCACTTTCATCTTCACTTGCACCTTCATCCTCACTTTTACATTCATTTTCACCTCCACTTTTACCTTCATTTTCACTTTGACCTCTATTTTCACCTTCACTTTCACCTTCATCTTCATGTCTACATTCATTTTCACCTTCACTTTCACCTTTGCCTACACTTTCACCTTCCACCTTCACTTTCATTTTTTACTTTACTTTCACCACCTTCACCTTTTTTGCCTTCACTTTCACCCTCACTTTCACATTCACTTTTACATTCACCTTCACTTTCACCTTCAAAATCACATTCATCTTCCACCTTCACTTTTGTCTTTTGGCTTCACTTTCACCTTCACTTTCACATTTACTTACTTTCACCTTCACTTTCACCTTCCACCTTCACTTTCATATTTACTCTTGACTTTACTTTCACATTCACTTTCACCCTCCACCTTCACTTTCACTTTTGACTTCACTTTCATTTTTAATTTCACTTTCACTTTCACCTTCACACTACTGTCACATTCACCTTCACACCTTCACTAACCTTCACTTTTACATTCACTTTCATCTCTCTCTCTCTCTCTCTCTCTCGGAGAGAGAGGGAGGGAGGGAGGGAGGGAGTGAATATAGGAGAGTGAGTGAGTGAGGAGGGACCAAGGTTATGCCTATCTCCCTCATTTGTTTATGTACAGGGGACGCCACTTGTCATTCCTGTATTCATTCTTTCTCTCTCTCTCTCTCTCTCTCTCTCACTGGAGAGAGACAAGAGAGGAAGGGAGGGAATGGAGGAGAGAGAGAGAGAGAGAGGAGGAACCGATGTTATGGTATCTCCTGTGTTTGTTTATTCGTTTCTTCCAAGAGGGGGACTGCCTCTGGCTTTATCAGACTTAGCCTGATGATGATGGGAGGCATTATACTTCGTCTTAGCTCAGAGATAGGTGCTTCATCATTAACCCGTTAATAGCGATTTTACGAACAAACCTCTAAACTGGTCACAATACCCAATGAATCTTTAATGTTTCCTTACTTAACACAAGGAATTTGGTGACGTTTAACCTCCTCATAAGAGAGAAAAAAGTTCACAATTGGAACACTTGTAGTATGGAGCTGAAGTGGTCGCCATCTTCTTTGTTTACAAACAGGGGTGCGTGCCGCCAGGGGAATTTGCCCACACGTTTCAAATCTTCCCGCACCCACACCATGGGTAGTTTATGCATGTGGTTCGTTTTAGGGGGGTCTGGCACCTTGCCATGTCATAGAAAACCGTGCCATAGAAGTCCTCGCCATAGATGAATGTACTGTGTATATATATATATATATATATATATATATATATATGTATATACACTCAACCCCCTGCTATCATGCTTATCTGGTATCACGCACACATCAAATGCACAACCATACATGCTATCACGCACCCCAAGACCGCTATCACACGTCGAGTTTGAAGACAGGCTAAGCGAAGCTTATTCACACGGCACTTCATACGAGGTTTGCAGAGGATTCAATAGTTAATCGGAACGGTAACGTGGTAAAATTCCCGATTATAGCACGGGCATTTGGAGTGCATCTGAACTGATTCCTGCCGAGGACACGACGGGCAAAATAATGACCAAAACCCATTCGGCTTGAAAGAATATATCGTACTACAGCATTTAAATTTAGCCTAACGCTGAATACTGTACTTATTAATATTGTATTTTAGAATAAATGTCAATCGTTTTGAAACCCTTATAAAGAGTTAATATTTCTTATGCCGAAAAAACTGTGATGTCGATAAAGTAATCACTTGTTTACAACTGAGACGAGGCTCTGACGACAGTGTGAGGAACGTGTGTGATAGCGTGCAAGTTTTGTTCCACTTAAATGTTCCTCAGCCATTCCTGATATAAGGTACCATGTGATACCCCCTTTAGCTGTGGACACTAAAGAAATGGAGACAGCCAAAGAGATCTGGCGGCAACTAAGCCACTCCCAAGCCTCGGAACCCATCAAACCACCCAAGCCGTAATCCTTATAAAAGTTTGATGGCCTTTTATGTTGTTTATTTATTCATTATACTGTTATTATTAATATAATAATGCTTTATTTCATGTTAGAGGAGAGATTGGCAGGAAATCGTAGGCATAAAGTGGTTAAAAGTTAGAAAAATGGGCCACCGAAAAACCAATTAGAAATTTTCCCATTGATTGTTCACTTCAGCTATCACGCATTCAGCTATCACACGCGTTTCCTGTGACCAATTAGGCGCGCTAGCAGGGGGTTGAGTGTACATATATACAGTATATATATATATATATATATATATATATATATATATATATACAGTAATCCGTGTGCTTTCCGGACGTCCACTTTCCGGACTCCCCACTTACCGGACATTGTGGACCTGGGCCTTCGGAACCCAAAAATGGCCAAAAAAAGAACAAAATCCACCCAAAATCCTAATTTTTTCCCACCTGTAATTTGAAATTGCCGTGTGGCACCGTGCTGCACCAAACAGCTGTTTACACCATGGCGCCTTCACCCCTTCCTTCCTCCCCCTTCCCCCCTCCCCAGTCACGGTTGCCATATGGTATTTTTCATTACCAAATGTGGGCCAATTTTGTACTGAAAAGTTCGTTTTTTAGTGAATCAGCATGATCCATTACCATACAGATTTTTCACATGTATAAAAATATAGAGAATGGAGATGGTGGACTGTCTGCTTTCTTTGATTAATCTGCTAGCATACATAGTGCAAAAATAAACATGTTGCTGATTACAAGGAGAGTGATTATTTCCATTGTACATATAATTGGTGAAGAATAAAAAAGCTTCTTTTAAGAATTTGGTAATGAAAAGTTAAATTTGATAATGAAAATTGAGAAGTTTGGTAATATGCCCAAGTTCAGATCTGGCAACCCTGTCCCCAGTTACTGTCTAACCTCTGTTCAGGGAAGACGTCCATCATAATGGATACTGCACGTGCTCATTTTTTATGAATAAACAGTGAATAAACTGTAATACCTCGCCACTAGACCACATGGGAATTTACAGTGTTGTGCAGTGTTAAGAAATCAGAAGTTAGAGTGCAAAGGATTAAGTGTGGAGTGAGTGTGGAGCGCAAAGTGGCTGTTGAAACTGGTTCAGTTAAGAAGAATGTGCAGTGTTAAACAATTATAACTCACAGTGCAAAGAATTAAGTGTAGCACAACACTGGATTACTGTACGTGCATCAAGAGCAATTTTACAACTACCAGAGCCTTAGAGAATTCGAGGAGACGGCCACAGACGTGTTGTAAGTACAGTACCTTGTACACTGCTAGGCCTAAGTATTTTCCATACTTCTAATTCCTCATTCTCTGGTTTCTTTTCATTTATTTCATGCTTTATGTTCATAATTGGTGTGAATAGGGTCTTTAATAGGTTTAAATAAGTGCTATGCAGTCAGGTAGGGAGTTTTGTAGGTGGTTTTCAAAGTTAGGCTGGTTTAGGGTCATAAGTACCAGTCCAGCAGTCAGAGGCCCACTTTTCGGATGGGGCCACTTTCCTGACTTGCCTTTGGCTCTGTTACAATGGATAGTAGAGGGATTGCTGTATATATATATATATATATATATATATATATATATACAGTATATATATATATATACAGTCGACCCTCTGTCTTCACGGGGGTTAGGGGCCTGAGACTCCCGTGAAGATAAAAAAATCCATGTAAAATTGGTGCCCCCCTAAAAACACCCCTAGCCCCCGATTTCCTTCTTTAATGAAAGAAAACCCCTGTGTACATGTCAATAAACACTTTATTTATAATTAAAGTATGAAAAAAATAGTTTAATTGCGTAGGTGGATGCCGCTCACACCGCTCGTCACAGCTACGCTCTCACCCTCCACCACCGTTACG
This sequence comes from Coenobita brevimanus, assembly GCF_032717465.1. Lineage (NCBI taxonomy): Eukaryota > Metazoa > Arthropoda > Malacostraca > Decapoda > Coenobitidae > Coenobita > Coenobita brevimanus. Next base: position 14,690,965 of record NC_137035.1, on the reverse strand, counting down.
AGGATTTTCCCTCTCGTAACTTGTCCAGCAATTCTACCTTCTCCAGCAGGGTCATTACCTTCTTCTGGCACTTTGGGGTGCCTTCAGGAGATGTCTTATCTGCTCTCTTAGGGTCCATGGTAGATAAAATGATGGTGTCACAGAGAGTTCAGCGAGTAGAAGCACACACAAGCGTGGTCACAGTGAGAATGGGTTTCGGGACAATTCGCCGTCAAGTCAATTCGCAGTCACAACAATAACAAGACAATTCGCCGTCAGGACAATTACCCATCATTTATTTACATACTATAATAGTCTTTTAAATATACGAGTTTTAAAAGTGGTGGTGAAGTCAATTCGCAGGCACAACAATAACAAGACAATTCGCCGTCAGGACGATTCCCCGTCATTTATTTACATACTATGATAGTCTTTTAAATATACGAGTTTTAAAAGTGGTAGTGGTTTATTGTTTTTATAATAAATGTAGTGACATCTGTTGAGGCTCAGCCATATCTTTCCCCACGGTTTGCGTCCACTATGGCCGATCAGAATAACACGTTGAATATTGTCATTTGAGATGAATATATACTTGTACCTCTCCAGAGTCATTTTAAAATATACCCAGGATGTTGTAGTACCAATGAAAATTAATGAAGACAGCTACGGGTGACGCTAGAATATAATTCAAAGTCGACTACAGCGAAGTAGAAACACGTTAATTATTGGCTAAAAGTGCAACTTATAAATGATGTCCAAAGCCTACACTATTGAATGGACATAGACTTTGATAGATCCCCCTGAAAATTAGTTATTAAAGTATTAATTATTCAAAAATAAGTATATTTATAGAATGACGGGGAATCGTCCAGGGTGCGAATTGTCCTGACGGGGAATCGTCCATGTTTTGACGGCGAATTGTCTGACAGCAAATTATCTCGGAACCTGAGAATGAGAGAGCCTGCCACGAGAGATTCAAAACAATGCGGGGGTGGCGCAGGTGGTGCTGCGGACAGTATGCAGCGTGTAGCGCGCGATTTGAATGTGTTTCCATTTTTCTCTGGACTTCAAAAGAGGTGATTTGGTTTCCCTGGTGACAAACCGCAAACAGGGAAACCGCGAGGACAGAGGGTCGACTGTATATACCGTATTTCGTAGCATGCTAGACGCTGCAGTGTGAAAGACGCACCCTAATTCTGGAAGGGAAGTTCTGAGAAAAGAATTATGTCTTGACCAAGACTACAGAAAGGTTGCTTGATATGAGTATTTTTCACTAAAATACACACTCACCTTTCAGAACCTGTATTCAGTACTGTATATCTGTCTTTGGTTTCATTATTTTTATGCAAAAGAAGGGAACAAGACATGAAAACAAACAACCCCTTCCTTACATAATGTTACTGCTTTCCATGACACTATCTTAACACATTAGTCTTTCTCTTCATTACAGTATATATATGTTTGGTGTCTTTATTTTTATGTAAAAGAAGGGTACAAGACAAGAAAACGAACAAACAATCCCTTCCTTATAAAATTTTACTCCATACCACGACTCCATCTTAACACTACCAGTTTCTTTATGAAATATGAAGTCCAAAGTGTTCGATTCCTTTCGTACAATAATTTGAGACGTGATGTTCATCTCTGTTAAAGTACACTACATATGTATCAGTATATAAAGATAAGGATTATTTTTTGTGAAATGAACTTAAAAAAAAACTCAATAAAACCCGTTCTTTCATTCATTTAAAATACATAGGCCATTAAGTGAAGGATATCTCCAAAACATATGCCAGGATGTCTTCAAATGCCTGCATGTACTGAATTTTAGAATCACAGACAACACAACCAAGTTTTCAAAAATCAATTACAAGGAACGTTTACACCATTTTATGTACCCTAAAAGTACCAGAAGCCATCCTAACATGGGGTGATCGAATTTCCATATTGCTAGGCGCTAAACTGCTAATTGTTAAACCTCTAATAATGCTGTAATTTCGGGAAGTATTATTTAATGTTGCAACTGTGCTGGGAGGAATGAAAAAAGTGTTTAAATGTCGTTCACTTAGAATGGATGTAAAGAGAAGGCTGTATGAGGGTGTTGTGGTACCGACTGCATTATATGGGGCTGAAACATGGAATATGGGTGTAGCAGAGAGGAAAAGTTTGAATGTAATGGAGATGAGGTGTCTGAGGAGTATGTGTGGAGTGACGCGTATGGATCGGGTGCGAAGGAGAACTGGAGTTGTTCAGGAGATGGCTGGTAGAGTTGAGCAGAGGGTGTTGCGATGGTTTGGGCATATGGAGAGAATGGATAATGAGCGATTGGTGAAAAAGATAACTAGATCTGATGTGAGAGGTGTAAGGCTGAGAGGAAGACCACGAATAGGATGGATGGATAGTGTGAAGAGAGCGCTGGATGCGAGAGGGATGTCTGTTGAGCAAGGAAGAGTGGCTGTGCGTGACAGAAATAAATGGAGAGAAATTGTGAATAAATAAGTGATGACGCAGCCCTGAGGGGATATTCTCCCGCATTTGGTCTGATCAGCTAGTCAGGTCAGGTGCGGGTAAGGGGATGGGTATGTTATGATGTGGCAGGGGTAAACCAGTTCTGCTGTCGGGCCCTGCTGCGGATGTCACTGATTGCATTGAGCAGTTGACCCTTGTGCGGTGTGGTGCGGTGAGGATCTGTCCGTTCTCCCCTTTGGGGCTAAGATGTGAATGAATGTGTTTAAATGAATGAGTAAATGGAGAGTGTGTCGTCCTGTCTCTGCTACCTCCCTTTCCTTGGGGGAAGCAGCCTAGGTATATAGATAGATAGATAGCAACTGTTTTTCCCATTAACAGTAATATAAGACTGCTTCCTTCCATGATGCTCTTGTATCGAATGAAACAAAATATCAGTAAGAGATGCCAGCCTAACAAGGGTTTTTGAATTTCCATATGAGACAGATGTCTGTTACAATGACTCAACAAAAATCATGCTAGCCAACATCTCCCATATGATTCCCTTGCTAGTTAGTGATTGGATAGCAAGTGAAGTGATCATTATTGCCATTCTGAAGGTTAGCAAGGGGTTCAGAAGTGATCATGTTCTGAGAGTTGGGGGAACACTAGGTGCTAAACTGCTAAATTGCTAAACTGCTAAAATGCCGCAATATCACACAGTACTGTTTAATGTTTCAGTTGTTTTTCCCATTTTTCGGTAATGGTAATATAAAACTGTTTCCTTCTGTTATATTCCTGTCTCGTTTGAAACAAAATATCAGTAAGAGAAGCCAGCTAAACAAGGGTTATTAAATTTCCACATGAGACAGACGTCTGTTACGATGACTCAAATGTCATGCTAGTCATCATTTCCACTATGATTCCCTTACTAGTTACTGAGTGGATGGCAAGTGAAGTGATCATGACTGCATTTCAGAAGGTTAGCAGGGAGTTCACCAGTGATCATGTTAGCCTACAAATGTAGGGTGTATGTTACATACTAAATTGCTAAACTGCTAAACCCCCAGACCATCACATAGCCAGTTGTAAACATACCCTACATTTTTTCCTGAGCCTGGGTGTTTCTAATCGTAAAATCTGAGCACATACACAAGTGAATGTAACTTATTACAATAAATCAAAGGTGTTTATACTCTAAAAAATACTTGACTGCCAAACAGTAAAATGATCCTCTGTATAAGTGATTCTTGTAAATGGAGCCAAGGTCTTAGTCTCACCTCCAGGACGCATGGAGATATTTGAAGGTGATTTTTAGACAAAAAAGTGCGTCTTCCACCCCACGAAATAATATATATATATATATATATACATGGATGGGGTAATAAAAGAGGTACAAGGTAGGGTAGTGGATGTTGGAGTGGCCCTGGTGAGAGAGGATAGTGTTTGGAAATTCCCTGTACTGTTGTTTGCAGATGATACTATGTTGGTGAGTGAAGACGAAGGGGAGCTGCAAGGCTTGGTGGATGAGTTTGGGAGAGTGTGTAAGAAACGGAATCTAAAGACGAATGTAGGGAAGAGTAAAGTGATGGTCTTTGAGAGTGGTGAAGTCAGTGAATGTACAGCGAGGTTGGATGGTGAGGAATTGGAAAATGTGAGTATGTGTAAGTACTTGGGTAGTGTGATGAGTAAGGATGGAGGTTTGGAGGGTGAAGTGCTTCAAAGGGTACAGCAGGGAAGAAAGGTTGCTGGTTCTTTGAAAGCAGTGATAAGAAACAGGGAAGTGAGCATGGAAGTGAAAAAGTTTCTACATGACAGTATTGTGATACCAACTCTAACGTATGGAAGTGAAGCTTGGACGTTGTTGGAAGGACACAAGTCAAGAGTGAGAGCAGTGGAAATGAGTTTTTAAGAGGAGCCTGTGGAGTCACATGGAGAGACAGGCTGACGAATGAGGATATAAAGGAGCGTTGTGGTGTTGATGTGGATGTGATAGGAAGCGTTATGAGGAACACACTGAGGTGGTTTGGCCATGTGGAGAGGATGGAGGGTGAAAGACTGACGAAGAGAGTGTATGTGAGTGAGGTGGAGGGGGGAAGAGGGAGGGGGAGGCCGAAGATGAGATGGAGGGATGGGGTGGAGAGGTATATGAGAGAGGGGGGTGTGAGTTGGAGCAGGGCAGTGAAATGGCGGGGGACAGGGCGACTTGGAGGTGATTTGTTTGTGGCCACCCCAAATGGGATTGAGGCATCTGGCAATAGATAGATAGATAGATAGATTATATATATATATATATATTAGGGTGGTCCATGATTTTGAAGTTGTAGATTTCTTATGGGCCACCCTGTACTTTTGTTCCTCCTGGTACAAAAACCCTCCTTGCAAAATTTCAGTCTTATCCTGTATTATTTACTGGTGCCCCAGAGACCCAGAAGTTCACACTGTGTGCCATCTGGGTTGAGTACCCTGCCGGCGCACCTAGGTCCCCCTTACAGTGTAAGTATTTGCCCCTCGTTGGGGGAATGTCATGGAAACCAATCCCCCACTCGTTGTTGCCTAGTTTAAGAGTTCACAGATGCCTTTTGAGTGACTGAGAATCACTGACAATGAGCCTCTGTGACCTGGAACAAAAATTGCGCTGCTCCTCATCTTTGGTAATGACAGGGAGCACAAATCTTCGCTCAGGAAATTGTTCTTGACTTTCAGTGACTTGAGGCATTGCCTGGTTTTCTTGTAGTCATCTTGTTCAACCCACGTGGATGGGTCAACATCAAGGAACCGATTGGAGGAGCCAAGGAAAAACGGAAGGCAGCGAGTGGTGCTGGTTACAAAATCAGGGAGGTTCTTAACTCGAGTGACAGCCACAAACAGCTCAGCACCCTCCTTGTTCTCCGGAGCTGTGACCATGTCTCTCTTTGTTTCGAAGTCGAGGGATTCGTTGAAGAATGCCAGGCCAACCAGCTCCTTAGAGAGGTACCAGAGATGAGGACTGAAGGCCTTTGCAGCAGTGGATAAGAAGTCCAAGTTACCATAGTTCAGATGTCTTGAAGAAACTTGAGGTTGTTCTGAGAAGCAGAGATGGCAGCTGATGCTGTGAACCAGTATGGGATGTAAGTCATGATGGCAAATATGACAGACCACAAGAATGTGGCAAGCTGTCTCAGTGAGGTTGAACTGCCTGCGAAAGAGGTAAATCTTCACTGAGGTAGGCTGGATGATTTTGGCCATCCAACAGGCAAGGCGGTAGGTGCCAGGCCACAAAATGTGGAAGCCACGAGGGGGAACTCCACTGAGGATGATCAGCGTGAGCTCAAGCAACTCCCAGACTGGTGACGGGAACGAGGGATGTGGTGAGAATAAACTAAGTGTATCTCCCTGCCTCGGAACCACCTGTCTTCAAGCCAGTCAGGGCTGCCATCTACTTCATTTAAGATAAATAACCATGTGTTTTATATTTTATATATCTGAACTGTAGGTGTTTGAAATGTGCCCTTTAGTACATCTCTGTGACTCAAAAAGTGGACCTTGAGGGAGCAGTGCTGCCCATATGCTATTTTTTCCACAAGGTATGTTGTTCACAGTGAACCAATTCACCCCTAATGAGTTCGTCTGCCACTCATAAACTCATTCACTGTGCGAGGGCACTGTATAGATAGATAGCTATAGAATGCAAAAAAGCAGGACCCAAAGGCCAGAAACTCACAAAATTGTTCCCTCCAAGAAAAAAAATAAAAATAAGATAACAGAGAGCCAAGTCTGTCTTGACTGAATACCCTAGTTTCAGGCTCATATACTGCTGATGGGACAGTAAGGAGCAAATGATTCATAGAATGTCTTTGAAATTAAGATAGTGGATAATGCTGGAGGAAGCAGACAATATGTATTATGGAAAAAAAGTGTTGAATAGAGCAGTATGGTGGTGAAAGAGGGAAGAGGGAGAGAAATCCTTAAGAAAGTTAGCGAGGTATGTGAGAATTAGTAGTCTGGAAACAGTACTGTCATTTCCATTATCTGTCAGGGGCTTTGCAGCTGAGAGCAAGGAATCAGAGATGGTGATGATGATGGCAGTGAGATGGTAGGTACACAGTTTTAGCTCACATACTTTTATTATATAAATGACCTGTATGTTTTCTGTTTTTGGTGATTCCTTTTACTGTTTGAAGGTAGTGCCTGTGTTTTCAAGGCATCAGATTTGAGATGACTGTACTTATATTGTGTGTGTTGAGGAAATTCATCTACATCCTGTATCTAGAGTAATTCCGAGGATTTTAGGATGTCTTTGTAAGAGGAATGGTAGCTTAACCTCCCCCATCCCGATGTTTTCTGGGCAGTGGTACTTCCCAGTTCCGACATTTTTGGACCTTTTTTTTTTTTTTGGCTCAGACATCCGCTTTTGGTGAGAAACATCAAAAATTCATAGAGAAATCGCTCACCTGAGGTTTAAAATACTCGATCCAGGTAGGAGTACCTCCTTACCTTACAGGGTTTTCTATCAGGCTGGCTGCAAAGAAAACAAGTTCTATGGGAGGATAACTATTCCACACCACTCATAAACGGTATTTATTTATTTATTTGGTACGAATTTATATGTAGTACGAGAGTATATTGGTTTTCAGACTAATATAGGCATTATAAGCATTGTTTCACTCACTAACTCAAAACCATTCCTGACCTTTTTTTGCCACATTAGCTGATCATCATTTCTGACTGTTTCTTCCTCTAATGTTTGTCCTCCACATTGTCATCGATTGGGGAATCACTCTGGCCCTGAATTTCGTACCTTGGCATGACATGGCTTTACTGGCCAGGTCACTGATAACAGGTGAATTGCTGAAAAAAGGGCATGCAGGGGGGGGAGGAGGAGGTCATGCTGGGTAAGGCATTGTCCCTGCCTGGCATCTTGTAGAGGAAGGTGTCCCGTGTATACGTGCCAAAAATCACTCGCGAAAAATGGAAAATTGTGCAAATTAGGGACCTTGCAATGTTGCCGCGTTAATTTACGTCTCCGGGATATGAGTGCACATCATGTGAGGACGTGAATTCACGTCTCCGGGATGGGGCAGGTTAAAGAGAGGGTGTATTTGAGATTCTTGTCTCTTTATAGTGAAGAATGTGGTAGTTGAGCTTGTTGATGAAACACCCATTCTGTTTTGTGTAACCATTGAATGTCTGGCATGAGTATTCTGATGGCACAGTAAAGGACTGGTTGATGATGATGATGATTCAGTCTTGTGTTTTCAGACGACGTGGCATCAGATCAGCAGTGGCAGGACGTAATTCTTCCAAGCTGATGCCTCTGCTGGATTTCATTGTCAAACATATTCACATCCCAGCCTACAGCCAGGTCCTCATGGATGTTTCAAAAGTCCTTATTGGTGAGTTCCTGTAGAAGTTTGTAGACAATGGTTTGAACAGTCTCCCAGAAACCTAATTGATATTGTCTGGTGAAAACAGTAATATATATAACAAAAATTGCATCCTTGTGGTGAAGTCATAATATGTCATTTGTAGATTATATTTGCTACCAACAGTCAGTTTTATTCAGTGTAAGAGACTTCTTTGAACTGATGGTTAGAAGTATCTCCCCCCCCCTCTCCTCCCCCCTGTTTATGAACCATCCCTCCTAACTTGAGGTTGTTCTTGTTGCATAACACTGGTCTCAGCAGTCTAGTCAACCACAAGTAAGCAACTGCCCCTATGAGGTTGTGTCGTAGGTTTCATACACTACTGATGTTGTGTCTGTGTCATTGTTACATGTGCTGTGCAGTGCTCCATTATGTGTTTTGTTTTGTGTGGGCCTATTCTTTAAGCGAGGGAGTCATCTGCGGCAACATCCAACCGGAATCTAAGCTGAGGAAGGCTGGGTGATATCCAGATTTACTGTAAGTCTAACCAGATGTATTTCCTCAGCTGTATTTAAGAATACCTCTGCTGGATGAATGTCAGGCGGGGGGAGTGGACTTGTTTTACAGTGTTCCAATTGAGATGTATTGGCCTGTGTGTGATATGAGTACAGTATGTAGGTGTTTTTCATTGCTAGTGGTGGACTGTCAGGAGGTGGGAAGTTGAAGAGGGAGTAGTATTGTACTACTTTAGTAGTAGTAATAGTAGTAGTAGAGCAACCTTGTCTCTCTGGCAGAGCAGACCCATCAACCACTGGCAGTCAGTAACCCCTTCATGGCTGTCCCATGCAGTGAACTAATTTTCTCTTGCAGCAGACAGCACCTCACTACAGCAAGGCATGGTGTGGTAAGGTATGGGGCAGAGTGTGGAGGTTTAGTTCCTGGATGGATGCCACATTTATGTCTCTTCACCCAGTTAACATTGGTACCATAGTAGGCTCCACGTGGTGGTGGGATGAGGGTGTAGAAGTTACAGTTAAGGAGAAAAGAAGGCTTTTCCAGGAATGGTAAAGGGGTGGTAACAAGGAGGAATATTTGGCTACCAAGCATAGGGCTAGAAAAGAGGTATGCAGGGTAAAATCTCAGTCTCAGAGATTTTTACTGGATAACGTAAATAGTGTTGAAAGGAATAATATGAGGCACTGAGTTGCAGAAGCTCCCAAGCACCATAAATAAAAAATGGAGAAAATCACGGTAAAAGTTTTGCGACTTTCAAAATGCAATATCTTGTCAACCAAGCAAGCTATCAAGTTGGTTTTGGTCTTAAAGTGTAGATTAAAGTGTTATGTAGCAAGGATGCAAGGATTACTGACTATCTCAGTATTTTTTAATAATATCAAAACTTTTTTAATACCCATCAGTGGGACATAGTACAGGTCCTCCCCCACTTATGAACGGTTGACTTACAAATTTTCGCACTTACGAATTTGTATTTTCAGTAAAATATTCAATAAACTACATGGAATTGCATCAAATGGAACGTATCAAATCTGGATATGCAGTTGACACTGTTTTAAACTTCAACTAATTTTGATTACTCAGGGAGATAAACTAAATTATCTAAATATTACCAAATATATCTGTGTAGTCTATTTCTCCCCCAATGCTTCTTCAGAACCCAGTGTATTTTACTCTATATCCACACAGTTGAGTAACCTTAACCTTGCCCTTAGCACCAAAATTAACATTTTGGGTGATTTTAACATACATAATGTTGAATGGTTATCAAATTCTGCCAGGACTGACGATGCTGGTCTAGAGTGTGAGCTGTTTGCAGAATTGTTTAATCTCATGCAGTTGGTAAAGTAACCAGCCAAAATACAATAACCTCACAACTAACGCGAGTTTAAACAGCGCGTTTTTGTTTTAACACGAGCAAATATTTAAGGAGATATGTTTAACTAACAAGGGTTTCTCGATTTAACGAGACTTTAAACGTACGTGATGTTTTCAGATTAGCCGCGCACGCCTTGGACAGTCCTGAGCTGATAGACCGTCTCGGGGACGGTTTAATTTATTCAGTTGAATATATATATATATATATAAGCAACATTGGGTCTGGTTAGTACTTGGATGGGTGACCACCTGGGAACACCAGATGCTGTTGGCATCCCTACGTGTCAAGTGGGGTTGGTGGAGGATTAGTGCCCCTCCCTGTAAAACAATTAACTCTAAGCCGTTGGCCACCCCGTTTGGGATACATGGCGTCTGGCAATGAATGAATGAATAAATATATATATATATATATATATATATATATACTTGTATATATATATGTATATATATATATATATATATATATATATATATATATATATATATATATATATATATACAGTGGAACCTCGGACCTTGAACGTCTCACATGTCGAACAAATTGGATCTCGACCAAAAAATTCAAGACATTTTTGCTCCAGAGGTCGACCAAAATATCGGACCTCAACCAACCCGAACGTAGCTGAACGAAGGGAAGCTGGCCGACAGAGGACCCGAGCGACAAGCCGACCGACAGTCACGCGTCCACCTTTGTTGTTCGTCAACGTGGTCGTCCTGCTGTGCTTCACATTTTTCTTGATTCAGTGCAGTATTAGCCCCTAATAATGGCTCCAAAGAAAGCAAGTTCATCCAGTACTGCTACTGGCAGTGAAAAGAGGAAAGTAGTGTGGAAAATAATTGAAGAAGTGGAAAAATTATTGCTTATCTTCATCAATGAGAAACAGTTAGCAGGAGACAGTGCTAGTGAGGATATAATTTGTGAAAAGGTAAGAGAAATATACAGTCACCTCATAAAGGAAAGCCCTGGTACCAGTGCTGAAACTTAAATAGGTAAGCATCTGGGGTCTTGGAACGGATTAAAATCCATCCATCCATCCATCCATTGCCAGACGCCATGTATTCCAAATGGGGTGGCCAAGGGCTTAGAGTTAATTGTTTTACAGGGAGGGGCACCAATCCTCCACCAACCCCACTTGACACGTAGGGAGAACGTTATGCCAACAGCATCTGGTGTTCCCAGGCGGTCACCCGTCCAAGTAATAACCAGATCCAACGTTGCTTAACTTCGCTGATCAGACGGGAAGCGGTGTACTCAACGTGGTATGGCTGTTGGCATGATTTACATTGTTTCTTATGGGGAAAATTAGTTCGGTCCTCGACCAATTTGGTCCTGGAACAGCCTTCCAGAACGGATTGTGTTCGAGGACCGAGGTTCTACTGTATATATATATATATATATATATATATATATATATATATATATATATATATATATATATATATATATATATATATATATATATATATATATATATATATATATTTATATATATATATATATATTTATATATATATATATATATATATATATATATATATATATATATATATATATATGTATACAGTATTCCCCGTACTATCCAGACGCCCACTTTCCGGACATCCCCACTTACCGGACATTATCATCTCGGGATCCAATATTCCCAAAATGGTCCGAAAATTAAAAAAAATTAGAAAAAAATCCGACTTTTTCCCACCCGTAATTTGAACTTCGCGCGCACAGCGTGGGACAGCTTTGTTTTGGTGCGTCATTCCTCCGACATCCACTAGAGCGCCCCTGCATCCTCCCCACTTACTGCCCGTCTCTTGTCGTGAGTGCACGATCGTCGTCGTAGCTGCCCACATGCTCGCTTTTGTGGTGGTGCCTTACCTGCTGCAGGCTCTCCTTCTGCTCTCGTGTCTCTCCTTCTGCTCTCGTGTCTCTCCTTCGTGTGTGTGATGATGGCCCCGCCGCCTTAGAAGAGGAAGAGAGTGGTTTTGACCCTGGAGAAGAAGAAGGAGATATTGGAGAAAGTGGATGCGGGATGGTCTTCGTCACGCATCCTTCGTGAGTTCAACCTGGCCCGATCTACTTTGTTTGATATTAAGAAATCCCGAGACAAACTCATGCAGTACACGGCTGTCTACTCGTTGAAAAGCAAACGCAATGTGGAGAGGAAGATGATGTTTACTTCCAAGTATGCTGAAGTCAACTGCTCCACGTTGATTTTGTATCGACAGCAACGTGCTGCTGGTGTGATGGTGCATGGGACGGAGCTGAAAGCTGCTGCTGAGAAGTTCGCAAGGCTTCACGACGCCCTAGACTTCAAGGCATCCGAGGGTTGGCTCTTCGCGTTCAAGTTACGACATGGCCTTACCAACTGTAAGTCTCATGGCGAAGCTTTGGACACTAACGAAAATGGAGTAGAGGAATTTCAGCACAAGGTGAAGGGCTTGATCGACAGGGAGGGCCTCACTCTCGGTCAAGTCTACAACGCTGACGAAACTGATTTATTCTATCGCTCTTTGCCTACGAACACTCTAGCCGAGGAGACGGAGAAGCGTGTACCTGGCCGCAAGCTCTCCAAGCAAAGGATATCTGCTTTGTGTTGTGCTAATTCTAACGGCATGCACCGGCTCAAGCCCGTTATTGTTGGCCGTGCAAAGCAGCCTTGGTGTCTTCGTGGGGTGATGGATGTCCTTCCTGTCGTTTGGTACCATTCCTTGAAGGCATGGTTCACAGCCCACATCTTCAAAGATTGGTTCCACCGCCATTTCATCAAGGAGGTCATACATTACCAGACGGAGAAACTGGGAATCCCACGTGACCAGGTAAAGGCCCTCCTTCTCCTCGACAATGCATCTGCCCACCCGTGCGACAAGGACTTGGTGGCTGAGAATGGCTGTATTAGGTGCATGTTTCTGTCACCTAATACTACTGCTCTCATCCAATCAATGGACCAAGGAGTGATTGTGGCAACGAAGCGCCTATACCGACGGAAGTTCCTGGACGAGGTGATGGTTGTTTTCGAGGACGAGTGCAGGGAGGGACGGGACACGCAAGGCCAGCAGACTTTGGAAAACCTTTGCCGCTACAACATCAAGTCTGCAATCTACAACTGGGCCAGTGCATGGAAGGAAATCTCTGTCAAGACTCTAGAAAATGGTTGGTCTCGTCTGCTTCTCGGAATGGATGTGGAGCACGATTTCCTAGGTTTCGACGTGGATGACTTCAATGTACGTCTACGTACGCAGAGCGATGTTGATGTGGACGAAGTGCATGAGTGATTGGATGACGATGAGGGCAATCCTGGGTATCAGACCTAGTCTGATATTGAGATCGCATCTTCAGTTGCAGGTGTCAGTACCCAGCTTGAAGATTCCGACGAGGACAGTGACGATGATGCGGACTCCTCTCAGCATGACACAACTCCAGCCATCCCCAAGCTGAGTATTCCGTTTGTCTGGATACCGGATAGCAGGGATTGTACTGTGTGTATATATATATATATATATATATATATATATATATATATATATATATGCAGTAATCCCTCCACTATCCGACGTAATAGAGCCAAAGGCATGTCCGGAAAGTGGTCCTGTCTGTATAGTGGGCACCCCTCCTGGACTTGTACTTATGGACCCTAACTCAGAAAAACACCTATACAACTCCCTCTGGACATGCATAGTACCTATTTAAGACCCAAATCACACCAATAAGGGACATAAAAGACTTAAATAAATGCAAAACAACCATAAAATTACGGTTTAGAGGTGAGTTTATACAATATTAAACATTCTGGGTACTTACAACAAGTCCCTGGCTCCTGGACTGGTACTTATGGACCCTAACTCAGAGAAATGCCTCCCTACTGCACATGCATAGCACCTAATACCCTATTCACACCAATAAGGGACATAAAAGAGTGAAATGAGGTGTTAGAGGTAAGTACAGTATGGAAAATACAGTACAATACAATATGAAACATTCTGGGTACTTACAGCAAGTCCTTGGCCATCTCGATGAATAACTGCCTCCTCTCAGACTCTGACAGTAAGAAGGATTACCTGAAGCACTTGCAGTACACTGTTCATGAAGTCTTGCACAGAACTAGTCATTTGCACTCAGAATTCCATTCTCTTAACACTGCGCACTCTTGTCTTACTTGGGCTCCATTGTACCCTAATGAAATAAGTGTTGCACTCTGCACTTTAAGTCTTTCCACTCTTGAAACCATTTTCTAAACAAAACACACTCAAGTTAATTTACGTTACATTTACAGTCCATTAAATCTTTGTCTTTTCACTCAGAACTCAAATTCCTTAACACTATGCACTGTTTTTTTTTTACTGCAAAACACTATGAATTCCCATGTGGTCTAGTGGAGAAGTTCTTGGCGTCTAATCACTGTCAGAGTATGAGAGTAGCACATGCAGGTGACCTAGGGGTGCGTCACTGGGTTGTGGTGATGGTGTACCCTTCAGACAACTCTGAAGATAGGCGCAAACTCACGTCGAGCGGTGACTCCACCGTGGCTGATGTGCTGGGCTGTGGCTCGGAGCATGAGGGCCTGTCTTGGGGAGGCAACGGAGTGGAGCCAGGGCTGGGCACAGCGGGGGTCACGGGCCTGAAAAAGCTGTCAATGGTTGATTGGCGCAAGGAACGACAATGCTGACGATTAATGATGCGCTGCCTGAAAGCACGCACTTCCTCCACACGTCCTAAGGGCCCCATCTCCCTGTTGCAGTCTGGGTGTTCCAGGTAGTCCAGAACGAACTCTAGGTGTTCCCGGAGTGCACTCAGCTTGGGGATGGCTGGAGTAGTGTCATGCTGAGAGGAGTCCGCATCATCGTCGCTGACCTTGTCGGAATCTTCAAGCTGGGTACTGACACCTGCAACTGAAGATGCGATCTCGATATCAGACAGAGTCTGATACCCAGGATTGCCCTCGTCATCATCCAACCACTCACGCACTTCGTCCACATCAACATCGTCCCCATGCGCATGTAGACGTGCATGGAAGTCATCCATGTCGAAACCTAGGAAATCGTGCACCACATCCGTTCCGAGAAGCAGACGAGACCAACCATTTTCTAGAGTCTTGACAGGGACTTCCTTCCATGCACTGGCCCAGTTGTAAATGGCAGACTTGATGTTGTAGTGGCGAAGGTTTTCCAAAGTCCCCTGGCCTTGCGTGTCCCGTCCCTCCCTGCGCTCGTCCTCGCCCTCGAGAACAACCATCACCTCGTTCAGGAACTTCCGTCAGTGTAACCGCTTCGTTGCCACGATCACTCCTTGGTCCATTGATTGGATGAGAGCAGTAGTATTAGGTGGCAGAAACATGCACCTAATGCGGCCATTCTCAGCCACCAAGTCCTTGTCGCACAGGTGGGGAGATGCATTGTCGAGGAGAAGGAGGGACTTTACCTGGTCGCGTGGGATTCCCAGTTTCTCCGTCTGGTAATGTATGACCTCCTTGACGAAATGGCGGTGGAACCAGTCTTTGAAGATGTGGGCTGTGAACCGTGCCTTCAAAGAATGGTACCAAACGACAGGAAGGACATCCATCACCCCATGCAGACACTGAGGCTGCTTTGCACGGCCAACAATAACGGGCTTGACCCGGTGCATGCCGTTAGCATTAGCACAACACAAAGCAGATATCCTTTGCTTGGAGAGCTTGCGGCCAGGTACACGCTTCTCCGTCTCCTCGGCTAGAATGTTTGTAGGCAAAGAGCGATAGAATAAACCAGTTTCGTCAGCGTTGTAGATTTGACCGAGAGTGAGGCCCTCCTTGTCGATCAAGCCCTTCACCTTGTGTCGAAACTCCTCTACTCCATTTTCTTTAGTGTCCAAAGCTTCGCCATGAGACTTACGGTTGGTAAGGCCATGTCGCAACTTGAACGCGAAGAGCCAACCCTGGGATGCCTTGAAGTCTAGGGCGTTGTGAAGCCTTGCGAACTTCTCAGCAGCAGCTTTCAGCTCCGTCCCACGCACCATCACACCAGCAGCACGTTGCTGTCGATACCAAATCAACGTGGAGCAGTCGACTTCAGCATACTTGGGAGTAAACATCATCTTCCTCTCCACGTTGCGTTTGCTTTTCAACGAGTAGACAGCCGTGTACTGCATGAGTTTGTCTCGGGATTTCTTAATATCAAACAAAGTAGATCGGGCCAGGTTGAACTCACGAAGGATGCGTGACGAAGACCATCCCACATCCACTTTCTCCAATATCTCCCTCTTCTTCTCCAGGGTCAAAACCACTCTCTTCCTCTTCTAAGGCGACGGGGCCATCATCACACACACGAAGGAGAGGCACGAGAGCAGAAGGAGAGCCTGCAGCAGGTAAGGCACCACCAAAAAAGCGAGCACATGGGCAGACATGACGACGATCGTGCACTCAAGACAAGAGACGGTCGGTAAGTGGGGAGGATGCAGGGGTGCTCTAGTGGATGTCAGAGGAATGACGCACCAAAACAAAGCTGTCCCATGCTGCGCGCGCGAAGTTCAAATTACGGACGGGAAAAAGTCGGATTTTTTTCTATTTTTTTTCGATTTTCAGATCATTTTGGGAATATTGGATCCCAAGATGATAATGTCCGTTAAGTGGGGATGTCCGGAAAGTGGGCGTCCGGATAGTACAGGGATTACTGTATACATCATTCATCAGACCAACCTTGGAATATGCATCAGTAGTATGGAATCTTCATCTCAAAAAACACATAGATAAGATTGAAAAAGTAAAAAGGGCAGCTGCAAGATGGATACCATGCTTAAGAGATCTAAGCTACGAAAAATGATTAGAAATATTTAATCTACCAACACAACAGTAGAGAAGGAAAAGGGGAGACGTGATTATGCTATATAAAAGCATCTCGGGAAGAGAAAATAGACATAAGAGAATATATAACCTATAGGGAAGCATCTGCAAGAGGACACTGCAAAAAACTACATAAAAAGAGAGGTGATGAAGACATAAGGAAATTCAGTTTCCCAAATAGGGCAATTGATCAGTGGAATGCACTACCGAATGAAGTAGTGTGTGCCAAAACTTTTTCCAACTGTAAGGATATGTATGATAAAAATGATTTAATGCACGGGACAGTACGAGCTTGACTCATTCCTGTAAAGAACAGTTAGGTAGGCAATAACACACACACACACACACACACTGGACAGAGCGGACGCGTGTCGCTGCCCTCTGCATACTGGGGTATATCTAAAAATGGGTCAGGCTCAGTGCTAAGTGAATTATAAATGGTTGTCGATTAAGTCGAAGTGAGGAAATGCTCTCCGTAGGAAGTACAGTACTGTACATATATCAAGTGGTCAGAGCCTTAAAGAGTTTGCTACATTAGCAGACAACAGGCACCGAGACGGGTGAACAGACGAGCCCCGGGTAAATTCCAGCACTGATGGAATCGAAGATGCTAAACTGTAACTAGAAGGTTTATTTATATGCGATGGCGTATTTTCAAGAAGTGCAGCTAGGTAAGAAGAAGGGAAACAGTAAAAAACAAATTGATGACTACACAGACCTGGTAGAACTGGATACATTAAATAAATTAGCAGAGAAAGTTAACAGATTGGAAGAAACTTTCAAACTGTAATTGGATGAAATAAGGAAAGAACTGTACCAAAAAAAAAAAAAAAAATTAGGTACTGGTAAAGGAATTAAACAGAAATAATGCAACAATAGATGAGCTAGAAGCTGAAGTAGACATTCTGAGGAAGAAAATAAACACAATGGGAAATACAGTAGTCACCCATGAAGGAGTTTTGAAGGAGTACAGTAATGATAAAGACATAATTAGACAAACAGGTAATCTGATAGAGCAGAGACATTGATGAGAAGATATCTCAGGCAAATGAAATGATGAGAAACTACACAGAGGAAGTACAAAATATATGGGCAGAAGTAGCCAAAACAAGTCAGGATCAAAAAAAGGCTAAAGCAAAAGACACGACAAAAGAAGTGAAAGACATCGTAAGGAAGAACCTAAGGCTAATAAAGGAAACAGCTGGGGTTAACAGATCTATAGTCATCACTGGTAAAGGTGAAGAAGAAATAAGGAATAGAATCACCAGAGGTAACAGGGAGATGGTAAATATAATGAACTTATCGAAAGTGGTCCATCCATCATCCAATCCTACGTTGCCCTGAGAGAAGCGTAGGAGCCCGGGGCTAGGCAAGTTGGTCCAGACATTTAAGATGAGAGTGACCAGCCTCACTCATCCCTGAGTAGCATTACGTGAGCAATAAACCCCACCCGCCCCTTGGATATAAACCTTCACCGTCTCAGTCTGATTGGAGCGCCTTAATTACCCACCAAACCACCAGGTGCCATAATTTGGTTATATGGTTACCACCCAGTGTAGTAAATGGTTCCATGGTGTACAGGAAACCATTTGGCATGTTACTTTGTGTAGAGTCACCCATTGGCAGAAGGAAGAGGAAAGAATGAGGGGAAAAAAGACAGAAAAGGGAGTGTAAAGTCACTCGTAGGCAGAAGGATGAGGAAAGAATGAAGTAAAGAAAGACAGAAGAGGAAGGAAGTAAGTATGGAAGGAGTTACCACCCAGTGTAGTAAACGGTTTCATGGTGTACAGGAAACCATTTGGCTTGTCACTTAGTGTAGAGTCACCCATTGGCAGAAGGAAGAGGAAAGAATGAAGGAAAAAAAGCCAGAAGAGGGAGTGTAAAGTCACCTGTAGGGAGAAGGATAAGGAAAGAATGAAGTAAAGAAAGACAAAAGGGGAAGGAAGTAAATAAGGAAGGAGGAGAGGAAAGGGCAGACTCCGGAGAGCAGCACTAGTAGTGTCAGACGAAGTCTGTGAGAAAGATGTAGAGGAATTTAAAAGATTAGGGAAATATGGGAGGAGCAAGTCAAGGCTTCTGAAAGTAACCTTCCAAAGCGTGAATACTGTAGAAGAGTTTTTAAAAAATGCTAGCAAACTTAAGGAATCAGAAGAATATAAATAAGTGTAGATAAAAAGGTGCCTTAAGAGGAACTGGGATTGCTAAAGGAAAAGAGGGAAGAAGCAAAAAGAAAGAGTGATGCAAGATCAGATGAAGAGAAAAGTAATTTTTTTTTTTTTTTTTTTTACAACGTAGTAGGATTGCAAGTACAAAAATGGGACAAACAGCAGGGATTAAATAAAAGCAGATAGTAGACTCAACCAGTGTCAAATATGTGAACAATATGGCTGAGTTAATGTACTAAAATGTAAATGGAATGGTATCCAAATTATCAAAGATAAAAGATCATATCATAGAAAATGAGCCATATATATTATTTGTCTAACAGCAACAAAATTAATCCCAAGGATATCAAACGACTTTAAATTTGGATGAGTAAAGTATTTGGTGAAGAGACCGAAATTTTAAAAAAGGAAGAGTTATGATACTAACAGCGAAAAGACTCCACATAAAAGAGATAGAAATAGATCATACCCTCACAAGAAGAATTAGTTGCAGTAGAGATTAGTACATCAGAAAGGTTAATAATTGTGGCAAATTTATATATGCCACCCAAGACAAAGACATGGGATTGAGGTGAATATGAAGACCTGGCAGAAAAGAGTTTAAGAACAGTACTGTACAGACTGGAAGAAAATTCTGAAAGAATTATACTAATGGGAGATTTTAACACAAATATAAACTAGATTACTAGTGGAGAAGGGAGAAAAAGTGAGCAGATGGAGAGAACACTTTAAGGAATTGTTGAACGTAGAGGATGGAAGTAATGCGAGTATAAGTGGCTGGGGAATGGCTGGGAAAAGGAAGGAGGTGAGAAGACAGGAAGAAATTAGTAGGATAGAAGTTGTAGAAGCAATGAAGAAAGTTAAATCGGGGAAAGCCCCAGGAATTTATGGAGTGTGTGGTGAAATGCTGAAGCATGGGGGAGAGATAGTAGTAGAATGGATGTGGAAGATGTGCAGATTGGCCTGGGAGGAAGGTAGAGTCCCGGAGGATTGGAAGTCAGGTATTATTATTCCCTTGTACAAAGGAAAAGGGGAAAAAGAAGTGTGTGGTAATCATAGGGGCATTTGTCTTCTTAGTATAATAGGAAAAGTGTATGGTAGGATACTTATTGACAGAGTTAGAGAAAGAACAGAGATATTAGTTGGAGAAGAACAGGGAGGCTTTAGGAAGGGAAGAGGTTGTGTAGATCAGATATTCAGTCTTAGATCTTTAGTGGAAAAGTTTCTAGAGAAGGGAAAGAAGTTGTATGCGGCTTTCATGGATTTGGAGAAAGCATATGACAGGGTGGATAGACAAGGATTGTGGAAAGTGTTAAGAATATATGGAGTAGATGGGAAGTTGTTGAATGCTGTGAAGAGTATGTACGATGGTGTGAAGGCTGCAGTGCATGTGGATGGTGAACTAAGTGAATTTTTCTCTTTGAAAGTTGGTTTGAAACAGGGATGTGTCATGTCTCCATGGTTGTTCAATCTGTACATGGATGGGGTAATAAAAGAGGTACAAGGTAGGGTAGTGGATGTTGGAGTGGCCCTGGTGAGAGAGGATAGTGTTTGGAAACTCCCTGTACTGTTGTTTGCAGATGATACTGTGTTGTTGAGTGAAGACGAAGGGGAGCTGCAAGGCTTGGTGGATGAGTTTGAGAGTGTGTGTAAGAAACGGAATTTAAAGGTGAATGTAGGGAAGAGTAAAGTGATAGTCTTTGAGAGAGGTGAAGTCAGTGAATGTACAGCGAGGTTGGATGGTGTGGAATGGGAAAATGTGAGTACGTTTAAGTACTTGGGTAGTGTGATGAGTAAGGATGGAGGTTTGGAGGGTGAAGTCCTTGAAAGGGTACAGCAGGGAAGAAAGGTTGCTGGTTCTTTGAAAGCAGTGACAAGAAACAGGGAAGTGAGCATGGAAGTGAAAAAGTTACTACATGACAGTATTGTGATACCAACTCTTAACGTATGGAGGTGAAGCTTGGACGTTGTTGGAAGGACGCAAGTCAAGAGTGAGAGCAGTGGAAATGAGTCACATGGAGAGACAGGCTGACAAATGAGGATATAAAGGAGCGTTGTGGTGTGGATGTGATATGAAGCGTTAGGAGGAACACACTGAGGTGGTTTGGCCATGTGGAGAGGATGGAGGGTGAAAGACTGATAAGGAGAGTGTATGTGAGTGAGGTGGAGGGGGGGAGAGGAAGGAGGAGGCCAAGGATGAGATGGAGGGATGGGATGGAGAGGTATATGAGAGAGGGGAGTGTGAGTTGGGAGCAGGGCAGTGAAATGGCGGGGGACAGGGCGATGTGGAGGCGATTTGTTTGTGGCCACCCCGAACGGGATTGAGGTGTCTGGCAATAGATAGATAGATAGAAAAAAGACCGGACTGGGACTATAAGTTAGGAAGTTCAACCCTACACACATCAGAAGGGGAAAAGAATTTAGGAGTGATTATCAGTAACACACTGTTCCTGGCAAACCACATAAATAAAAAAGTAAGGAATATGTATACACTGCCTACTAATATGAGAGAAACATTCACATATATAAATGAAGTCATGCTGAGAAAAATAATAACATCATTCATCAGACCAACTTTGGACTGTGCATCAGTAGTCTGGAATCCTCATCTCAAAAAACACATAGACAAGATTGAAAAGGTAGAAAGTGCCACTACAAGATGGGCACCAAGTTTAAGAGACCTAAGCTATGAAGAAAGACTCAAAAAATTAAACCTACCAACATTACCGGAGAGAAGGAAAAGAGGAGACATGATTATGTTATATAAATGCAACACAAGAAAAGAGAAAATAGACGTAAATGAGTATATAACCTATGGGGAAGCAACATTAACCCCTAGGATATGCAATTCGATTGACCAAACTTCCCTGAAAACCTGTATATAGAACTATTTTTTCAACTCCTACAAAAGTAAAAAGTTTTATGCCCTATGTTTAGAGCTTGAATTTACACACCTAATGCCACAAACCAGAGCATTTTAAACCAACTGGTTCACGAGCTATAGCCCGTCAAAGTTGAAAAAAGTTATCCTTCCAGGCGGGGCGACTCCAGTTTTCTATGTGTTCCCACCCAATTCCTCCCTCATTCCTCCCCTCCCAGGACCTTCCTCACCCACTCCCATCACACCCTCTCTCTTCCTCACCTCCCCTCCCTAACCGCACCCTTCAGAATTTTCCAGCTCATATTTTTTTTTTTTTTTTTCCAAACAATATCATGCAAAATAATTGTGTTGTGTTCCTCACTCACTCCAAACACCCTTCCCCCCCAACACTTCTCTCCTCCCCACCTTCGCTTCCCCCATCCCCTTCCCTCATAGCTGTGTAACTGTCAAAAAAAAAATAAAAGAAAAAAGAGCAAAAGCATGCAGAATCATTTTCTTGGTGTTACATACTCCAGCACCCTCTCCACTCACCCCTTCCCCCTCATCCCCTCCCCTCAGAACTGTCAAATGAAGTAGCTGTAAGAGTTTCAAGGGGGAAAAAAAGCTTGAGCTACCTCCCTCCCCCCCCTACCCCCACCCTTCAGAATTTTCCAGCTCTTTTTTTTTTTTTTTTTTTCCACAAACCATAGCATGCATAATAATTATGCCGGTGTTCCTCACTCACTCCCAACACCCTTCCCCCCCAACACTTCTCCCCTCCCCACCTCCCCCCATCCCCTTCCCTCATAGCTGTGTAGCTATCCAAAAAAAAAAAAAAAAAAGGCAAAAGCATGCAAAATCTTTTTCTTGGTGTTACTCACACATTTCACCATCCCCTATCACCTCCCCCTCTCCCCCCCCCAATCCTCTGCCCTCAGAGCTGTCAAATCAAGTATCTGTAAGAATTTCAAGGGGGAAAAAACAGCTAGAGCTACCCCCCTCCTCCTCTACCCCCCTTCAGAATTTTCTAGTTCCTTTTTTTTTTTCCAAAATACACTAGCATGCAAAATAATTCCATCGGTGTTCCTCACTCACTCCCAGCACCCTTCCCCCCCACCACTTCTCCCTTCCCCATCTTCCCTCCCCCATCCTCGTCCCTCATAGCTGTGTAGCTGTCAAAATAAAAAACGTACATGAAAAAACATACATTCAGTGATTCATGCATCGGTGTATGCAATTACACAAACAATAATCTGGTATTGAATGAAAATACTCGACATGAATAGTAACAATGACGTATAATACTCTAGGTGGGGGGTAGGGGGAGAGGTAAGCAGAAAGCATACTACAGGGGGTGAGGGGTGGGGGTGGGGTGGAGTGAGGCCTTTAGGGGTGGTACAGGGGTATAGAAGTGGGAGACAGACACCACAAGACAAAGAGGACAGGCAGAGAGGTAGTACAGGGGTGTGGAGGGTGGGTAGGGAGGATATAACCCTCCCCAGGGAGACAGGGAGGGGGGGAGAGGGGGGGGGAACCATGGCGACATGACGGAGGATGGTGGGAGAGGGTGAAGGAGGGAGCAGGAGACAGTCAGAGGTGAAGGAGGGGTAGAAGGAACAAAGGTATTGGGGTAGAGGAAGGTGGCAAAAGGGTGGTGGGGGAATCCCCCCCCCATGGGTAGGCACCCGGATCCTCCCCCCTTCCTACTCAGGACTTAGTTCTCATTGGTTTGCATCGATGTACGTCACAATCGGGCTGAAGCCTAGTGTCTGCAGGTTTTTTTTTTTTTTACAAAGGCTCCACTGTCGATCACATTCGGCATCTATCATCAGCCTGAAAAAGGGTTGATTGATCCTGTTAGTGTGTAAGGGGTTAAGAGGACACTGTAGAAAACTGTACAAAAAGAGAGGTGATAAAGATGTAAGGAAATTCAGTTTCCCAAGTAGAGTAGTTGATCAGCGAAATGCACTACCGAATTAATTAGTGTGTGCCAAAACAATTCATAATTTTAGACATGTATGATAAAAATGGTTCAACACAGACAGTATGAACTTGACTCATTCCTGTAAAGATACAGTTAGGTAAGAACAATTAGGTAAGAAACACACACACACACACACACACACACACACACACACACACACACACACACACACACATTGTTACTCTTTGCAGGCATTATGGACACACAGAAAATTTTTCCGTGTAAAACAGCTACTTCATCATCTGAAGACTCCCATTCTGACACCAAAGCCGGTCCATCATTATCTGTAACAACTGATGCTGATGAGCCAGAAACAGAATTACTGAGCAGTGATTCTGGCAAACTGACTCTGCGAATTAGTGGTACAGTGGGCTGAGTGAGAGTTATTTAAGTTCACTCCCTGCAGAACCGTATCATCCAGATGCACAATTAATTCCAGTTCAGTGTTTGGCTAATTGTAAGCTGTCCTTCCAGAGAAAATGATTTGCAAATTATCCATGGTTACATTATGATACAAATTCCAAAGCAATTTTATGTTTCCTTTGCATTCAAGCCTCAAAGAAAAAGCTAACAGAAATTTCTAAGAGATCAGATGTTACATTTATCGGTAATGGATTTGGAAATTTGAAGATAGCCATAGAGAAATTCAGATGTCATGAAAGGTCTCATCATCACCAATTAGCAGTAGCAAATCTAGGATTTCACAAAGAAAAACAGTCAGTAAGTGCCCAGCTATGTGACTGGGTTTCACCTGAACAACTTTCTGCATGGAAAGCATTACTGAAGCTAATTACTTAGTGAAATCTATCTATCTTTCTATTGCCAGATGCCATAAGCCCGTAAGGGGTGGCCATTTAACTCTGAGTTATTTGTTTTATGGGGAGGGGCACTAACCCTCCACCAACCCACTTGTTGACACGTAGGGAGCACGTATGGTTTGGTTATATGGTTACCACCCAGCGTTGTAAATGGTTTCTTGGCTTACAGGAAACCATTTTGGCTTGTCACTCAATGTAAAGCCACCTGTAAAGGAAAGAAAAGCAATAAGAAGTGACAGGAAAGATGGGAGAAATAGGAAGAGAAGAGGGCAGGCACAGAAAAAGAATGATACAGGCTAAGGAAGAAGTAGGCAGCACTACATCAAGTGAAATATTTAGCTTAATAAAGGTTAGCAATCAGAGGGCATGACGATGACAGTGGTAATTTCCAGGCCTTATTAGAGTTACAGCGGAAGATGATGATGAGTTTAGAAAATGGATAGGGAAGAAGACAAGCTACAGAAGCCCTGCTGTACAAAATGAATTCTTGAGTTAATAACTCAGTATTAAGAGGAATTTGCATGGAAATTAACTCAGAAACCCAGGAATTTGGAGTTGTGGTGGATGGTGCTCAAGACATTCAACGTTTTGAGCAAGAGTATTTGTGTGAGGTATGTAACAAAGTCATTATTGAAGAAAAATTTATTGGCCTGTATGGAATGACTTCAACGACAGGAGAATCATTATGTACAATGTTGAAGGACATACTACTCAGATTGTGGCTGCCGACCTTAGATCTCAGACATGTGACGGAGCTAGCAATATGAGTGGGAAGTACAAAGGTGGTCAGGCAGAAGTGAACAACCGTTAGGAAATGCATGTTCACTGTGGAGTGCATATTACCTCTCATTTCACTTCAAAAGCTGTACAGGTATCCCAGATAGTAAGGAACACATTAGATGCTGTATAGCAACTCACTCGCTGTACAGAGTTGGGAAAATTCAAGCATTCATCAGATTCCTTGCCCGATTCTCCCAGTCATCTGAAATCTGTTTGTCCGATCCATTTGCTTACGAGAGCATCAGCTGTGAAATCTGTCCTAAAAAACTACGGAATTGTAATACAAACCCTCTCCAGTGCAGCAGAAGAATTTGGA
Source organism: Coenobita brevimanus (assembly GCF_032717465.1). NCBI lineage: Eukaryota > Metazoa > Arthropoda > Malacostraca > Decapoda > Coenobitidae > Coenobita > Coenobita brevimanus. The sequence goes on along the minus strand of NC_137035.1, from coordinate 14,665,574 downwards.
ACAAACACACACTGTCATGTGCCAACAGACTGAGAACAAGTTTCAACTCACCCTACACACTACTTTGGCTGCTAATAAGCATTCCCATCCTGGATATTCTGGAATGCTTCAATAGTATTACAAGGTCAAGTGTGACCATAGCTGGCATGTTGGAAGGTGCAAAGAGTGTCCACAGACAACTAAAGGAAATTCAGATGGAAGCAGAATTTAGTGATATATTTGCTGAAACCAGTGAGAGAGCCAGAGAGCTAGGTCTTGATCCATTAAGTCTTCGTAGGCCATGGAAGGTTCGTAGAAAACATGACTGTAGTGCTTCCTCACAACATGTAGCTGTTTCAGCTGAAGATCACTACAGACCTGAGTTTTTCAAAATAATTGACTGTTCCCTAGTTAGTTTATGTGAGTATTTTTCCTCAGCTGACTTGGATGAATATTGCAAGTTGACCAATTCACTCCTCACAGATATAGTTGATACTGAAACACTAAGTAAATACTCTGAACTGTCTGACTGTGGTGCCATAAAGCTACAACTTTCATTTTTTAAAACTCAGCTTCACCACAAAAGTGTCAGTGAATATCAGAAATTATTTCAGACTGTGATGGTTGAAGTCAAACAGATGTTTCCCCTTGTGGAAAAAGTCTTAAATTTAATTCTAATCTCATATGCAAGTTCATGTTCAGTGGAGTGTTCGTTCAGTGCACTCAGACATCTGAAAACATACTTGAGGTCATCTATGACTCAGAGAAGGCTAAATCATGTCATAATGAGTCACATTCACCAAGAGTGTTTGGCAGGAATGGATCTGGTGTTTCTTGCCGATCTATTCATCAGCGAGACCGGAGAGACTCGACAGAAAGTGTTTGGTAAAGGTATACCCTTGTTTAACAGTGCAGTTGGTTGAATTTGGCTCTTTATTGTATTTTGTTTTTCTCTTGGAGGGAAGTGTTATTGCGGGCTCGTGGCCTTTGGTTCCTTCTTCCTCGCATAAAAAAAAAAAAAGTAAAAACCCATCGCTAGGCAGGGTATGGTATGTCAGGGTAGATTTAACATGTAAAAGTAATCCCTCTAATATCTGATGTAAAAGAGCCACGGGCATGCCCGGAAATTGGGTTTGTCCTGAAATTTGGAAAATACCTCCTGGACAGGTACTTATGGACCTTGACACAGCCTGACTCAAAACCACATACATAACTCTCTACCGGACATGTACAGCACCTATTGAAGACCCTGTTCACACAAATAAGGGACAGAAAGCATGAAATAAATGAAAAGGAACCAGAGATGAGGATTTAGATTGAGTATGAAAATTATTTAGCAGTATCCAGGGTACTTACAACACGTGTGTGGCCGTCGCAAAGAATAACCCGCCTCCTCTCAGACTCTGACAGTAAGAAGGTGCATCTGAAGCACCTACAGTAATCCAGTGTTGCACTGCACTTAATCCTTTGCAATCTGAATTCTAATTTCTTAACACCGCACATTCCTTTCTTAGTTGCGTTACACTTGAAATTCACCAATGTTGCACTCTGAACTTAAATCTTTGCACTCTGAATTCTAATTTCTTAACACTGATCATTCTTTTCTTACTTGCTCTTGCACTCTGCACTGTACAGTAGCACTCTGCACTTAAGCCTTTGCACTCTGAACTCTAATTTCTTAACGGCCATACCACGTTTAGTACACCGCTTCCCGTCCGATCAGCGAAGTTAAGCAACGTTGGGTCTGGTTAGTACTTGGATGGGTGACCGCCTGGGAACACCCAGATGCTGTTGGCATCCCTACGTGTCAAGTGAGGTTGGTGGAGGATTTAGTGCCCCTCCCTGTAAAACAATTAACTCTAAGCCCTTGGCCACCCCATGTGGGATACATGGCGTCTGGCAATGAATGAATGAATGAATGCACATTATGTTCTTTACACTGCACAACACTGTAAATTCCCGTATGGTCTAGTGATGAGGTTTTGCTGTTTCTTCACTGTCAGAGTCCGAGAGTAGGTGTTGCAGGTGTCCGAGGGGTGCATCACTGGGACGTGGTGATGGACTACCCACTGCAGACAACTCTGAAGATAGCCGGAAACTCATGGCCAGTGGCGACTCCACCGTGGCCGATAGGCTGGGCTGTGGCTCAGAGGTGGAAGGCTTGTCTTAGGGAGGCAATGGTGTGGAGCCAGGGCTGGGCACAGTGGGGGTCACGGGCCTGAAGAAACTGTCAGTGGTTGATTGACATAAGGAATGGCAATTCTCGTGAATGATGAAGCGCTGCCTAAAAGCACGCACTTCCTCAACAAGTCCCAGGGGCCTCATCTCCATGTCACAGTCCAGGTGTTCTAGGTAGTCAAGAACAAACTCAACATGCTTCCGGAGTGCGCTCAGCTTGGGGTTGGCTGCAGTAGTGGCACGCTGAGAGGAGTCCTCATCATCCTCATTGTCCTCGTCGGAATCTTCAAGCTGGGTACTTGTACCTGCAACTGAAGATGCAATCTCGATATCAGACATGATCTGATACCCAGGATCGCCCTCGTCATCATCTAACCACTCACGCATTTCATCCACATCCACCTCATCGCCAGCTGCACGAAGACGCGCATGGAAGTCATCCATGTCAGAACCAGGAAAGTTGTGCACCACATCAGCTCCAAGAAGCAGACGAGACCAACCACTTTCCAGAGTCTTGACAGAGACTTCTCTCCATCCACTAGCCCAGTTGTAGCTGGCTTACTTGATGCTGTCGCAGTGAAGGTTTTCCACAGTCCGCTGGCCTCGCGTGTCTTGTCCCTCCCTGCACTCGTCCTTGTCCTCGGGAACAATCATCACCTCGTCCAGGATCTTCTGACGGTACAGCCTCTTTGTTTCCACGATCAGTCCTTGTTCCATTGGTTGGATGAGAACAGTCGTATTAGGTGGCAAAAAACAAGCACCTATTGTGGCCATTCTCAGCCACCAACTCCCTGTTGGACGGATGTGCAGGTACATTGTCCAAGAGAAGGAGGGCCTTTGCCTGGTCGCGCAGGATTCCCAGTGTGTTCGTCTGGTAATGGATGACTTCCTTGATGAAGTGCTGGTGAAACCAGTCTTTGAAGATCTTGGCTGTGAACCAAGCCTTCACAGAATGGTACCACACTATAAGAAGGACATCCATCACCCCACATAGGCACCAAGGCTTCTTTGCACAGCCAACAATAATGGGCTTGAGCTGCTGCATGCCATTAGCATTGGCACAACACAAAGCAGATATATGTTGCTTCAAGAGCTTGCGGCGAGGTACACGCTTCTCCATCTTCTCTGCTAGAATGTTAATTGGCAGTGAGCGTCAGAATAGACTAATTTCATCAGTGTTGTAGACCTGGCCAAGAGTGAAGGCCTTCCCTGTTGATCAAGCCCTTCACCTTCTGCCGAAATTCCTATACTCCTTCCTCGTTGGCATCCAGAGCTTCGCCATGGGCCATACAGTTGGTAAGTCCATGTCGCAACTTGAAAGCAAAGAGCCAACCCTCGGATGCCTTGAAGTTTCGGGTGTTGTGTAGCCTGGTGAACTTCTCGGTGGCAGCTTTCAACTCCGTACCATGGACCAGCACAGCAGCAGCAGGTTGTCGATACCAAATCAGCATGGAGTGGTTGATTTCTGCAAACCTGGGAGGGTACATAACCTTCCTCTGCACGTTGTGTTTGGTATTCGATGCAAAGTCAGCTGTGTACTAGGTGAGTTTGTCCTGGGATTTCTTGATATCAAACAAGGTAGAGTGGGCCAGGTTGAATTTTCGGAGGATGCAAGACGTTGGCCATCCTGGGTCCAGCTTCTCCAATATCTCCCTCTCCTCTCCAGAGTCAGAACCACTCGTTTCCTCTTCTCGGGTGACAGGGCGATCATCACACACACGAGTAAGAGACAGCAGAGGAACAATAGGGACTGCAGGAGGTAGGGCACCACCACAAAAGTGAGCACGAGGGTGGCCATGGTGACGAGCGTGTTCTAACAACGATGGGTAAGTGGAAAATGGGGAGGAGGCAGCATCGCCCTGGTGGATGTCGGCGGAAATACACAGCAAAACACAGCTGGTCGGTGCCGCGTGCCAGGTTCAAAATACGGCTGAACGAAAATGTCGTTTGTTTTTTTTTTTTTTGGGGGGGGGGGGGGGGTCCGAAGGTCCAGGCCAAAAATGTCCGGACATTGAGGTGTCTGGGTATTGGGTATCTGGACATTACAGAGATTACTGTATAGCGATGCATTTTTTTAGCCTTTGGTTTCCTCTCCAACCAAGTCCTAAACCCATCCAAATGAGTCCAAAAACAAGTTTCTAGCTCACCTAAACCCTCAAATAGCTTTAAAACAAGCTTAACTAAGCCTAAAAGCAGTTTATAACTCACCCAAACCCAAAAAACTATCTATCTATCTATCTATTGCCAGTCGCATCAATCCCATTTGGGGTGGCCACAAACAAATCGCCTCCAAGTCGCCCTGTCCTCCGCCATTTCACTGCCCTGCTCCCAAATCACACCCCCCTCTCTCATATACCTCTCCATCCCATCCCTCCATCTCATCCTTGGCCTCCCCCTCCCTCTTCCCCCCTCCACCTCACTCACATACACTCTCTTCGTCAGTCCTTCACCCTCCATCCTCTCCACATGGCCAAACCACCTCAGTGTGTTCCTCATAACGCCTCCTATCACATCCACATCCACACCACAATGCTCCTTTATATCCTCATTCGTCAGCCTGTCTCTCCATGTGACTCCACAGGCTCCTCTTAAATAACTCATTTCCACTGCTCTCACTCTTGACTTGTGTCCTTCCAACAATGTCCAAGCTTCACTTCCATACGTTAGAGTTGGTATCACAATACTGTCATGTAGTAACTTTTTCACTTCCATGCTCACTTCCCTGTTTCTTATCACTGCTTTCAGAGAACCAGCAACCTTTCTTCCCTGCTGTACCCTTTCAAGCACTTCACCCTCCAAACCTCCATCCTTACTCATCACACTACCCAAGTACTTAAACGTACTTACATTTTCCAATTCCTCACCATCCAGCCTCGCTGTAGATTCACTGACTTCACCTCTCTCAAAGACCATCACTTTACTCTTCCCTACATTCACCTTTAGATTCCGTTTCTTACACACTCTTCCAAACTCATCCACCAAGCCTTGCAGCTCCCCTTCGTCTTCACTCAATAACACAGTATCATCTGCAAACAACAGTACAGGGAGTTTCCAAACACTATCCTCTCTCACCAGGGCCACTCCAACATCCACTACCCTACCTTGTACCTCTTTTATTACCCCATCCATGAACAGATTGAACAACCATGGAGAAATGACACATCCCTGTTTCAACCCAACTTTCAAAGAGAAAAATTCACTTAGTTCACCATCCACACGCACTGCAGCCTTCGCACCATCATACATACTCTTCACAGCATTCAACAACTTCCCATCTGCTCCATATATTCTTAACACTTTCCACAATCCTTGTCTATCCATCCTGTCATATGCTTTCTCCAAATCCATGAAAGCCGCATACAACTTCTTTACCTTCTCTAGAAACTTTTCCACTAAAGATCTAAGACTGAATATCTGATCTACACAACCTCTTCCCTTCCTAAAGCATCTATCCATCCTGTCATATGCTTTCTCCAAATCCATGAAAGCCGCATACAACTTCTTTACCTTCTCTAGAAACTTTTCCACTAAAGATCTAAGACTGAATATCTGATCTACACAACCTCTTCCCTTCCTAAAGCCTCCCTGTTCTTCTCCAACTAATTTCTCTGTTCTGTCTCTAACTCTGTCAATAAGTATCCTACCATACACTTTTCATATTACAGTACTCGTCAGAAGTATTCAGCGTTGTCCGCCAGGCGCGCAATACTTATGGCCCAAAAAGAATCACCCATTTTTGGTGGTAAGAATTGAGCCACAAGTTTGAGCTCCGAGCATGACGTCACGGTAGCCTGAGGCCTTCCGACACGCTGGTTGGTTCCTGCCTCAGTCGCCCACGGGCTGCCTGAGAGAGAGGAACTCCGCCGAGTGTCCCTCTCAAATTGCGCCATTTTTTACTGAGTGTCCCGCAGTGTTTTGGCCTTTAAAACTTTGTTATGGCACCTACCTGTGAACTATCAAGTGAAATCATATCCCAGATCATTGCTCTAAAGGAGGCAGGCCACCAGACAAAGGAAATTAGTGAATTGGTTGGTGTGGCACGATCGACAGTGCGTCGTTGGTGTGCGCAGTTTCGGGAGGAAAACAGTGGTGAAGTTCCCACAAAGAAACCGAGGTCTGGTAGGCCTAGGAAAACTTCCCCAAGGTCTGTTAATGTTTTAAAACGTGCAGTGGAGTTTAATCCTCGTGTGAGTGCAAGGAAAATTAAGGAGAGCAACCCAGAAGTGTTTGGTGAGGTGTCAGTGAGAACAGTGTCTCGTAGGGTGCATGAGCTTGGTTACACAAGTCACAGGCCTGTGAAAAAGCCTCTTCTCTCTAGCAGCCAGAGAATTCGTAGGCTTGCCTTTGCTAATAAATATCTAAACTGGGGTGAGGAGCAATGGTTGTCAGTGTTGTGGTCTGATGAGGCAACATTTAGTGTTACCTGTAACAGAGGAGCATGCAAAGGTAGTGACCCACTTGACCCACGGTATGTAGAAAGCACAGTTAAACATCCTGATTCACTCATGGTATGGGGTTGTTTCTCAGGGAAGGGTTTGGGGAAGCTTGTTGTACTTCCCAAGAACCTCAGAGTGAATCAGGATGTTTACCTGGAGCTTCTGTGTGATCATTTACCAGACTCCTTCGAGCTAACAGGTGCACGAGTGTTTCAGCAGGACGGTGCACCTGCTCACAAGGCCAAATCTGTCACCAATTGGCTTCGTGACTGCGAGGTATCATTCATGACAGACTGGCCAGGAAATAGCCCAGACCTCAGCGCGATTGAAAACCTCTGGTACCTCGTAAAGAAGAGTCTCCAAGGGAAGGACGTGAGCTCTCTGCCTAAGCTGGAAGCCGCCATTCGTGACTCCTGGGACAAAATACCGCTCCAGCACCTCAGGAGCCTCGCCCTTTCACTTCCAAGACGTCTCAGGTCCGTGAAGAAACGTAAAGGCTACCCTACGAAGCACTAAAGGTAAATAAAATGCATTATTTATATGTTTTTTCAATGTTGAAAGGTTTGTTTCTCAGGAGGGACGCAGGGCGCTCCATACTTCTGACGAGCACTGTATACTAAGAAGACAAATGCCCCTATGATTACCACACACTTCTTTTTCCCCATTTCCTTTGTACAAGGGAATAATTATACCTGACTTCCAATCCTCCGGGACTCTACCTTCCTCCCAGGCCAATCTGCACATCTTCCACATCCATTCTACTACTATCTCTCCCCCATACTTCAGCATTTCACCACACACTCCATCAATTCCTGGGGCTTTCCCCGATTTAACTTTCTTCATTGCTTCCACAACTTCTATCCTACTGATTTCTTCCTGTCTTCTCACCTCCCTCCTTCTCCCAGCCATTCCCCAGCCACTTATACTCGCATTACTTCCATCCTCTGTGTTCAACAATTCCTTAAAGTGTTCTCTCCATCTGCTCACTTTTTCTCCCTTCTCCACTAGTAATCAACCATTTTTATCTTTCACTCCCCTGCTAACTTCACTTCCACCCTGTCTTACTCTTTTCACCTCTTTCCAGAACATTTTCTTACAGTCCCTCCACTTTACACCAAATTCCTTCCAAATTCCTCATCCACTCTCTTCTTACTCTCTCTTGCTAATCTTTTCACCTCTCTCTTTCTTTCTACATAATAACTCTTTCTTCCGCCTCTCAACTTCTTCCACGCCCCTATATCTCATCCATTCATTGTATGCTTTCTTCTTTTGCGCCACAGCCTGTCTCACCTCTTCAGTCCACCACGCTGTTCCTTGCACCCCCCTCCGTCTTCTCTTCCTTCCACACACCACATCACATGCTGCACATATTTCTTCTGTAAATATCCTACACACACCTTCCACGTCTCCCATCTGCTCCAATTCATATTTGCCCAATCGTTCCTCCACTTCTCTCTTATACTCTGCCTTTTTCTCATCCTCTTGTAACCTTTCCACTCTCCTTGCAACTACTCCTTCCTCTCATCTTTCCCTTCTTCTATTCCTCCATCTTACTTGAATCCTAATTCTGGCCACCACCAAGTAGTGGTCAGAAAGTCCACTCCCCCAACCTGTATAAGCTCTTTCATCCATTACACATCTTCACATCCTTTCATCCACACACACATAATCAATCATTGCCTTCCTTTCATTCAGTTCACCACCCACCCTTCTCATCACTCGCCATGTATACCTGTGGATCATTTTATGCCTGAAGAGGGTATTGGCTATCACCAACCCCCTCCCAGCACAAATGTCCACTAACGCACTCCCATTCTCATCTATCTCCTCAGGCACACCCCACTCACCAGCTATTCCATCCACCTTCACATTCCCAACTTTACCATTCATATCACCAATCAAAAACACTCTCTCATTCCATCCAAACTTTTCCATGCACACTTCTACATTTGTCCAGAACTCTCACTCTTCTAGCACGATCTTGCGTTGGCACATACACACACACAATCGCCCACATTTGTATTCCAACTTTCAACTTTACCCACACAATCCTTGACCCAACCGATCCATACTGTCTTATGCTCTTCTTCCATCTTTTACTCACAACTATACATACTCCTTCCTTTGCCCTCTCATTCTCACCTATTCCTGCACATATACCCCATCCATACTCCCATTCTCTCACACTTTCTCCACTCCATTTTGTTTCAGTTATTCCACATACATCCACTTTCGCACCCTCAAGCACCTGGACAATCTCTCTCTCTTTCACCTCATCATTCGCTCCTTTTACATTCCATGTAGCCATTACCAAGTCCTTTGTCCGGTCCTGGGTCGTCATCGTTTGGTCAGTCCTTGTCCGAGGCTTCTTGTTTGTTTTTTTAGTTAGTTGTTTTCCGGGGAGGGGCACTAACCCTCCACCAACCCTTTTAGTCGCCTTTTACGACAAGCAGGGATACTGGGGGAGTATTCTTGAAAAAAAACCCTACCCCCAGGGGGGGTAAATTGTCAGATTTAAGTCTGGAAATATGAAACTTAGTAAACTGTACCCCAAAATGACAATGTGCACCCCACCTATGATTAACCCCTTACCCACGGGCCGTCACTACAGTGACACTTGTTACATAAGTATCATACCACGGGGCATCGCTTCTGTGATCCAGAGATTTTTAAAATTGCCCGGGCTTTCAAGTGCAGTCTTGTATCATCTGTCAGTACTGCCAGTATGTAGCTATAGGCAGTTCTGTTAATACCGCTAACACTCGCATGCATTGTTACCAATGTAGCCATTTTTCTGTGTTTGCCTTGCCTCCCCACCTCCCCTCCCTTACCCCCTCCCCCACCTAGCTACAGCCTGGCCACGCAACGCAACTCGCAGCAGGTTTTTTCCATTCGCTTTTTCCATTGAAATATGCCCTATGCCCTATTCTCATACTGAAAAATATATACTGCAATTGGACATGAAGTAGCTAATTTATCACCTGGCAACACCCCACGTGCACTTGGTCGTACTTTTCCCTGTTCATTTCCCATTGAAATGTCTCTTATGACCTATTCTCATACTAAAAATATATATATATAAAACAAAAGGGAAAAGGCTAAGTGATACTTCCATTGACCTGGGAGTAGCTAATTTATCGTGTATTGTCTAGATTTCCTGCTATCCCTGTGGGAGGGTCATGGCTCGGTCCAGCCGTATCCCTGGGTAAGGGGTTAAAACACATTAATATAAGTCTAAAAACGGTTTATAAATCAACCTAAATACAAAATTCAAGTATAAAATGGCATCAAAATTGGTAAAAGAAATCTACATCCATTGTTAAACTGGGGTTAGGCCATTGTTAGGTGGGGTGTGGTGGTACTTCTACCCCCATCGCTAAACAGGCGTAGTGCATCTAGGGGTACTGTGTATCAGGACATGCCTGTATTAATACTGCTGTGATATACTTGTTGATTAACGTGGCTGCAGCAAGCTATTTTTTCACGTTACTTTTGTAAATAATTTAGCTATGCAAATATTCAGTTAATTTTCATGTTACATTTGCTAAATACTAATACTGTACTGTGTGATGCTGTTAGATTAATGTGATAGCAGCAAGCTATATTTTCACAATACTTTTGTAAATCATGTAGCTGTGCAAAATGTTCATTTGATTTTCGCATTTGATAAATGTTTATATTGCTGTTCTTCTTCTTTTTCCCTTGCATGTGCTAGATGAAAATCAAGCCATATGAACAATTCATTGATAAGTTATATTAGTCAGTGAGTTTAAATACTTCGACCTTAATGTATGACCAACCATCCCATATGGCCTCAAAAATGTCTCTAAAATTTGTCAAATCTCAAAAATATTCTTCAGGAGAGGGGCTTACCCTCCTTGAACCCTCCAGCTGAACAGGCTTGCTTCATTTGCCACAGCTAGCAACCCTAGTATCGTTATTGTCCCCACCAACTTTTGGAAGCTAGTTATGCCCCTGTTTCTACATATAAATCTCTCTTCTGTCTCTCAGCTTCCTCCATAGCTCTGCTTCCCATCCACTCACTATATGCTTTCTTTTGTGCCACAGCTTGTCTTACCTCTTCTCCTCACCCCACATAGCACCACACATGCTACATAGTTACTGATTTGATAAATGTGATTTTATATTAGTGTGTTGTCCCAGTTGACTGGCTGAAGAGTGTGACTGTCAAAGTGTGATGCCCTGGAAAGAGGAAATTACAGTGGCATAAAACTTTTGGACCAAACGAAGGTAATTGAGAGAGTTTTAGTAGGTATGATTAGAGAAGGAGTGAATATTGATATAATGCAGTTTGGATTTATGCCAGATAAAGGGACCATTGATGCCATGTTTCTGTTTGACAGTTTCATGAAAATTATATAGGAAAGAATAGGAATCTGTACTTTGTTTTTGTTGATCTGGAGAAGGCCTTTGACAGAGTCCCTAGGGAGGTGGTGAAGTGGACAATGAGAAAGCTTGGGATTAAGTGGCTGACCAGAATGGTTATGGCTATGTATGTGGGTGCTCACACCCAGGTGCCTGGGTGTGAGCACCCAGAGTGAATGGAGATGAGAGTGATGAGTTTTTCATGAATGTTGGTGTGTGTCACGAGGTCAGTCTTGAACCTCTTACTGTTTATCATGATGTTCAAAGCCCTCTTTCATGACTTACAAATGGACTCTGTGGGAGATATTGTATGCCTATGATTTGGTGTTGATTGCAGAGAAGGAAAGGGAGACAGAGAAATTATTTAGGAAGTGAAGAGATGGTATGGGGCACACAGGCTTGAGAGTAAATGGAGATAAAACAAAGGTGATAGTATGTACAGTAGGGTTGGTGGCAGTTATGTCAAAGAAGAGAGAGAGTGGCCATGTGAGGTTTGCAACAAAGGCATGGGAAGTAATTCCAGCATTTGCAGCATTTGTGATAAGTGGGTGCATAAGAGATGTAGTGGTATTAGAGGTAGACTGCGAGATAATACTGATTTCATGTGTGCAGTGTGTTGGGGAGAGCATGTGGAAATTGTCATTCGTGGAAGGATTGACATTGAGTGTGTGTGTGGAAAACTTTTGGTACTTAGGAGACATGTTGTGTGCTGGAGGTGGGGCTGGAGCTTGCTCTGTGGCTAGAGCTAGTAGTTGGAAGAAGTTCAGGGATCTGTTGCCTCTCCTGACATTGAGAGGGCTCTCCCTCTGTGCAAAGGGATCTGTGTATGTGGCATATGTTAATGTAATGCTGTATGGTAGTGAGACCTGGGCATTAAAGGAAGAGGATGTTTGTGGGCTCAGACATACAGAAATGGTCGATTAGGTGGATATGCAGTGCATCTTTGGATGCGAGGCCTGGGGGACTAAGTTTATGATGGAAAAATTGAGAGGAAGGATGCGGCTTGAGTGTATTGGTGTTGTGATGAGGAGGGGTAGATTGAGATGGTTTTGGCATGTGGAGAAGATGGGGATGGCAGTTGGGTTCTGAAAGTGAGAACCATAAACATTGGGGTTGGGGTTGCGAGAGGCAGACCAAAATAGACATGGGCCAAGGTCGTAGAGTGTGACCTCAGGGATAAGGGACTGAATGGGGAGACTGCCAGAGATTGAGCAGCATGGAGAGCCGTTGTTAGTTGACCAAGGCCATCATGTTGGAGCCTTTATAAATGAAATGAAATGAAATGAAACATCACCATATTATTTGGTTATATGGTTACCACCCAGCATTGTATATGGTTTCCTGAGTCACATGAAACCCTACCACTTGAAAAGGGAGTAAAATCACCTTGTGGTAGCATGACTGAAATGAAGAGTTTGTCATGTTAGTGCAGGGTTTTAGAAAAGAAACTCTTTTCTTCATAAATGAGCTGTTTTCTCAGTAGTACATGAATCTTTACACACCTCAGCCTCACTAATTTGTTTTGCACATCACTCATATTCTCAGATACGTTATTTGTATCTTTTGATATTTACATGGTTGGCATCATTTTTTTTTTTTTCTTTTTTTTAATGCAAGAAAAAAGGAATCAAAGGCCAGGAGCCCGCAAACCATTCCCTCTAATAAAAAACAAAAACACTACAAAAGAGAGCCAAATTCAAGATCCGTTCATTTCGAGATGCCTAGACACACCGCGTTTGAAAGACTGGAGATCATAGGAAATAGGAAATACAGAGGGAGACAGTTCCAGAGTTGACCTGTTGCATAAATGAAAGACTGGGAGTAACGGTTAAACCTTGCATTAGATAGTTGCAGAAAAGGGATGAGAGTTTGTTGCTAGACGGGTGCTATGCACCCGTTGAAGAGGTGGAGGGATGCAAGCAGACAGTTCAGAGAAGCAGTGACCATTGAAGTAGTGATAGAAAAGAGATAAAGATGCAACAGTGTGGCGAACAGACAGAGGTTGAAGGGAGCCAGTAAGAGGAGGAGAGTTGATGAGACGAAAAGCCTTTGACTCCACCCTACTGAGAAGAGCTGTATGTGGGGAGCCTCCCCACACATGAGAGTTGTACTCTAAACAAGGGCGAATAAAACCCATGTATAAAGTCAACAACTGAGCAAGGGTAAAGAAGGTACGGAATCGACTTAGCACACCTAATCTCTTGGAGGCAGATTTTACAAGACATGCAATATGATCTTTCCAAGAAAAGTCCCGAGTGAACGAAACCCCAAGCAGGTTCAAGGATGATGCAGAATTGAGTTGGATATTATTAAACATTAGTGGGTAATCCTGTGGAAGATTGTGTTGGGTTGATAGGTGTAAAAACTGAGTTTTTGATGCATTAAAAACAACAAGATTATTTTTACCCCAGTCAGAGATACGTGCCAAGTCAAACATTAGGTGTGCCATAGCCTCATCCCTTGTTTGTTGAAGTAACTGCTGAGATGGACATTGCGGGAACTGAATGGAAAGGTGAAGGGTGGAGTCATTAGCGTGTGAATGGATAGGGTTAGATGTACAGCTTAGAAGGTCATTGATGAATAAAAAGAAGAGAGTTGGTGATAGGACAGAGCCCTGAGGAGCACCACTGTTGATAGATCTAGGAGAAGAACGATGGCCATCTGCAACAGCAGCTATAGAACAACCACAAAGGAAGCTATGGATGAAGGCACAGATAGAAGGATAGAAACCGTAAGAGGGCAGTTTAGAAATTAAAGATTATGCCAGACTTGATCGAGAGCCTTTGAGATATCAAGTGCAGTGGCAGAGCTTTTGCCAAAGTCCTGAAAGGAGGATGACCAGGAGTCTGAAAGGTAGGTGAGAAGATCGCCAGTGGAGCATCCCTGACGGAACCCATACTGACAATCGGAAAGAAGGTTGTGATAGGAATGATGCTTTAAAATTTTTCGGTTAAGTATTGACTCGAAAGCTTTTGAGACACAGGATGTTAAAGCAATTGGAGGGTTGGGAATGGTCATCCTTCTTTAGGACTGGCTGAGTGAGAGCAAACTTTCAGCAAGAAGGAAAGGTACAAGTTGAAAGACAAAGGCAAAAGAGTTTACCTAGCCAGGGTTTAAGCACTGAAGCATAGTTCTTGAGGACAACAAGAGGGCCTCCATCAGGCCCATATGCCTTGTTAGTATTGAGGCCAGTGATGGCAAAAAGTACATCAGCTGAAGAAATTTTAATGTCAGCCATGAGCATGTCTAAGGGGCGAGGTGATGGTGGAACAGCACTGGAATCATCTAAGGTGGAATTGGAGGAGAAAGTCTGAGCGAAAAGATCTGCTTTATCAGTAGAAGAAATAGCTACAGAGCCATCAGAATAGAAAAGAGGAGGGAAGGATGATGAGGTAAAGTTGTTGGAAAGGTTTTTGGCAAGGAGCCAGAAGGAGCAGGAAGAATTTGAGTAGGAGAGTTGAGAGCATTTAGTATGGATGAAATTATTTTTAGCAGAGTGAAGAACAGACTTTGCACGATTCCAGGCAGAAACATAAGATGATGTGATTCTGGGGTGGGTTAGCTCTGGTACCTTTTATAGGCCCTCTCCTTGTTGTGGATAGCATTAGAACAAGCGTGATTAAACCAAGGCTTTCTTGCATTAGTCAAAGGATATGAGAAGGGAATGTATGCTTCCATGCCTGAGAGAATAACCTCCATAATGCGCAAGGCACACTCAGATGGCTCCCGGCCATGGAAGCAATAATCATTCCGGGGAAAATCAAAGAAGTACTGCCTGAGGGCCTCCCAATCTGGAGCTCCAAAGTGCCATAGACAATGTTTCTTTGGAAGGTCGGTCCACAGGCTGTACCGGAGCAATAGGACAGGTTAAGGTAATAAGGTTGTGATCAGAGGAGCCCAAAGGAGAGGAAAGATAAACAGTGTAAGCAGAAGGATTAGTTGTAAGGAAGAGGTCAAGTATGTTGGAACTCTCTCCAAGGCAGTCAGGGATACTGGTAGGGTGCTGTACAAGCTGCTCTGGGTTATTAACGCCTAAAGTCCTAATCGCGTCAACTGATGTGATTTGAGTTATATGCCAAAATGCCTAATTGCATCAATTGAGCGGGTCCTATAAAAAACTGCGGAGCGCTTCCTCCGCCCCGATTATGAAGTACATGGCTTCATGCCAGTGAGAATTCACTCCTGAGTGGGGTGAGGGGGGATTGGACCAACCCAGCTGGTGGGGGGCACCCCCCCCCTGGGCCACCTCCATGCCACCCTTTACCACATTCCCTTACTCCCTCCTTGTCCCCCATCACCCTCCCATCCCTCCATGCACCTGCATCTCTCCTCCCACCACCACCTGTGTCTCTTCCCACCCACTCTTGCCCCTCCTCCCACCGTGCTAGCCTTGTCCTCCCCTCGAACCCTACCTCATCCCTCAGTGGCACAGCCAGGCCCCCCCCCACCTGCCCGCGAAAATTCTACGTGTGTTCAAGAATAGACTGCGAATCTTAAATGTTGAATTCTTGTTTAATCAAGGGTGTAATACTCACTATGTCACATATTTGGAGAACTGAAAAACTATGGAAGTCTGAGATAAAAGTCTTGTATACACATATACTTTTTAAGACTTATTTTACTTTAGGTGTGAGACAGACATTTGAATTTACGCATGGGGAGCCATTGACGCCTGGACGGGTGAGGAGAGGAGGCAGGAAAGGAGGCAAGAAATGTTGCCACTCTGTGAAATTTTCAGTTCTTTTATGTACCTTATGACATACCGGTATAATCTTCAAAACGGGAAACTCCACTACTAATAGGTTTATGTAATTAACTACACTCAGTCCTCGTAAATCGCGTGTTTATAAATAACGGATTCTTATATCACGGCTAAGTGGCTGTCAGACTGCCGGCACCCTTAAATCGCTGTTTTTTCATTCATTCATTGCCAGACGCCATGTATCCCAAACGGGGTGGCCAACGGCTTAGAGTTAATTGTTTTACAGGGAGGGGCACTAATCCTCCACCAACCCCACTTGACGCGTAGGGATGCCAACAGCATCCGGTGTTCCCAGGTGGTCACCCATCCAAGTACTAACCAGACCCAACGTTGCTTAACTTCGCTGATCGGACGGGAAGCGGTGTACTCAACGTGGTAAATCGCTGTTAAGTCACGAAAATCACGGACCTAGGCACCGAAGTGGGCCTTCTCCGAGGAGAATCGTAAACCGAGGCATTCAGTTTGAAAATCTCCACCCACCACCTGTCCCTGGTGGCAAGTGTGCATACTAATGCTGCCACATTGTTGTTCTTCCTGCCAGTCCGCACACTACAGACCATCGCCTTGGAGTACGAGAGCTACCTGCCTTTTTTTGTGCACCTTCTCCCCTGCCTCCTACCTTCCATGGCCCCTCCTGAACCCCCGATGAAGTGCTCTAAGCAGTATGGCATCAAGAAGCAGCCGCCGTTGTCGTACAGTCAACGTTTGGAGCTCATTTGTCGTGTTGAGAAGGGAGCACCCCCACCTCATGCTGAGAGGTTCTAAGTTCTTCCCAACACCACCCCACTCCATTCACTTAAGCAATATCATCATAGGATTAAGGTGAGATCCCTTAACATTGCTTATTTCTATTAAATACATGCACTGAATATTCCTAAATTTGTATGTTTGTGTTTGATGGTGCCTAGATAGGCGTAAGTAGGGTGCTGTGGGGGGTGGTTGGCCAAAGTCCAGACCCAAATTCATTTTTCACATAAGAGTTATTATTTATAAACCACGGAATTTGTAAATCGCGGCAGTGGTCCAGACCCAAATTGCCGCAATTTACGAGGATTGAGTGTAGTTAGGAGTACCTACGGGTGTTTAGGCCTACATGTGGCAGAAGTGGCAAGAAAAATAAACTATCGTGGCAACGTTTACCAGCCATCAGTTAAGTGTCACTCGCTCATCACCCGCCAGTGCCATCAGTCATCAGTCAACTCTCATCAGATCGTGTTGCACCAGTGACCAGTCCATACAACTTGCTAATTACTCTACTTGCATGCTGTACTGTGACAGGAAGTGAAAAGACGTATTCCGTTAGTTTCTCTGGATCACTTTATTATGAAACGGAAGCAGCTGCAGCAATCAAGTATATTGAACTTCATGAGTTCAGGTTCTAAAAGGTCAGTTTATGTTTAGCAAATGCATTACAGTGTAGAGGATATTATTACTGCCAGTAATAATAACAAATGATATGTCATGCCATTAGCTCTACACAAGTGTAGGTGCACGCAGAAACTGGAAGTCAGTGATTGCTTAATATTTTCCTTGTGATATATTTCAGGCTTTAGCTACTTGTGCCCTGTGTGGCAACCATCACTGAAGTAAACTAATCATCATTGAACTAAGTATTCAACAGACGATGGATTTTCAGACATTAGGGTTGAGTGAGTTGGGACAGTGCGGGGACACAGGATGAGTTGAAACAGTGGGCACTGCTATGCTAAATGCCCAGACATTTCCATTTTATAGTGCCCATTCAATAGCCCTGCCCCAACTTTACAGATGTTGTTAAGGCTAGTTTACTATATAACCACGAATAATGCATGAAAAATGTGCAAACATGAAAGGGTATCATTTTGACCTTTGTAAAATTTTGTTTCTGAAAATACACATATTTTGCCAATTTTCCTCTCCCACTCAGTTTTAGAGCTAAAAGTGTACTTTTTGGTGGGTGAAATTCTCAATTGTTATATATTTGTGTGTGTGTGTGTGTGTGTGTGTGTGTATGTGATTTATCCAGCAAATACATTTTTACAGCAGAGCAGTTCTGAAGGATTAATAGACAATTGTCCCGACCCGCCCACCATTATTATTATTATTATTATTATTATTATTATTATTATTTTTATTTTTTTTTTTTTTTAACCCAGGATGAGTTGGAAGGCTAAAGGAAGGGAAGAGGTTGTGTAGATCAGATATTCAGTCTTAGATCTTTAGTGGAAAAGTTTCTAGAGAAGGGAAAGAAGTTGTATGTGGCTTTCATGGATTTGGAGAAAGCATATGACAGGGTGGATAGACAAGGATTGTGGAAAGTGTTAAGAATATATGGAATAGATGGGAAGTTGTTGAATGCTGTGAAGAGTATGTATGATGGTGTGAAGGCTGCAGTGCATGTGGATGGTGAACTAAGTGAATTTTTCTCTTTGAAAGTTGGGTTGAAACAGGGATGTGTCATGTCTCCATGGTTGTTCAATCTGTTCATGGATGGGGTAATAAAAGAGGTACAAGGTAGGGTAGTGGATGTTGGAGTGGCCCTGGTGAGAGAGGATAGTGTTTGGAAACTCCCTGTCATGTTGTTTGCAGATGATACTGTGTTGTTGAGTGAAGACGAAGGGGAGCTGCAAGGCTTGGTGGATGAGTTTGGGAGAGTGTGTAAGAAACGGAATCTAAAGGTGAATGTAGGGAAGAGTAAAGTGATGGTCTTTGAGAGAGGTGAAGTCAGTGAATGTACAGCGAGGTTGGATGGTGGGGAATAGGAAAATGTGAGTACTTTTAAGTACTTGGGTAGTGTGATGAGTAAGGATGGAGGTTTGGAGGGTGAAGTGCTTGAAAGGGTACAGCAGGGAAGAAAGATTGCTGGTTCTTTGAAAGCAGTGATAAGAAACAGGGAAGTGAGCATGGAAGTGAAAAAGTTACTACATGACAGTATTGTGATACCAACTCTAACGTACGGAAGTGAAGCTTGGACGTTGTTGGAAGGACACAAGTCAAGAGTGAGAGCAGTGGAAATGAGTTATTTAAGAGGAGCCTGTGGAGTCACATGGAGAGACAAGCTGACGAATGAGGATATAAAGGAGAGTTGTGGTGTGGATGTGGATGTGACAGGAAGCGTTATGAGGAACACACTGAGGTGGTTTGGCCATGTGGAGAGGATGGAGGGTGAAAGACTGATGAAGAGAGTGTATGTGAGTGAGGTGGAGGGGGGAAGAGGGAGGGGGAGGCCGAGGATGAGATGGAGGGATGGGGTGGAGAGTTATATGAGAGAGGGGGGTGTGAGTTGGGAGCAGGGCAGTGAAATGGCGGGGGACAGGGCGACTTGGAGGCGATTTGTTTGTGGCCACCCCAAACGGGATTGAGGCGTCTGGCAATAGATAGATAGAGTTGGGACAACAATTTCATTTGTGACTTTCGCAAGGAAAAACCTAGTTTTCATGCATTATTTACTACTATATTTTATAGTTGCCGTATTTATCGTGGTTTTGGGTGTCAACAAGTAGATATTTCCCATTTTCAGGTTGCATGCATGCCCTAAAGAGAGAAAATACCGTGATATGGATTATGGCAAAAAAGCATGTATTGGTACAGTGTTAAAAGTAAGGATAAAGATTTGTACAATGAAGTTTTTGGAAAGGAGAGGAACTGAGAAATGCAGTTGGCCAGTTTGTGATGATATACTGTATACTGATGATGATTTTCGGCAGTATATCATTGGTGGACCTGTCTTATTAGCAGGAACTGTACCTTTTATGATGCAAGAGGTGGACAAAGCCTTTCATGATTATAAAAAGCATATTTCTCAGCTAATTTTTTCAGCATAAATAGCTATTGGCAACTTAGCGGAACTCTTAACTACGAAATATGTACAGTGCACTGCGTCCTTAAGTGCGAGGCGTGGGGGGAGGGGTGCTGGGTTTATGGCCCACCTGAATTATATTTCTGGCCGTGCCCCTGCCATCCCTCCCTCCTTGTTCCTCACTACCCTCCCACCCCTTACAGACCCCCGAGAGGTATCAGACCGCCAAGATGTTACAGAATACACTGAAGTGCTTTCATTTCATGTGAAAAGTTGGTTATTTTTTCAACCTCCGTACCTATAGGCCTGCTCCCCACAGCCTAGTAATCTCCCCACACCTACATACACCTGTTTTCATGGTTGGTGTGACAAAATGCTTTGAAATGACCTGTTTCAATAAGAAAAATATGTAGTTACCAAAATGTTCACATTTTCGAGTGTTTTTGAGGGGTGACTATTATAAACTTTTTAAAACTTTGATGCGCGATTGTGCGGTAACAATTTGGCTTATGGGGGTGCAGATTGCGTTGTCAGGTGTGTAAATTCTTCCTTTTTAGCTAGAGCACAATCAATTTGCCCTTGGTGAAAATTGCCAAAACACCCCTGAATTGCGGTTGTGGGAAGTACCCTGCCTGAAATAATTGCAGTCTTTAGGGGTTAAGGATAGAAAAGATATAGGCTTGTTCACCAGATGGATCAGTAAAAGGAGAGGAGAGCCAAAGATGGTGATGAACATTGAAATCTCCTGGAATGGAGATTTCGGAGAAAGGAGAAATGGATAGAATGTGTTCTATCTTAGAAGTAACATCGTAGAACCTACATACTATAGGATATAAAGATGTATACTGCAAAATAGATTGCTAAGGAACAGCCATTACAAAAATCTATTAGACAGCAAGCATACATTCCTTGCTGCCAAGTTTCTGCAGGATGTCCCATTATTCTGAAGTCATTGGGTAAAGCACAGCAAACCTACACAGTTGCACACCACAGCAGGTAACAGCAAATGCAGTTAATGCAACAAGTACTCCTAAAATATGTCCATAACAATAGCTTAGTTACAACTGAAATCACTTTTTGTAACAGGATGCTCCCTGTTATAGAAAATGCTTTCTCTCTAAACACCTTGCATCTTCCGCCTCCTCATCCTCATCCGCCTGGAAAAGGGTGCACCTTATCCTGTTCCTCGTCCATGCTCTAGAATGGGAAAAAGATATCAGTGACATATGGTACAGGCAGTCCTCGTTACAAGTCAGAGATGTGTTCCACAATACAGTACAGGTATTTCCATTACTATAGTTGGTTCTGTAAATTGGGAGTTCATGCAGTGTCATGATCAAAAGCTCTCCAGCATTTCCCTGATGAATGATTGTGGGGATGAAGAATGTTGTGGGAAATATTTTAGTGTGGTAACAATATAAACCATACAACAAAAATGGCATAAAAAGGAAGGACACTCACTGATATTAGGAGAGGAATGAGAAATGTTAAAGGCAGAACACAGTGCTGATGGGGGATTGTCTGTGAACTTATGCATGATAGTACAATTATTCCTCATGAGAAGTGCTGTACACACCATCCCTGTTAGTAGGATAGGATGAATTCTTAAATGCCACACCTTTTGCACAGACCATACCGTACAATTGATACATTAAAGTGTGGAGACTGGCGAATCACCTATGTCAGTATATGTATGGTCAGTTTATTTTTTATCCAACAGAATTAGGCCATTCCCACAACTTGAATATTAACTGGTGGTTGCTTGCTAATCAAAGAGCTTTAGTTATCAAGCAGTAATTATCCTCTGTGAGTACTGATACTAATCAAATCAGCGCCATAGTTCTTTGTTACTGAACATGACTCTCAGCTGCACTGAAGTGGGGTAGAAATCATCACTGAAGCAAATGTCTTAGAACAATGGCACTGGAATATGTAAGTTTTCTGTAATTTACTCTGGATCATTTCATTTAATTTTTGGAGGCTCTAGCATTCTTGCATGGGCCGGCCTTGGTCACCTAATGGCAGCTATCCATGCTACTTAATCTCTGGCAGCTTCCCTATTTAGTCCCTGAGGTCACACTCAGTGACCTCATCCCAGGTCCTTTTTTGGTCTGTCTCTAGCTACCCTACTCCTAACATTATTACTTCTCACTTTCTGCACCCAGTTATCATCCCCCATCCTCTCCTTATGCCCAAACCATCTCAGTCTACCCCTCCTCATCACAAAACCAATTCACTCCAGCTCCATCCAACCTCTAAACTCTTCCATCGTAAACCTAGTCCAACTGTCCTCGAACTCAGGGATCCACTTCACATCCACCTAATCATTGCCATTTCTGTACAGGTCACACAATCATACAGCATTACACATGCCGCATACAAAGATCCCTGAGCATGGAGGGAGAGCCCTCTCAGTGTCAGGAGGCAACAGCCCCCTGAACTTCTTCCAACCACTCCTCACTCAAGCCACAGAGCTAGCTCCAGCCCACCTCCAGCACATACCAGGTTTCCCAGATAACAAAGTCTTCCACACACTCAAGAGACTCACCAGCAAATTCAGTCCTTTCATTCCTAGCAATTTTCACATGCTCTTCCAGACACACTGCACTTATGAAATCAGCATTTCTCACAGTGTACCTTTAATACCACCACATCTCGTATGCACCCTCTTATCACAAATACAGTAATCACTCTAATATCCGGACGCCCAATAACCGAACATCCCCACTAACCGAACCTTATCGTCCTGGGATCAAAAATTCCCAAAATGGTCCGAAAATCCAAAAAAATTGGAAAAAAAAACGATTTTTTGCCGTCCGTAATTTGAACTTGCCGCGCGCGCCGCGTGAGAGCATTGTTTTGGTTCGTCATTCCTCCGACGTCCGATAGAGCGCCGCTGCATCCTCCCCACTTCCCGCCTGTCTCTCACCGCGACTGGACCTGCGCTCTTCGTAATGGCTGCCCACGTGCTCGCTTTTGTGGTGGTGCCGTACTTGCTGCAAGGCCTCCTGCTGCTCTCTGCCCTACTCTTAGTGTGTGTGATGATGGCCCGCCTCCTGAGAAAAGGAAGAGAGTGGTGTTGACTCTGGAGAAGAAACGGGAGATATTGGAGAAGGTTGATGCGGGTTGGTCTTCCTCTCGCATTCTCCGCGAGTTCAACCTGGCCCGGTCGACTTTGTTTGATATCAAGCGTTCCCGAGACAAGCTCATGCAGTACACGGCTGACTTCTCGTCGAGAAGCAAACGCAACGTGGAGAGGAAGGTTATGTTTACTCCCAAGTATGCAGAGATCGACCGCTCCACGTTGATTTGGTATCGACAGCAACGTGCAGCTGGTGTGATGGTACGTGGAACGGAGCTGAAGGCTGCTGCTGAGAAGTTTGCAAGGCTTCACGACGCCCTAGACTTCAAGGCATCCGAGGGTTGGCTCTTCGTGTTCAAGTTGCGACATGGCCTTACTAACCGTAAAGCACATGGCGAAGCATTGGACGCTTTCGAGGATGGAGTGGACGAGTTTCGGCACAAGGTGAAAGGCTTGATCGACAGGGAGGGCCTCACTCTCGGTCAAGTCTATAACGCTGACGAAACTGGCCTATTCTATCGCTCGGTGCCAACGAACACTCTCGCCGATGAGACGGAGAAGCGTGTACCTGGCCGCAAGCTTTCTAAGGAACGGATATCTGCTTTGTGTTGTGCCAATGCTAACGGCATGCACCGGCTTAAGCCCGTTATTGTTGGCCGTGCAAAGCAGCCTCGGTGCCTTCGTGGGGTGATGGATGTCCTTCCTGTCGTATGGTACCATTCTTTGAAAGCATGGTTCACAGCTGTGATTTTCAAAGACTGGTTTCACCATCACTTCGTCAAGGAGGTCATACATTACCAGACGAAGACACTGGGAATTCCTCGCGACCAGGTAAAGGCTCTCCCTTCTCTCGACAATGCACCTGCCCACCCGTGCAACAAGGACTTGGTTGCTGAGAATGGCCGTATTAGGTGCATGTTTCTGCCACCTAATACGACTGCTCTCATTCAACCAATGGACCAAGGAGTGATCGTGGCAACAAAGCGCCTGTACCGTCGGAAGTTCCTGGACGAGGTGATGGTGGTTCTCGAGGACGGGGACGAGTGCAGGGAAGGACGTGACACTCGAGGCAAGCGGACTTTGGAAAACCTTCGCCGCTACAACATCAAGTCTGCGCTGTACAACTGGGCTAGTGCATGGAAGGAAGTCCCTGTGAAAACTCTTGAAAATGGTTGGTCTCGTCTGCTTCTCGGAACAGATGTAGATGCGATTTCCTAGGGTTTGACGTGGATGACTTCCATGCACGGCTACGTACGCACGGCGACGATGTTGATGTGGACGATGTTCGTGAGTGGTTGGACGACGACGAGGGCGATCCTGGGTATGAGACGTTGTCTGATATCGAGATCGCGTCTTCGGTTGCTGGTGTCAGTCCCGAACTTGAAGATTCCGACGACGAAGGCGATGATGATGCAGACTCCGCCCAGCAGGACACTACTCCAGCCATCCCCAAGCTGAGCGCACTCCGGGAACATCTAGAGTTCGTCCTAGACTACCTGGAACACCCGGACTGCGACAGGGAGATGGGGCCCTTGGGACTCGTGGAGGAAGTGCGTGCTTTCCGGCAGCGCATCATCAATCGGGCCAGAATCGTCCGGTCCTTGCGTCAGTCAACGATTGACAGTTTTTTCAGGCCCGTGACCCCCGCTGTGCCAAGCCCTGGTTCCACTCCGTTGCCTCCCCAAGACAGGCCCTCATGCTCCGAGCCACAGCCCAGCACATCAGCTACAGTGGAGTCACCGCTCGACGTGAGTTTGCGGCTGTCTTCAGAGTCTTCTGTAGTCGGTACGCCATCACCACTACCCACCGATGCACCCTTGGACGCCTGCCAGTGATACTCTCGGGCTCTGACAGTGAATAAACAGCAAGAACTTCTCCACTAGACCACACGGGAATTTTGAGTGTTGTGCAGTGAAAAAAACGGTGTGTTGTGTTAAGGTTTTCAAGTTGGGAGAAAAGACTAAGTAGAAAAGAAATTTAACGTAACTAACCTTC
This sequence comes from Coenobita brevimanus, assembly GCF_032717465.1. Classification (NCBI taxonomy): domain Eukaryota; kingdom Metazoa; phylum Arthropoda; class Malacostraca; order Decapoda; family Coenobitidae; genus Coenobita; species Coenobita brevimanus. The sequence continues at coordinate 14,640,978 of NC_137035.1, read as the reverse complement.
TTTGTTTTGGCTTTGGAAACTTAAAAACTTGGGAAAAGTTAATGTGCAACACTTAAATTTAATGGAACATTATTTGGACTAAAGTGAACACTGTGAAAAGAACGGACTTCTGTGTGTTAGTGACTAAGTTCAGTGCAAGACTTCAGGAAGAGTGTAGTGCAAGTGCTTCAGGAAATCGTTCTTACTGTCAGAGTCCGAGAGGAGGCGGTTATTCATCGAGGTGGCCAGGGACTTGCTGTAAGTAGCCAAAATGTTTCATGTTGTACTATTTTCCATACTATATTTACCAGAATGTTTCATATTGTATTTTTTCCCATACTATACTTACCAGAAAGTGTCATACTGTACTTCTTTCCATACTAAACTTACCTCATGCATGTGCAGTAGGAATGTGTTTTTCAGAGTTCGGTTAGGTTCGGTTAGGTTAGGTTCGGTTAGAGTCCATAAGTACCAGAATGTTTATTAATGTATGAACATACTTCTAAACCCACATTTTATGTGTCTATTGCATTTATTTCAGTCATTTATGTGCCTTATTGGTGTGATTTGGGTGTTAAATAGGTGCTATGCATGTCCGGAGGGAGTTGTATAGGTGTTTCTCTGTGTTAGGGTCCGTAAGTACAAGTCCATAAGCTGGGGCCCAATATCCGGACAAAACCAATATCCGAACCTACCGATGGCTCTATTGATCCGGATATTGGAGTGATTACTGTATTGCACAAGATGGATTTACTTCCCATGCGCTTGTGGCAAATCGCACATGGCCACTCCCCCTCTTCTTTGACAGTACCGTCCCCATCCCTAGATACCATCATTTTTGTTTTATCTATATTTAGTCTTAAGCCCTTGTGCCCCAGACCATCTTTCCATTCCCTAAATCTTTCCTCTGCCTCCCTTTTATTCTCAGCAGTCAACACCAAATCATCAGCATACAACATCTCCCACAGGAGTCCATTTCTGAAGTCATGTGAGAGGGCCTCAGGTACCATAATAAACAACAAGGAATATAGGATTGACCCCTGATGCACACCAAAATTCACGGAAAACTCATCACTCAAATCTCCATTCACTCTTACCTGGGTGTGAGCACCCACATACGAGTACATGGCCATAACCACCCTAACTAGCCACTCCTTGATCCCGAGCTCTCATTGCCCACTTCACCACCTCTCTAGGGACTCTGTCAAAGTGTTCTCTACATCAACAGAAACAAAGTACAGTTCCCTTTCCCTTTTATTTTTCCTGAAGCTGTCAAACAATGAATATGGCATCAGTGGTCCCTTTGCCTGGCAACCCAGACTGCATCTCATCAGTATTCACTTTTTCCCTAATCTCTCTCCATTGCTTTCACTGTCTGGTCGAAAAGCTTTATGCCACTATAATTTCCTCTTTCTAGTGCATCACCCTTCCCCTTGTACACACTTACAATCACACTCTTCAGCCAGTCACCTGGAACAGCACATGTATACAGTAATCGAATAATCATATCAGTGATTTACCAGTAAATCTGAATCTACCAGTTAAAAAAGAACATCAGAATAGGTGACTTATAACAAAGATTTACAGTACAAGACAGTACAGTAAAATTCCATTGAGTTTGATGACATTCATTTATTTATGTAGCTGTAGTCAGATGCCCTGATCCAGTAAAGGATGGTGACAAACTAATGGCATCCATTTTACCCTGTCTATTATCAGTCAGTCAGTCTCTCTCTCTCTCTCTCTCTCTCTCTCTCTCTCTCTCTCTCTCTCTCTCTCTCACACACACACACACACACACACACACACACACACACACACTATTGGAATGCATCAGCGAAAGGACACTGCAAAAAAATGCATAAAAAGAGAGGCGATAATGACGTAAGGAAATTTAGTTTTCCAAATAGGGCAATTGATCAGTGGAATGCACTACCGAATGAAGTAGTGTGTGCGAAAACAATTCATAAATTTAAGGCTATGTACAATAAAAATGGTTTAAGACATGGGACAGTATGAGCTTGACTCCTTCCTGTAAAGATACAATTAGGTAAGAACACACACACATACACACACACAGATGAGCTTGAAAAAGTTCAAAGGGCCACAACAAGATGGGTACCAGGCTTAAGTGATCTAAGCTACAAAGAAAGACTAGAACAGCTGAATCTGCCAACACTGCAGGAGAGAAGGAAAAGAGGAGACATGGTTATGCTATATAAATGCATATCAGGGGAGGAGAAAACAGACATAAATGAATATATAACCTATGGGGAAGCATCAGCAAGAGGACACTCCAAAAAACTGCATAAAAAGAGAGGCGATAAAGACGTAAGGAAATTTATTTTCCCAAATAGGGCAATTGATCAGTGGAATGCACTACCAAATGAAATAGTGTGTGCCAAAACAATTCATAAATTTAAGATGTATGGTAAAAATGGTTTAAGACATGGGACATTACGAGCTTGACTCCTTCCTGTAAAGATACAGTTAGGTAAGACACACACACACACACACACACACACACACACACACACACACACACACACACACACACACACACACACACAAAAACACACACACACACACACACACACACACACACACACACACAGTCTAATCCCACTGTTTCACCCTCTGTCTCCCAGTTCCCTTCCTCCCTTCCAGCTCACTCACACACTCTTCTGATCAGTTTCTCATTCTCCATACTCTCCACATGGCCAAACTATTTCAGTGTACAGTGTATTTGGACTTGGTGTTATTTATTCGTGTTACAGTACAGTATATCCAGATCTATCTATCTATCTATCTATTGCCAGACGCCTCAATCCCGTTTGGGGTGGCCACAAACAAATCGCCTCCAAGTTGCCCTGTCCCCCGCCATTTCACTGCCCTGCTCCCAACTCACACCCCCCTCTCTCATATACCTCTCCACCCCATCCCTCCATCTCATCCTCGGCCTCCCCCTCCCTCTTTCCCCCTCCACCTCAGTCGCATACACTCTCTTCGTCAGTCTTTCACCCTCCATCCTCTCCACATGGCCAAACCACCTCAGTGTGTTCCTCATAACGCTTCCTATCACATCCACATCAACACCACAACGCTCCTTTATATCCGCATTCGTCAGCCTGTCTCTCCATGTGACTCCACGTGCTCCTCTTAAATAACTCATTTCCACTGCTCTCACTCTTGACTTGTGTCCTTCCAACAATGTCCAAGCTTCACTTCCATATGTTAGAGTTGGTATCACAATACTGTCATGTAGTAACTTTTTCACTTCCATGCTCACTTCCCTGTTTCTTATCACTGCTTTCAAAGAACCAGCAATCTTTCTTCCCTGCTGTACCCTTTCAAGCACTTCACCCTCCAAACCTCCATCCTTACTCATCACACTACCCAAGTACTTAAACGTACTCACATTTTCCAATTCCTCACCATTCAACCTCGCTATACATGATTTTACTCAAATTAGAGGATACTTTTCATGAGTTAAACAAGCACCATTAGAGGTCTGTTCAAAGTTGAATAAAATTATCATGCAGCAGTAGGTCTGAAATACAAAAGATATCATTATACTTAAGGTATTTAAGGTTTCATTGGTCTGAGATAGAAAAGATATCATTATACTTAAGATATTTAAGGTGTCATAAGCATAATAAATTGTTTATCAGTATGCCCTACGATTCTTGACTCACAGGACACTCATAGGAGTGGTCACATAGTACTGTTGAGGGACAAGCAATTGGTCATTTTTGCCTTTAACATCTAGAATGCATAACCAAACTCTGGGCCCCTGTGTTTAATAGGGTAATAGAGGATTGAATGATAGATAGATGGATAGGCTGTTTGGTTATCAGCCTACATATTTTCATTCCGTCGATAACATAATCTTTTCCATCAGATGTGTATGGAGATTCTTTGGACGAGAGACCAGAACTGGTGAAATACTTTCATAGCCTAAAGCATAAGGTATGTTGTTTTCTCCATTTTACTGTAGTTGGTGGGTGGTAGGTGTTGGTGACTGACATCCACTCCCTTGATGAATGCTGCCTAATTCTTCAATTACCTCTGTCATTCTGTTTTTGTGTCTGCCCTCCTCTCCTCCTACTTGTCCCTTTCTTTCATGTCACTTTTTATTCTTCTTCTTTCCTCTTCAGATGGCTCTACATTGAGTGACAAGCCTAATGTTTTCCTGTAGCCAACAAAACCATTTACAGTGTTGGGTGGTAACCAGATAACCAGATAATGGGATGATGTAGAGCCTGCTATGGTGCCGCAGCTAACTGGATAGAGAGACAAGTGTGGCATTCATCTAGGAACCAGACCTTCACATTGTTCCCCACACCTCGCTGTTGTGGGGCACTGCCATCTGCAGAAGATTTTGACAGGTCGAAAGATGTAAGAACTGAGTTTTTGATGCATTAAAAACAACATAATTACCTTTTCCCCAGTCAGAGATATGAGCCAGGTCAGACATGAACCCCCAAGCTCAGGGTGACGGTTATATCGAACGCAATATTGGTGGATCAGGGCCACCGGAGGATGGCTATAGTTGCAAGTGTTTTAGTGCCATGGTTTGAAGTGGCCGCCACTTGATCTCATCACCAAAGGGTGGGGATAGCCTCCCTGCACCTGAAGCAAGCATACCTTAGTCGTCTCTGTGACTTTGCCAGATGTGGGATGATGTTTTCTTATGTCTCTTGTCCAATTCTGTTCCCACCTTACGTGGACCTTTGCCTCATCCACTCCTGCCAAACCTCTTTCCAAGGATACTAGGAAAGGGCTAATTGATAGTGCCATAGGGCATGTTTTGGATGCAACTGTGTCTAGTTTATCTAGTAATGGAGAAGTTATCAAGTTGAGAGCAATCATTTCCACATTGGAATTATGTCACTTGCCACAATACACATTGTGTTTATTCATATTTAGAGAAAATGTGTTGTAGTGTTGAGATGAGGATCCAAATGCTACTTCAGTATAAGCATGGTATGGGAATAAGATGAGTGCCAGACCTGCGAAAGTCAGCACTTTTCGGCGTAAACATGAGGGTGAGGGAAGGCAATAGAAGAGTATGAATTGAATATATGTTTAAGTCTTGGGGAAACACATATACCCTGTTGGTATACTTTAATGTAATTAATATTACTTTATTGAGGTGTATGATGTGCATGGTAGCATTCTAACTACTTCTACTCATGTACAAATCCCAGTTGTCTGTGGAATATGGCACCTCTAAGAAACTGCTGACCTAGGGCCACTCCCAGTGGGGAGGCCAGGCAGCTGTAGGAGATTACTTTCAGCTCTGGTAGAGGAGAGACGCTCTGCTCTGAACTCTCTCTTGTCACAGTTGTATCTTTCTGTGGTGCATAAAGAGAGATAAAAACACAATCTGGTCCAGTTTCTGTCACCTGCACACGCTACTGCTCCTCTAATACAGGATCTACACCGATTCTCGCCATCTGTTGCGGCAGAGACATTCAAGAGTGCGAGCTGGAAATTAGTGATTTCCAACCAGCGGGAACATTACATAAATTGATGCCCTGCTTGGAACGTGGAGTCAGGCTTAAGCTGATACTCCATGCGTACACACACAAATACAGCCTGCCTCGCAGCCAAAAATTACGTATATTCTTCACGTCGTTACTCATCAACGCGACCAGCTACAGACCTGGGAATAGTCTTATTTGCAAGAAGGAGAGTTGGTGAGTAATATGATTATTAATTTGTTTCTCTAAATGCTATAATTTCCGAGATAGTAAGGTTTGAAAACAGGCAACTTTTGGAAAATTGCCCGCAATGAAAGGGTGACAGCAATATAAACATCCCGGCACAGAGCAGTTAAGTGTGCCATAGCTTTATCACATGTTTGTTAAAGTAACTGCTGAGATGAGCGATGGGAGAAGCAAATGTAAACGTGAAAGGAGGAGGAGTCATTGTATGAGTGGATAGGGTTAGATGTCTAGCTTAAAAGGTTGCTGATGAATAGAAGGAAGAGAGCTGGCAGTTGGACAGAACCCTGAGGGACTACTATTGATAGCTCTAGAAGAATGGTGGCAGTCTGCAGCAGTGGCTATAGAACAACCAGAAAGGAAGTTAGAGCTGAAGGCACGGACGGGATAGAAGCTGTAAGAGGTCAGCTTTGAAATTTTAAGATTTATACCAGATTCAGTCACAAGCCTATAAGGTGGCAAGTACAGTGGCAAAGCTTTTGCCAAAGTCCCAAAAAGAGGATGACCAGGAGTCTGGAAGGAAAGTGAGAATATCGCTAGTGGAGCATCCCTGTTGGAAACTCATATTAGTGATCAGAAAGAAGATTTAAATTTTTTGATAAAAATGTATTCAAACAATGTACAAGTACAGGATGTGAAAGCAGTTAGGCAATAGTTAGAGGGCTGGGAATGTCCACCCTTGTTTGGGACTGACTGAATGAGAGCAAAATTCCAGCAAGAAGAAGAGGTACAAGTCAACAGACAAAGGCGAAAGCGTTTACCTAAGCAGGCTATAAGCACGGAAGCGCAGTTTTGGAGGACAACAGTAGGTACCCCATCATGCCCCATATGCCTTGTTGGTATTGAGGCCAGTAAGGGCAGAAAGTACACCAGTTGAAAAAATTTAATGTCGGTCATGAGGAAGTCAGAGGGGGAAAGTGGTGGTTGAACAAATCAGAACTGTCTAAGGTGAAATTGAAGGAGAAAGTCTGAGCAAAGAGTTCTGTTTTTTCTGTAGAAGAAATAGTTACAGAGCCTTCAGGGCAGAAATGAGGAGGGAAGGAGGCTGAAGTAAAGTTGTTAGAGAGGCTTTTGGCAAGGTACCAAAAGGAGCAAGAAGAATTTGAGCCAGAGAGTTCAGAGCATTAAGTATGAATGAAATTATTCTTAGGAGAGCACAGAACAGACTAGGCACATTCGGGCAGAGACATAAAAGAGATGAGATTCAGGAATGGGTTGGCTCTGCTACCATTTGTAGGCTTTAGAGCTAACTCACCCGTGAATCTCATCTCACTAGTGTTTCTACCCAGAATGCCCTAAGTCTGATGATGAATTAGCCTGAGAAATAGTAGTCATAGCTGCAACCTCAGGCTCATCTGAATGTAAACCCAGTGGGCCATAGACTGAAGTTACCCTTCTCTTGGAGTCCACCATCTTCCTTTTGGGGGATAGGGAGGGAAGAGTGCCATTTGTAGGACCAGGCAGTGGAGCCACCCATGTACATCAGTGACACCATGTAAAGGTGTCCCTCTCTGGCACCTTTGCCATTGTAAAGTCCCTGAATGAACCAGCCACAGTTGTTGATCACCCCAATCTGTCTGGCCAAGCAAACCCATCAACTGTAGGTAAGCAGCCGCCCTTACAGGGCTGTCCCGTGCAGTGATCCATTGTGTCATAGTGAAGATGACCTATGTGCCTTGAGGAACCAGAATCTGTTCATGAGCCATTTTTGTAAATGACCCCATGGTTTTATAATAGATGTCCTTTAATCTGTGAGATAGTTTATTTGTGTTGAATCTTCCAAGGGGAGCTCAAAGCCTATCCCTTTTTGAGAAGCAGTGACCTTGGAAGAGCTGTCGTGATGGATGAGTACAGGGCTTAGTTGCTGCCACTTCTGCTGATGAAATTTGTATAGTAAATGAGTGATGCCATAGTTCTGGTAATTGCAAAGGTGCATACATGTTTCAAGCAGTAGTGAATTCCATAGGAAGAACTGGCTCTCTTGAGAAACAAACCCCCCCCTAGGGGTAGGGGGGTTTCAAGAATACTCCTCCAGTATCCCTGTTTGTCATGTGAGGCACCTAAAAGGGCTGGTGGTGGGTTTGTGCCCCACCCCATAAAAAGATCTAACTAAACAAGCAAATAAAGCTCCTCGGACCAGGAAGGACAATACGTTGACGACTAAGGAATGGACAAAGAACTTTCTAAGAGTGGGGACGTGGAATGTGAGAGGAGTGAATGATGAAGTGAAAGAGAGAGAGATTGTTCAGGTGCTTGAGGATGCAAGAGTGGATGTATGTGGATTGACTGAAACTAAATAGAAAAGGTAAAAGGGTGAGAGAATGGGAATACGGTTTAGGAATATGTGCGGGAGTTAATGAGAATGAGAGGTCAAGAGAGGGAGTATGTCTGATGATAAGCAAGAAGTGGAAGGAGAATATAAGAGAGTATGGAACAGTGGGTGCAAGGATTGTATGGGTGAGGATGAAAGTAGGTATACAAGCTTGGGCGTTGTGTGTATGTGCCCACAGAGGACCGAGTGGCAAGAGTGAAAGATGAGTTTTGGGTAAGTGTAAAAGCATGTATGGACAAATATGAGAGGAGCAAGAGAGTGTTTTTGATTGGAAGAGTGAAAGATGAGTTTTGGGCAAGTGTAAAAGCTTGTATGGACAAATATGAGAGGAGCAAGAGAGAGTTTTTGATTGGAGCCTTGAATGGCGAAGTTGGTAATGTACGAGTGGATGGAGTGGTTGGTCAGTTATGTGTGCCAGCTGAAGTAGATGAGAATGGTAGTGCTTTCGTGGACATCTGTGCTGGTAAGGGGTTGGCAATAGCCAACACCTTCTTTCGGCATAAGATGATCCACAGGTATACATGGAGAGTCATGAGGAGGATGGATGGTGAACATGTTGAACGTAAGGCAACGATAGATTACGTATGTGTGGATGAACAAATGAGAAGACAAGTGTTGGATGCAAGAGTGTGGAGAGGGTCAGGAATGGAATCTCGGACCATCACTAAGTGATGGCCAAGGTAAGGCTGCAAAGAAAACGAGTGAAGAGACGAAGGGGAAGACAGGAAGAAAAAGCCCCTGTGAGAAGAGTGGAGAAGTTGCAAGATAGTGAGAAAATGGCAGAGTATAAGAGCATAGTGGAAGAAAGATTGGGAAAGGTATGTTAGAGCAGATGGAAGGGGTGAAAGATGTATGTAAGATATTCACAGAACAGATAGGTGCAGCGTGTGAGGTGGTTTGTAGAGTGAGGAGGAGATGCAGGGGTGTGCAAGGGACAGCATGGTGGAATGATGAGGTGAAATGAGCTATGGAACAAAAGAAGAAGGCATATAGTGAATGGCTAGCGAGTAGAGGTAGTGGAGAAGATGAGAGAGAGAAAAGAGAGGTATATGTGACAAGGAGAAGGGAGGTGAAGAGATTGGTGAAGGAGAGTAAGAAGAAAGTGGATGAAGAATTTGAGAGAAACCTGAGTGCAAAATGGAGGGAGAATACGAAAGTGTTTTGGAAGGAGATAAAGAACGTAAGACAGTGTGAAAGGGAAAATAGTAGGGGAATGAAAGATGGGAATAATAGATTGTTGGTGGAGAAGAGAGAGAAATAGAGGAGCTGGAAGGAGCACTTTCAGGATTTGTTGAATGTAGAGAGTGAGAGCAGTGCGAGTATAAGTGGTTGGGGAATGGCTGGGAGAAGAAGAGATGAGAGGAGGGAGGAAGAGATCAGTAGGGCAGAAGTAGTGGAAACAATGAAGAAGATCAAGACGGGATAGGCCCCAGGAATTGATGGAGTGTGTGGTGAAATGCTGAAGTATGGGGATGAGATTGTTGTGGAGTGGATATGGAAGTTGTGTAGATTGGCTTGGGATGAGGGCAAGGTTCCAGAGGACTGGAAATCAGGTATCACTGTTCCTTTATACAAAGGAAAAGGGGAGAGAGAAGTATGTGGTAACCATAGGGGTATTTGCCTTCTTAGTGTGACTGGCAAAATATATGGTAGAATACTCATTGATAGAGTTAGGCATATAACAGAGGAGCTAGTTGGAGAAGAACAATGGTGATTTAGGAAGGGAAAATTTGTGTGTTGATCAGATATTTATTCTAAGATGTTTAGTGGAGAAGTATCTAGAGAAGGGAAAGAAAGTGTATGTTGCCTTCATGGACGTGGAGAGAGCTTATGACAGAATAGATAGGCAAGGTATGTGGAAGGTATTAAGAATATATGGAGTGGTGGGGAAATTGTTGAGTGCTGTGAAGAGTACGTATGAAGGAGCTAGGGCTATGGTGTGAGTGGATGGTGAGCTGAGTGAGTTCTTTGATCTCAATGTGGGACTGAAACAGGGTTGTGTGATGTCTCCATGGCTGTTTAATATATACATGGATAGGGTTGTAAAGGAGGTGCAGGGTAGGGCAGTGGATGTGGGGGTGGCTGTAATGAATGAGAGTGAAATGTGGAAGATTCCGGTGTTTCTGTTTGCTGATGATACAGTATTGTTGAGTGAAGGGGAATGGGATTTCCAAGGTTTGGTAAATGAATTTGGGACAGTGTGTAGGAAGAGGAATCTGAAAGTGAATTTAAACAATAGTAAAGATTATGGTGTTTGAGAGGAATGAAGTCACAGAATGCACAGTGAGGTTGGATGGTGAGGATATGGAGAATGTTAGTGCATTCAAGTACTTGGGTAGTGTAATGAGTAAGGATGGATCTATTGGAGATGAAGTGCTTGAAGGGGTACAGCAGGGAAGGAAGGTTGTTGGTTCACTGAAAACAGTGATGAGAATTAGGGAGGTTTGTATGGAAGTCACAGCATGTTAGTATTGTGATCCCTACCCAGACATATGGAAGCGAGGCATGGACTTTGCTAGAGGGGAACAAGTCAAGACTGAGAGCAGTGGAAGTGATTTACTTGAGAAGAGCATGTGGAGTGACATGGAGGGACAGGTTGACGAATGAAGAAGTGAAGGAGCGTTGTGGGGTGGATGTGGATGTGGTTGAGATAATTAGGAGATATACTCTGAGGTGGTTTGGACAGGGGAGAGAATGGAGAATGAAAGACTGACTACTGTCATAGGGTGTATGTGGATGCAGTGGAGGGAGGGAGAGAGAGGGGAAGACTGAGGATGAGGTGGAGGGATGGAGTTGAGAGGTACAGTAATCCCTTAATTTATGCGAGGGTTACGTTCCCAGACCCTTCGCATGTGTGGTAAATTTGCATATATGTTCTGTGCATGTGTGCACGTATTTACGCATGTGTATTAAGTGTATTACATCTGAATAATACTGTTTATGCACTACATACACCTAATAAACTAGCATAAAGTATTGAAAACAATGAAAATATAAGAAATTTAACACTTACTGAAAGCTGACAAGCACAGGCGTAGGTGGAGACGCTTTAGCATAGTCTGGTGCACTAGCCTCACTGCCTCCCGTGTGCTATGTTCTGCCTTCTTTATTGTATGAACAATTGACTCTTTCACCCCTAACATACGGTTCCGAGACAATTTGCTGTCAAGTCAATTCCCCGTCGGTCAATTCGCCGTCAAGTCAGTTCCCCATCAGACAATTCGCTGTTAAAACGTGGACGATTCCCATCAGGACAATTCGCACCCTGGATGATTCCCCGTCATTCTATAAATATACTTATTACTAATTAATTATTGATTTAATAACTAATGATTTAATAACTAATTACCCCCCCTGGGGGTAGGGGGGTTTGTCAAGAATACTCCCCCAGTATCCCTGCTTGTCGTAAAAGGCGACTAAAAGGGTTGGCGGAGGGTTAGTGCCCCTCCCCGGAAAACAACTAACTAAAAAAACAAACAGTAAGCCTCGGACAAGGACTGACCAAACGTTGACGACCAAGGACCGGACAAAGGACATTGCAATTGGAACGTGGAATGTAAGGGGAGCAAATGATGAGGTGAAAGAGAGAGAGATTGTCCAGGTGCTTGAGGATGCGAAAGTGGATGTATGTGGAATAACTGAAACAAAATGTAGAGGAGAAAGTGTGAGAGAATGGGAGTATGGATGGGGTATATGTGCAGGAGTAGGTGAGAATGAGAGGGCAAAGGAAGGAGTATGTATAGTTGTGAGTAAAAGATGGAAGAGGAGCATAAGACAGTATGGATCAGTTGGATCAAGGATTGTGTGGGTATGTTGAAAGTTGGAATACAAATGTGGGCGATTGTGTGTGTGTGTATGCGCCAACGCAAGATCGTGCTAGAAGAGTGAGAGAAGAGTTCTGGACAAATGTAGAAGTGTGCATGGAAAAGTTTGGAAGGAATGATAGAGTGTTTTTGATTGGTGATATGAATGGTAAAGTTGGGAATGTGAAGGTGGATGGAATAGTTGGTGAGTGGGGTGTGCCTGCTGAGATAGATGAGATTGGGAGTGCGTTAGTGGACATTTGTGCTGGGAGAGGGTTGGTGATAGCCAATACCCTCTTCAGGCATAAAATGATCCACAGGTATACATGGCGAGTGATGAGAAGGGTGGGTGGTGAATTGAGTGAAAGGAAGGCAATGATTGATTATGTGTGTGTGGATGAAAGGATGCGAGGATGTATATTGGATGCAAGAGTTTATAGAGGTTGGGGGAGTGGACTTTCTGACCACTACTTGGTGGTGGCCAGAGTTAAAGTTCAAGTAAGATGGAGGAATAGAAGAGGGGAAAGACGAGAGGAAGGAGTAGTTGCAAGGAGAGTGGAAAGGTTACAAGAGGATGAGAAAAAGGCAGAGTATAAGAGAGAAGTGGAGGAACGATTGGGCAAATATGAGTTGGAGCAGATGGGGGACGTGGAAGGTGTGTGTAGAATATTTACAGAAGAAATATGTGCAGCATGTGATGTGGTGTGTGGAAGGAAGAGAAGACGGAGGGGGGTGCAAGGAACAGCGTGGTGGACTGAAGAGGTGAAACGGGCTGTGGCACAAAAGAAGAAAGCATACAATGAATGGATGAGAAATAGGGGCGTGGAAGAAGTTGAGAGGCGGAAGAGAGAGTTATATGTAGAAAGAAAGAGAGAGGTGAAAAGATTGATAAGAGAGAGTAAGAAGAGAGTGGATGAGGAATTTGGAAGAAATTTGAGTGTAAAGTGGAGGGACTGTAAGGAATTGTTCTGGAAAGAGGTGAAAAGAGTAAGACAGGGTGGAAGTGAAGTTAGCAGGGGAGTGAAAGATAAAAATGGTAGATTACTAGTGGAGAAGGGAGAAAAAGTGAGCAGATGGAGAGAACACTTTAAGGAATTGTTGAACGTGGAGGATGGAAGTAATGCGAGTATAAGTGGCTGGGGAATGGCTGGGAGAAGGAGGGAGGTGAGAAAACAGGAAGAAATCAGTAGGATAGAAGTTGTGGAAGCAATGAAGAAAGTTAAATCAGGGAAAGCCCCAGGAATTGATGGAGTGTGTGGTGAAATGCTGAAGCATGGGGGAGAGATAGTAGTAGAATGGATGTGGAAGATGTGCAGATTGGCCTGGGAGGAAGGTAGAGTCCCGGAGGATTGGAAGTCAGGTATTATTATTCCCTTGTACAAAGGAAAAGGGGAAAAAGAAGTGTGTGGTAATCATAGGGGCATTTGTCTTCTTAGTATAATAGGAAAAGTGTATGGTAGGATACTTACTGACAGAGTTAGAGAAAGAACAGAGAAATTAGTTGGAGAAGAACAGGGAGGCTTTAGGAAGGGAAGAGGTTGTGTAGATCAGATATTCATTCTCAGATCTTTAGTGGAAAAGTTTCTAGAGAAGGGAAAAAAGTTGTATGCGGCTTTCATGGATTTGGAGAAAGCATATGACAGGGTGGATAGACAAGGATTGTGGAAAGTGTTAAGAATATATGGAGTAGATGGGAAGTTGTTGAATGCTGTGAAGAGTATGTACGATGGTGCAAAGGCTGCAGTGCGTGTGGATGGTGAACTAAGTGAATTTTTCTCTTTGAAAGTTGGGTTGAAACAGGGATGTGTCATGTCTCCATGGTTGTTCAATCTGCACATGGATGGGGTAATAAAAGTGGTACAAGGTAGGGTAGTGGATGTTGGAGTGGCCCTGGTGAGAGAGGATAGTGTTTGGAAACTCCCTGTACTGTTGTTTGCAGATGATACTGTGTTGTTGAGTGAAGACGAAGGGGAGCTGCAAGGCTTGGTGGATGAGTTTGAGAGAGTGTGTAAGAAACGGAATCTAAAGGTGAATGTAGGGAAGAGTAAAGTGATGGTCTTTGAGAGAGGTGAAGTCAGTGAATGTACAGCGAGGTTGGATGGTGAGGAATTGGAAAATGTGAGTACGTTTAAGTACTTGGGTAGTGTGATGAGTAAGGATGGAGGTTTGGAGGGTGAAGTGCTTGAAAGGGTACAGCAGGGAAGAAAGGTTGCTGGTTCTTTGAAAGCAGTGATAAGAAACAGGGAAGTGAGCATGGAAGTGAAAAAGTTACTACATGACAGTATTGTGATACCAACTCTAACATACGGAAGTGAAGCTTGGACGTTGTTGGAAGGACACAAGTCAAGAGTGAGAGCCGTGGAAATGAGTTATTTAAGAGGAGCCTGTGGAGTCACATGGAGAGACAGGCTGCCGAATGAGGATATAAAGGAGCGTTGTGGTGTTGATGTGGATGTGATAGGAAGCGTTATGAGGAACACACTGAGGTGGTTTGGCCATGTGGAGAAGATGGAGGGTGAAAGACTGACGAAGACAGTGTATGTGAGTGAGGTGAAGGGGGAAAGAGGGAGGGGGAGGCCGAGGATGAGATGGAGAGATGGGGTGGAGAGGTATATGAGAGAGGGGGGTGTGAGTTGGGAGGAGGGGAGTGAAATGGCGGGGGACAGGGTGACTTGGAGGCGATTTGTTTGTGGCCACCCCAAACGGGATTGAGGCGTCTGGCAATAGATAGAATAGATAGATAGATTTTATAATTCATATAAGTAAAAAACTAGTGTACTTGCTAAATAAACTGGTATGTAAATAAATGACGGGGAATCGTCCTGATGGCGAATAGTCTAGTTATTGTTGTGATGACGAATTGTCCCGAAACCAAACATACGACCAACAGCACTAGCCGATATTCCTTCCCTAAGTTTGTCCAACACTTTAACTTTCTCTGTCAGCGATGTCACTTTACGAGCCTGCTTTGGTGTGTTACCACATGCATCACTAGCACTACGCTTAGGCCCCATGTTGGCAAACAAGGCAAGCAGTCACTGGAAGGCACAAAAATAAGCCACAAATAACGATTCACAAGTCACGCTCGGTTCGACTGTTGGATTCAAACTGACTGTGTGGTGCATGGTAGACCGACCTCCCACACACACACTGTCACGGGGTTTTTGAAATAAATGCTAAATATTATTTAATTGATAATAATATTCAATAATATTGAAGAGCAGGGACAATGATCGTCTTACTAAATCAAGCAACGATTACTTTACGCTGACTTCTTCGCACGATTCTCTAAGAACGAGAATTTATAAACTTTCTCAACAGTACACAGCAGAGACTAATTACTCGATTGCTGTTACTGTTAGCCTCTGGAGAAAGTTACTTCACCCCTGACAATAAATAACTAATACTAATAATAGTATCAGGTTCTTGTTGGTGCTTAACTCCTAGGAGGCACAACAGATTTTAAGTTTAATACACAAGACTGGCCTAAGTACCAGTTATGAATAGCAAAACGTTTATGCAAGCTAGGAGCTATAAGAGAAATAAGCTTAACTGCGGAGAAATGAAACAAGAGTTTACATTACATTAAGCTCAAGCAAAAGAACTGTTAAATTTATTGATTACAAAATAAATTTAACGTACATTTCAAAATCAAATTAATGAGATCGCACTCACTCACTCACTCGAGCTAAATTCTTACCCTAGGAAAAACACCTTAATTAAACTCTTAAGTCTAGGAAAATACAAAAAGGAAATACTGGTCAATGAATGCTGTGTATCACCCAAAGCTGAACTAAGGGTGGGAGCACTGGAGAACTGTGAAGTGGAGTTTGGGTACTAGCTGACCTCTCACACTGCTGGCACAGGACCTCTCTCCGTCAGAGCAAACACTCGACTGAGTAAGTCGTGGGAAAGAAAAGCGGAGCACTAGGCCGCATTTTTCTAACGGTCGAGGCAAGCAGGGGCGAACAATAAAGAAACAATAGTATCGCTCAGTAGAGCACTTAGTGACGTGCATTAAATCGGTCACTTTTGAAACAGTGACGAATGTTTTGAAAAGTATACCACCGAAGTGGAGAGAGAAACGGTTAACTGAGCGATACACAATGAGTTTCCCACTAATAGTTCGTGTTTTTCACAAAAGGTAAATGTCGCAAATTTGATTCGTGACATTACGCCCCTACAAAATTAAATTTTTTCCTTATGAGAAAAAATTTGTGGATATATATATATATATATATATATGTACACATCCTAACTCATTCACACAAGATTCACACTGTGGTGTGTGTGCTATCCTGCTACAGGAGAAAGTCGCAGTCGCCAGTGAGCGAAAAAAAACTCATATTTACGTTAATAGAAGCAAGCTTGAGGGAAAAACTCCGTGACGACGGTGAAAATCCTGTACTCAGGTCAAACTTAGCTAAAAGTTGCTACATTTACACTGACAACTAATTGTTGTGTAGCGTAGTGTATGTAATACACGGTGTAGGTGTGACAGTTGTAGTGTAACTGTACCTACGTGTAAAATGACACAGTAAATAATAATATGGCAACGACGAAGGCAGAGGAGAAGAGGCGGCAGCGTGCGGCAGACGATCAGCTGGCCCGCACAGCAAAACTGCTACACCCATTGCTGTACCTGCAAAACCAATTGAGGTGGAGCATCAAAAATGTCAATGAGACAAAAATTTTGTCATGTTACAATTACTCTCTCTGCCTAGCAGTCAGTGCTACGACGTACATTCGAGGTCGCCATTAATTATAGCACACGATTAGTGTCGGCAAGTTGAGAATCCTTGTGCAAACTCGGGTCTTCCATAGCCTCGAACTGCACACGGGTCCTCAACCTGTGCCTTAACCTACAGTACTTATATTAATATCGGGGAGCTGAGAATCCTTGTGCAAACTCGGGTCTTCCATAGCCTCGAGTCGCCTCTGCGGAGTTCTCACTTCCCCCTTTACCTACAGTACTTATATTAATATCGGGAAGCTGAGAATCCTTGTGCAAACTCGGGTCTTCCATAGCCTCGAGTCGCCTCTGCGGAGTTCTCTCTCGAACTTCCCCCTTAACCTACGGTGCTTATATTAGTATCGGGGAGCTGAGAATCCTTGTGCAAACTCGGGTCTTTCATAGCCTCGAGTCGCCTCTGCGGAGTTCTCTCTCGAACTTCCCCCTTAACCTACAGTGCTTATATTAGTATCGGGGAGCTGAGAATCCTTGTGCAAACTCGGGTCTTCCATAGCCTCGAGTCGCCTCTGCGGAGTTCTCTCTCGAACTTCCCCCTTGACTTACGGTACATGACATATATGTACGAGTACAGGCCCTGGACATACTGTGTCCTGTGGGGCCAATGGGCGAGACATCTGGTCTGCACCCACTTCACCACTACCCTGTCTCTCAACTGACTCAGAGATTACAGGTGTGGTTATGAACGGCACAGGAAGGACATGTCCCTGATTAGTGGTGTTACTTTGACACACACTGCAGGAACGGACAAAACTATCTATGTCCCGTCCCATCCCTGGCCAGAAAAAGTCAGCTCGGATACGGCCCTGGGTCTTCCTTTTGCCCATGTGACCTCCTGAGGCTGAACAATGACCCCATTCTAACACTGCTTGGCGGTACTTGGCGGGCACGACAAACTGCAGTCGAATCTCGCCCTCAGGTGTTCATGACTCACGGTAGAGCCGTCCTTGTTTGCGAAGGAACTTGGCTCGACCTCCCCATGAATACTTAATCACTCGGCCCTTTTGTTTGTTTCGCACGGCAGCAAGTGTCGGGTCAGAATGTTGTTCTTGTACAACAAGTTGACTACACATCAGATCTTGTGGCGATTCAATGATCACTGGGGTGACACAGTCTGGAGCCTCAGCCATGGCTTGTGTTACCGCAGCAGCCGAAGTCTGAGTAGCGTCATGTTCGGTGCAACTATCCTTGACACCGTAAATATTGCCGATGATTAGTTCAAATAAAGGTTCTGGTATGACAACTGCAAGTGTCGTACCAGTATAAAATGGAGATGCCACCTGGATACATGCCTCAGGGAACAATCTCACTGATCCATCAATAAGGTTTGCATGGATCTGTCGACCTGTATACTGCTCAGGCCGAACTAGACTCTGCTTGACAGAGCAACCTGAGGAACCATTATCTCTCAGGACCTTCACAGGAATATCTCCCACAAACCCTGGCTGAACAAGGAAGGTACTGTCACCTGTGGGAGGGCCTGTGGAGGAAGCAGCTAGCCACTCATGAGGCTGCTGAACTGATGCGGCAAACATTGTGCCTTGAGGATTATGTTGGGAAGATGGCGCATTGGCCATCTGTGGAGGGGGGTTCACTGTCACTGTGGGACTAGTGAACTGTGGGGGAGTACCCATACTGGTAGGGACGTGACCACTGTGCTGCTGCTGAGGAATGAAGGCTGCGTTCGCTTCCTGCCTCTTTTGAGCTGGTGGTGAAAAAGTTTGTCCCGACGGTTGGTTGCGTGGCTGATACTGCTGCTGGTTAGGGTACTTGTTGTACCTCTTCCACTCAGGTTTCTGAGTGTTTTGCCCCTGGTCCTTCCACTGCGGTTTTGGACCTTGGCCATTATTCTGAGAATGGCCTTTTTGCTGGGGTGCAATCTGAGATGGTTTCCCAGATTTATCAGGTTTTCTGTTCCAGGTGTTTTGCTTACGAGTTTGATACCCATATGTAGTAAAGAATGCGTCAGCCTTTTCTGCCATTTGGCTGGCATCTTTCACCTGACAGATCTTAAGCTGTGCTATGAGCTCAGCAGGCCACGACCTCTCTAGCTGTGTACGCAGCATAAGGTCAATTATCCCCTCACGCGTGGAAGGAGTTTCATCTTTCTCCATCCACTCATTTAAGTAAGCTGTGAGATGATCGAGGAACTGAACAGCTGTCTCCTTGTCTTGGAGACGAGCTCGCATGAACTGAACTTTGGCGTCATCTACTGTGAGACCATACGCCTTAATGAGTGCAGCTTTCATCATCTCATACGTGAGATTGTCTCCACGAATTCTGTGGAGAATATCGAGGGCAGGGCCCTCAAATAAACTAAGAAATTGGATCTGCTTAGCTGCCTCATCCAGTGGATACATGTCTGCCATGACCTCAAAACGAGCTATGTACGGTTCGATTCGCTCGCTTTCCTTGTATGAAGGAAGCTTGATGCGTGGGGTCGCCAGGACATGTGTAGGAAGAGCGCTAGTGGAGCTTGGATTAACTGCACCAGATGTGTCTGAAGCCAAGGAATCTCGCTTGAGCTTCAGCACTTCAAGTTCATGTTTTTCGTGTGCTTCTCGCTCGGCACGTTCGTGTTCTCGTTCTCTCTCGCGTTGTTCACGCTCGTATTCACGCTGTTCTCGCTCTTGTACTAGCTCGTGTTCGCGCTGTTCTCGCTCACGTTCATGTTGTTCGCGCTCGTATTCGCGTTGAATTCTACGTTCTTCACGAGCATCTTTCTCATGTTCTTGCTCGTAATTAAACCGTGAGAGAACGTAACTCTGTATTTTCTCTGGGTCTGTGAGACCCATATCTTTGGCTTCCTGCCATGATGCTAGCTTATTAAGCAAACGAAACTGAGTACTGACTGCTTCGCAAACGAATGCTAATAACACAAATAAAGAATACAGACACAAGCTAGTGGTGACCAGTCTTATCTAGTTAACTGGCAAAGATTAGAGCAAAAATGCAAATGACTGGGAAGACTCAATAATAAACACAATGGGTACGGCGACTTCCCAGGAGTGAATAAAATCGTCTGGCGTTACCAAGAATAAACTAAATAGAGTTAAGTACTCTATGGATTGATAAAGCAAAAATTCACTTGCTAAATTAACGGTAAACACCAGTAAACTTGTGCCTATAAACTTTAATTATAAATACATAAATATGAACGAGTGAGCACTATCTCGTGAATAGCTGTAGAGCTAGGAGCTAATATCCTGGAATGAGGTCGCCAATTGTCACAGGGTTTTTAAAAATATCACGTTTTTTTTTTTAAATAAATGCTAAATATTATTTAATTGATAATAATATTCAATAATATTGAAGAGCAGGGACAATGATCGTCTTACTAAATCAAGCAACGATTACTTTACGCTGACTTCTTCGCACGATTCTCTAAGAACGAGAATTTATAAACTTTCTCAACAGTACACAGCAGAGACTAATTACTCGATTGCTGTTACTGTTAGCCTCTGGGGAAAGTTACTTCACCCCTGACAATAAATAACTAATACTAATAATAGTATCAGGTTCTTGCTGGTGCTTAACTCCTAGGAGGCACAACAGATTTTAAGTTTAATACACAAGACTGGCCTAAGTACCAGTTATGAATAGCAAAACGTTTATGCAAGCTAGGAGCTATAAGAGAAATAAGCTTAACTGCAGAGAAATGAAACAAGAGTTTACATTACATTAAGCTCAAGCAAAAGAACTGTTAAATTTATTGATTACAAAATAAATTTAACGTATATTTCAAAATCAAATTAATGAGATCGCACTCACTCACTCACTCGAGCTAAATTCTTACCCTAGGAAAAACACCTTAATTAAACTCTTAAGTCTAGGAAAATACAAAAAGGAAATACTGGTCAATGAATGCTGTGTATCACCCAAAGCTGAACTAAGGGTGGGAGCACTGGAGAACTGTGAAGTGGAGTTTGGGTACTAGCTGACCTCTCACACTGCTGGCACAGGACCTCTCTCCGTCAGAGCAAACACTCGACTGAGTAAGTCGTGGGAAAGAAAAGCGGAGCATTAGGCCGCATTTTTCTAATGGTCGAGGCAAGCAGGGGCGAACAATAAAGAAACAATAGTATCGCTCAGTAGAGCACTTAATGACGTGCATTAAATCGGTCACTTTTGAAACAGTGACGAATGTTTTGAAAAGTATACCACCAAAGTGGAGAGAGAAACGGTTAACTGAGTGATACACAATGAGTTTCCCACTAATAGTTCGTGTTTTTCACAAAAGGGAAATGTCACGAATTTGATTCGTGACACACACACACACACACACACACGAACGAACAGCCATAGCGAATGGACGTGTCTTGACTGCTCCCAGGCCAAGGCTCAGCCACCGCTGCAAACCTTAAGTAGTTTTCAGGAATTATGTTTGTCCTGTCTCCTATGGTCTTGTTTTCAGTTTAAAATACTGTAAGTTAATATAGACTACCAAAAATGTAAAGATTTATTGGCAAGAGTAGACATGAATGTTTGTAGTATTTTTGGTAACAGCTGTTTTGGTACTGTAAGTTGTAACCAACCTCAATCATGGCCGAAAATGTAAACACTGAGGGACTCGAATTTCCAGGATTTGATAAAAATACTAATGTCATGGATCTGGTTAAAACATTGATTATGAGGATTAGTGAACTTGAAAAGAAAGTGGAGAATCTAGTGCTAAAAGATGTGTCTAAGAATACGGAGATTACTATACAGAGTCTGATCCAGTCTAATAAGACGGCGAATGAAGAGATAAGAAATTTGAAGCGTGAAAATATTGAATTGAGGAGAAAACTAGAAGAGAGTACTAATAAAACAGAGAAGGTGAGCAGTGTATTGGAAGAGCGTAAGGCAAAGTGGGCACACATAGAAGAAGAACAGAAAGAAGTGGTCAGCTTAAGAGAAATCATCCAGGAAGAAAGAGAAATGAACAAGATAAAATTGGAAGAAAATGTACTGAAAATACTGAAGAAAAAAGAGAAAATAGTGAGAGAAACTGTAGAAAGGAACAGATGCGTGGTAATATTTGGAAACAGGGAGGAGGAGGAGAAGGTTAGATCCGTGAAACTCGAGAAAGACACGAACCTCGTAAGAGGAATATTAGGCAAGATTGATCCCGATGGAGACGAATAGGTAAAAGAAATTGAAGAAGTAAGGAGAATAGGGCCTTATAAGAAAGAGGAAACAAGACCAATGAGAGTCAAGTTAGCAGAAAGTGTAGTAGATGATATACTTAAAGTGACCTGGAAATTAAGCAAAAAGGCAGGGATGGAAAATATTATAATAAGAAATGATTTTAATGAAGAAGAAAGAGAAGTTTTAAAATCATTGAAAGAAGCAGTAATGGAAAAAAATGATAAGAGGACAGAGGAAGAATGTAATACTATTTTTTGGAGAGTAATGGATATGAAAGTAACGAAGTGGTATTTAAGGAAATATAAGTGAAGGAAACTAAGGGGGATGACTGTGAAAGATCAGAAATTGAGGAAGTGGTACTGATGGAGAGTAGGAGAGAAGAGGGTATAAAAAACATCAAAAATAATTTGAAGGTGATATATACTAATGTTAATGGTTTCATATCGGCAAGGCTCGAAATTAACGATTTCTTGAGAGAACATGAACCTGATGTCATGTGCTTAGTAGAGACCAAATTAAGAGAAGATATTGATGTTCATTTGGGAGATGGTAAATACAAACTGTGGAGAAAAGACAGAAAAGAAAAAACGGGAGGAGGAGTGATGATAGCAGTGAAGAACAATATAAATGTAGATACCGTGGAAATGCGAGGAGGCAGGGCTGAAGTGATATATATGAAATTAGAAACTGGAGAGAATGTTAAGAGAGATATGGCAGTAGTGTATGTTCCCCCTAAGACGAGAGCATGGAAGGATGACGATTACCAGGAGATGTTGTCAGATATGGCTAGCTGTTTACAAAAAATAATTGAGAAGAGCAATAATATAACTTTGGTGGGTGACTTTAACTGTAAAGAGGTGAACTGGGAGAAATTGTACTCGGGAGGCGGCTAGGATTCGTGGGGTACTATGTTATTAAATATAATAATGAATAATGTGATGACGCAGTGGGTTAAAGAAGAGACACAGTTTCGAGGTGAGGACACACCAGCAAGGTTAGATTTACTGTTTACCAAAGAACCCGATGTAATAGAATCATTGAAATATCTCTGTCCTTTAGGAAAAAGTGATCATGTGGTCATTGAGTTCCAGATGATAATAGGGAACGTCGAGCCAAGAGACGAACTTCATAGACAGGGGATACAACTTTGGGAAAGCAAATTTTACAGGATTGAGAAACTTTTTTGAAAATGCGGATTGGAGAAAATTCAGAGAAACGAGAGATACAGAGGAAGTAGGATATCTTTCTAGACCTCTATAATTTGGGAGTGGAAAAATTTGTACCAAGAGTAAGAGGGAAAGAAAACAGGAAAAAGGAGTGGTTTAATAGAAGGTGTATGATAGCAAAAAAAAGAGAGAGATAAGGCGTGGAACAATTGGAGAAAGAGAGGTAACAACAGAACAAAGGAAGAATATAAAAGAATTAGAAATGAATACACAAGAATACGTAGAGAAGAAGAAAGGAATTTTGAAAAAGGTATTATAGACAAATGCAAGGATGAACCCAAACTGTTTTATAGATTTGTTAATGGCAAACTGAAACAAAAGGAAGGAATCACCTAACTGAAAGTAAAAGGAGAGGTCTATAAATATGCAGCAATGCAAGCTGAAATAATGAACAAATGTTTCACTAATGAAAAAGAGTTTGTGGAAGGGGAGGGAGTGATTAGAAATGTACCGGTGATAAAAGATATAAAAGTGGAGGTACAGGAAGTGTATGAATTACTGGAAACTCAAGATGTAAGGAAAGCCCCAGGACCTGATGGAATTTCTAATTGGGTACTGAAGGAATGCAGAGAACAACTGGAGGATAAAATTCACAGTTTAATCATGTGTGCTCTGGAAGATGGGAAATTGCCACAAGAATGGAGGAGGGCAAATGTGGTACAAATTTATAAGGGAGGAAACAGGGAAGAACCCCTGAATTATACACCAGTGTCTACCCCTGGGGGTAGGGGGGTTTTTCAAGAATACTCCCCCAGTATCCCTGCTTGTCGTAAACGGTGACTAAAAGGGTTGGCGGAGGGTTAGTGCCCCTCCCCAGAAAACAACTAACTAAAAAAACAAACAATAAGCCTCGGACAAGGACTGACCAAACGATGACGACGAAGGACCGGACAAGGGACATGGTTATCGGAATGTGGAATGTAAGGGGAGCGAATGATCAGGTGAAAGAGAGAGAGAGATTGTCCAGGTGCTTGAGGGTCCGAAAGTGGATGTATGTGGAATAACTGAAACAAAATGGGGTGGGGAACGTGTGAGAGAATGGGAGTATGGATGGGGTATATGTGCAGGAGTAGGTGAGAATGAGAGGGCAAAGGAAGGAGTATGTATAGTTGTGAGTAAAAGATGAAAGAGGAGCATAAGACAGTATGGATCAGTTGGGTCAAGGATTGTGTGGGTAAAGTTGAAAGTTGGAATACAAATGTGGGCGATTGTGTGTGTGTATGCGCCAACGCAAGATCGTGCTAGAAGAGTGAGAGAAGAGTTCTGGACAATTGTATAAGTATGCATGGAAAAGTTTGGAAGGAATGAGAGAGTGTTTTTGATTGGTGATATGAATGGTAAAGTTGGGTATGTGAAGGTGGATGGAATAGTTGGTGAGTGGGGTGTGCCTGCTGAGATAGATGAGAATGGGAGTGTGTTAGTGGACATTTGTGCTGGGAGGGGGTTGGTGATATCCAATACCCTCTTCAGGCATAAAATGATCCACAGGTATACATGGCGAGTGATGAGAAGGGTGGGTGGTGAACTGAATGAAAGGAAGGCAATGATTGATTATGTGTGTGTGGATGAAAGGATGCGAAGATGTGTAATGGATGCAAGAGTTTATAGAGGTTGGGGGAGTGGACTTTCTGACCACTACTTGGTGGTGGCCAGAATTAGAATTCAACTAAGATGGAGGAATAGAAGAAGGGAAAGACGAGAGGAAGGAGTAGTTGCAAGGAGAGTGGAAAGGTTACAAGAGGATGAGAAAAAGGCAGATTATAAGAGGGAAGTGGAGGAACGATTGGGCAAATATGAATTGGAGCAGATGGGAGACATGGAAGGTGTGTGTAGGATATTTACAGAAGAAATATGTGCAGCGTGTGATGTGTGTGGAAGGAAGAGAAGGCAGAGGGGGGTGCAAGGAACAGCGTGGTGGACTGAAGAGGTGAAACAGGCTGTGGTACAAAAGACGAAAGCATACAATGAATGGATGAGAAATAGGGGGCGTGGAAGAAGTTGAGAGATGGAAGAGAGAGTTATATGTAGAAACAAAGAGGTGAAAAGATTAGTAAGAGAGAGTAAGAAGAGAGTGGATGAGGAATTTGGAAGGAATTTGAGTGTAAAGTGGAGGGACTGTAAGAAAATGTTCTGGAAAGAGGTGAAAAGAGTAAGACAGGGTGGAAGTGAAGTTAGCAGGGGAGTGAAAGATAAAAATGGTAGATTACTAGTGGACAAGGGAGAAAAAGTGAGCAGATGGAGAGAACACTTTAAGGAATTGTTGAACGTAGAGGATGGAAGTAATGCGAGTATAAGTGGCTGGGGAATGGCTGGGAGAAGGAGGGAGGTGAGAAGACAGGAAGAAATCAGTAGGATAGAAGTTGTGGAAGCAATGAAGAAAGTTAAATCAGGGAAAGCCCCAGGAATTGATGGAGTGTGTGGTGAAATGCTGAAGCATGGGGGAGAGATAGTAGTAGAATGGATGTGGAAGATGTGCAGATTGGCCTGGGAGGAAGGTAGAGTCCCGGAGGATTAGGTCAGGTATAATTATTCCTTTGTACAAAGGAAAAGGGGAAAATAAAGTGTGTGGTAATCATAGGGGCATTTGTCTTCTTAGTATAATAGGAAAAATGTATGGTAGGATACTTATTGACAGAGTTAGAGAAAACAGAAATTAGTTGGAGAAGAACAGGGAGGCTTTAGGAAGGGAAGAGGTTGTGTAGATCAGATATTCATTCTTAGACTTTTAGTGGAAAAGTTTCTAGAGAAGGGTAAGAAGTTGTATGCGGCTTTCATGGATTTGGAGAAAGCATATGACAGGGTGGATAGACAAGGATTGTGGAAAGTGTTAAGAATATATGGAGTAGATGGGAAGTTGATGAATGCTGTGAAGAGTATGTACGATGGTGCGAAGGCTGCAGTGCGTGTGGATGGTGAACTAAGTGAATTTTTCTCTTTGAAAGTTGGGTTGAAACAGGGATGTGTCATGTCTCCATGGTTGTTCAATCTGTACATGGATGGGGTAATAAAAGAGGGACAAGGTAGGGTAGTGGATGTTGGAGTGGCCCTGGTGAGAGAGGATAGTGTTTGGAAACTCCCTGTACTGTTGTTTGCAGATGATACTGTGTTGTTGAGTGAAGACGAAGGGGAGCTGCAAGGCTTGGTGGATGAGTTTGGGAGAGTGTGTAAGAAACGGAATCTAAAGGTGAATGTAGGGAAGAGTAAAGTGATGGTCTTTGAGAGAGGTGAAGTCAGTGAATGTACAGCGAGGTTGGATGGTGAGGAATTGGAAAAGTATGTTTAAGTACTTGGGTAGTGTGGTGAGTAAGGATGGAGGTTTGGAGGGTGAAGTGCTTGAAAGGGTACAGCAGGGAAGAAAGGTTGCTGGTTCTTTGAAAGCAGTGATAAGAAACAGGGAAGTGAGAATGGAAGTGAAAAAGTTACTACATGACAGTATTGTGATACCAACTCTAACGTACGGAAGTGAAGCTTGGACGTTGTTGGAAGGACACAAGTCAAGAGTGAGAGCAGTGGAAATGAGTTATTTAAGAGGAGCCTGTGGAGTTACATGGAGAGACAGGCTGACGAATGAGGATATAAAGGAGCATTGTGGTGTGGATGTGGATGTGATAGGAAGCGTTATGAGGAACACACTGAGGTGGTTTGGCCATGTGGAGAGGATGGAGGGTGAAAGTCAGACGAAGAGAGTGTATGTAAGTGAGGTGGAGGGGGGAAGAGGGAGGGGGAGGCCGAGGATGAGATGGAGGGATGGGGTAGAGAGGTATATGAGAGAGTGGGGTTTGAGTTGGGAGCAGGGCAGTGAAATGGCGGGGGACAGGGTGACTTGGAGGTGATTTGTTTGTGGCCACCCCAAATGGGATTGAGGCATCTGGCAATGGATAGATAGGTAGATAGTCTCTAACCAGCATGGTCACAAAATTGTGCGAGAGAATCCTGAAAGAGAGATGGATAAAATATCTAGAAGAGGTGAATATTTTGGCTGAATGTCAGTTTGGATTCAGAAGTGGAAGGTCATGTGTTTCTAACTTGTTGAGCTTTTACTCAAGAGCGATTTGCCATGGTACAGGAGAGAGATGGTTGGGTGGAATGTGTGTACTTAGACTTAGAGAAGGCCTTTGACAAGGTACGTTAAAAGAGACTAATGTGGAAACTAGAATATATAGGAGGACTGAAGGGGAAACTTCTGGAATGGATGAGAGACTTTTTGAGAGACAGACAAATGAGGACAGTAATAAAGGATAGGATATCTGGATGGAGGGAAGTAACAAGTGGAGTCCCTCAGTGCTCGGTGTTGGCGCCAGTAATGTTCCTGATTTACGTAAATGATATTGTAGATGGAGTGAACAGTTATGCAAGTCTGTTTGCTGATGATGTAAAGATCTTGAGGAAGGTAGATTTTGAGGAGGATTGTAAAATGCTGCAGGAGGATCTAGATAGGATACACGATTGGAGCCGGACGTGGGAAATGAAATTTAATGTGAAGAAATGTAAAATATTGGAAATGAGTAAAAGTACCATGAGGCCATCACTGAATTATTTGTTGGGTAATGAATTAATCACAAAAATGAGAGAAGAGAAAGATTTGGGAGTGCTGGTCCAAGATAGTTTGTCACCAGAAAAGCACATTACCAAGATGGTTTGAGAGACTTATAAATTTTTGACTAACATAAGAGTAGCATTTTATTATATGGATGAGGAGATGATGAAAAAATTGATAGTGGCCATGATCCGCCCCAGGTTAGAATATGCAGTGGTAGTGTGGTCCCCACACAAAAAGAAAGATATAAACAAGATTGAGAGAATACAAAGAACAGCAACCAAGATGGTCCCCAGTCTGGCAGACCTGTCATACAGAGAGAGAGGCTGGAAAAGCTGGATTTGCCTTCCTTAGAGGAAAGGAGAAAGAGGGAAGACATGATTGCAGTGTTCAGGATCATAGTGGGAGTAGATAAAATTGACAAAGAAGATCTGTTTGTATGGGATAAGAGAGCAACAAGAGGACACGGAATGAAATTGAAAAAGTCAAACTGCTTGAAGGATATCAAGAAATATAGCTTTCCTTACTGAAGTATAGACTTGTGGAATAGCCTGGACAAAGAGATCATCCAGTCTAAAAACTTAAACGAGTTTAAAGCTAAATTTGACTTATTGAGAAACAGCGACGGAAACCCACGAGCATAGCACATTCTGTGTGTATCACAATTAGGTATATTAGGTAAATTCATAAATATTTGGATCGACTTAGACGAAGAGGTGGTGCATGAGAAAAACATTCATGTGTGTAAAGGTAGACTTGATAAATATGGATTTGGAGACAGGACAACATGATCATTGCTCAATTCCTGTATACTACAAATAGGTAAATACACACACACAGGTACGAAAGTGGTACACAAACAGGAGGGAATAAAAAGGAGGAAGGTAGTAGAACCATGTCAAGACAAGTATATAAACAAGATGATAAAGTTGATGTACTGTACTCAAATGTGGATGGAATGGTATCTAAATTACTAGAGATGAATGATTATGTCAGAGAAAATGAACCACATATAATATGCCTAACTGAAACAAAATTAACACCATGGATATCCAATGACATACTAAACTTAGAGGAATACAATGTATGGAGAAGAGACAGAAATTTAAAAAAAGGAAGAGGAATTATAATATTAACTAAGAAAAATCTAAAAGTCAATGAAATAAAACTAGATATACCATCACAAGTAGAACTGATTGCAGTAGAGATCAACACATCTGAAGGGAAAGTAGTTGTAGCCAATTTGTGCATGCCACCCAGATCAAACACATGGGAAAGAGACGAATATGAGGACCTGGCAGAGAGTACAATTCAGAGTTTAAGATCATTACTACATAAAATGGAAGAGAAATCGGAAAGAATTATACTAACTGGAGATTTTAATACAAATATAAATTGGAATACTCTAGATATAATTAGCCAAGAAAGCTGTTGGGACCAAAAGCTCTTGGATCTCGTGCAAGAGTTTTTCCTAACACATCATGTGATGGAAACCACCAGAAAAAGAGGACTCGATGTACCTTCAATGCTAGATCTAATATTTACTAGGCAAGAAAATGATATTGATAGTTTAATATATCACCCTCCACTCGGCAAAAGTGATCATGCAGTACTAATTACAACTGATATTTCTTTCAGTAAGCTCATTACATTTGCCATCTCCTTTTTGTCTCTTGTGATCTTGTTTTTTACTTCTTCCTCTTCTATACCAGTGATTACTATAGATTTGTTTATATCTACTTAATCTCTGACTAACTTTGGATTGTTTTGGATTATTCTTTTCACTTCCTGTTTAATGCTTTTTTCCTCCACCCTTGTTTCTAAGTTTTTCTTTACTTTCACCATTTCAGCATACATGGTTTCCACATCATTTTTGTAGTTTTGCACAGCTTCATTCACCTGTGCTATCTTCTCCTCAATATCACTGCTTTGGTCTATCAGACTGCTTACTTGCCTAATTGTCTCTGTATTATTTTTGAACTCTTCCATAACACTCTCGTGATTGACTACTGTACTTGCCATTTCACTCATTTTCTTCCTAAGTGTACTCAGTTCCACTCTTAGTTCACTGATGGTTGTGTCTTTCTTGTTGGCCTTCCTTCCTAGTTTTTCTATTTCTTCCTTTTGCAAGTGCATCTGCTTCTTTATTTCATCAATTTCATTTTTGAAAGCCATTTCTAGTTTGTGTACACGTTCAACCAGTCTATTGTGAGTCTCCACTTCAACCAGTTCTTGGTAGAAATCATCATCTTGATTTCTACCTTTATCCCTTTTCTTTTCCAAATTTGTTTTACTAAATTATGTGTCCATTTTGCAATACTAAAAGCACAGAGTTCATGTACTTACATTCCCTGTGCAGCTGTAGTCTAAACAAACCTCAGCTGTCTCTTCTCCATATATTGTGTGGATGTGTGTGGATGAAAGGATGCGAAGGAGTATAATGGATGCAAGAGCTATAGAGGTTGGGGGAGTGGACTTTCTGACCACCACTTGGTGGTGGTGAGAATCAAGGTCCAAGTGAAATGGAGAAATAGAAGAAGGGAAGGACAGGAAGAAGTAGTATATGCAAGGAGGGTGGAAAGGTTAAAGGACAATGAGAAAAAGGCAGAATATAAGAGAGAAGTGGAGGAGTGATTGGGTGAATATGGATTGGAGCAGAAGGGGGACATAGAAGGTGTGTGCAAGATACTGACAGAAATCTGTGCAGCATGTCAGGTGGTGTGTGGGGTGAAGAGAAGACGAAAGGGGGTGCAAGGAACAGCATGGTGGAATGAAGACATGAGACTATAGCTTTAAAGAAGAAAGCATATAGTGAGTGGATGAGAAACAGGGGTGTGGAAGAAGTTGAGAGACGGAAAAGAGATTTATATGTGGAGAGGAAGAGAACGGTGAAAAGATTAGAAAGAGTGATTAAGAATGGAGTGGATGAGGAATTTGGAAGGAATTTGAGTGTAAAGTGGAGGGAATGTAAGAATATGTTCTGGAAAGAGCTAAAGAGAGTTAGACAAGGTGGCAGTGAAGTTAGTAGGAGAGTGAAAGATAAAAATGGTGGATTACTATAGTAGGACTAGCATAAATTTGCGCCTGTGGTGTGCCCGCACCTGTGTACAGTGTTGCCACATTTTCTATACCGTTCTCTCTCTCTCTCTCTCTCTCTCTCTCTCTCTCTCTCTCTCTCTCCTGGCGGGAGATGTGAGCCACCCTGAGTACTTTTGATTCTTTTATAAGTTATTTATAATTGTGCTTTCATTTGTTAATTTGGTTTTGTTATATTTAGTGATATTTATCATTTTTGGTATACCGCAACAGATGACCCGTTATTGCAGTACCATGATTGATTTTCATTCATTCATTCTCTTTATCTGGGTGTGGAAGTGTTGCCGCTCACGAGTGAATAATGATTTTTTTTTTTTTTACTTCGGTATTGACATATGCCTACTATTTTGTCCTATACATTAGCTTATGATTATAAATGTGATTATTCCTCGCCCTTAAAATTACGGTAAAAGCCAGTAAATGTGAGCATTTTTCCCTAGCAACACCTGTACAAGCTATGCTTGGGTCTATGGAGGTATGTACTTTACCTTAGGCCAGACTGGGTGTGTCAGTGTTGCCACTCACAAGAATTATATGAATTATTTCTTTTACTTTGGATATTGGCATATTTCTTCTTTTTTCAGGCTCATTATCTTGTATCCATAACTGTGATATTATTACCCACCCTAAAACTACGCTAAAAACCATTAAAAGTGACTACAGTTTCTTTTAGCAACACTACAATATGTATGCCATGTTTCTGTGTTACTGTATAAATATTTTATGCATAAGATTACTGTTGATTCATCCATCTAAATACACAAGTGTAAGCACTTTGAGGATTTGTTGAAGGTAGAGAGTGAGAGCAGTGTGAGTATAAGTGGTTGGGGAATGGCTGGGAGAAGAAGAGATGAGAGGAGGGAGGAAGAGATCAGTAGGTCGGAAGTAGTGGAAGCGATGAAGAAGATTAAGCTGGGAAAGGCCCCAGGAATTGATGGAGTGTGTGGTGAAATGCTTAGGTATGGGGGTGAGATTGTTGTGGAGTGGATATGGAAGTTGTGTAGATTGGCTTGGGAAGAGGGAAGGGTTCCAGAGGACTGGAAATCAGGTATAATTGTTCCTCTGTACAAAGGAAAAGGGGAGAGAGAAGTATGTGGTAACCATAGGGGTATTTGCCTTCTTAGTGTGACTGGTAAAATATATGGTAGAATACTCATTGATAGGGTTAGGCATATGACAGAGGAGCTAGTTGGAGAAGAACAAGGGGGATTTAGGGAGGGAAAAGGGTGTGTAGATCAGATATTTGTTCTAAGATGTTTAGTGGAGAAGTATCTAGAGAAGGGAAGGAAAGTGTACGCTGCCTTCATGGACTTGGAGAAAGCTTATGACAGAATAGATAGGAAAGGTATGTGGAAGGTATTAAGAATATATGGAGTGGAGGGGAAATTGTTGAGTGCTGTGAAGAGTATGTACGAGGGAGCTAGGGCTACGGTGCGAGTGGATGGAGAGCTGAGTGAGTTCTTTGATCTCAATGTGGGACTGAAACAGGGGTGTGTAATGTCTCCATGGCTGTTTAATATATATATGGATGGGGTCGTAAAGGAGGTACAAGGTAGGGCAGTGGATGTCGGGGTGGCCCTAATGAATGAGGGTGAGATTTGGAAGCTTCGGTGTTGCTGTTTGCTGATGATACAGTATTGTTGAGTGAAGATGAATGGGAGTTGCAAGGTTTGGTGAATGAATTTGGGACAGTGTGTAGGAGGAGGAAGCTGAAAGTTAATGTAAACAAAAGTAAAGTTATGGTGTTTGAGAGGAATGAAGTCACAGAGTGTGCAGTGAGGTTGGATGGTGAGGATATGGAGAATGTGAGTGCATTCAAGTACTTGGGTAGTGTGATGAGTAAGGATGGAACTTTGGGGGATGAAGTACGTGAAAGGGTACAGCAGGGAAGGAAGGTTGTTGGCACACTGAAAGCAGTGATGAGAAATAGGGAGGTGAGTATGGAAGTTAAGAAGTCACTGCATGATGGTATTGTGATCCCTACCCTGACGTATGGAAGCGAGGCGTGGACCTTGCAAGAGGGGAACAAGTCAAGAGTGAGAGCAGTGGAAATGAGTTACTTGAGAGGAGCATGTGGAGTGACATGGAGGGACAGGTTGACGAATGAAGAAGTGAAGGAACGTTGTGGGGTAGATGTGGATGTGGTTGAAAAGATTAGGAGAAATACACTGAGGTGGTTTGGACATGTGGAGAGGATGGAGAATGAAAGACTGACTAAGAGGGTGTATGTAGGTGAGGTGGAGGGAGGGAGAGGGAGGGGTAGACCGAGGATGAGGTGGAGGGATGGAGTTGAGAGGTATATGAGGGAGGGGGGGGTGAGTTGGGGGGAGGGGAGTCAAATGGTGGGTGACAGAGTGACTTGGAGGCGTTTTGTCTGCGGCCACCCTTTGCGGGATTAGGGCGTCGGGCTATAGATAGATAGATAGATAGAAGTTTTATTCATCTGTATTTATCGTATTTGTGATGCCTTGTACATAAATAGCTTCCATTTCACATAGCAAGTTGGGGAAACATGGCACCATTGTACACAGGTGCGGGCCACACCACAGCCGCAAATTTACGCGAGTTCTACTATAGTGGAGAAAGGAGAAAAAGTGAGCAGATGGAGAGAACACCTTAAGAAATTGTTGAACATAGGGAATGAAAGTAATGTGAGTGTAAGTGGCTGGGGAATGGCTGGGAGACGGAGGGAGGTGAGAAGACAGGAAGAAATCAGTAGGATGGAAGTTGTAGAACCGTTGAACAAAGTGAATATTGGGATAAGCCCAGGAATTGATGGACTGTGGGGTGAAATGCTGAAGCATGGGGGAGAGATAGTAGTAGAATGGATGTGGAAGATCTGCAGATTGACCTGGGAGAAAGGTAGAGCCCAGGAGAATTGGAAGTCAGGTATAATTATTCCCTTGTACAAAGGAAAAAGGGAAAAAGAAGTGTGTGGTAATCATAGGGGCATTTGTCTTCTTAGTGTAATAGGAAAAGTATATGGTAGGATACTTATTGACAGAGTTAGGGAAATAACAGAGGAATTAGTTAGAGAAGAACAGGAAGGTTTTATGAAGGGAAGAGATTGTGTAGATCAGATATTCATTCTTAGATCTTTAGTGGAAAAGTTTCTAGAGAAAGGAAAGAAGTTGTATGCAGCCTTCATGGATTTTGAGACACCATATGACAGAGTGAATAGGCAAGGATTGTGGAAAATATTAAGAATATATGGAGTAGATGGAAAGTTGTTGAATGCTGTGAAGAGTATGTATGGGGGTGCTGAGGCTGCAATGCGTGTGGATAGTAACCTGCGTGAAATTTTCTACTTGAAGGTTGGATTGAAACAGGGATGTGTCATGTCTCCATGGTTGTTTAATCTGTGTATGGATAGGTTATAAAAGAGATACAAGGTAGGGCAGTGGATGCTGGAGTGGCCCTAATGAGAGAGGGCAGTGTGTGGAAACTCCCTGTACTGTTGTTTGGAGATGATACTGTGTTGTTATGTGAAGACAAAGGGGAGCTGCAAGGCTTGGTGGAAGAGTCTGGGAGAGTGTGTAAGAAATGGAATCTAGATGTGAATGTAGGGAAGAGTCAAGTTATTGTCTTCGAGAGGAGTGAAGTCAGTGAATGTACAGTGAGGTTGGATGAGGAGGAAATGGAAAATGTGAGTGCATTTAGGTACTTGGATAGTGTGATGAGTAAGGATGGAAGTTTGGAGGGTGAAGTGCTTAAAAGGGAACAATAAGTAAGAAAGGTTGCTGGTTCCACGAAAGCAGTGATAATAAACAGGGAAGTGAGCATGGAAGTGGAAAAGTTACTACATGACAGTATTGTGATACCAACTCTAACGTATGGAAATGAAGCTTGGACGTTGTTGGAGGGACAGAAGTCAAGAGTTATAGCAGTGGAAATGAGTTATTTGAAAGGAGCCAGTGGAGTCACATGGAGACACAGATTGACAAATGTGTCTGCGAAGGAGCATTGTGATGTGGATGTGATAGGAAGCGTTAGGAGAAACACACTGAGGTGGTTTGGCCATGTGGAGAGGATGGAGAGTGAGAGACTGACAAGGAGAGTATATGTGGGTGAGCTGGAGGGGGAGAGAGGGAGGGAAAGGCCAAGGATGAAATGGAGGAATGAAGTGGAGAGGTATATGAGAGAGGGTGTGAGCTGGGAGCAGGGCAGTGAATTGGCAGGGGATAGGGCAACATGGCGGTGATTTGTGTGTGGCCACCCATAATGGGATTAAGACGTCTGGCAATAGATAGATAGACAGATAAAGAAATAGATGGTGGAGCAATAATGTTTCTACCTTCCTCTGTGTGTGTGTGTGTGTGTATTTACCTATTTGTAGTATACAGGAATTGAGCAATACTCGTGTTGTCCTGTCTCCATATCCACATTTATCTAGTCTACTTTAACACACATGAATGTTTTTGCCAGCACCACCTCTTCGTCTAAGTCATTCCAAATACTTATGTATTCACCTAATATACCTAATTGTGATATACAGGAAATAAGCTACACTCATGGGATCCTGTCTCTGTTTCTCAATATCAAATTTAGCTTTAAACTCGTTTAAGTTTTTAGACTGGACGATCTCTTTGTTCAGGCTATTCCACAGGGCTATACTTCTATAAAGAAAACTATATTTCTTGATATCCTTCAAGCAGCTTGACTTCTTCAATTTCATTCCGTGTCCTCTTGTTGCTCTCTTATCCCATTCAAACAGATCTTCTCGGTTAATATTATCTACTCCTATCATGGTCCTGAACACTGCAATCATGTCTCCCCTCTTTCTCCTTTCCTCTAAGGAAGGCAAATCCAGCTTTTCCAGCCTCTCTCTGTATGACAGATCTGCCAGCCTGGGGACCATCTTGGTTACTGTTTTTTGTATTCTCTCAATCTTGTTTATATCTTTCTTTTTGTGTGGGGACCACACTACCGCTGCATTTTCTAACCTGGGGCGGATCATGGCCACCATCAATTTAATTCATCATCTCCTCATCCATATAATGAAATGCTACTCCTATGTTAGTCAAGAGTTTATACGTCTCTCTAACTATCTTGTTAATGTTTTTCAGGTGACAAACTATCCTGGACCAGCACTCCCAAATCTTTCTCTTCTCTCGCTTTTGTGATTGATTCATTACTCATCAAATAATTCAGTGATGGCCTCTTGATACTTTTACCTGTTTCCAATATTTTACATTTCTTTGCGTTAAATTTCATTTCCCACATCAGGCTCCAATCATGTATCCTATCCAGATCCTCCTGCAGCATTTTACAATCCTCCTCAACCTCTACCTTCCTCAAGATCTTTACATCATCAGCAAACAGACTTGCATAACTGTTCACTCTGTCTACCATATCATTTACGTAAAACAGGAACATTACTGGTGCCAACACCGAGCTTTGTGGGACTCCACTTGTCACTTCCCTCCATGCAGACATCCTATTCATTATTACTGTCCTCATTTGTCTGTCTCTCAAAAAGTCTCTCATCCATTCTAGGAGGTTCCCCGTCAGTCCTTCTATATACTCTTGTTTCCACGTTAGTGTCGTATGGGGTACCTTGTCGAAGGCCTTCTCCAAATCTAAATACACACAGTCCACCCAACCGTCTCTCTCCTGTAGCACTTCAATCGCTCTTGAGTAAAAGCTCAACAAGTTAGTAACACATGACCTTCCACTTCTAAATCCAAGCTGACATTCAGCCAAAATATTAATCTCCTCTAGATATTTAATCCATCTGTTTTTCAGGATTCTCTCACACAAGTTTGCAACAATGCTGGTTAGAGACACTGGTCTATAATTCAGGGGTTCTTCCGTGTTTCCTCCCATATAAATTGGTACCACAATTGCGCTCTTCCATTCTTGAGGCACTTTCCCGTCTTCCTCAGAACACACAATTAATCTGTGAATTTTATCTGCCAGTTGTTGGCTGCATTCCTTCAGTACCCAATTAGAAATTCCATCAGGTCCTAGGGCTTTCCTTACATCTTGAGTTTCCAGTAATATACAGTATACACTTCCTGTACCTCCACTTTTATATCTTTTATCACCGGTACATTTCTAATCACTCCCTCCCCTCCCACAAACTCCTTTTCATTAGTGAAAACCGATTTGAAACATTTGTTAATTATTTCAGCTTGCACTGTCGCATCTGTATAGACCTCTCCTTCTACTTTCAGTTTGGTGATTCCTTCCTTTTGTTTCAGTTTGCCATTAACAAATCTACAAAACAGTTTGGGTTCATTCTTGCATTTGTCTATTACTTGTATACGTTTTTCAAAATTCCTTTCTTCTTCTGTACATATTCATGTGTACTCATTTCTAATTCATTTATATTTTTCCTTTGTTCTGTTGTTAGGTCTGTTTCTCCAGTTGTTCCATGCTTTATCTCTCTCTTTTTTTGCTATCATACACCTTCTATTATACCACTCCTTTTTCCTGTTTTCTTTCCCCCTTACTCTTGGTACAAATTCTTCCACTCCCGAATTATAAAGGTCTAGAAAGATATCCCACTTCCTCTGTATCTCTCATTTCTCTTAATTTTCTCCCATCCGCATTTTCAAAAAATTTTCTCTTTCTATCTATCTGTCTATTGCCAGATGCCTCAATCCCGTTTGGGGTGGCCACAAACAAATCGCCTCCAAGTCGCCCTCTCCCCCGCCATTTCACTGCCCTGCTCCCAACTCAAACCCCCCTCTCTCATATACCTCTCCACCCCATCCCTCCATCTCATCCTCGGCCTCCCCCTCCCTCTTCCCCCCTCCACCTCACTCACATACACTCTCTTCGTCAGTCTTTCACCCTCCATCCTCTCCACATGGCCAAACCACCTCAGTGTGTTCCTCATAACGCTTCCTATCACATCCACATCAACACCACAACGCTCCTTTATATCCTCATTCGTCAGCCTGTCTCTCCATGTAACTCCACAGGCTCCTCTTAAAAAACTCATTTCCACTGCTCTCACTCTTGACTTGTGTCCTTCCAACAACGTCCAAGCTTCACTTCCGTACGTTAGAGTTGGTATCACAATACTGTCATGTAGTAACTTTTTCACTTCCATGCTCACTTCCCTGTTTCTTATCACTGCTTTCAAAGAACCAGCAACCTTTTTTCCCTGTTGTACCCTTTCAAGCACTTCACCCTCCAAACCTCCATCCTTACTCATCACACTACCCAAGTACTTAAACGTACTCACATTTTCCAATTCCTCACCATCCAACCTCGCTGTACATTCACTGACTTCACCTCTCTCAAAGACCATCACTTTACTCTTCCCTACATTCACCTTTAGATTCCGTTTCTTACACACTCTCTCAAACTCATCCACCAAGCCTTGAAGCTCCCCTTCGTCTTCACTCAACAACACAGTATCATCTGCAAACAACAGTACAGGGAGTTTCCAAACACTATCCTCTCTCACCAGGGCCACTCCAACATCCACTACCCTACCTTGTACCTCTTTTATTACCCCATCCATGTACAGATTGAACAACCATGGAGACATGACACATCCCTGTTTCAAACCAACTTTCAAGGAGAAAAATTCACTTAGTTCACCATCCACATGCACTGCAGCCTTCGCACCATCGTACATACTCTTCACAGCATTCAGCAACTTCCCATCTACTCCATATATTCTTAACACTTTCCACAATCCTTGTCCATCCACCCTGTCATATGCTTTCTCCAAATCCATGAAAGCCGCATACAACTTCTTTCCCTTCTCTAGAAACTTTTCCACTAAAGATCTAAGAATGAATATCTGATCTACACAACCTCTTCCCTTCCTAAAGCCTCCCTGTTCTTCTCCAACTAATTTCTCTGTTCTTTCTCTAACTCTGTCAATAAGTATCCTACCGTACACTTTTCCTATTATACTAAGAAGACAAATGCCCCTATGATTACCACACACTTCTTTTTCCCCTTTTCCTTTGTACAAGGAAATAATTATACCTGACTTCCAATCCTCTGGGACTCTACCTTCCTCCCAGGCCAATCTGCAAATCTTCCACATCCATTTTACTACCATCTCTCCCCCATGCTTCAGCATTTCACCACACACACTCCATCAATTCCTGGGGCTTTCCCCGATTTAACTTTCTTCATTGCTTCCACAACTTCTGTCCTACTGATTTCTTCCTGTCTTCTCACCTCCCTCCTTCTCCCAGCCATTCCCCAGCCACTTATGCTCACTTTTTCTCCCTTCTCCACTAGTAATCTACCATTTTTATCTTTCACTCCCCTGCTAACTTCACTTCCACCCTGTCTTACTCTTTTCACCTCTCTCCAGAACATTTTCTTACAGTCCCTCCACTTTACACTCAAATTCCTTCCAAATTCCTCATCCACTCTCTTCTTACTCTCTCTTACTAATCTTTTCACCTCTCTCTTTCTTTCTACATATAACTCCCTCTTCCGCCTCTCAACTTCTTCCACGCCCCTCTTTCTCATCCATTCATTGTATGCTTTCTTCTTTTGTGGCACAGCCTGTTTCACCTCTTCAGTCCACCACGCTGTTCCTTGCACCCCCCTCCGTCTTCTCTTCCTTCCACACACCACATCACATGGTGCACATATTTCTTCTGTAAATATCCTATACACACCTTCCACATCTCCCATCTGCTCCAATTCATATTTGCCCAATTGTTCCTCCACTTCTCTCTTATACTCTGCCTTTTTCTCATCCTCTTGTAACCTTTCCACTCTCCTTGCAACTACTCCTTCCTCTCGTCTTTCCCTTCTTCTGTTCCTCCATCTTACTTGAACTCTAATTCTGGCCACCACCAAGTAGTGGTCAGAAAGTCCACTTCCCCAACCTCTGTACACTCTTGCATCCATTACACATCTTTGCATCCTTTCATCCACACACACATCATCAATCATTGCCTTCCTTTCATTCAGTTTACCACCCACCCTTCTCATCACTCGCCATGTATACCTGTGGATCATTTTATGCCTGAAGAGGGTATTGGCTATCACCAACCCCCTCCCAGCACAAATGTCCACTAACGCACTCCCATTCTTATCTATCTCAGCGGGCACACCCCACTCACCAACTATTCCATCCACCTTCACATTCCCAACTTTACCATTCATATCAACAATCAAAAACACTCTCTCATTCCTTCCAAACTTTTCCATGCACATTTCTACATTTGTCCAGAACTCTTCTCTCACTCTTCTTGCACGATCTTGCGTTGGTGCATACACACACACAATCGCCCACATTTGTATTCCAACTTTCAACTTTACCCACACAATCCTCGACCCAACTGATCCATACTGTCTTATGCTCTTCTTCCATCTTTTACTCACAACTATACATACTCCTTCCTTTGCCCTCTCATTCTCACCTACTCCCGCACATATACCCCATCCATACTCCCATTGTCTCACACTTTCTCCTCTCCATTTTGTTTCAGTTATTCCACATACATCCACTTTCGCACCCTCAAGCACCTGGACAATCTCTCTCTCTTTCACCTCATCATTCGCTCCCCTTACATTCCACGTTCCGATAACCATGTCCTTTGTCCGGTCCTTCGTCGTCATCGTTTGGTCAGTCCTTGTCCGAGGCTTATTGTTTGTTTTTTTAGTTAGTTGTTTTCCGGGGAGGGGCACTAACCCTCCGCCAACCCTTTTAGTCGCCTTCTATGACAAGCAGGGATACTGGGGGAGTATTCTTGAAAAAAAAACCCTACCCCCAAAGTTGTATCTTCCCTGCCTATAAAGCTCGTCTCTTGGCTTGACGTTCCCTATTATCATGTGGAACTCAATGACCACATGATCACTTTTTCCTATAGGACACAAATATTTCAAAGATTCTATTACATCAGGTTCATTGGTAAACAGTAAGTCTAATCCTGCTGGTGTGTCCTCACTTTGGAACCATTTTTCTTCTTTGACCCATTGCGTCATCACATTATTCATTGTTATGTTTAATAATATAGTGCCCCACGAAGCTTCGCTGCCTGCTGCGTCCCATTCCTCCCAGTTCACCTCTTTACAGTTAAAGTCACCCACCAATTTTATATTGCTGCTTTTCTCAAGTATTTTTTGTAAATAACTAGCCATATCTGACAACATCTCCTTGTATTCCTCATCATTCCATGCTCTTGTCTTAGGGAGAACATACACTACTGCCATATCTTTCTTGCCATTCTCTCCAGTTTCTAATTTCATATTTATCACTTTGGCCCTGCCTTCTCCCATTTCCACGGTATCCACATTTATGTTGTTCTTCACTGCTATCATCACTCCTCCTCCCGTTTTTCTTTTCTGTCTCTTTCTCCACAGTTTGTATACACCATCTCCCATATGAACATCAATATCTTCTTTTAACTTGGTCTCTACAAAGCACACGACATCAGGTTCATGTACCCTCAAGAAATCGTTAATTTCTAGCCTTGCCAATATTAAACCATCAACATTCGTATATACCACCTTCAAGTTATATTTTATGTTTTTTATACCCTCTTCTCTCCCTCTCTCTGTCGGTACCACTTCCTCACTTTCTGATCTACAACTCTCCAATAACTTCTCTTTTTCGTATTTATAGCCATCCCCCTTAATTTCCTTCACTTCTAGTTCCTCACATACCACTTGCTTACTTTCATATCCTTCACTCTCCAAAAAAAAGTTGTACATTCTTCCTCCGTCCTCTTATCATTTTTTTTCCTTTACTTGTTCCTTCAGAGATTTTAAAACTTCTCTTTCTTCTTCATTCAAATTTTTTCTTGCTATAATATTATCCATCGCTGCCTCTTTCCTTAGTTTCCAGGTCACTTTAAGTATATCATTTACTACACTTTCTGATGACAACTTGACTCTCATTGGTCTTGTTTCCCCCTTCTTATAAGGCCCTATCCTCCTTGCATCCTCAGTTTCTTTTTCCCACTTGTCTCCTTCAGGATCAATCTTGCCTAATATTTTTCTCACTAGATTCGTGTCTCTCTCGGGGCTCACGGATCTAACTTTTTCTTCCTCCTGCTTGTTTCCAAATATCACCACACATCCATTCTTTTGTACTGTTTCTTTCACTATTTTCTCTTTTTTCTTCAGTATTTTCATTACATTTTCCATTTTTTTTCTTGTTCATTTCCCTTTCTTCTTGAATGATTTCACTTAAGCTGACCACTTCTTTCTGTTCTTCTTCCACATGTGCCCATTTTGCTTTTTGCTCTTCTAACACACTACTCACCTTCTCCATTTTATTACTGCTCTCTTCAAGTTTTCTCCTTAATTCATTATTTTCTCGCATCAAAATCCTGATCTCATTGGACTGGATCAGACTCTGTATAGTATTCTCGGTATTTTCAGACATGTCCTGTAACACTAAATTCTCCACTTTTTTTCCAGGTTCACTAATCCTTATAATCAATGTTTTAACCAAATCCATGACATTAGTTTCACTATCAAATCCTGGAATTTCGAGTCCCTTGATGTTTACATTATCAGCCATGTTTGAGGTTGGTTACAGTACCAAAACAGCTGTTACCGAAAATGCTACAAACATTCATGTATACTCTCAGCCAATAACTCTGTACATTTTTGGTAGTCTGTATTAACTTACAGTATTTTAAACTTAAAACAAGACCAAAGGAGAAGGGACAAACATAATTCCTGAAAACTACTTAAGGTTTGCAGCGGTGGCTGGGAAGCAGTCGAGATACGTCCGTTCGCCCTGGCTGACGGACAGTGTGTGTGTGTGTGTGTGTGTGTGTGCTTACCTAATTGTTCTTACCTAATTGTATTTTTATAGGAGTGAGTCAGGCTCATATTGT
This sequence comes from Coenobita brevimanus, assembly GCF_032717465.1. Taxonomy (NCBI): domain Eukaryota; kingdom Metazoa; phylum Arthropoda; class Malacostraca; order Decapoda; family Coenobitidae; genus Coenobita; species Coenobita brevimanus. Next base: position 14,598,613 of record NC_137035.1, on the reverse strand, counting down.
CCCGTGTATTAAACCATTTTTATCATACGTATCCTTAAATTTATTAATAGTTTTGGCACATTATTTCATTCAGTAGTGCATTCCACTGATCAATTGCCCTATTTGGGAAGCTGAATTTCCTTACTTCTTTCTCACCTATCTTTTTATGTAGTCTTTGCAGTGTCCTCTTGCTGATGCCTCCCTATAGGTTATATATTCATTTATGTCCATTTTCTCTTTCCCTGAGATGCATTCATATAGCATAATCAGGTCTCCTTTTTTCCTTATCTTTTGTAGTGTTGGCAGATTCAGTTTTTCTAGTCTTTCTTTGTAGCTTAGATCCCATAAGCTTGGTACCCATCTTGTAATTGCCCCATGTACCTTTTCAGTCTTATCTATGTGATTTTTGTGACAAGGATTCCAGATTCCTGATGCATGCTCCGTGGTTGGTCTGATGAATGATGTTAGTATCTTTCTCAGCATGTCATTGTTTATATATATGTGAATATTATTCTCATATTAGCAAGCAATGTATACTTGGTACATACCTTCTCACTGATGTGGTCAGCTGGAGATAGTCTCTTATCGATAAGCACTCCTAGGTCCTTCTCCCTTTCTGATATGTGTGGGGTTGATCTTCCTAACTTATAATCCCAATCTGATCATTTTTCACTTTTACCAAACTTAATTACATGACACTTGTCCACATTAAATTCCATTTGTCATTTATTGCTCCATTCATGAAGCTTATTTAATTCTTCCTGCAGCTCTTTGCAAGAATCTGTGTTAGTAATTTTCCTTAGTATTTTTGCATCATTTGCCAACATATTTAGATAGCTTCCATTTCCTTTACTACTGTCTGTGTCATTTATGTATACTGAAAACATAATTGGTGCCAGCATTGATATGGAAGGAGAATATAAAACAGTATGGATGGGTTGGCTCAAGGATTGTGTGGGTGAGATTGAACGTTGGACTACAAATGTGGGCAATTGTGTGCTTGTATACACCAAAGCAAGATCGTGCAAGCAGAGTGAGAGAAGAGTTCTGGACAAATGTGGAAACATGCATGGAGAAGTTTGAAAGGAATGAGAGTGTTTTTGATTGGAGATATGAATGGAAAAATAGAGAATGTGAAGGTGGATGGAGTAGTTGGTGAATGGGGTGTGCCTGCAGAGATGGATGAGAATGGCAATGCTTTAGTGGACATTTGTGCTGGGAGAGGATTGGTGATAGCCAGTACCCTCTTCAGGCACAAAATGATCCTTAGGTATACTTGGTGAGTGATAAGAAGGGTGGGTGGTGAACTGAATGAGCCATAGGCAATGATTGATTATGTGGTGAACTGAATGAATGGAAGGCAGTGATTGATTATATGTGTGTGGATGAAAGGATGCGAAGGTGTGTAACGGATGCAAGAGTACATAGAGGTTGGGGAAGTGGACTTTCTGACAACCACTTGATGGTGGTCAGAATCAAGGTCCAAAGGAAATGGAGAAGTAGAAAAAGGGAAGGACAGGAGGAAGTAGTTCATGGGAGGAGAGTGGAAGGGTTGCAAGAGGATTAAAAAAAAAAAAAAAAGCCAGAATATAAGAGGGCAGTGGAAGAGCGATTGGGCAAAAATGGATTGGAGCAGATGAGGAACGTGGATGGTGTGTGCAAGATATTTACAGAAGAAATCTGCACAGCATGTGAGGTGGTGTGTGGGTTGAAGAGAAGACAAAAGGGCGTGCAGGGAACAGCATGGTGGAATGAAGAGGTGAGAGGGGCTGTGGTACAAAAGAAGAAAGGATATAGTGATTGGATGAGAAACAGGGGCATGGAAGAAGTTGAGAGACGGAAGAGAGAGTTATATGTAGAGAGGAAGAGAGGTAAAAATATTAGCAAGAGAGAGTAAGGGAGAGTGGATGAGGAATTTGAGTGTAAATTGGAGGGAATGTAAGAAAATATTCTGGAAAGAGGTAAAAAGGGTTAGACAGGCTGCCAGAGAAGTTAGTTGGGGAATGAAAGATAAAAATGGCACATTACTAATAGAGATGGGAGAAAAAGTGAGCAGATGGAGAGAACACTTCAAAAAATTGTTGAACAAAGAGAATGAAAGTAATGCGAGTGTAAGTGGCTGGGGAATGGCTGGGAGGAGGAATGTGAGCAGAGAGGAAGAAATAGGATGGAAGTTGTGGAAGCAATGAAGAAAGTTAAAATGGGGAAACCCCAGGAATTAATGGAGTGTGTGGTGAATTGATGAAGCATGGGGGAGAGATAGTAGTAGAATAGGTGTGGAAGATGTGCAGATTGGCCTGGGAGGAAAGTAGAGTCCCAGAGGATTGGAAGTTAGGTATAATTGTTCCCCTTTACAAAGGAAAAGGGAAAAAAGAAATATGTGGTAATCATAGGGGCATTTGTCTTCTTAGTTTAATTGGAAAAGTATACAGTAGGATACTTATTCACAGAGTTAGAGAAATAACAGAGGAATTAGTTGGAGAAGAATAAGGAGTTTTAGGAAGGGAAGAGGTTGTGTAGATCAGATATTCATTCTTAGATCTTTAGTGGAAAAGTTTCTCAAGGGAAAGAGATTGTATGCAGACTTCATGGATTTAGAGAAAATATATGACACGGTGGATAGACAAGGATAGTGGAAAGTATTAAGAATATATGGAGTAGATGGGAAGTTGCTGAATGCCGTGAAGAGTATGTATGAGGGTGCTAAGGCAGCAGTGCCTGTGGATAGTGGACTGAGTGAATTCTTCTATTTGAAAGTTGGATTGAAACACGGATGTGTTATGTCTCCATGGTTGTTCAATCTGTATATGGATGGGGTTATAAAAGAGATTGAAGGTAGGGCAGTGGATGTTGGAGCTGCCCTGGTGAGAGAGGGCAGTTTGGAAACTCCCTGTACTGGTGTTTGCAGACGATACTGTGTTGTTATGTGAAGACAAAGAGGAGCTGCAAGGCTTTGTGGATGAGTTTGGGAGAGTATGTAAGAATTGGAATCTAAAGGTGAATGTAGGGAAGAGTCAAGTTATGGTCTTCAAGAGAAGTGAAGTCAGTGAATGTACAGTGAGGTTGGATGAGGAGGAAATGGAAAATATGAATGCATTTAAGTACTTGGGTAGTGTGATGATTAAGGATGGAAGTTTAGAGGGTGAAGTGCTTGAAAGGGTACAACAAAGAAGAATGGTTGCTGGTTCCTGAAAAGCAGTGATAAGAAACAGGGAAGTGAGCATGGAAGTGAAAAAGTTACCATATGACAGTATTGTGATACCAACTCTGACATATGGAAATGAAGCTTGGACGTTGTTGGAGGGACAGAAGTCAAGAGTGAGAGCAGTGGAAATGAGTTATTTGAGAGGAGCACATGGAGTCACATGGAAAGACAGACTGACAAATGAGGAAGTGATGGATCGTTGTGGTGTAGATGTGGATGTGATAGGAAGCGTTAGGAGAAACACATTGATATGGTTTGGCCATGTGGAGAGGATGGAGAGTGAGAGACTGATGAAGAGAGTGTATGTGAGTGAGGTTGTGTGGGGGAGAGGGAGGGAGGGAGAGGCCTAGGATGAGATAGAGGGGTGGAGTGGAGAGGTATATGAGAGAGGGGGGCATGAGCTAGGAGCAGGGCAGTGAAATGGCGGGGTACAGGGTGACATGGAGGCGATTTGTTTGTGGCCATCCCTTACGGGATTTTGGCGTCTGGCAATAGATAGATAGATCGACTTAGCCATATGGAACTCCACTGATGAGTAATTTCCTCTTAACCCCTACACCGCGGGCATGTTTACCGATGTTTTGCATGTGCCGTGGGGTTATTCGGGCTCTGACACTCAAAAAATATTTGCCAAAAATCAGTTATAAGTCCTAGAATATTAAAATTACATATGCTTATGGCACATACCTTCAGCTTTCTCCTGGAATGTTTGTTGAGCCTTCGTCGGTTACCGTAGGACTTGTAGAGACCTCTGAAGTTGGGTAACGAAGTCTCCACTTTACGCTTCCCGACAACCCGTAATATGATTACCACAGCCAGATATTAACACTATAAACACTACTCTATGATGTTCAAGTAGTTTGGGATCCATACTCCAAAAAAAAAACACTGTGAAAGCAATCAAAATTACGAGCACGTCTGACCGTCGCACTTGCGCTAGTTCACTCTTGGTACTCTGTCATTTATTATTCATAAAACCCCTGACACTTTATATTTCTATTACTATATAACACTTATATATATCTACAGTCTTTATCCATAAGTTTCCTTCAGTAGTATTAGTTTATTGTCACTGTAGGGATTCAATTTCTTTCAGTAAAATACGTATCATTCACTTTCTCGTCCTGTATACTAGCATTGAGAGTGAATGTCACTTTCACCTTCACTCTCATAACTCATAGTATTCAGACATGCTAGAGTGAAATTTTCACTTTCATTACTCCTAGGGTATATACTCGTATTCTTATAATACCACTCATTTACATTTCTATTTACGTTCTCTATTTTATTTACGTTATTTACATTTCTATTTTATTTACACTGTGTTATGCACTGTCACTTGAAGTAACTTATAAAACTATTTTCCACTGTTCACGTATATTTACATTCATTACTTTCACTTGCTGTTTACACATTATTTACACATTATCTACAATTCCACTTGCACTGTTTTACTCAATAGAAAGATCGTAGTTACTCTTTTACCAATTGTCAGCCCTTTACCTCTTTCTACATGAGGTTTAGTAGGGGGTAAAGGTCACAGGGCCCTCTGCATGGTGGTGGAAAGGCCCTGAAGCTAGCAAGAGCGAACAGACGTACCCCCACACTGGAAGATGAGAGTGAACTGATAAGGGTGGGCCGGGGTGGAGGCCTACCTAGGGAAATCAGCACTGCCAACGTTTAGCCTCTTGACACAGCTATTTATAGCAATGAAATGATTGGCAGGAAATCTAGACAATACATTATAAATTAGGTAGTTCCAGGTGAATGTAAATATCACTTAGGCTTCTCCCTTCCCTCCTTATATGTATATTTATTACGAAAATAGATTATACGTCATATTTCATGGGGAAATAGCGAAAATTAGCGAACGAGTGCACGTGAAGTGTTGTCAGGTGATAATTAGCCAATTCCAGGTGTATGGCACTCTCACTTACCTTATTTCTTTCTTGTATATATTATTTGGTATAAGAATAGGGCATAGAGCTTATTTTAATGGATGAAATCAGTGAAAAATTCCAGGGAAGATTTAATTAGCGTAGCACGGCCAGGCAGGCGAGAGGATAGGGTAATGGAGGGGGGGTAGGGAGGGGAGTCAAGAACAGGGAGAAATGGCAAAATTCTCAACAATGGATGGGAGTACAGATGAGATTAGGAGTGCTGACTAGTGTTGGACATTGGCAGTACTGATAGATGATACAAGCTCCCACTTGGAAGCCTGGGTGAATTCAAAATAACACAGAATCACAAAAGTGCCAAGTGGAGGGAATGTAAGAAAATGTTCTGGAAAGAGATGAAGAGAGTCAGACAGGGTGGCAATGAAGTTAGTAGGAGAGTCTATCTATCTATCTATGTATAGCCCGACACCCTAATCCCGCAAAGGGTAGCCGCAGACAGAACGCCTCCAAGTCGCTCTGTCACCTACCATTTGACTACCCTCCCCCCAACTCACCCTCCCCTCCCTCATATACCTCTCAACTCCATCCCTCCACCTCATCCTCGGTCTACCCCTCCCTCTCCCTCCCTCCACCTCACCTACATATACCCTCCTAGTCAGCCTTTCACTCTCCATTCTCTCCACATGTCCAAACCACCTCAGTGTATTTCTCCCAATCTTCTCAACCACATCCACATCCACCCCACATCGTTCCTTCACTTCTTCATTCGTCAACCTGTCCTTCCATGTCACTCCACATGCTCCTCTCAAGTAACTCATTTCCACTGCTCTCACTCTCTCACTCTTGACTTGTTCCCCTCTTGCAAGGTCCACGCCTCGCTTCCATACGTCAGGGTAGGGATCACAATGCTATCATGCAGTGACTTCTTAACTTCCATACTCACCTCCCTATTTCTCATCACTACTTTCAGTGAACCAACAACCTTCCTTCCCTGCTGTACCCTTTCATGTACTTCATCCCCCAAAGTTCCATCCTTACTTATCACACTACCCAAGTACTTGAATGCACTCACATTCTCCATATCCTCACCATCCAACCTCACTGTACACTCTGTGACTTCATTCCTCTCAAACACCATAACTTTACTTTTGTTTACATTAACTTTCAGCTTCCTCCTCCTACACACTGTCCCAAATTCATTCACCAAACCTTGCAACTCCCATTCATCTTCATTCTACAATACTGTATCATCAGCAAACAGCAGCACCGGAATCTTCCAAATCTTACCCTCATTCATTAGAGCCACCCCCACATCCACTGCCCTACCTTGCACCTCCTTTACAACCCCATCCATGTATATATTAAACAGCCATGGAGACATCACACAAGAAAGATAAAAATGGTAGATTACTAGTTGAAAAGAGAGAAAAAGTGAGCAGATGGAGCGAACACTTTAATGAATTGTTGAACATAAAAAATTAAAGTAATGCTAGTATAAGTGGCTGGGGAATGCCTTGGAGAAGGAAGGAGGTGAGAAGACAGGAAGAAATCAGTAAGATGGAAGTTGTGGAAGCAATGAAGAAAGTTAAAATGGGGAAAGCCCCAGGAATTGATGGAGTGTGTGGTGAAATGCTGAAGCATGGGGGAGACATACTAGTAGAATGGTTGTGGAAGATGTGCAGATTGGCCTGGGAGGAAGGTAAAGTCCTGGATGATTGGAAGTCAGGTATAATTATTCCCTTGTACAAAGGGAAAAGGGAAAAAGAAGTGTGTGGTAATCATAGGGGCATTTGTCTTCTTAGTGTAATAGGCAAAGTATATGGTAGGATACTTATTGGCAGAGTTAGGGAAATAACAGAGGAATTAGTTGGAGAAGAACAGGGAGGCTTTAGGAAGGGAAGAGGTTGTGTAGATCAGATATTCATTCTTAGATCTTTAGTGGAAAAGTGTCTAGAGAAGGGAAAGAAGTTGTTTGCGGCCTTCATGGATGTGGAGAAAGCATATGACAAGGTAGATAGACAAGGATTGTGGAAAGTATTAAGAATATGCCAATGGCCATGCCACGTTGAGTACACCGCTTCCCGTCCGATCAGCGAAGTTAAGCAACGTTGGGTCTGGTTAGTACTTGGATGGGTGACCGCCTGGGAACACCAGATGCTGTTGGCATCCCTACGTGTCAAGTGGGGTTGGTGGAGGATTAGTGCCCCTCCCTGTAAAACAATTAACTCTAAGCCCTTGACCACCCCGTTTGGGATACATGGCGTCTGGCGATGGATGGATGGATGGATTAAGAATATATGGAGTAGATGGGAAGGTGTTGAATGCTGTGAAGAGTATGTACAAGGGTGTTAAGGCTGCATTGCATGTGGATTGTGAACTGAGTTAGTTTTTCTATTTGATGGTTGGGTTGAAACAGGGATGTGTCATGTCTCCATGGTTGTTCAATCTGTATATGGATGGAGTTATAAAAGAGATTGAAGGTAGGACAGTGGATGTTGGAGTGGCCCTAATGAGAGAGGGCAGTGTTTGGAAACTCCCTGTAATGTTGTTTGCTGATGATATTGTGTTGTTAAGTGAAGACGAAGGGGACCTGCAAGGCTTGGTGGATGAGTTTGGGAGAGTGTATAAGAAACGGAATTTAAATGTGAAAGTAGGGAAGAGTAAAGTGATGGTCTTTGAGAGAGGTGAAGTCAGTGAATGTACAGTGAGGTTGGATGGTGAGGAAATGGAAAATGTGAGTTTGTTTAAGTACTTGGGTAGTGTGATGATTAAGGATGGAAGTTTGGAGGGTGAAGTGCTTGAAAGGGTACAACAAAGAAGAAAGGTTGCTGGTTCCTTGAAGGCAATGATAAGAAACAGGGAAGTGAGCATGGAAATGAAAAAGTTACTGCGTGACAGTATTGTGATACCAACTCTGATGTATTGAAGTGAAGCTTGGACGTTGTTGGAGGGACACAAGTCAAGAGTGAGAGCAGTGGAAATGAGTTATTTGAGAGGAGCCTGTGGAGTCACATGGAAAGACAGACTGACAAATGAGGATGTGAAGGTGCGTTGTGGTGTGGATGTGGCTGTGATAGGAAGCATTAGGAGAAACACACTGAGGTGGTTTGGCCATGTGGAGAGGATGGAGAGGGAGAGACTGATGAGGAGAGTGTATGTGAGTGAGGTGGAAGGGGAGAGAGGGAGGGGAAGGCCAAGGATGAGATGGAGGGATGGAGTGGAGAGGTATATGAGAGAGGGGGACATGAATTGGAAGCAGGGCAGTGAAATGGCGGGGAATAGGGTGACGTGGAGGCGATTTGTTTGTGGCCACCTCATATAAGGGATTAAGGCGTCTGGCATTAGATAGATAGACTCACTCTTCATTCACTCAGTGTAGTTGTGCTCTTAGATGGCTGCCCTTTCCCCTCTTCCTCCCTTCTGCTTATATCCTTCTTTCCCACTTTCTCTTCTCTTCCTTCTGTTTACAGGTTACTCTACACTGAGTGACAAGCCAAATGGTTTCCTTTACACCAGGAAACCATTTACTAGGCTGGGTGGTAACCATATAAGCAAACTATGGTGCCTGGTGGTTTAGTGGGTAATTAAGGCATTCCAGCCAGACTGAGTCTGTATTGGTTTACATCCAAGGGGTGGTTGGGGTTTATTGCACACATAATACCACTCAGGGATGAGTGAGACTGGTCACTCTCATCTTTGGCAGGACCATCTTGCCTAGCCCGGGGTTCCTATGCTCCTCATGGGGCAACACAGGATTAGGTGATGTACAGTATATATGTATTAGTAGTAGTAGTAGTATATAGTACCGGTAGTAGTAGTATGGTACCTGGTTGTTTAGTGGGCAGTTACAATGCTCCAATCGGATTGACCCTGTGCAGGTTTATATCCGAGGGGTAGTTGGGATTTATTGCTCTTAATGCCACTCAGGGACTCTCATCTTAAATGTCAGGACCAACTTGCCTAGCCCCGGCCTCCCACGCTCCTCATGGAGTAACACTGGAGATGGCAGATGGATGGATGGATTATTATTCCACCTGCTCGATGTAGTGCTGCTCTCAGGTGGCTGCCCTTTCCTCCCATCCTTCTTTCCATCCTTCCTCATATTTGCTTCTGTCTTTCCCCTTCCTTTCTGTCTGTGGGTGAATCTACACTGAGTGACAAACCAAATGGTTTCCTGTGCATCAGGAAACCATTTACTATGCTGGGTGGTAACCATACAATCAGACTATGGCATCTAGTGGTTTAATGGATAATTAAGGCACTTCAACCAGATTGAGCCTATATCAGTTTATATCCAAGGGGTGGTTGGGGTTTATTGCTTATGTAATGCCATTCAGGAATGAGTGAGTACTCGTATGTGCCTTTTGAAAAAGTGAAAATTGTAGTTAACCTCTTCAGGTACCAGTGTTATTATCAGATTATTTTCTTGTTCCGGTTCTGATACAGGTATTAATCAGTTTTGCTTACCAAAGCACAGCACTAGGGAAGCCTAGCAGAGAGTGGAAGGATAGTGTGAAAGGGATTTTGAATCCTAGAGGTTTGAGCATCGAGGAGAGTGAGAGACATGTAAGGAATAGAAAAAATTAGAGGAAGTGGTTTTGGGGGAATGACAAGTTGTCATTGACCTATGCCAGGCAAAAATTAAAGCAACAAAGGTAAACCATAAGTCATCAGCATCTGCTTGTGGGTGGTTTAAGACTGCTTTTTTGTTAACCATTATGTACAGTGGGATGGCTGAGAAACTGTACAGGAGTGAATCAGGTTGTTTTCTTGTTTCCCAGTGCTGTCCCACAAGAGTAGGTAACGAAAAGAATATATTAAAAAAAAAAAAAAAATCCATCATCATCATCATCTAATCCTATGTTGCTCCATGAGGAGTTTAGGAGCTGGGGGCCAAGCAAGTTGGTCCTGACATTTAAGATGAGAGTGACCAGCCTCACTCATCCCTAAGTGGCATTATGTGAGCAGTGAACTCCAACCATCCCTCAGATATAAACCAACACAGGCTTAATCCGGTTGGAGCACCTTAATTACCCACTAAACCACCAAGCGCCATAGTTTGGTTATGTGGTTACCACCCAACATAATAAATGGTTTCCTGGTGTACAGGAAACCATTTGGCTTGTCACTCAGTTTTGAGTCACTTGTAGACAGAGAAGAAGAAAGAAAGAAGACGTAAAAGGAAGGAAGGAAGAGAGGAAAGGACAGCCACTCAAGAGCAGCAGTACATTAAATGAGTGGATGGTGAGTGCCCCCACCCACCACATAAGAATCACCCATATGGCTTTATTTGGCTTAGGAAAGGACTCATATTAAAGGGATTAAGACTCTTATCACCCATCTAGTTTGAAAGGTTTCTCTAGTGCTGAATAAAATAGCTTGGAGAAATCAAGAATACTGTGAAAAAGGCTTTACCTCCCTTTATACAGGTTTCTTTTATTTTCAAAACTTTAATCCATATTCTTTGATATCTGTATTACTGGGTATTATTTTGCATCTCTAGATAGCTTTTCCTTGCTTAATGGATTTTTCGGATTAAAGGAGTTAGATGTAGCTTTTACTTACCCTCTCACTAATGGCGATCCTTCCTAAGTTAGAAAATATTATTTGTGGTGGCCAGATAAAAATGTACGAGGTCTGTTCAGAAAGTATTCAATCTGAGGCTTTAAAAAAATAAATAGCTAACCTGTTGAGTTAGGACACTAATCCCCCTCAAAGTAGGCCCCTTCTGACTTGACACATGTAGCTCAGCGTTCTTTCCACTGCCAGACATTTTTCAAAGTCGGTTTTTGGTACCTCCTGCAGGTGCTTCATCACATTTGTCATGATTTCTCTGGGATGACCGTTACTCAAGACACGTATGAGTGTGCAAATCGTGATCCATACTTTTTGAAGACTGTTATCACAAGGGATAAGACTTGGGTGTACGGGTACAACCCAGAAACCAAAGCACAGTCGTCCCAGTGGAAGCATGCAGGGTCACCTCGGGTAGAAAGGGCACAACAGGTCAGCAGCAAGGGGAAATGCAAGTTGACAATTTTTTCCAACTACTGTGATGTTGTGCACCACGAATACGCACCAGAAGGTCAGACCATCAACAGACATTACTACCTTGATATTATCTATCGTCTTTGTGGCGCATTTCAGTGGAAGAAATCAGACCTTTGGAAAGAGGCAAGTCGGAAGCTGCACCACGACAACGTCCTGGCCCATTCTTCTCAACTGACTCAAGGATTTTTGGATAAGCACAACATCCTGCAGGTCCAGCAGGCTCTCTGTTCACCAGATGTGGCTCCGTACGACTTTTGGTCATTCCCAAGCTCAAAATCTCCGCAGAAGGGCTCCTGATCTGAGACGAGAGAAGAAATCATGACAAATGTGACAAAGCACCTTGCAGGAGATACCAAAAACTGACTTTGAAAAATGTTTCAGGCAGTGGAAAGAATGCTGGCCTACATGTCAAGTCATAAGGGGCATACGTTGAGAGAGATTAGTGTCCTAGCTCAACAAGTTAGCTGCTTATATTTTTAGTGTCTAAGGTTGGACACCTTCTGAGCAGACCACATATAAGATGTTATCGGATGGAAGGTTTCAGTATTGTTTTATTCCCAGCTTGCAAACGAGATCGCCATCGGTCGAGAGTACGTGTCACTGGTGGGTGCATTGCAAATGTTCCTCACTGCCTCCCGTCCAAACATCCCAGCCTCAGACTCAAGCTTGGAACATCTAACTGCCACATCGTCGGTTTGCAATGCTGACCTCCAACGTGCACTTCAACCATCTGTCTCAACTCAGTCTGCTGAGGCTCTTGTCGTTGATGTTAGTTTATAAGGCAATTAAAGTGAGTTTCTTAGTAACTCATGATCAGGACAATGTTTGTATTTTTTTCCAGCTATCATCAGATGTATTTTTTTACTGAAGCTCGGAAGTGTTAATACTGGTACCATTAACGTTTTTATGGTTGAAACAACTCTGTTACTGATATTCTGATCCAGTTAATGCCAAGTGAGTTTATTCAGCTGAGAGTGTATCAAAAGAACTTAACATCTCTGCTCTATCAGTCTGTCCATTATCTAATTCTTTATTGTCCCATCATATGCATAGGAGCCCAGAGCTAGATTACTTAGCCAATACTCATACAGTGATCCCTTGGTTATCACATGTAATTGATACCAAGCATGGCACATGATAACAAAATTATTAATAATGAAAGCCCTGAACCTCTGGGATTTATCCTAATTGGTACCAAGCATCCCAAGTGCAAGCCCAAAGTTTCCCTTTTACAAGTGTTTAGACCCACTGACTAAATACATACATACTGTTATGGTATCAGAAGTACACATAGGCATAGTTAGGTTAATAGAAAGAGATGGGAAGGGCACAGTAATAATGAAACATGTACCACAGAGACTTGAGATGGGCTTGAGGCAAGGGGTGGAAAGTTAGTGGTCTCCACCACGTTGGATTAATGACCACATGCTTAAATACAGATGGAGAGACCCTACATTGTTCCCTACTTCATACAGTAAGGAAAGCACAGGCAAGCCCTCAATTTTAACAAGGTACTCTAAGAGAGCATTAAGGGAAAGGGTACCTTTGGTAGCCCTACATGACCATTCCTACTTGCCTGAGGAACAGTTGCTATGTCGGAACTGCTTTAAGCAGAATCCCGTGTGAGTCACCATGACCATGCTTTGTCAAGACGATGTCTGTCACAACAGAGTGAAACAATATATCATTTAGTTATATATCAGCACTTTTTATGTATACTTTACAGTATATACTTTCACAATAATAACTTTTCAGTCAGTACTTATTTTGTAAATATGATACCTTGTGCTGGTGTTAGAAGAATTAGGTACTGGTAATCCTTAAGGAGACATAGGACCACCTCTTAAAAAATAACAAAATTTTTACCTACCATTGAACTGACTCAGTGACTTTATAAAGGTGTACGCAAAGTGCGGTTTCGAGTATGGAGAGGATCCATCATTAAACAAAGAAAATATGATTACAAAAAGGATAGGCTAGGTTAGGCTGGGATAAGTTTGGTTAGAGTTGCATAAAATAGGTTAGGTTGGGTCTGGTTAGTACTTGGATGGGTGACCGCCTGGGAACACCAGATGCTGTTGGCATCCCTACGTGTCAAGTGGGGTTGGTGGAGGATTAGTGCCCCTCCCTGTAAAACAATTAACTCTAAGCCCTTGGCCACCCCTTTTGGGATACATGGCATCTGGCAATGAATGAATGAATGAAAAAGGTTAGGATAAATAAGGTTGGATTAGGTTATAAGTATTTAGGTTAAGTTTGGATAGTTAGGCACTGATAAGGGGAATTTTGCTTAAAAGTGACCTTCTAAGATGGCGTCCGTCTGTCTTCACGCACCATAAGATAGTGTCTGTTAAAAAAAAAATTTTAAAAATAAAAAATGCTTTTTTAAACACTTTTTACCACTTTTAAAAGAAGTAAAGAAAAACTAAAGCTTTAAATGTGATCAGAAAATAATAACATTAAAGAGCTAGAATTATGAATATGATGTTTCTGGTAAATATTTAAAAATGGTATTAGAAAAAAACAAGAAAAATATAGTTTCCAGTGCCTGAGATGAAAACACTAAGATGATCTAATACTGTCACTATCCTTCGTAGTTTGGCCTGTGTGCTAAGAACAGCAACATTCTCATTATATATGAGATATTAACGTATATATTATTACCTGGAGCACTGAGTGAATGTCCGACATTCAGTTGAATCATATGGCTAATGTATAAGAGTGGTTTGACATTGAACATGTCAGTTTGAGGATGTCGCCCTACCACAGTAGTAACTAGTTAAAAAAAATTATAATGCATTAGGGCCCAAGGTTGCCCTTGACATAATTCTGCTTGAGGTACAGCCCACAGGTTTTGATAACAAATAATTTTTTGCATTTACTCATGCATAGTATTTTTTGCATGTGAAAGTATTTTTTACCTAAATTATTTACATTTTTATGTGTTTTCTGCAGGTATAGTAATCCCTTGATTATACAACATAATGCACCCAAAGGCATGTCCAGATATGGGCAAAATCTGGATACAGAGCAATATCCACAACTGTACCCATACCCTGCCTCTGCTCACCCTATATGTACAGTATCCCTTCTAATTTTGGCAGTGTTCGCCAGTCTTGCAGTTGTATTTAGACATCAAAACACACAAGGGAATATCCAGTGTACTGCTGGACACTAGGAAAACAATGCATAGACAAAAAATCGACAAATACCTTACCGATATGTACAATACCCCTCCTAATTGTGGCAGTCTTCTTTGGTCTTTTTGCTATGTAGACATCAGAACACACATGGGAATATACAGTATAAGGCTAGTCACTAAGAAAGCAAAGCATAAACAACAAAAATAATAAAATAAAAAAAAAATCATTGAAGACGATGATTGCAAAGAGAATTTTAACCCTATCGGGAACCGAAAGTTTTCATTAAGTTTCTGGGACACCAAGAGAGTGGAGAATCCAGCTATGGCTGCTTCCTCAACGCAAAGAAAAATATTTCCACAGCCAGATTTGCCCCCGGGAAGTGGTTATATTGGTATAAATTGTATACCATCCTCTTTGCTGGTGTTTATACTATAAGGTAAGCAAATAAAAAGTCACAAATCTGATTAATAAAAGTACAGAAATGCAGTTAAATTAAACTTGTTCAAGAGTAAAAATTGCTTCAAATAACATCCCAACATCCTAGTGCAAAATTCTGCCTGCACTGGCCAAGAGCTAAGCATATGTATAGATGCAGAATTTCACAAGCTTTTTCCTGGTGTTTTTGGAATTTCAATACAACCAGTAGTTTTCAATTAAATTGCCAAATACTAAAAAACTCATTGGCGGTGATGCAGGGATGGTGGGAGAGACAGCGTGTTAAACAGGGGTAAGGGAGGACTGGGGGAAAAGGAGGGAGACACACCTGGCAGCGCTTAACGTGGAGGGGAATGGAGGAGGGACGGGTGAGTGAGAAGCGAGGGTTGGTGGGGGACTTTGACCATTTGGTAGGGAGCCGGGCAGCAATTTTGCTCAGCTTGTGGGTCACAGGCCTGTATTACTCGAGTGCTGGCGGAACTTTCCAAGTGATCTGAGCAGGCGGGGGATTTTGACTGTTTGATAGGGAGCTGGACAGGCATTTTTGCTAAGCCCGTGGGTTTGGTCTATTACCCGCGCATGGCCAGAGAGTCTGGCTGGCCACCCAACTGATTTTTTGAATTTGTAGGCCACCCAGCCACCAATTTCAGATCTTTTATGTTCAGGTACAGACAAAGAAATACGGATACAGAAATAATAGAGCCTAGACCTGATGTCTGGATATGGAGCATCTGGAAATTTGGGAGCTTACTGCACAGGGTCGCTTTGTTATGAATTATTGAGTATAGGGTTTGTGAAAGCCATAGCATCCTTCCCTTAACAGCTCCAACAAATTGAGGGAAATTTTTCCCTGCTTTAACTTTTAGCATAGCATTTTGATACAGGGCCCTTAGGAAAGAGCTTTAAGCATACAGCCATAACTCCTTGAGTAGGGCTTCATCTTTGAATCCCTCAAAGCCTTCAGAAACCACAAACAGTGCACACATTGTTGGCAGAAATCAACTCAGCTGTGTGAGAACAATCTTTTTAGCTGATAAATACATGATAACAGCAGGAGTGCAAATTTTCTTCTTGCAATGATAATGGAAATTGCTATAGCCAAGTGTGTTAACCAAGAGATCACAGTACAGTATGTTCTGTCCCCCCTTCTCTCTCTCTCTCTCTCTCTCTCTCTCTCTCTCTAATCATTCATCTTCCAATCCTATGTTGCCCCATGAGGAGTGTAAGAGCCCAGGGCTAGGCAAGTTGTTCCTGACGTTTAAGATGACAGTGACCAGCCACACTCATCCCTGAGTGGCATTACATGAGCAGTAAACCCCAACCGCTCCTTGGCTATAAACTTTCACTGGCTCACCAAAATTTGGTTATATGGTTACCACCCAGCATAGTAACTCATTTCCTGGAGTACAGGAATCCATTTGGCTTGTCACTCAGTGTAGAGTCACCCACAGGCAGAAGGAAGACGAAAGAATGAAGGAAAGAAAGATAGAAGAGGGAGTATAAAGTCACCCGTAGGCAGAAAGACAAGGAAAGAATTAAGGAAAGAAAGACAGAAGAGGATGGAAGAAAAGAAAGATGGAGGAGAGGAAAGGGCAGACACCCAATAGCAGCACTACATCGAGTGAAGTAGTGCTGCTCTTGGGTGTCTGCCCTTTCCTCTCCTCCATCCTTCTTTCCTTCCATCCTCTTCTGTCTTTCTTTCCTTCATTCTTTCCTCATCCTTCTGCCTATGAGTGAATTTACACTCTTCTGCCTTTCTTTCATTCATTCTTTCCTCTTCCATCTGCCTGTGAATGACTTTACACTAAGTGACAAGCCAAATGGTTTCCTGTACACCAGGAAACGATTTACTATGCTGGGTGATAACCATATAACCAAATTTTGGCCCCTGGTGGTTTAGCAGGTAATTATGGCACTCCAATCGGATTGAGCCAGTGAAGGTTTATAGCCAAGGGATGGTTGGGGTTTATTGTTCATGTAATGCCACTCAGGGATGAGTGATTCTGGTCACTCTTAATTGTCAGGACAAATTTGCCTAGCCCCGTGCACTTACTCTTCTCATGGGGCAATGTGGGCTTGGATGATGAATAATATATATATATATATATACAGTACCCTCGCGTCCAACATGGTAATATTGTCATGTCACGTGTTGGACCAAAAACGTGTTGGACTAACAACAGAGTTTATGGGGAAAAATGAATTATGTCAGCAACCCTAGGAAAAGTCACCCTAAATACCTACCATATACCTATACATATATTGGTACTATTGTAATTATAATAAATGGTACTGTGCTATGAATGATAACTAACCTTTTAGGATAGTGTTGGTGGGCTTGCTGGGAAAGGAAGGTGGTATCCAAGGCTGTAGGTAGTCCTACTAGGTCCCCGGAGGATGGCTACTGACGTCACTAGCGGGTAATGGCTGTTGCTCCTCATCAACCTTCCTCATAAATCCTTCGAAATCACACTCAGAATCACTATCTTCGTCCACAGCCATGGAAGGTCCTGCTTCTGCCTGTCCTAGCACTCTGTAATCCTCGGCAAACGGCATGCTTCTCACACTGTTGCCAGAGCCCCATCTCGTGACTGTGGAAAGTGATCGCTGTCGCTGACTCGGTAGAGAATAAGGAGAAGCAACTTTGTTTATAAACTGGTACACACGCCGATGAGAAGGGTTTCAAAACGATTGATATTTATTCTAAAATATTAATATGTATTCAGTGTCAGGCTAAATGTTCAATGCTGTAGTACGATACATTCTCTGTCGAGTCGCCTGGGTTTTGGTCACACTGTTTTGCCCATCGTATCCTCGGCAGGAATCCATCCAGATGAATTCCAAATGCCCGTGGTATCGTCGGCAATTTTACCACGTTACCGTCCCGATTTACCATCGTATCCTCGGCAAACCTGGTATGAAGTGCCGTGTGATAGCCTTCGGCTGCCAGGATCTTGTCTTGGTTTTTTATTATAGCCCTCACGTTGGCTTCATTCATGTCGTAGGCCTTGGCAATGTCAACTTTCCTCTCCCCTTTCTTCTTCCTCTCGATGCTTTCTAGCTTGGTGGCCTGAGGGAGGTGCCGACGCTTCTTGGGGTTCTCAGAAGGCTTCCTAGGCATCGTGAGCAGGGTAAAATGCAGTAACAAGGGCAGAAAATGCAGCAAGAAAAAAGCACCTTCCAATGCAATTATGCGACTGAGTGGCGCTGTGGCGGGAGAAATTTAAACAAAACATCATGTGACACCAGAAGCGTTTTTAATTGGGCAGCATCACGATAGCTTGCGGGGAAGGCTACTTGATCAGAAGTTTTCATTGGCTATCATCATCATGGGAATGTCCAGTATGACCGTGTTGGACTGGGGGTGATCGTGCTAGAGTTGAACTCTGCAGATTTCTCCCACTTCTCGGAGCTCTGTGTGTGTTATGCTAACACACTCGTGTTGCAGTAATTAAATCGTATTAAATAATACTAATTATTTGCTCTCCGTGCTGGACCTGAATCGTGCTGGACTAATGCGTATTGGACGTGAGGGTACTATATATATAGATATATATATATATATATATATATATATATACATAATCCCTCTAATATCCGAACACCCAATATCTGAACATCCCCACTAACCGGACATAATCATCCTGGGATCCAATATTCCCAACATGGGCCAAAAACCGCAAAAAATTAAAAAAAAATCTGACTTTTTTCCCACCCGTAATCTGAAATTGCTGCCTGGCGCCAAACAGCTGTTACACCATGGTCCCTTCACTCCTGCCTTCCTCCCCCCTCCCCCCTCCCCCCTCCCCTGTCAGGGTTGCCATTTGGTATTTTTCATTACCAAGTGTGGGCCAATTTGGTAATGAAAAATTCGTTTGGTAATGAATCAGAATAATGCATTACCAAATGAATTTTTCACATGTATAAGGATACACAGGATGGAGATGGTGGATTGTTTGCTCTCTCTGATTAATCTGCTACCCTACATAGCATGAAAATAATCAACATGGTGTTAATTATAAGGAGAGTGATTACATGTACTTCCACTTGTATATATAATTAGTGAAGAATAAATGCTAGCTTTATGAATTTGGTAATGAAAAGTTAAACTTGGTAATGAAACTTGAGGAGTTTGGTAATGTGGCCGTTGCGATCTGGCAACTCTGTTACCCCGCCATCATCAACAGTCACAGCTTAACTCCGATCGAGAGCAGATGCTCATAGCAGTGCAAGCCACAGGTGCTTGTTTTTTGTGAATAAATAGTGAATAAACTGCAATACCTCGTCACTAGAACACACAAGAATTTACAGTGTTGTGCAGTGTTAAGAAATTAGAATTTAGAGTGCAGAGGATTAACTGTGGACTGCAAACTGGCGGTTCAAACCAGTCCAGGAGCCAGGACTTGTAAGTACCCAGAATGTTTAATATTGTATCAACTTTCCTCTAAAACCTCATTTTATGGTTCTTTTGCATTTATTTCAGTCTTTTATGTCCCTTATTGGTGTAATTTGGGTCTTAAATAGGTGCTATGCATGTCCAGAGGGAGTTGTATAGGTGTTTCTCTGAGTTAGGGTCCATAAGTACAAGTCCATAAGCTGGGGCCCAATATCCGGACAGGACCACTATCTGGACCTGCCTATGGCCCTATTACGTCGGATATTGGAGGGATTACTGCATATACAGTATATATATATATATATATATACTGTATATATATATTTAATACTGAACTCATTTTTTTTTTTTTTTCCCCCACCAGCCAAAGGTCAGATACTTTTCAGTCAAACCTCGTTTGTATATATATACACGTATGAGTCCATCACCAGGCAGTTTTATTTTCTAGAAAGGATTTCTAACAGTGAAAGGGCTGGTGAAGGCTAAGGATTGTATAATTCTTCCATTTGAAAAGTCTTCTGAACTAAATGGTGTTATTTTGAAGCAAAAAAAATAATATAAAAAAATGAGTCATCAAAGTGCAGTCAGTATTGCATATCACTGATTCATAGAAAGGCATTTTGAGGCAACCATAGGTTTCATTAGAGCATTAAAGACTTTCCCAAAATCAACAATGTACTTAATACTGTACTGTGGTAGTAGGTGGTGGCGACCATCATCCACTCACTTGATGTAGTGCTGCCTACTTCATCCTTAAGCCTTTATCATTCTTTTTCTGTGCGTGCCTTCCTCCTTTCCTATTTCTCCCAACTTTCCTGTCCGTTCTTATTGCTTTTCTTTCCTTTACAGGTGGCTTTACATTGAGTGACAAGCCAAATGGTTTCCTGTAAGCCAAGAAACCAGTTACAACACTGGATGGTAACCATATAATTAAACCATACGTGCTCCCTACATGTCAACAAGTGGGTTGGTGGAGGGTTAGTGCCCCTCCGTGTAAAACAAATAACTCAAAGTCAAATGGCCACTCCTTACGGGATTTTTGTGTCTGGCAATAGATAGATAGATAGACTTAATTGCTGTATGCTGTACCATAATGTCACCCCAACATGAGCAGTAAGTCCTCGTTTAAAGTTGTTTCATTATTAACTTGTCAGTGAATTAATACCTGTATTTACTCATTGCCACATATTTGAAGTCAGCAGTGAAGTTTTTATAAATTTAAAACATCAGTTATGAAGCAAAAGCTTGTTTCACATATAGTGCATTACAGTTCTTGCACACATCAAAGACTTTTAAGTGAGGACTGAGTATTCAACCATTTCCCTCAGCATTGTTCATCCACCTAAACCTGGAAGAGATTTTTGTAATTTTTCAGCTAGTTCAGGTGCAGAATAAGATATTACTTTGTCACCACATTCTTTCAATAGTGCATCTTCATAACAAGCATCACATTACACAATCTGTTGCTTCATTTCAGCAATCAAGTTGGACAAATGGCAATTTAGGCCAGGATAAACTAGACAATTAAGTTGAAATCTTTTCCCCATCCTGTAATACCATACCCCTAACTCCAGGCTCAATAAAATTCATATTTTGTTGGCGGTCTGCTGGGTTTTCTTAGCACTTTATCCAGATGTGGGCCTCAGGAGTTGATATTCGAAGGGACAGTTTGGATTTATTATGCACATAATGGGGACATGGATTGAGCTGTATGGAATGGGGTGCTTTTAAACCTAGTATTCCGGTAGATGTCACCACCATTGGGACAGACATATCTCTGTGCTGTTTAAAAAGCATATTTTCTTTGTTAAATATCTACACTGTTGTGTGAAACTGTGAATCATGGTAATGTCATATACCGTAATATAAATAATACAAACAGAACATGTGTGTATGACATAACGTGAATTGTTTATAATTATCATAAACGGAAATTAAAATATCACTGATGGCATGTGATGGCAACCCGCCATTTCAGTCGTCCTATATTATTTAATTTCTGCTACATTTAGTGCAAGTTTGGTTCTTAATACATTGTTTGTTCAGACTGTAAATTACGCCTAGTAGGTATCTTGACTCATTCAGTCTCTATGTGGACAGAAATTTAATGTTGAGTAATTACTGGGACGCAACATTTTGCTCACTCCCTTCACGCATGCACACAAGACAGTCCAGCGTTTAAGTTTTTTCACGAGAGATTTGTTTTCAAAGCAAACGCACGAGGACTAATGCTTAAAATAATACAGTTTAGGCTGCTTGTGGTCTGGTTAGGTTAGATAAAGTAAGGTACTTTAATTGCTTCGCAGGGTCTCAGGGGGCAACAACACGGCCTTCTCAAACCGTGGCAACAAGGATCTTGTGGTGTGCATGGGTGAAGGGAGTGAGCAAAATGCTGAGTCTCAGTATTTACTCAACATAAAATTCATGCCCACATAGAGAATGAATGAGTCAAGATACTTACCAGGTATAATTTACAGTCTGAACAAACAATGTATTAAGAACCAAACTTGCACTAAATATAGCCGAAATTAAATAATATAGGACCACTGAAATGGCGGGTTGCCATCACATGCCATCAATGATATTTTAACCCTCTCAGTCACAGTCATGCAAATCGCGTTGCATGTGGTTTGGTAGAAAGAAGCACAGTCATGCAATTTGCATTCCTGAGCAGAAAAAACGCCGTCAAAAGAAAAGTATTCGGCCGATTTGCATCAAATTTTGGTGCGTTCTAGTGTGTGCATCTCTCTTCCGAAGTAAGCACTTGGCAACACTGTGACTGCTCTGATGAGACAATGCATATCAGAAATATCTCAGAGATCTCATGACCAGCTGGGCAGGAGAGTAGTGCAGCTGTCAGTGTCCCTTTAAACCCGCCATTTTCCCCCACCCACCCGAGGCAGAAGCCATTATTGAAATATTGTGATTATACAGTGTTTTTGACTATAATGTGAAATGATTGTGTCTATGGAACATAGATATATTGTCTGTAAATCATTGGGGCCTGTTATCAGCCAGGCAGGAGTGTGGTTTGTTATAACGGGGCTTCCACTCTGCTTCACTCTGCCCATAAATGACGTGAGTATTTTACCTTTATATAGTGAAGCCAATACTTATATTTGTGAAACATTTAGTGCCTGGATTGGTGAAATAACTGACCTACCATAGCAGGCATTATGCACGCCATAGAGATATGCAACAGTCGCTAAGGAAACAGGCGGTCACGTACGCCACAGAGTCGGGAATAATTGAGGAGGTTGGGATGGAATCACGTGATAATGTTTTATATTGCTTATGGTTTGGTGTGAAATATACATATAAAATAGTGCAGCGAGTGTTCACTGAGAAATATTTCATGCATTGACTGACTTAGCTAAAACATAATACAAGTGTCGGAGACAAGAAATATGCCACAGCCAAATATATACATACGTATTTCGTGCAGCGAATGTTCGTGGAGAAATCTATTGTGTGCATCGCATGTGTTTTAGGCAAATGTATCGCAAGGAGAGAAGAAAATACGCCACAGCCACACACACACACACACACTCACCCACAGACACACACACACACACACACACACACACACACACACACACACACACACCCACACGCACACACAGGGAGTCATCAGATGCAGACGTCCGACATCGGCACTCCGTACCAAACCAACACGCCCAGTGGCATTACCTAAATTAGTATCTTTGAATGAGTCAAGCTCTGTACCAGGTTAGACTAAATGATTTTTCATTATTAAAAAGGGGAAAAAAAAAAAAAGTTTAAACAAGACTGGTTCAAACAGAACAAAGAACCTCGAGGAAAAAAAATGCGCTGAGTCAGCTGGGTTTGTTTAGACTACAGCAACACGGGGAAAGTGTATATACTCTGTAAGTACATACTCTATTCTTTTAGTATTGCAAAATGGATACATACTTCAGTAAAACAAATTTGGAAAAGAAAAGGGATAAAAGTAAAAAGCAAAATGATGATTTCTACCAAGAACTGGTTGAAGTGGAGACTCACAATAGACTGGTTGAACATGTACACAAACTAGAAATGGCTTTCAAAAATGAAATTGATGAAATAAAGAAGCAAATGCACTTGCAAAAGGAAGAGATACTCGTAGAAAAACTAGGAAGGGAGGCCAATAAGAAAGACACAACCATCAGTGAACTAATAGTGGAATTGAGTACGCTTAGGAAGAAAGTGAGTGAAATGGCAAGTACAGTAGTCAATCACGAGAGTGTTATGGAAGAGTTCAAAAATGACACAGAGACAATTAGGCAAGCAAGCAGTGTTATGGACCAGAGCAGTGATATTAAGGAGAAGATAACACAGGTGAATGAAGCTGTGCAAAGCTATAAAAATGATGTAGAAACCACATATGCTGAAATGGTGAAAGTAAAGAAAGACTTTGAAACAAGGGTGGAGGAAAAAAGCATTAAAAAGGAAGTGAAAAGAATAATCCAAAACAATCCAAAATTAGTCAGAGATTCAGTAGAAATAAACAAATCAATAGTAATCACTGGTATAGAAGAGGAAGAAGTTAAAAACAAGATCACAAGAGACAAAAAGGAGATGGCAAATGTAATGAGCTTACTGAAAGAAGTATCAGAGGAAATCTGTAGTAAAGACATAGAGGAACACAAAAGGTTAGGGAAATATGAGAAAAGCAAGACAAGACCTCTAAAGGTGACTTTCCAGAGTGTAAACACTGTGGAAGAGATACTAAAAAATGCAAAGAATCTTATGGAAAAAGAGGAGTTCAAAAATGTATGGATAAAAAGATGCCTAACACAAAAGGAACTGGAATTACTGAAAGAGAAAAGGGAGGAAGCAAAAACAAAAAATGAGGGAAGATCAGAAGAGGAGAAGAAGAAATTTTTTTTACAAAGTAATAGGATTGCAGGTACGAAAGTGGTACACAAACAGGATGGAAGAAAAAGGAGGAAGGTAGTAGAACCATGTCATGACAAGTATACAAACAAGATGATAAAGTTGATGTACTCAAATGTGGATGGAATGGTATCTAAATTACTAGAGATGAATGATTATGTCAGAGAAAATGAACCACAAATAACATGCCTAACTAAAACAAAATTAACACCATGGATATCCAATGACATACTAAACTTAGAGGAATACAATATATGGAGAAGAGACAGAAATTTAAAAAAAGGAGGAGGAATTATAATATTAACTAAGAAAAATCTAAAAGTCAAGGAAATAAACCTAGATATACCATCACAAGTAGAACTGATTGCAGTAGAGATCGACACATCTGAAGGTAAAGTAATTGTAGCCAATTTGTACATGCCACCCAGATCAAACACATGGGAAAGAGACGAATATGAGGACCTGGCAGAGAGTACAATTCAGAGTATAAGATCATTGCTACATAAAATGGAAGAGAAATCGGAAAGAATTATACTAACTGGGGACTTCAATACAAATATAAATTGGAATACTCTAGATATAAATAGCCAAGAAAGCTGTTGGAACCAAAAGCTCCTGGATCTCGTACAGGAGTTTTTCTTAACGCAACATGTGAGGGAAACCACCAGAAAAAGAGGACTTGATGTACCTTCAGTGCCAGATCTAATATTTACTTGGCAAGAAAATGATATTGACAGTTTAATATATCACCCTCCACTCGGCAAAAGCGATCATGCAGTACTAAATTATAACTTCAGGATAGCATATGACATAGTAAACAGCAATGACAGTTACAAAAAGAGACTAAACTATAAAAAGGGAAATTATCAAGACCGAAAGAAGTATTTCTTAGAAGTTCCATCCCATCCATCCATCCATTGCCAGACGCCTCAATCCCGTTTGGGGTGGCCACAAACAAATCGCCTCCAAGTCGCCCTGTCCCCCGCCATTTCACTGCCCTGCTCCCAACTCACACCCCCCCTCTCTCATATACCTCTCCACCCCATCCCTCCATCTCATCCTCGGCCTCCCCCTCCCTCTTCCCCCCTCCACCTCACTCACATACACTCTCTTCGTCAGTCTCTCACCCTCCATCCTCTCCACATGGCCAAACCACCTCAGTGTGTTCCTCATAACGCTTCCTATCACATCCACATCCACACCACAACGCTCCTTTATATCCTCATTCGTCAGCCTGTCTCTCCACATGACTCCACAGGCTCCTCTTAAATAACTCATTTCCACTGCTCTCACTCTTGACTTGTGTCCTTCCAACAATGTCCAAGCTTCACTTCCGTACGTTAGAGTTGGTATCACAATACTGTCATGTAGTAACTTTTTCACTTCCATGCTCACTTCCCTGTTTCTTATCACTGCTTTCAAGGAACCAGCAACATTTCTTCCCTGCTGTATCCTTTCAAGCACTTCACCCTGCAAACCTCCATCCTTACTCATCACACTACCCAAATACTTAAACATACTCACATTTTCCAATTCCTCACCATCTAACCTCGCTGTACATTCACTAACTTCACCTCTCTCAAAGACCATCACTTTACTCTTCCCTACATTCACCTTTAGGTTCCGTTTCTTACACACTCTCTCAAACTCATCCACCAAGCCTTGCAGCTCCCCTTCGTCTTCACTCAACAACACAGTATCATCTGCAAACAACAGTACAGGGAGTTTCCAAACACTATCCTCTCTCACCAGGGCCACTCCAACATCCACTACCCTACCTTGTACCTCTTTTATTACCCCATCCATATACAGATTGAACAACCATGGAGACATGACACATCCCTGTTTCAAACCAACTTTCAAAGAGAAAAATTCACTTAGTTCACCATCCACACGCACTGCAGCCTTCGCACCATCGTACATACTCTTCACAGCATTCAACAACTTCCCATCTACTCCATATATTCTTAACACTTTCCACACAATCCTTGTCTATCCACCCTGTCATATGCTTTCTCCAAATCCATGAAAGCCGCATACAACTTCTTTCCCTTCTCTAGAAACTTTTCCACTAAAGATCTAAGAATGAATATCTGATCTACACAACCTCTTCCCTTCCTATAGCCTCCCTGTTCTTCTCCAACTAATTTCTCTGTTCTTTCTCTAACTCTGTCTATAAGTATCCTACCATACACTTTTCCTATTATACTAAGAAGACAAATGCCCCTATGATTACCACACTTCTTTTTTCCCCTTTTCCTTTGTACAAGGGAATAATTATACCTGACTTCTAATCCTCCGGGACTCTACCTTCCTCCCAGGCCAATCTGCACATCTTCCACATCCATTCTACTACTATCTCTCCCCCATGCTTCAGCATTTCACCACACACTCCATCAATTCCTGGGGCTTTCCCTGATTTAACTTTCTTCATTGCTTCCACAACTTCTTTCCTACTGATTTCTTCCTGTCTTCTCACCTCCCTCCTTCTCCCAGCCATTCCCCAGCCACTTATACTCGCATTACTTCCATCCTCTACGTTCAACAATTCCTTAAAGTGTTCTCTCCATCTGCTCACTTTTTCTCCCTTCTCCACTAGTAATCTACCATTTTTATCTTTCACTCCCCTGCTAACTTCACTTCCACCCTGTCTTACTCTTTTCACTTCTCTCCAGAACATTTTCTTACAGTCCCTCCACTTTACACTCAAATTCCTTCCAAATTCCTCATCCACTCTCTTCTTACTCTCTCTTACTAATCTTTTCACCTCTCTCTTCCTTTCCACATATAACTCTCTCTTCCGCCTCTCAACTTCTTCCACGCCCCTATTTCTCACCCATTCATTGTATGCTTTCTTCTTTTGTGCCACAGCCTTTTCACCTCTTCAGTCCACCACGCTGTTCCTTGCACCCCCTCCGCCTTCTCTTCCTTCCACACACCACATCACATGCTGCACATATTTCTTCTGTAAATATCTTACACACACCTTCCACGTCTCCCATCTGCTCCAATACATATTTGCCCAATCGTTCCTCCACTTCTCTTTTATACTCTGCCTTTATCTCATCCTCTTGTAACCTTTCCACTCTCCTTGCAACTACTCCTTCCTCTCGTCTTTCCCTTCTTCTATTCCTCCATCTCACTTGCATCCTAATTCTGGCCACCACCAAGTAGTGGTCAGAAAGTCCACTCCCCCAACCTCTATACACTCTTGCATCCTTTACACATCTTCGCATCCTTTCATCCACACACACATAATCAATCATTGCCTTCCTTTCATTCAGTTCACCACCCACCCCTCTCATCACTCGCCATGTATACCTGTGTATCATTTTATGCCTGAAGAGGGTATTGGCTATCACCAACCCCCTCCCAGCACAAATGTCCACTAACGCACTCCCATTCTCATCTATCTTGGCAGGCACACCCCACTCACCAACTATTCCATCCACCTTCATATTACCAACTTTACCATTCATATCACCAATCAAAAACACTCTCTCATTCCTTCCAAACTTTTCCATGCACACTTCCACATTTGTCCAGAACTCTTCTCTCGCTCTTCTAGCACGATCTTGCGTTGGCGCATACACACACACAATCGCCCACATTTGTATTCCAACTTTCAACTTTACCCACACAATCCTTGACCCAACTGAGTTGATTGGGAAAATGAGCTTAGAGGACAAGATTTAAATGCTGTATATAAAAAATTTTGTGAATTTTATGAAATAGGAGTCCAGAAGTACATCCCACAGCACAAAGAAGCAGAAGAAAATACAGAAATGATTCAATACAGAATGTAAAAAATCAAAAGAAAGAAGAGATTTGTTGTGGAATAGATACAGAAGACACAATAGTGAAAGGGCGTATAATAATTACAAACAGGCAAGGAACGACTATACAAGAATAAGGAGGGAAGCCCAAAAACAATATGAGGAGGATATAATAAATAAAAGTAGTGATCAACCAAAGCTGTTTTACAGCTATATCAGAAGCAAAACCAAAGTAAAAGATATAATACAATCCATTACGGACGAGGGAATCACACAAGAGAAAGATATTTGTGAAGCACTAAATAAGAATTTCCAATTAGTTTTTACAGAAGAAAAAAATTTTGAGAGGGACTATGTGGAACACGCATGTCCACACATACTACCAGATATACAAATAGCAGAAAAAGTAATACAGGAGGAGTTAAGTAGATTAGACAGAGGAAAAGCAAGTGGTCTTGATGAAATTTCATGTTGGGTATTACGAGAATGTGCAAAGGAGTTAAGTAAACCATTACTTTTAATTTTCAAGAAATCCTTGAGTCAAGGTAAACTACCTGATATTTGGAAAAAAGCAAATATTGTCCCCTTATTCAAGAAAGGAAATAGACAAAATATACTCAACTACCGACCAGTATCAATGACCAGTGTTGTAAGCAAGGTATTAGAAAAACTTATAAGAAAAGCTTGGGTAAATCATCTAGAAGAACACAGTATGATAACAGAAAGACAGTTTGGTTTCAGAAAAGGTAAATCATGTGTTACTAATCTGTTGAGCTACTATGACAGAGTAACAAACACAGTACAGGAAAGGGAAGGATGGGTGGACAGTATCTATTTAGATTTCAAGAAAGCTTTTGACACAGTACCACACCAAAGACTTTTATGGAAACTGTACCATCAAGGAGGAATTCGAGGCAAACTGTTTTGTTGGATGCAAGACTTTCTCATAAAAAGAGAAATGGACAGTACTAAGAGGAAACTACTCATCATGGAAAGAAGTGACTAGTGGAGTACCACAGGGTTCAGTGCTGGCACCAATCATGTTTTTAGTGTATATAAATGATATAAACAGTAACACCGGAAATGAGAGCTATCTGAATATGTTTGCAGATGATGCAAAAATACAAAGGAGAATTACTAACACAGACTCTTGTAAAGAGCTACAAGAAGAATTAAATAAACTTCATGAATGGAATAGTACATGGCAAATGGAATTCAATGTGGACAAGTGTCATGTAATCAAATTTGGTAAAAGTGGAAAAAGACCTGATCGGGATTATAAGTTAGGAAATAAAACCCTATACACATCAGAAAGAGAGAAAGACCTAGGTGTGATTATCAATAACAGACTATCTCCGGCTGACCACATCAGCGAGAAGGTACGGAACATGTATACACTGCTTGCAAATATGAGAATAGCATTCACATACATAAATGAAGACATGCTTAGAAGGATAATAACATCATTCATTAGACCAACCCTGGAATATGCATCAGTAGTCTGGAGTCCTCATCTCAAAAAGCACATAGACAAGATTGAAAAAGTTCAAAGGGCCGCTACAAGATGGATACCAAGCTTAAGGGACCTAAGCTAATAAGAAAGACAAAATAAACTGAATCTACCAACACTACAGGAGAGATGGAAAAGAGGTGACATGATAATGCTATAGAAATGCATATCAGGAAAGGAGAAAATAGACATAAATGATTACTTAACATATGGAGAGGTATCAGCAAGAGGACACTGCAAAAAATTGCATAAGAAGAGAGGTGATAAAGACGTAAGGAAATTCAGTTTCCCAAACAGAGCAATTGATCAATGGAATGCACTACCGAATGAAATAGTGTGTGCCAAAACAATTCACAAATTTAAGGATATGTACGATAAATATGGTTTAAGACACGGGACAGTACGAGCTTGACTCATTCCTGTAAAGATACAATTAGGTAAGAACAATTAGGTAAGAAGTAGGTAAGAACACACTCACCCACACACGCACATGCACACACATTACATAACTCCTCATCTTCAAGCTACTGCCAGCATCTCAACACCTCTGGAGGAAGTGAGTTATCCATATTTTGTTGATTTGTATATTGACCTATTTCTATAGTTCAATATTTTTTACACAAATAAGTAATGTTTATTACATACACACATATAAGATGGAAGAAAGTTCAGTGTCAGTGTCAGTTCCTAGCAGAAAGACTATTGGTCATGTCGAGTTTCTGAGAGCACTATCAAAAACTTTATGATATTTTACACATATACTTTGAGTAAAAAAAGAAAATAATAAAACGTAACGAGCGAAAATATATAGGCGTGGGTTAGGCAGGGAAAGAATGTTTTTTTTCTCGCGTGCAGGTGAGGAGGAATATTCTGCGCTTGTTGTCCAATTACTCCAAAACTATTGGACTTACCGATTTCCTGTAAGAACCATGATAAAGAGCAGTAAATTCTACGTATGTTCAGTATCAGAATATAAGCCTTTGGGAGCTTTTTTTTTTTTGTAGGAAAAGGCAGGGGAACAGACTCTGTTTTTTCCTCACTTGAGGTAAAAGTCAAAAGCACTTGGAGGAATAATCGGCCATTTACTTGAAAACTATTGGACATATCGATTTCCTGTAAGAACCATGATAAAGAGCAGTGAATTCTACATATGTTCATTACCAGAATATAAGCCTTTGGGAGCATATTTTTGTAGGAAAAGGCAGGGGAACAGACTATGTTTTTTTTCATCGATTGAGGTAAAAGTCTAAAGCGCTTGGAGGAATAATCTCACTTGGTCAGCCAATTACTCAAAAACTATTGGATGTATTGATTTCCAGTAAGAACCATGACAAAGAGCAGTAAATTCTACGTATGTACAAGACATAACAGTGTAATATCTATGATAAGAATTCATTGTTACATAGGCAGGAATATAATTATCATATGCTGTAGGAGGAGGCCATAGCACGGGCCGAACAGGGTAGTACTCCCGAGGGGAATGGGAATGCTGGTGATAGGGAGAGCTGGAGCTCCTGTTTCACTAGCTATCTAACCATCCCCCTTTGCTGACCTTTTCAGTGTGACAGTAACATGGTACTAGAGTAGACCAGCATACTCTCCCAAACTAACTATCTATGCACTACACCACATGCACTTTACATTTCACACAATGTATCCCACTACGTTACAGGGGTTGGCGCCAGCAAGGGCATGCGGCCAGAAAACTTTGCCCTCGCTACCTAGTGGCGGACTTCTGGGGGGAGGCGTGGCTGGGGTTCCACTGGCATAGATCATGGGTCCAGGGCGAGATGGGGCTCGGGCCTGTGCTAGAGGGTACAGGGCATTGCGGTTCCCAGGCTGCCACTTCCGCTCAATGTAGAGGGGCCCGAACCTGGCAGTAGTGTCCCAGGAGGCTGCCCTATCAGTGGGTGCATATTGGTGGGATAGTTGCAGTGCCAAGGCACGCTTGGAGGGTGTCCCTGCAGCTGTCCTGGCAGGATGCCCCGAGGCCACTACCACAACCACTGGTAAGCTGGTGGGCTAGGGGTCCCAGATCCATTGCCTGGACCTGGGACTGTGCAGTGGGTGGGGCCTGTGCTGTGTCTATCCCCCTTTATTAATACTGAAGATGAGAAAACAAAATAAGTTTCAATGCAAGCCTGAGAACAGTAAATCACCCAAGGGAATGAGGGTGGGTTCATGGAATGTGGGAAGTTTGAGGGGAAGATCGGGGGAAGTCGTTGAGGCATTCAGTAGGAGGTGAGTGGATGTGGCATGTTTGCAGGAAATCCGGTACAGAGGTGGATCAGCCAGAAAGATTGTTGGGAAGGACTGTTGCTATAAGTTGTTTTGGCAGGGGGGGGACAGACGGATATGGAGGTGTTGGTGTGATGGTTGCAGGGAAATGGGTGGAATTTGTTATGAATGTTTTGAGAGTAAGCGATAGGATATTGGTAGTGAAAATTCTGTTGGGTAGAAAGATAGCTGCAATTATATCGGCATATGCTCCACAGGCAGGATTGGATGAAGCAGAGAAAGAAAGATTTTGGGACGATTTAATACGTGTTGTGGATGGTATGCGGGATGATGAGATAGTGATTTTGGGAGGGGACTTAAATGGTCATGTAGGTGAACCAGCACAAGGTTATGAAGGAGTGCATGGGGGATGTGCGTATGGTATAAGGAATGCAGAAGAGGAAAGGATACTCTAGTTTGGGGAGGCAGCGGATATGATTGTGTGCAACACATATTTTAGGAAAAGAGACAGTAGGTTAATTAAATATGAGTTTGGGGGAAATAGCAGTCAGGTAGATTATTTTCTGGTTAGGAGGGCCAATAGGAGGTTAGTGAGGGATGTTAAAGTTATAGGAAGTGAGGAGTGTGTGCAGCAGCACAAACTATTGATTTGTGATATGGTACTTAAAGAACAAGTGATGAAAAAGAGGACCTATGTACCTAGGAGGAAAATATGGAAGCTGAAAAACCAAGTAGTAAGGGATGCCTTCTATAGCGAGTTGAGGAGAGTGGTGGCTGAACATGGAGCTGTAGACAGAGGCGTTAATGAACAGTACAGAGCCCTCAAGAATAATTTCTTGAGAGTTACTGACGTAACATGCGGCTGGACAAGAGAACCACCAAGACATAAAGTAACTTGGTGGTGGGATGAGGGTGTAGAAGCTGCAATTAAGGAGAAAAGAAGGCTTTTCCGGGAATGGAAGAAGGGTGGTAGCAAAGAGGAATATTTGGCTACCAAGCGTAGGGCTAGAAGAGAGATATACAGGGCAAAGTCTGAGTCACAGAGACAATTACTTGATAACCTAAATCATGGGGAAAGGAAAAATAGGATATTTAGGGTGGCAGGTCAGGTGAAGAGGGATAATCGGCATATTATAGGTGAGCAGTGTGTGAAGAATGATGAAGGAAGGGTAGTGGTGAACAGTGAGGATATCAAAGATGCATGGAGAGAGCTTTATAACTGGTTGTTGAATGAGGAGTTTGTCTGGGACAGGGAAGGTTTGGAGCCAGCAGATCCAGTGTCTGGCCCTTGGGCTCTGATTGATGCTGCTACTGTGAGTGAGGCATTAGGCAGGATGAAGGTGGGGAAGGCAGCAGGTGTGTCTGGGTTGACTGCCGAAATGTTGAAGGCCTTGGGCGATATAGGGGTAAGGTTAGTCACTGACCTGATAAATAGGATTATTTATGAGTGTGTTGTCCCAGATGATTGGCTGAAGAGTGTAATTGTAAATGTGTATAAAGGGAAGGGTGATGCCCTGGAAAGAGGAATAGTAGAGGTATAAAGCTTTTAGATCAGGTAATGAAGGTAATGGAGAGAGTTTTAGAAGGTATAATTAGAGAAAGAGTGAATATTGATGAGATGCAGTTTGGGTTTATGTCAGGTAGGGGGACCACTGATGCTATATTCATTGTTCGACAGCTTCAGGAAAAATATATTGGTAGGAGAAAGGATCTTTATTTTGTTTTTGTTGATTTGGAAAAGGCCTTTGACAGCCAGAGTCCCTAGACAGGTGGTGAAGTGGGCAATGAGAAAGCTTGGCTTGGAGGAGTGGCTGGTTAGTGTGGTTATGGCTATGTATGTGGTTGCTCACACCCAGGTAAGAGTGAATGGAGATTTGAGTGATGAGTTTTCCGTGAATGTTGGTGTGCATCAGGGGTCAGTCTTGAGTCCCATGTTGTTTATCATGGTACTTGAAGCCCTTTCACGTGACTTTAGAAACGCACTCCCATGGGAGTTGTTGTATGCTGATGATTTGGTGTTGTTTCCAGAGAACGAAAGGGAGGCGGAGGAAAGGTTTAGGAAGTGGAGAGATGGTATGGGGCACAAGGGCTTAAGGGTAAATGCAGATAAAACAAAAGTGATGATATCTAGGGTTGGTGGCGGTACTGTCTTGTGCGGTGTTTGTGATAAATGGGTGCATAAGAGATGTAATGGTATCAGAGGTAGACTGCGAGATAATGCTGATTTTATGTGTGCGGCGTGTCGGGGTGAGCAGGTGGAGATTGTCAGACGTGAAAGGATTGAAGTTGCTGGTGAATCTCTTGAGTGTGTGGAAGAGTTTTGTTATTTGGGAGACATGTTGTGTGCTGGAGGTGGGGCTGGAGCTAGCTCTGTGGCTAGGGTGAGAAGTGGTTGGAAGAAGTTCAGGGAGCTCTTTCCTCTCCTGACATTGAGAGGACTCTCCGTACGTGCTAAGGGGTCTTTGTATGCAGCATGTGTTAGGGGTGTAATGCTGTATGGTAGTGAGACCTGGGCAGTGAAAGAGGAAGATATTCGCCAGCTCTGATGTACAGAAATAACAATGATTAGGTGGATGTGCAGTGCGTCCCTGCGTCCAAGGCCTGGAGGGGCTGGGTTTACGATGGAAGAGTTGAGAGCTAGGATGGGACTGGAGTGTATTGGGGTTGTGATGAGGAGAGGTAGATTGAGATGGTTTGGACATGTGGAGAGGATGGGGGATGATATTTGGGTGAGGAAGGTGAGAAGTGTTAATATTGGGGGTGGGGTTATGAGAGGTAGACCGAGAAAGACATGGGACGAGGTCATTAAGTGTGACCTCAGGGTTAAGGGACTGAAAAGGGAGGCTTCAATGGATCGTGCAGCGTGGAGAGCCGCCATTAGGTGACCAAGGCCGACACTTGCAAGCATGTTGGAGCCTTTAAAAACGAAATGATGCTGTGCGCGCATCACAAAAGTGACGCATGGACGTTAGTTCTCAGTCATTTTTGACGATGTACTCGAAAACTATAAGGCGTATTGAAACCAAATGTGCTCATTTGAAAGCTTGTGAAATTCTGCAAAATATTATGCAATAAACACATAAGGTGTGCAAGAAAAGTTCGTAATAAAGCTCCATGAATTTTTTCCAAAAATGGCTTTCAGTTTTTGGCTATTTTCTTGAGAAGTACAAATCGTATCACAACCGGATTTGTATTTTTAGAAAGCTGATGAAATTCTCTATCAAAACTTCTAATAACATTTTCTTGTATGATGGAAAGCATTCAAATGATGATGTTGGGAAGTGAAATTAACGTAGCGAAATGTTTATTCAGGGCCGCCTAATGTTGTTTTATTCATGTTTTCCTGTTTTTTTGTGGTGCTTATTAGCTAGAACAAACATCGACGATTAAGATGATATAGGTTTCATGACAGTATATTGATGTTCGGGTGGCAAAAATAAGGCGAGAATACATGTTATTTGCTGAGCGGGGGCAGCTGGGCTGGGCGGCATCGCAGAAAAAATCGTGCGCTGGAAAACTTATAGAAACTTATCTTGCGCAAGAGGGTTAATATCCGTTTATGATAAATATAAATAATTCACGCTGTGTTATATATACGTGTTCTATTTGTATTATTTATATTACAGTATATGACATTTCCATGATTCACAGTTTCACACAACAGTGTAGATATTTAAAAAGAAAAATATGCTTTTTAAACAGCGTGGGGACTGTGTTTGTCCCAAGGGTGGTGACATCTACCAGAATACTAGGCTTTTCAGAAGCACCCTATTGAAAGTAAACATGGATAACACAAAAGTGATGGTATGTAGGACAGACAGCAGTACTGTCAAGGCAGAGGGAGTATGGCCATGTGCAGTTTGCCACAAGAATGTGGGAAGTAACTTCTTCTTCTGCAGTGCTTGTGATGTGGGTACATAAATGATGCATTGATATTAGAAGTAGTCTGCAAAATAATGCTGATTCATGTGTGTGGTGTGTCAGGGAGGGCTTGTAGAGACTGAGAGGAGAGAAAGGATTGAGCTTGCTGGAGGTAGAGGCTGGAACTAGTTCTGTTTTTAGGGTATGGAGAGGTTGGAGGAAGTTCATGGCGTTGCCACACCTGACATTGAGAGGTCCCTTCCTTCACGCTAAGGGTTCTTTGTATGCAGCACGTGTTGAGAGTGTAATGCTGTTCGGTAGTGAGATCTGGGCAGTAAAGGAAGAAGATATTCACTGGCTCATTTGAATAGAAATGATAATGATTAGATGGACGTGTAGTACGTCCTGGAACGAGAGACCTGAGGTGGTTAGGATTGCGACTGAAGAGTTGAGAGGCAGGGTGGAACTAGCTTGTATTAAGTTGTGATGAGGAGAGGTAGACTGAGATGATTGGGGTTGGGGTATACCGAGAGGATGGAGGATGACATCTTGGTGCAGACTGCAGAGGGTGAGGGGTGTGAACGTTGAGGGTAGGGTTGCTGGAGGCAAACCAAAAAATGTGTGGGACGAGGTCATAGAGTGTGATCTCAGGGATAGGGGACTAAATAGAGAGGCTGCCAGAATTGAAGCAGCATGAAGAGCTAGCTACCATTAGGTGACAATCGTGCAAGTATGTTGGGGCATTTATACGTGAAACAACTCTCAGGAGTATTTGACCGATCACTCACCTTAAATAGCCGGACAGAATAGCCAACCTAGGTCCCTACACTCCAGATGGGGCAGGAATGGATGAAGCATTAACCCAAAACTTGGTAGATTACTTCTCCAGATAGCCTGTCTTTTACCTTCCATCCTCATCTGTCCGTAAAACAATTCTGTGTTGTAGTGGAAGTATTAACTAAGAAATTTTAAGAGAGTTGAGTAATACACATTACCATTGTCATAATTGTTATTATTCTTATAATTTCTTCTCACTAATAGATGGAATGGATAAGGTCCAGAAAAAGGAGTAAGGGAACTACCAACAAATTACACACCAAAATGGACCATACATCAATTCACTTTTCATCTGACCTTTCATCATTCGTTCCTGTATTCATTCATGCAACTGCATAACATCCCTAGTCTCTGAAGTCTGATTTCAGCTAAATGCTTGAAAGGGTACAACATGAATGGAAGGTTGCTGGTTCATTGAAAGCAATGACAAGTAGTAGGAAAGCAATCAGGGAAGCAAAAAAATCGCTGGATGATAGTATTGTGATACCCACTCTAATGTATGGAAGTAAAGCTTGGACCTAGCCAGAATAACATACGGTAATTCAAGAGTGAAAGCAGTGGAAATGTGTTATTTGTGAGGAGTATGTGGAGTTACATGAAGAGACAGACTGACAAATGAGGAAGTAAAGGAGCATTGTGGTATGGCTATGATAGAAAGCATTAGGAGAAATACATTAAGGTGATTTGGCCATGTGGAGAGAATGGAGAGTGAGAGACTAACAAGAAGAGTGTATGTGAGGTGTGGGGGGCAGTGGAACAAGGATGAGGTGGAGGGATGGAGTGGAGAAGTATATGAGAGAGGGGGTGTAAATTGGGGGGAGGGTATCAAAATGGCAGGGGACAGGTGACATGGAGTCAATTTCTGTGCGGCCACCCTTTACAAGGTTAAGGTGTCTGGCCATAGACAGATATAAGTTCCTTTGCAACCCATAAAGCTAATTTGCCAAGTTTCCTCACTTATCCGTTCAGTATTGGACAAGAACTTCCTTTGCATCCCATAAAGCTGATTTATCATGTTTCTTCACTCAATCCATCCAGTGTTGGACACCCCTGTCGAAGAAGTAGCTTACTGGTACCAGTGGTTGACAAATCTGTGCGGCCAAGCATACCAGGGCTAAGCAACAACAACAACAGGTATGGTGACACACTTGCTACTACCAGACAGTAATATTCACCTGCCAGGTGTTGTCTTGTAATGAAGAGGTAAATGAAGCCTGTACTGTACAGTATCTAAATCATCCTTTTAAAAAATAAATAAATACCGTTGAATAAGCTGAATGAGACTGTGAGAAGATAGCAAGAATGAAAAAAAAAAAAAGTATTGAAGGAGCTGACTACCATACATATGTTGTAAGTTTTGGCATCTTTAACATACACTGACAAGAGGGGTTACAGTCTTCATTGACCGAGACCCTTAGTAAGTTGAATAACATATTAGGAACTAGCAAGGATAACAATAATAATAATAAAAAAAAGTAATTGGGTTAAAGCGGTCAGTACAGCAAAAAGGTACAGTATTTCAGTACATTATTCCAGATAGGTTTTCCAGGTATAACTTTAGAAGTAACCAACGTTACTAATTTCCATTACGTCCCTGAACTATTCTAACTAAGAGTTACCTTTTAAGCCTAGTTTGAGCTGGGGGAGCAAATTTTATAGGGGTAGTCATAGTAGCTTAGGCTGTCGCTCAGTAACGGATGAATGTTGCGCCATATTGGCTGGTGTAGGCATGTGCATTTGGTCTATGTCAGGCCCTAGATTAGGCCTAGGTTAGGTTAGGTTAGGTTAGTTTGGGTTAGTTTAATGCAAAATAGTGTGTTTTTAATTAATCTTGATATTGATTTTGGAGGATAAACCCACTTTTGGAAATCTTACTCAAAATTCAAAAAGGGGGATTTCCCCCCCAAAATGAGGGTCAAAACTTAAAATACCCGTCGCCGCCAGACCGCCCACCCCGCCACCCCCCACCCCACCACCAAGCCGCTACCACGCCACCACCCCAGGAGGACACCACGGTGGGGCTAGTGACCCGGAACAAGAGGGTCACCGGGACACTACTGTCCTGAGTTCCTCTTCCCCGCAACTATCCCAGCACCAGGTAAGCGGGAAGAGACAACGACCCTGCGAGCAGGACAGCCGTCACCAGAATCGGGGTGGGACTGAACAAGATTCAGTCCCAGGTGACACCGCGTTCACGGCCATTGTATGTGACGGGGAAGGAGTGGCCACTGTACGCCCTTCAGTTACCTCCCCAAGGGCAGGAAGGCCCAAGGCTACGGCCAAAGTACGTACCAGGGTAAGGGGACCCTCGGCTACGGCCTCAGTACGTACCGGAGAGGGCGCGGCCTCTGTGCACCCTTCTCCTGTCTCTCCTATGGGAGCAACACCGCGTTCATGGCCATTGTACGTGACGGGGAAGGAGCGGCCACTGTACGCCTTTCAGTTGCTTCCCAAAGGGCAGGCAGGCTTACGGCTACGGCCGAAGTACACACCAGGGTAAGTGGACCCTCGGCTACGGCCTCAGTGTGTACTGGAGAGGGCGCGGCCTCTGTGCACCCCTCTCCTGCTTTTCCCTCCTACGGGAGCAACACCGCGTTCACAGCCACTGTACGTGACGGGGAAGGAACGGCCACTGTACACCCTTCAGTTGCTTCTCATAGGGCGGGTAGGCTCATGGCTATGGCCGCAGTATGTACCAGGGTAAGCAGACCCAAGGCTACGGCCTCAGTATGTACTGGAGAGGGCACGGACTCCGTGTACTCTTCTCCTGCCTTTTCCTCCTTCGGGAGCAGCACCGCCAGCACGGCCACTGTACGTGCGGGGGAAGGAGCGGCCACTGTACGCCCTTCAGCTGCGAGCCCTAGGAGTCACAAAACTGCGCTCACAGCCACTGTACGTGATGGGGAAGGAGCTGCCATTGTACGCCCTTCATTCGTGGCTCTGATGGCACTCCCAGGAAGTCCCTTGCGTGGCCGACCCTTACCCTCTCGGCTGCGTGGGACGCCCTTTGTCACCATCCGGGAGTGTTGCCCCGGAGGTGTTGCCAGAATGGTGGCGTGGCCTGATCCGGGTCCTACCGCCTATCCCTGGGAGATCCCTGCTCCTGCCGGACACCTGACGGAGACGGTGCTGCAGCTCACCCCTGTCGGCGCCTCCCCCTACAGGCGACTGCAGTCCTAGGACCCCGAGGCCTGACCAGCAGCCTCCAGGTGAAGGCAACCCAGGCTCTCTCTCCCCGCAGAGCCAGAGGCGACATGCCCGCCTCCTACAGCTGTTTGGCCCCAGTCCTGAGGACCACCTCTCAGGTTGAGGCCCCCAGACCGGAGGGCCTCCCTGGACCCCACCAACGAGGCTTCAGTACGAGGGCATCCTCCCAGGTCGAGGCCCCCAGACAGGTGGGCCTCTCTGTACTCCACCGACGACCAGGACCCGGGCAGTGACTCCTCTGCGGGCATTGTATTGCCCTCTGCAGGAAGGCTCCCCCTAGGGCCTTCCCCCCTCACGTCCGGACACCATAGTGAATTATACCCAGGAAACACGGGTAAATAGTGACATTAACGCCCCTTGTGTCATGAACAGTCAAGACGGGAAGATAACAGTGAACAGTGACAAAGTGAGGGCCAGAATAATACCAGTGAAAGTTACCACTAACCTACTAAAGCCCGATGCCCGGCAGAATAGAAAATAGCCTGAGTCCCAGATAAGAGAACTTATAGCAATCGTGAACCAAGACTAGGGTGCGCGGAAGAATCAAAAGTCTGAATAAGTGCCATCGCGACTAAGTGACTCCATCAAGTGTTGCGATCTGCACCCTGTCTAGTTATAGTAGCATTCACCCCACTTACTCTTGGCCCTGTTCATCTCCAGTGCTTCGGACTAAATTTATATAATACAAATTCTGCCTAAAGACGAAATAAGGGTATCATGATATTATAACTAACTACCTAAGTGTACATGCAGAATACTGTGTCTCAAGTGTAACTGTAAATCTTGGTGTTAAAGGCTAACTCTGTGTCCCTGTCTACTGTATATCCAATACCTCTCTGTTTCATATTGTAACGGTGTAGGAATTAAGACAATAGATGTGTTAAGGTATACTGCCTGGTTTTTATGTCCTGTTCCTTTGTGGGTGCTTTACTTCCGGTCCAGAAAGAGGACCCCGCTCAGTCGCTGGTGTTCTTAGAACAAGAATTCGGACTAAAAACACCCAGCATAACACTGGTGGCCAGCGGTGGTTCTGGATCCGAATAAAGCACGGAGGAATGTTAAAGGAAACTTGCACAATGGCAGCCAAACCTCACATCCTATCTATCTATCTATCTATTGCCAGACGCCTCAATCCCGTTTGGGGTGGCCACAAACAAATCGCCTCCAAGTCGCCCTGTCCCCCGCCATTTCACTACCCTGCTCCCAACTCACACCCCCCTCTCTCATATACCTCTCCACCCCATCCCTCCATCTCATCCTCGGTCTCCCCCTCCCTCTTCCACCCTCCACCTCACTCACATACACTCTCTTCGTCAGTCTTTCACCCTCCATCCTATGGCCAAACCACCTCAGTGTGTTCCTCACAACGCTTCCTATCACATCCACATCAACACCACAACGCTCCTTTATATCCTCATTCGTCAGCCTGTCTCTCCACGTGACTCCACAAGCTCCTCTTAAATAACTCATTTCCACTGCTCTCACTCTTGACTTGTGTCCTTCCAACAACGTCCAAGCTTCACTTCCGTACGTTAGAGTTGGTATCACAATACTGTCATGTAGTAACTTTTTTACTTCCATGCTCACTTCCCTGTTTCTTATCACTGCTTTCAAGGAACCAGCAACCTTTCTTCCCTGCTGTACCCTTTCAAGCACTTCACCCTCCAAACCTCCATCCTTACTCATCACACTACCCAAATACTTAAACGTACTCACATTTTCCAATTCCTCACCATCCAACCTCGCTATACATTCACTGACTTCACCTCTCTCAAAGACCATCACTTTACTCTTCCCTACATTCACCTTTAGGTTCCGTTTCTTACACACTCTCTCAAACTCATCCACCAAGCCTTGCAGCTCCCCTTCATCTTCACTCAACAACACAGTATCATCTGCAAACAACAGTACAGGGAGTTTCCAAACACTATCCTCTCTCACCAGGGCCACTCCAACATCCACTACCCTACCTTGTACCTCTTTTATTACCCCATCCATGTACAGATTGAACAACCATGGAGACATGACACATCCCTGTTTCAAACCAACTTTCAAAGAGAAAAATTCACTTAGTTCACCATCCACACGCACTGCAGCCTTAGCACCATCATACATACTCTTCACAGCATTCAACAACTTCCCATCTACTCCATATATTCTTAACACTTTCCACAATCCTTGTCTATCCACCCTGTCATATGCTTTCTCCAAATCCATGAAAGCCGCATACAACTTCTTTCCCTTCTCTAGAAACTTTTCCACTAAAGATCTAAGAATGAATATCTGATCTACACAACCTCTTCCCTTCCTAAAGCCTCCCTGTTCTTCTCCAACTAATTTCTCTGTTCTTTCTCTAACTCTGTCTATAAGTATCCTACCATACACTTTTCCTATTATACTAAGAAGACAAATGCCCCTATGATTACCACACACTTCTTTTTCCCCTTTTCCTTTGTACAAGGGAATAATTATACCTGACTTCCAATCCTCCGGGACTCTACCTTCCTCCCAGGCCAATCTGCACATCATCCACATCCATTCTACTACTATCTCTCCCCCATGCTTCAGCATCTCACCACACACTCCATCAATTCCTGGGGCTTTCCCCGATTTAACTTTCTTCATTGCTTCCACAACCTCTATCCTACTGATTTCTACCTGTCTTCTCACCTCCCTCCTTCTCCCAGCCATTCCCCAGCCACTTATACTCGCATTACTTCCATCCTCTACGTTCAACAATTCCTTAAAGTGTTCTCTCCATCTGCTCACTTTTTCTCCCTTCTCCACTAGTAATCTACCATGTTTATCTTTCACTCCCCTGCTAACTTCACTTCCACCCTGTCTTACTCTTTTCACTTCTTTCCAGAACATTTTCTTACAGTCCCTCCACTTTACACTCAAATTCCTTCCAAATTCCTCATCCACTCTCTTCTTACTCTCTCTTACTAATCTTTTCACCTCTCTCTTCCTTTCCACATATAACTCTCTCTTCTGCCTCTCAACTTCTTCCACGCCCCTATTTCTCATCCATTCATTGTATGCTTTCTTCTTTTGTGCCACAGCCTGTTTCACCTCTTCAGTCCACCACGCTGTTCCTTGCACCCCCCTCTGTCTTCTCTTCCTTCCACACACCACATCACATGCTGCACATATTTCTTCTGTAAATATCTTACACACACCTTCCACGTCTCCCATCTGCTCCAATTCATATTTGCCCAATCGTTCCTCCACTTCTCTCTTATACTCTGCCTTTTTCTCATCCTCTTGTAACCTTTCCACTCTCCTTGCAACTACTCCTTCCTCTCGTCTTTCCCTTCTTCTATTCCTCCATCTTACTTGCATCCTAATTCTGGCCACCACCAAGTAGTGGTCAGAAAGGCCACTCCCCCAACCTCTATAAACTCTTGCATCCAATATACATCTTCGCATCCTTTCATCCACACACACATAATCAATCATTGCCTTCCTTTCATTCAGTTCACCACCCACCCTTCTCATCACTCGCCATGTATACCTGTGGATCATTTTATGCCTGAAGAGGGTATTGGCTATTACCAACCCCCTCCCAGCACAGATGTCCACTAACGCACTCCCATTCTCATCTATCTCAGCAGGCACACCCCACTCACCAACTATTCCATCCACCTTCACATTACCAACTTTACCATTCATATCACCGATCAAAAACACATCCAATTGCCGAAATTCAACCCGGAGCAATATGACACTGATGTGTACTTGGATATGGTCAAACCCCTCCTAGACATCGGGTTCGACACCGACAGAGAAAAGATAGCCATCACACTACCCAACCTGGGCAAAATAATTGCTACTGTAACTCCGAAAATTGTCCCGAGACTAAAATGGGATCAATTCAAACAAATTGTGAAACAGGCAGTGACGTCATCTCTGGGCACGGTTGTAGCCTTATCGCAATTAGACGCCCTCACATACGACGGAAGGCTCGATGACACCTTCATCCAGGCTAGGCGGCTCGTCACCGCTGCGTACCCGGGCACAGATGCAAAAACCCAGGAACAACTTATATTCCACAAATTCCTCAGGATCCTCCCCGGTTTCATTAAAGAGCACTTTATAATACATGAACCGACGGGAGATCTGAATAAAGAAATCAACTTAATAAGGCACCTTCTAGCCGTCCACTCCTCCCCCCAACGCATCGGCGAAATCAAGCAATTCCCCACAGATCTCATCGCCGTAAATCCGTGGGAATTTTCTCCTTGCTGCACTGAGTGCCCAATCCACGACATTCATGAACAGCTAAAAGCTGCCCAGCTCAGCAAAACAACACAAGAGTGCCTACAAGCCTCCCCACCATACGCCGATTGCCCCAGCCTCAAAGAAGGAAATTAAGACGAGGAAGGCACAGAAGGCGCCTCCCCACTGCCCCTGCATCCCACCGTAATGACGGGGGGCCACCTCATATCTCCCCCAGTCTACGACAAGGGGAAACGTCATCTTTCCTTTTCCTCT
The DNA here is from genome assembly GCF_032717465.1 of Coenobita brevimanus. NCBI lineage: Eukaryota > Metazoa > Arthropoda > Malacostraca > Decapoda > Coenobitidae > Coenobita > Coenobita brevimanus. The sequence goes on along the minus strand of NC_137035.1, from coordinate 14,554,687 downwards.
TCTCTCACTATCTCTTCTATTTTGCCCTCCCCTATTCCTACCCCTATTCCTAACCTTTTCACCTCACACACCACTTTCTCCACCACTATCGCCCCCCCCACTTCCTATTCCTCCCCAACACAAAGCCTGCCTCCCCCATCTCAGGCCTCCTAGAACCCTTACCTCATCTTCCCCCAACCTACTTCCCAAAACCACCTCCTCCTATCTACTTCCTTCCACCTACCACCCCACACCACCCACCACCATCACTTCCCCACCACTCATCTTCCCCGCCAACACGGCCAACTCATTCGCCTTCCCTATCACACCCTCCTCCTCACTCTCACCTGCCTCTCTTTCCTCGCTCACCTCCCCCACCCCACCCTCAACCTCACCATACCCACAAACCCTCTCCCCCATTTCACCTTCACCTGACCCACCACCACCTTCCTCTGAGTCTGATCCTGCACCAACCCCACCTCCGCCTGCATCTCCTACGGCTACCCCACCTCCTCCAACCCACGACTCTCAATCACCGCCCGCTACACCCACCACCAACACCGCACCACACCACCCAGCACCAACTCCCACCTTCACCGCTGCGGAAACAACCAACACCACCGTACCACCACACACCACCCAGCACCAACTCCCACCTTCACCGCCGCGGAAACAACCACCACCACCGTACCACCACACCCCACCCGCACCCTACCACGCACCGCCCCACGCAACACATCGCCCACCAACTCCCCACATGCACCAACCCCACCTGCCACCCACTCACCCACTCCTGGCTACCCATTACCCACCGACCATGCCCACTACACAAGACACCCCACACCACCACCAACAACCCCCCACAACCATGACGGGAAGCCCATGCCACCACGTGCCCAACCACCATCACCACCTATGCCCACCCTCACCACCACGACCACCAGATCAGAATGCCTCTCCTGCCCACCATCTAGATACACCCCCACACCTCCATCTCCTCCCCTCCTGCTCCCCATTCCCCAACACATGCCACCCACACCCCAAACACCACCCCCATCACCCTCCCCCTTCATCAAGCATCATGGAAACTTCCCACTTCACCACCAGAGATGAACATTGAGAGGGTACTATGGCGCCCCCACGACCGCTCCACCATCAGAATAAGGGCGACACTCCAGCTCCTCTGGCTTCTACACCAGACCACCCAACCATCGTCCCTACGCCTCACCCTCAAACCTCACCGAGAATCAAACCTCATCACCCTCCACTGAACCAACCTCCTATGGCACCTCACCCCGGCCCACCAGACTTCCAGCACCACAACATACCACCTCCAGTCACGGGGCCGTGACTTCTTCACCACGGAGGGTGGTAAAATACCCGCTGCTGCCGGATCGCCCACCCTACCACCCCCCACCCCACCACCGAGCCGCTACCACGCCACCATCCCAGGAGGACACCACAGTAGGGCTAGTGACCCGGAACAAGAGGGTCACAGGGACACTACTGTCCTGAGTCCCTCTTCCCCGCAACTATCCCAACACCAGGTAAGCGGGAAGAGACAACGACCCTGCGAGCAGGACAGCGGTCACCAGAATCGGGGTGGGACTGAACAAGATTCAGTCCCAGGTGACACTGCGTTCACGGCCACTGTACATGACTGGGAAGGAGCGGCCACTGTACAGTATGCCCTTCAGTTACCTCCGCAAGGGCAGGAAGGACCAAGGCTACGGCCAAAGTACATACCAGGGTAAGGGGTCCCTCGGCTATGGCCTCAGTACGTACCGGAGAGGGCACGGCCTCTGTGCACCCCTCTCCTGTCTCTCCTACGGGAGCAACACCGCATTCACGGCCATTGTACGTGACGGGGAAGGAGCGGCCACTGTACGCCCTTCAGTTGCTTCCCAAAGGGCAGGCAGGCTTACGGCTACGGCCGAAGTACACACCAGGGTAAGTGGACCCTCGGCTACGGCCTCAGTGTGTACTGGAGAGGGTGCGACCTCTGTGCCCCCCTCTCCTGTTTTTCTCTCCTACGGGAGCAACACCGCGTTCACGGCCACTGTACATGACGGGGAAGGAGTGGCCACTGTATGCCCTTCAGTTGCTTCTCTAAGGTAGACAAGCTCCCAGCTACAGCCAAAGTACGTACCAGGGTAGACAAACCCTCGGCTACGGCCTCAGTACATACTGGAGAGGGCGCGGCCTCTGTGCACCCCTCTCCTGCTTTTCCCTCCTACGGGAGCAACACCGCGTTCACGGCCACTGTACGTGACGTGGAAGGAGCGGCCACTGTACGCCCTTCACTTGCTTCTCATAGGGCGGGTAGGCTCACGGCTACAGCTGCGGTACGTACCAGGGTAAGTAGACCCAAGGCTACGGCCTCAGTATGTACTGAAGAGGGCTCAGACTCCATGTACCCTTCTCCTGCCTTTTCCTCCTTTGGGAGGAGCACCGCCAGCACGGCCACTGTACGTGCGGGGGAAAGAGCGGCCACTGTACGTCCTTCAGCTGCAAGCCCTAGGAGTCACGAAACCACGCTCACGGCCACTGTATGTGACGGGGAAGGAGCGGCCATTGTACGCCCTTCATTCGTGGCTCTGATGGCCCTCCCGACGCAGGAAGTCCCTTGCATGGCCGACCCTTACCCTCTCAGCTGCATGGGACGCCCTTTGTCACCATCCGGGAGTGTTGCCCCGGAGGTGTTGCCAGAGTGGTGGCGTGGCCCGATCCGGGTCCTACCGCCTACCCCTGGGAGATCCCTGCTCCTGCCGGACACCCGCCGGACACCCGCAGCTCACCCCTGTCAGCGCCTCCCCCTACAGGCGACCGCAGGCCTAGGACCCCCAGGCCTGACCAGCAGCCTCCAGGTGAAGGCAACCCAGGCTCTCTCCCCATGGAGCCAGAGGCGACAGGCCCGCCTCCTACAGCTGTTTGGCCCCAGTCCTGAGGACCACCTCTCAGGTCAAGGCCCCCAGACCGGAGGGCCTCCCTGCACCCCACCAACGAGGCTCCAGTACGAGGGCCTCCTCCCAGGTCGAGGTCCCCAGACAGGCGGGCCTCCCTGTACTCCACTGACGACCAGGACCCGGGCAGTGACTCCTCTGCAGGAAGGCTCCCCCTAGGGCCTCCCCTCCTCACGTCCGGACACCATAGTGAATTATACCCAGGAAACAAGGGTAAATAGTGACGTTAACGCTCCTTGTGTCATGAACAGTCAAGACGGGAAGATAACAGTGACAAAATGAGGGCCAGAATAATACCAGTGAAAGTTACCACTAACCTACTAAAGCCCGATGCCCGGCAGAATAGAAAATAGCCTGAGTCCCAGATAAGAGAACTTATAGCAATCGTGAACCAAGTCTAGGGTGTGCGGAAGAATCAAAAGTCTGTGAATAAGTGCCGTCACGACGAAGTGACTCCATCAAGTGTCGCGATCTGCATCCTGTAGCATTCACCCCACTGACTCTTGGCCCTGTTCATCTCCAGTGCTTCGGACTAAATTTATATAATACAAATTCTGCCTAAAGACGAAATAAGGGTATCGCGATATTATAACTAACTACCTAAGTGTACATGCAGAATACTGTGTCTCAAGTGTAATTGTAAATCTTGGTGTTAAAGGCTAACTCTGTGTCCCTGTCTACTGTATATCCAATACCTCTTTTTTTTATATATTGTAACGGTATAGGAATTAAGACAATAGATGTGTTAAGGTATACCGCCTGGTTTTTATGTCCTGTTCCTTTGTGGGTGCTTTACTTCCGGTCCGGAAAGAGGACCTCGTTCAGTCGCTGGTGTTCTTAGAACGAGAAGTCGGACTAAAAACACCCAGCATAACAAAACTAATTAAAGCACAGTAGTTTGCATTGGAAACCATAAGAATAATAAAAGAAAACGTTGGTTACTTCTAAAAGTTTACCGTTTTCCATAACACTTAATGCAGCTGTCACACTTGTGTATTTTATCCTGGCCAATAATGGAATATTTTGATTAATGATACAAATCATAGCAATGGAAAAGTTAAAAAATTACATCAACTAATCCTTTCTGTGATGTTGGTACATCTAGGAACTTTTTATGGGCTTATACCAGGGGTGCGTTTCAACAGCTTGAGCACCACCGAACGTGACGGCGCTTTCGAGAGCGAAAGTGTGGGGGGTGAATGGGGGGGTTGTCGCGGCCTCCGTCGCGGTTGGAACTATTTGGAGAGGTGGGTCTCTGGCGACATCTGACAGCGGTAAATGGTTTAGATCATAGTCGTGTAAAGGATAACGGAACTCTTAATGCCAGGGTATTATTCTGTGTAATTTGAGAGAGTGAACGGATTTTGAATACTAACATGTCACAGTTGAAAAGATTTGTTACAATACCGTCTTCATTTCAATTAAGTATTGATTTTCGGCTTAATGAAAGTAAAGGCTATGCGGATCTAAAGAGTACAGACTGAGGGTTTGTTTTCATTCATTCCCTCACCTCTGCAAAATGATCATATCTTCCAAAGTCGTCTTGTTCCACTGTAATCTTGCACTGCTGGGTTCATTTCGTCTTCAAAATCGGAGGAAAATACAAGAGGAAGCAGCTGTGACGAAGGCAGGATTTGTTATGGTTCTTCATTACGGCTTAAATATTCCCAAAGTATGTCGGCAATATGCATTTACAATTATATTTTGCTGACAAATATTCATGTAACATTAATACTGTTGTTAGTAATGATCAAATATACATAACTGATAAGTATTCTGAAAGAAGGATAGTGTAAAAGCGAATTCGCGCTCCAAGTATTTGGTGGTTTCACTGCTACCCCCACTACCCCCGGACCGCTCTGGGGCACTAAGGCCTGTTGAAACGCAGCCCAGGTGATTTTGATCAGTTAAGAGAAGTCAAATGAGTCAGAGGGTATAACTTGAGTAGATGGCAGTAATACAGTAAGTTTTTTGGTATGTACTTTATAATAAACTTTAGAAACGAATGTTTCTTGCTTTCCCTTACACACACCTCATGACCATCCCAGCTTTAGAGGAACCGTTTCTTCTGAAGGGCATCCTTTTTCTGGCAGATATCACGTACAGCCTGTCGTCAGGCTTAGATGCAAGTGGTGGACTCACGCAGTGCGAGAAAGCAATAATGTCATTTTCAGCCAACAACTGCATTATTCGGCTTGTCAGGACTAAAATATCATAATACTAATATGCCCGCCGCGGACCTCCCACCTCACCACCCCCCACCCCACCACCGGGCCGCCACCACACCACCACCCCAGGAGGACACAATGATGGGGTTAGTGACCCCAATCAAGAGGGTCACCAGGACACTACGGTCCTGGGCCCTTGTTCCCCGCAGCTGCCCCAACACCAGGTGACCGGGGAAAGGCAACTACCTTGCGGGCGGAACAACCATCGTCAGAAAAGGGGTGGGACTGAACTAGCTTCAGTCCCAAGTAACACCGTATTGACGGCAATTGTTACACCCTCTAGGGCAGGAGGCCCAAGGACGGCCTAATAAAGTGTACGAGGGTTAGGCGACCCAAGGCTCCGGCCTTAGTACACCCCGGAGAGAGAGTTGCCCCAGTGCATCCCTCTCCTGCTGTTCTCTCCTACAGGAGCAACACTACGCCGACGGTTCCTATACGTGGCAGGGAAGGAGCGGCCCTGTACGCCCTTCAGTTGCTTCTGGTCGGAAAGATCAGCTCCCAGCTACGGCCAGAGTATGTACCAGGGTAAAGTGCCCCTGCTATCGTACGTGTAGCTTTTCCCTACTACGGGAGCAACACCGCGCCGACGGTCCCTATACGTGGTGGGGAAGGAGTGGCCCTGTACGCCCTTCAGTTGCTTTCTGTAAGACGGGTAGGCATCTGGCTCCAGCCGTGGCACGTACCAGGGTAGAGAAGCCTCTGAAGATAGCCTCAGTACGTACTGGAGAGAGTGTGGCCTCTGTGCCCCTCACTCCAGCTTGTCCCCTACTACGGGAGCAACACCGCGCCGACAGTCCCTATACGTGGCGGGGAAGGAGCGGCCCTGTACGCCCTTCAGTTGCTCCTGATACGCCGGGTAAGCTCATGGCCACAGCCAACGTATGTACCAGGGTAAGGCGACCCAAGGCTCCGGCCTCAGGACGTACCAGAGAGGACACGAGTGACGTGAGTCCTCCAGCCTCTTCCCCCTGTTGGAGCCCTTCGTCACCACCCAGGAATATAGCCCCAGAGGTGACACTAGAATGGTGGCAAGGCCCGATATCAGACCTACCTCCCATGCCTGGGAGATCCTTGTTCCTGCCCGAGTCCCGAAGGAGAAGCTGCTGCAGCCCAGCTCTGTCGGCGCCTCTCCCCCTAGACGCCCGTAGTCCCAGGACACCCATGCCAGACCCACTGGCTCCCAATGAAGGTGATCCCGGCTCCCTCACTCCACGGAGCCAGAGACGACAGGCCCGACTGCTCCAGCTGTTCGGCCCCAGTCCCGAGGGCCACCTCTCAGGTCGAGGTCCCCAGACAGGAGGGCCTCCCTTCACCACACCGACGAGGCCCCAACTCGAGGGCCACCTCCCAGGTCGAGGCCCTCAGACAGGAGAGCCTCCCTGCACCACACCAACGAAGCCCCAACTCGAGGGCCACCTCTCAGGTCGAGGCCCCCAGACAGGAGGGCCTCCCTGCACCCCACCGACGAGTGTGACCCGGGCAGTGACTCCCCTGCAGGTAATCCCTTGCCCTCTGCAGGCCGGGTCCCCCTAGGGCTCTACCCTCACGCCCTTGTCACGGAGTGAACATTACCCAGGAGATACAGGTAAATAGTGACGCCCCTTGTGTCGAGAACAAATCAGGGAAAAGAACAGTGAACAAGTGACTAAGTGAAGAACAGTGCAGTTACCAATAGTCCAAAAGAACTCAGTGTCGGCAGGACAGAGAATGAACCTTAGAGTAATTATCCAAGTCCCCCCAATAAAAGAACTTTCTGTGAATGCATAAGGCTAGGGTGCGCGGGCCAGTCAAAAGACTGAGTGTGAGTGTCGCCATGACCAGGTGACTGTGTCAAGTGTTGCTATCCGCACCCTATCTTATTTATAGTAATATTTCCCCTACAGACTCCCAATCTTGTTTATCCCCTTTGTGATCAGTTCAGTGTATATCCTGCCTAAAAGTGACACATAGACAATACCATATATAATTCAAGATATCCCTGTATGAGCATTGTAGTGTGTACTGAGTGTAACTATATTTTGTGGTGCTGAATGTTAACTCTGTGTCCCTGTTCCCCTGTATCTCAAATATCACTCTGTGTTGTATTGTAACGGTTAGAATTAAGGTAGTAGATGTGTTAAGGTGTACTGCCTGGTTTTTATGTCCTGTTCCTTTGTTGGTGCTTTACTTCCGGTCTAGAAAGAGGACCCCGCTTCAGTCGCTAGTGTTTTTAGGACGAGAAGTCGCCTTAAAAACACCAGCATAACACTGGTGGCAAGCGGTGGTTCTGGATCCGAGTAAAAGCATGGAAGAACGATAAAAGGAAACTTGCACAATGGCAGCCAAACCGCACATCCAATTGCCGAGATTCAACCCGGACCAATGTGACATTGAAGTATATTTAGATATGGTCAAACCCCTCCTAGACATAGGGTTCGACTCGGACAGAGAAAAAATTGCAGTCACATTGCCTAACCTGGGAAAAATAATTGCCACTGTCGCACCAAAAATCGTCCCAGAACTGACATGGGACCAATTCTCACAAATCGTGAGACAGGCTTTCACGCCATCAATAGGCAGAGTTGTCGCCCTCTCTCAACTCGATGCCCTCACCTACGACGGTAACCTAGACAACACATTCATCCAGGCTCGGCACCTCATCAGCGCTGTTTATCCCGAGGCAACTACAAATGCCCGAGATATACACACATTTAATGCCCTGCTGAGGATTCTCCCTAGCACAGTCAGGGAGCACTTCTCGATCTATGATCCCTCAGGGGACATGGACCAGGACCTGCAACTCGTCAGACTTTTCCTCGCCGCCCATTCCATACCACAACCACTCCGCGCGGTGACAAGATTCCCGACGAACCACACCCTCCACCCAAATCTAAGCCGCCGCCTCACCAGCCACCTACAGAGCCGACTCCTACTGTGCCCAGGGCTTACCCGCAGAAAAAATGCCCCAACCCCAAGGAACAAGGCAACCTGACTACCATTAATCCTTGGGAGTTCACGGCCTACAGTCGCACCTGCCCCCTGCACAACATAAGAGAACAGCTCAAGGCAAGCAGGCGCAGAAACTTTCACCAGGGGCACAAGAAAGTCTCCTCCTTAGACGACGACGCCCCGGAAGACGACGCACCGCCAATACTCTACCCGGGACCGGACGACGACAAACACGACGACCACACCCAACCTCAGCAGATGGATTTTTAGGCCCGCCCCCGCACCTCCCCACGGTGGTGGGGGCCACCTCACACAGCTAGAGACCCCCAGTCTACAACAAGATTTGGCTGAACGGGGTCAAGGCACGAATGCTGGTAGATACGGGAGCAGCCAGATCGTGCCTCTACTCCCACTTCTACTCCCGCCACACCTCTGCCTTCAGCCCCCTTTTCCCCACCTCAGCCAACCTCGTCGACGCGGGGGATGGCCCCCTGCCTATCCGTGGGGAAACACGGGCCCTTCAAACCAACACTCACCAACGAGTATCCACCAACCACCCATTCATCATATTCGATTCGACATGTAATCAGTATGATGGATATCTTGGGCTGGACCTCCTCCAAAAACTCCACGCCACCATTAACTGCCATCAGCGCCGCCTCCACTTCAGTCCAGCCCACCCCAACCAAGCATCAATTAACAAGAAAAAAAAATCTGGTAGAACAAAAAAGAAGAACACCACCCCCCCCACACCACGCAGACACACACAACCCCCGAACACTCACCTGCCCCAACCCACCTGTACATCTGACCCCAACCCAACCTCACTCAACGCCTCACTTCATCCCCCTCCATCACCACCACCCCACTACACATCGTCTGGACCCCTCCCCATCTTTTCCTGCCACTATCGCCTCCTCAATCACCATTCCACCCCACCACGAAGCTTGGGTAAAACTTAACAGACTTGCAGGTACCTCCGTCCTCTTCTCACCATCCATACCCACTGGACCACTCTCCTCCTGTTTAGTATCCCCCACCTTCCTCCCCCCACATGCCCATGAAATCCGTATTGCTAACCTCGCCACAACCCCATTAACCCTACCACGAGGACTCATCATTGGCGACACGGAAGAAGCAGAACCATGGCAAGCACCACCCCCCGACCATCCCACTCTCCCCGACCTACCATCACATCTATCCCCTTCCCAAACCAACAGCCTCCAACAACTGGACTTTCAGGACCTATTCTCCTCCGGCCCAACCGACCTTGGCCACACTACCTATCTCAGCCACGAGATACACACGACCGGACCTCCAATTCGCCAACCATCACGACGAAAAAATCCAAAACAACGGGCAGAAGACCAGCAGGTCCAGGACATGCTCGATCCCAGGGTTATCTCCAACTCCACTAGCCCATGGTCTTCACCTGTTGTACTCGTGCGAAAGAAACATGGGACTATGCACTTTTGCATCGATTACCGCAGTCAACGACGTTACTATCAAAGACATTACGCCCCTACCCAGGATCGACGACTTGCTTGACTCCCTACATGGGTCGACCTGGTTCTCTGCCCTAGACCTGCAATCAGGCTATTGGCAAGTCCCTGTACACCCTGACGACAAGCACAAAACCGCCTTCTCAACATTGAACGGGAAGCATTATGAGTTCAACATTCTTCCCTTCGGACTCTGCAACGCCCCTGCCACATTCTCCCACCTGATGGAGTCAGTTCTCAGTGGGCTAACCCTGGAGACTTGTTTGGCGTACCTAGACGACGTCATCGTTTTCAGTTATACCTGGGCCGACCACCTCCACCGCCTCAAACAAGTTTTCCACCGTATCCGCCAGGCAGGGCTCAAACTGAAACTGACAAAGTGCGTCTTGGCCGAGAGATCAGTCTCTTTCCGTGGACATCTGATTAACGCTGAAGGCATCTCCCCTGACCCAGAAAAACTACGTGCGATCGCCGACATTCTCCTACCTTGTGACGTACACGAAACTAGAGCCTTCCTAGGCCTAACCTCATACTACAGGCGGTTCGTCAAAGGATTTGCAGATATCGCCAAACCCCTAAACGACCTGACAAAAAAAGGCAAGCCACGAGTGACGTGGTGCATTCACCACCCTCAAGTCCAAGCTAACCTCTCCCCCCGTTGTCGCTTTCCCAGATTACAACCTCCCATTTCGCCTGTATACCGACGTATCCCTGATCACCATAGGGGCTGTCCTTGCACAAGTGCAAAACGGCCGCGAACATATCATCGCCTGTGCCAGCCGCACCTTAAATCCTCCAGAAAGAAACTACGCGGCCACCAAACGAGAGTGCCTGGAAATCATCTGGTCCCTCGATTACTTCCGCTCCTACATCTCAGGCACCCATGTGATAGTCATTACGGACCACCAATCCCTACAATGGTTACGTCAGTCAAACACCACCAACGCACAACTCATACGATGGCAAGAAACACTCGAGGAGTATGATTTCGAGATCTCATATCGACCAGGCAAACCCTACACAAACGCCGACGCCCTGTCCCATCTACCAATCAATGCAATCTCAACAGAGCCAGACCTAATCCAAATGTGGCACAACAAACAACACCCTACCTGGATCCCACCGAACACATTCGCTAAACTCCACCCACACGGCGAGCACCTGTTCGATCCCAATGGACACATCGTCCTAAGCCCCACCACCGCCCACGACACTATGCTACACCTCCACGCCCATAACGGCATCCACCTGGGAACTAAAAAACTCCTACAAGTGTTACCGACATGTACTGGACACCTAACCCATCCACCATTGCCAAGAACATCATACAATCCTGCCAAGCCTGTGCTTTAGGAAAGGACATCACCTGTACACCCGGCCCTTCAGGAAAATTAACAGTGCAGAAACCCTGGCAACTACTTTCCTTAGACGTCGTCGGCCCCCCTCACGCCCAAAGCAGGGTACAAATACATAATCACATTCGTGGATGTGTATTCAAAGTTTATCATCGCATGCCCCACCAAAGATCACAGTGCAGTATCAGTCGCCAACGCCCTCACCTGCCATGTCTTCCCATATTTTGGTATTCCTCAAGCACTGCACTCAGATAATGCCCCAGAATTTACTGGCAAGGTCTGGGAAGACTGGCAAACATATTTAGATACCACATCTCCCACTCATCCCCCTACTGGCCCCAAGGTAACAACATCTGCAAGAGGAGCCATCGCTCCCTCATCAACCAGGTCCGCACACGCATTATGCAAACAGGGAACGAGGACTGGCCTGCCCACATCAAGATTATCCAATCGGGTTTAAACACATGCCCACGAGAAGAGGGGATAACTCCACATGAAAGAGTTTTGGGGGAATCTCCACTACTCCTACCACTCCGCCACCACCTACAGCCACCCACCCCACCCTCCACTACCGACTCTCTCCACCACCTCAAACGCCGCCTCCACCACCTACACACTCAACAAGACCTGGCGCCCGACACGAATCACTCCCATACAAACCTGGTCAGTCTGTAGTCGTTGCACACCTGCCCGCCCCCTCCAAAACCTCCCCCCCGATTTAAATGGCCCCTTCAAAATTATTCGAGTACCCAACCCATACCAAGTCATCATCGATCAACAGGGACAACACCGCACATACCGAAATCGCCACGTGCGACCCTTCCACCCACCCAACACTGACCACCCCCGTGCCCGCCCGACCTGCACCTCTTCCCGCACACCTGTTCGTACCGACCTTTCTGAGAATTACCCCCCAGACTCCTACTCCTACTCCTCACCCCCACCCTCCACCTCAGCAACAACCAGCCCACCCCCCGACACACCACCACCACCACCGCCCGAGACCGCCACCCCTCCACAACTCACAACTCACCTCCCTACCACCTGTCCACCCACCACCTCCCGACCCACACCGCCCACATCACCACCACTGCCCAAAGCCACCACCTCCACAGACCTCACCACTCACCACCCTACCACCTGCACACCCACCACCCCCCTCCCCCTTGACCATTCTCATTATACGCACCACACCGCATCCCCAGTTGCCTCCCCCCCTAACAGCCGCACGCCCTCACCACCACCACGTGTACAACCACCCTCACCACCCACACCAACCTTCATTACCACCACCACCAGATTAGGACGCCTTTCACGCCCACCCTCGAGATACACCCCAACACCACCACCCATCGCACGCCCATCCCACCACCCACCACCACCACGTACCCCCCCCACCCCAAACACCTCCCCCATAACCCTCCCCCTCCACCAAGCACGATGGAATCTTCCCAGGTCCCAATTCCCCAAGGTACAATGCTCCTCCCACCAAACCATCCCCCATAAAACCACCAATCTCCCGTCACTCTCCAGCATTCAGCTTTCATCTCCTCACCAGGCACCATTCCCCGAGATGAAAGTGACGAGAGTACACTGGCTACCCCACGACCGCCCACATGCCAGAATCCGAGAGACCCACCACCTTCTCCGACTCCTACGCCGGACCGACCATCCATCCTCCCTCCGGCTCACTCTCAACCCCCATCAGGAGCCTAACACCTTCACCACCCACTGGGTCAGCCTCACCCAACACCTCACCCCGGCCCACCAGACATCCACCTCCACCACCTACCACCTCCAGTCCGGGGTCGTGGCTTTTACAACGCGGAGGGTGGTAAAATGCCCGCCGTGCCCGCCACCGGACCTCCCACCTCACCACCCCCCGCCCCACCACCGGGCCGCCACTGCACCACCACCCCAGGAGGTCACAACGGTGGGGTTAGTGACCCTAATCAAGAGGGTCACCAGGACACTACAGTCCTGGGCCCTTGTTCCCTGCAACTGCCTCAACACCTGGTGACCAGGGAAAGGCAACTACTTTGCGGGCGGAACAACCGTCGTCAGAAAAGAGGTGGGACTGAACTAGCTTCAGTCACAAGTAACACCGTATTGACGGCAATTGTTACACCCTCTAGGGCAGGTGGCCCAAGGCTACGGCCTAATAAAGTGTACGAGGGTAAGGCGACCCAAGGCTCCGGCCTTAGTACACCCCGGAGAGAGAGTTGCCCCAGTGCATCCCTCTCCTGCTGTTCTCTCCTACAGGAGCAACACTGCGCCAACGGTCCCTATACGTGGCGGGGAAGGAGCGGCCTTGTACGCCCTTCAGTTGCTTCTGGTCGGAAAGATCAGCTCCCGGCTACGGCCAGAGTACATACCAGGGTAAAAAGCCCCTGCTATCGTACATGTAGCTTTTCCCTACTATGAGAGCAACACCGCGCCGGCGGTCCCTATACGTGGTGGGGAAGGAGCGGCCCTGTACGCCCTTCAGTTGCTCTCTGTAAGATGGGTAGGCATCCGGCTCCAGCCGTGGCACGTACCAGGGTAGAGAAGCCCCTGAAGATAGCCTCAGTATGTACTGGAGAGAGTGTGGCCTCTGTGCCCCTCACTCCGGCTTGTCCCCTACTATGGGAGCAACACCGTGTCGACGGTTCCTATACGTGGCGGGGAAGGAGCGGCCCTGTACACCCTTCAGTTGCTCCTGGTACGCCGGGTAAGCTCATGGCCACAGCCAACGTACGTACTAGGGTAAGGCGACCCAAGGCTCCGGCCTCAGGACGTATCAGAGAGGACACGAGTGACGTGAGTCCTTCTCCAGCCTCTTCCCCCTGTGGGAACCCTTCGTCACCACCCGGGAATATAGCCCCGGAGGTGACACTAGAATGGTGGCAAGGCCCAATATCGGACCTACCTCTTAAGCCTGGGAGATCCTTGTTCCTGCCCGAGTCCCGAAGGAGAAGCTGCCGCAGCCCAGCCCTGTCGGCGCCTCTTCCCTTAGGCGCCCGCAGTCCCAGGACACCCAGGCCAGACCCACTGGCTCCCGACGAAGGTGATCCCGGCTCCCTCACTCCACGGAGCCAGAGACGACAGGCCCGACTGCTCCAGCTGTTCGGTCCCAGTCCCGATGGCCACCTCTCAGGTCGAGGCCCCCAGACAGGAGGGCCTCCCTGCACCACACCGACTAGTGTGACCCGGGCAGTGACTCTCCTGTGGGTAATGCCTTGCCCTCTGCAGGCCGGGTCCCCCTAGGGCTCTTCCCTCACGCCCTTGTCACGGAGTGAACATTACCCAGGAGATACAGGTAAATAGTGACGCCCCTTGTGTCGAGAACAAATCAGGGAAATGAGCAGTGAACAAGTGACTAAGTGAAGAACAGTGCAGTTACCAATAGTCCAAAAGAACTCAGTGTCGGCAGGACAGAGAATGAACCTTAGAGTAATTATCCAAGTCCCCCCAATAAAAGACCTTTCTGTGAACGCATAAGGCTAGGGTGCGCGGGCCGGTCAAAAGCCTGAGTGTGAGTGTCGCCGTGACCAGGTGACTGTGTCAAGTGTCGCTATCCGCACCCTATCTTATTTATAGTAATATTTCCCCTACAGACTCCCAATCTTGTTTATCCCCTTTGTGATCAGTTCAGTGTATATCCTGCCTAAAAGTGACAATACCATATATAATTCAAGATATCCCTGTATGAGCATTGTAGCGTGTACTGAGTGTAACTATATTTTGTGGTGCTGAATATTAACTCTGTGTCCCTGTTCCCCTGTATCTCAAATATCACCTTAAAAACACCAGCATAACAAATACATAACTAGTAACGTACATATGTAATCTAGAAGTTAGCTGAAAGTCATGCCTGGGCGAGATGGTTGGAGGAAATATCATTTGCATTCTCAGTTAGGAATTTCAAAACACAGCACAGTGTGACCCTTGACTGGAAAGTCCACAGGCTTGAGAAGGTTCCACACATCCTTGCCTTACATATGACATAACCACTCATATGCAGGAGATGGGAAGAGAAGGGTTAGAAAAGCAGAGAAGGAGTTAGGAGAGAGAAGGCAGCAGAAGGGGCTCTAGGAGAGAGAGAGAGGCATGGTAGGAAAGGCAGGAAGGAGCGTGTGAAGTTAGCAAGCATAAACCGCTCTCGCCTCAATGCTTTCTTGTGAGACGTATTCAGTATTAGTCTTGGGATATTCCCTTTGAAGAAAATACACTGCAATCAAACCCCAGAGTCATCTTTATCTTTCTCCTGCCATAGACGATAAGCACAATGAACATTTTCTCCTTTCCTAAAATCCCTACAAATCAGCTCTGCTACAAGACCTCGGTGACGACTATAGTATATTATATATACAAGTATGATATACAGTGGGCTTACACAGTGTGCGAGATAACAGTGCGCTAATTGCATTGTGCGCAAGTGACCAAAAATCATAACCAAAAACCTTGAATGCACGAGTTTACCTCACAGAACGCGAGGTAGATGCAAGGAGTGGCTCAAAAACGCCACTTTCCATTAGTATGCGACCCCCCCTCACACAACGCGTCCATTGTCACGTGTCGTCATGTTGATGTGCAGAAATTCCCGGGCATTCTACTGCGCAGCTTGGGGTACAACGCGGCGGGCATGCCATGACAGACACGGCTCATCCACAGTGCGGATCCGCCCTCTGCAGCTAACCTGTCATGTACAATGTGTGGCGTTTTTTGCTGCTCCATCCCGGCCTGTACTTCGCCGCACCATGCCTCCAGCATGCAACCAAGTTAGAGATTTTTAAGATGAAGGAGGAGGGACAAGGAAACACCGGTATCGGGAAAGCCGTGGGACTGGCTGAATCAACAGTGAGGACAGTGTGGAAGAACCGCGATGCCATAAGGGGTCTAGTGAAGACGTATGGTGCATCTGACCTATACGGCTGTTCCCAGGCGGGAAATCGTGCGATGATACTGATGGAACGGTATCTTGCCACCTTCATAATGAGGAAGAAGGAAGGTGTTCCACTGAATGGCAAAATTAAGCCCAACTCTTTTACAAGGCAGCATCTCGCAAGTTAAATATCGGGTATGGACAAACCTTTCAAGGCATCGGTAGGATGGCTGGACCGTTTTATGAAACGCAAGGAACTCCATCACATCAAAGTGTCTGGTGAACGTGCCTCTGTGGACAAGCTGGCCGCGAGAGAGTATCCTGCGATATTTAGAGAGCTTCTTGAAGAAGGACGGTACATCAAGGACCAGATCTACAATGTCGACGAAACGTCTTTATACTACAAGGCCATACCCAAATTGACTTACATCGCTAAAAAACAGAAACAAGCCCCTAGTCACAAGCTCCAGAAGTGTAAGATGACGGTAATGTTCGCTTTAAACTTGCCTGGGAGCCACAAGATGAGGCCAGTTGTTGTACACACAGCTTCACACCCAAGGTGCTACAAAAACCTCACGAACATGGACGCAAGTGGCATGTACTAGTACAAGTCTGCAAATGATTGGATGACCGGGAACATTATGGCAGACTGGTTAATGAGGCATTGCGTCCCCGATGCCAGGGCCAAGTGTTGGGAACTTGGTATTCCATTTAAGATGCTCCTTTTGGTGGACAGTGCACCAAGTCACCTTCCATACCTAGAAGATCTGCACAAGGATTGTCGTGTTGTATTTCTGCCACCCCGGACGACGTCACTAATGCAGCCACTAGATCAAGAAATGATCACCACTGTGAAGCACTTCTACTACAAGCAAGTGTACGACTACCTACGTAGGAAGACCGACACACAAGAGGAGCTTCATGCCCTACAAGAAGATCTCGACAAAGACCTCGATGAGGTACCTACTCCCATACCATCTCCACCAGCAGCTGTATCCTGACCCGCCACAGGTGGCCTGACTGTTGAGGCATTTTGGCGTCGTTTTACAGGGAAGGACGCAGTTGACTTTCTCCTACAAGCATGAAACCAGACGACACCTGCAATGGTGAACCATGCATGGTGAATGCTCGTGCCTCACCTATGCACGACCTAGGAGATGGCCATTCAACCACTGGCCGAGGCTGAGGCAGCAACACTGACAGCAGCACAAGCTGTACCAGGTTTCGAGGACGTTACATTGGCGGACATACGGGAAGTGCTTCCTGCTAATGAGGAACAGCCTCCTGAGGAAGTCTTGCAACGGATAGTCGAGGCTGACGCAGAGCCTGATGCCAGACAGAGTCAAGTTGAGCAGCCCAGTGTGATGGAGGGGAATCCTGTGTATATCAAGAATAAGCAAGATCCTTGCTGCCGTGGATAAGCTCAGGGAAGAGGTGAAGGAACAGGAAGTCAGCAACCTAAGAATGGAGGAGGTTCTGGTTGGTATCGACAAACTCTTCCATTCCTACATAGACAGGCATAAGGAAGAAATAAACAGAAGACAGACGCTCATAACAAGTTACACACAATGGGCTCAAGTTAGTGAAATTGAGGAACCAGCTATATCGTCTGATCCTGTTCCTGTTGAGGATGAGGAGGATGCAGTGTCAGTTGTATCAGCATTGGACTTCAAGGGGTTTATGGCTGAAGTGGGTGACTTTGAGGCTCCTTGGGAAGGTGCTCAAGAGGATTCTGTGGAGGGAAGTGTTGGTGCAGCGGGGGGTTCTGTGCTGTAAGTGTTGGTGCACCTCGGAACCCCTGTTATTTTAGTCCATCAGGCCTGTTGTTTACTGTTGTTAAGGTGACTACCCATATTTTTGTTATTGTTGCTATATCTGTAGTGCAATGTCTGAAAAATCTGACCTTTATACTATCTCTAAGGGCCAGAAAATCCAGGTATGAGGGGGTACTGCCCACATATAATTTTTGCCATAAGATTATGTATTCACAGTGCGTGATTTCACAGTGTGTGAGGTCGTGGACTGCCCAATCTCTCGCGCACTGTGCGAGCCCACTGTATATTAGTTGGTGGTAGCGAACGTATGAACCACGTCTATTAGGCTACAGCTGAGTCCACATTATCAAGATAGAAAACAAAAAACTACTACAAGTTCAAGCCACAAGATGCCTCACAATTTTATTTTGGCAGTGGTTTGACAATATATTGTTACAACCAACCTTCCAGTTTTTATATCAATTTACAATCAGCGAACCAACAAACTACAAGTATCTACCATTTATACGGAACAAGCAGGCGAGACGATAACCAACATTAACTTCTAGTTAACACCTTACAGGAAGAAAGTACAATTAAACATTGTACAAGAAATCACATACAAATCTATGATCAAGTAACCACAAGCACTAAAAGTGCGAAACAGAACTGTAGGGAGAGTGCTGACTCAACCCACTTCCACATCAACCCCCACCTGACCTCACCCTTCTCCCCAGCAACCCTCCATCTGCACCACCACCACAACTACCAGGAGGCACTGATGCAGGGGTGACAGGGCAGACAACGCAGCATTTACCAGAGCCCTCACTCACCACTCACCTTACTCATCGTTACTCACCTCACTCATCGTTACTCTTCCACAACCACAGCAACCAGAGTGAGAAGTCGACTTTGTGCTATGCTAGCTAAAATGCTGAAGAGTCTTACGGAGGGCAGCCCAACACCCCCAGAAGGAGCCTATGGAGAGGCGAATAGAGCGCGATTTGACTCCGGGTGACAGGGACATAAGTCCACCCAGGCTGCGTGCCCTATGACCTGGAACTCGCCTGCCGCCACCATAGCAGGAAAAAGAGACTACCTTCCGGGCGAGCCAACCACTGACAGGATTGGGGTGGAGCTATTACTCTAGCTCCAGTCAGCACCCCTGAGACAGCCAGTAACCGCTCAACCCTCCTACAGAAGATGGCCTGCAGCCACTCTGGAGGTAATCAGGAGACGGCCGGTAGCCGCTCCCGTCTTCGTCAGGAGATGGCCAGAAGCAACTCTGAAGATGCCCTAAAAGAGACGGCTGGTAGCCGCTCAACCCTCCTACAGGAGATGGCCGGTAGCTGCTCTGGAGGTAATCAGGAGACGGCCGGTAGCCACACTGAAGGTGCCCTAAAAGAGATGGCCAGTAGCCGCTTGACCTTCCTACAGGAGACGACCGGTAGCTGCTTTGTAGGTAATCAAGAGATGACCGGTAGCCGCTCCAAAGGTGCTCTAGAGACGGCCAGTAGCCGCTTGATCCTCCTACAGGAGACAGCCGGCATCCACTCCAAAGGTGCCCTCGAGTCCTCCTATAGCTGCTCCTCTACACGGGCCACAGTCAGTAGCCAAGCCTTTGTGACAGCCGGTAGCCACGCCCCTAGAAGGCCACAGCCAGTAGCCGGGCCCTATGAGAGGGGACGGCCGGTAGCCGCTCCTCCATCAGGTGCTGACTCCCCTTCACAGGACTACTACCCAGAGGGAGGCCCCAGCCTGGAGGACTACTGCAGAGGCCCCGTGACCACCACCAGGCTCTTCTTACTACAGCCGGTCCCCGAGAGGCCTCGCCTGATGGACCCCGATGGAGGCGGACACCGCAGCCCACTCCTGACAGCATCCACGACCACTGGAGACCGCGGCCTGCAGGACCTCCAGACCACCCCCAGGACCCTCGGGTGGGACATCCCCACACCCTGACGCCAGAGACCCTTGTCCTCCATCAGGCGCCTGAGTGAACGATTCAGGTAGCTGTTCGGCCCCAGCCCAGAGGGCCAGACTCCAGCCCTGAGCCCTGAGAGTGTGGGGCTCTTCACCACCCACAGCCCCAGACGAGAGAGGACGCCCCTATGAATGATCCAGCGTCCCCTGAACACGGAGGCCCCCAGCGGAGCTCAGCCCCGTCAGTAGTCAGGCCGAGCCGTTCCCACCACCCTTGTACCAGCCGCCACCACACCCAGTCCTGATAATGAGTGACAGTGAAAGCCCAGTGAAAGTGATACAGTGAAGCGAGGGCAGAACAGTGAGTTATTAGAACACGGAAAGTCAGAAATAAAACCTGTCAGTGTTAGTATAAAAGAAAGGTGGAATAGACAAAGTGATCAGAGACAATGAACACGGCCGGACAGTGAGTAAAGTATCTGTCTGAGTGAACGTAATACCATCACGGTGACATAGCCTCACACTGAGATCAATCAGAGGCTCCCATGCCATAGTAATAATTAAAAACGTGACAGAGAAACGAAGTAGACTGCCAACAGTGATAACAGTGCTGCAGCCCCAGTGAACGGAACTCCACGTGATAGATAAAGCCTGGATTTCCCCCAAGTGACAGTATTTGGTTTCACTGCCCTAGAACTCCTGATCTTAGTTAACGTGCTATTCATTTTACCCGATCTTGTCTCAAATAGTATCCTGCATGATATTAATACACACAATCTAGACCTAAGGTTTATAATTGCTCAGAATCATTACTTATGTGACATCTACCCGTTCCACTTGTAGAATTTAGCAATACACGTGTAAGGTTGTTGCCTTGAGTTTTTGTGTCCTGCCTCTCTCATATTTGTTTAAGCTTCGGTCTAGAAAGAGAACCCAGTTACACACTAGGCATTAGAGGGACGGGAAGCTGACCCTAAAACACCTAGCATTACACTGGTGGACAGTGGTGGTTCTTGACCCGGGCATACAAGAGAGGTAATCAGGAAATACTAGCAAAATGGCAACCAAACTTCACGTGTAACTGCCCGAATTCGCCCCCAAACAGTATAATGTTCATTCGTACCTGGCAATTATTAAATCTTTGCCAGACATCGGGCTCGAAGATGACAAACAAAAAATTGCAGTTACACTCCCGCTTCTGGGTAAAGCGGCAGCCAATATCGTACCAAAAATCGTCCCGGGGCCCACCTGGCACAATTTCACGAAGCTCATGATTCAGGCCATCACCCCATCATTAAGTAAAGTGGTGGTGCAATCCCAACTGGATAGCTTAACTTTTGATGGCAACTTAGATGACACTTTAATCCAGGCTAGACGCCTGATCACCACTGCCTACCCGGAGGCAGATGATGAAACCCGGGAGCAACACACTTTTAATACTCTCCTCAGAGTTCTCCCCAGCATGGTCAAGGAGCATTTTACAATCCACGACCCAACAGGAGACATGGATAAGGATATCCAACTCATACGCCACCTCCTGCCCCACACCCCAGCAAATCAACGTGGTGAAAAAGTTCCCCATGAACATGCCAACTCCTCCAGTCAAGCCACGTCTGCCTATGCCCCACACCAGCCCCATCCCAGTACCCAGCCTGCCCAAGGTGCATCCCACCCACTGGCGCTCCAGTCACAAGGAGAACCCCAACCTCATTCTGGTAAATCCCTGGGAGTTCTCCGCTTTCAGCTCCAGGTGCCCACTGCATGACATTAGGGACCAGTTGAAAGCTGCCAGGCACAAGACCACCACCCCAGGCTGAAGTAAAGTCTCCTTAGGGAACGAGGAGCTGGAGGACGAGCCGCACCCTTGGAAGATACCGAATCCGGAGAACCGGAGCCGGAGGAAGAAGAAGGTGGCCCCCTGCAGTTTGATTTTTTTAGGACTGCCCCCGTGCTTCCCCACGGTGGCGGGGGCCACTTCCCCCAAATACTGCCCCCCAGTATACCACAAGATGAAGCTGATCGAGATGAAGGCCAGACTTCTGGTTGACACGGGAGCGGCCAGATCCTGCCAGTATAGTTACTACTTCTCCCATCATAAGTCAACTTTTGGCCCGCTATTCCCGATGGCTACTCATCTTGTGGACGCGGGGGATGGCCCCCTGCCCATCCTTGGGGAAACTCGGGCCCTGTATGTAGACACCCACCAACCGGCATCGACACACCATAAGTGCATTGTATTTTACTCTTCCTGCTGCAACTACGATGGATAGCTGGGACTGGACCTGCTAGAGAAGCTAGGAGCCACCACTGATTGCCGTAACAGACAGCTCCAGTTCCAGAAATCCCCCGACCCTTCCCCCGGGCCGTTTGCATGTGCACGCCCTGGCCTGGGCCAGAAGAATCCATTTCCCCCTCCCCTCCCCCCAATCTCCCCTCCCCTACCCCCCTTCCTTGTTCCCCGCCACCACCTCCTCCGCAGTAACCATCCCCCCCACCACGAAGCACGGGTGCCTCTCAATCGGCCCTCGGGTACATCCGTCCTGTTCTCCCCACACCTGTCACCTGGAACCCTCTTAGCCTGCTTTCTGCCCCCAACCTTCCTTCCCCTTCATCATGCGGCAGTTTGAATTGCCAACCTCGCCCCATCCCCACTCACCCTTTCTAAAGGGCTTGTCATCGAAGAGATGGAGGAAGTCGAGTCCTGCACCCTCTCCCACTCCAGCTCCCCCGCCCCCCTGCCCCTCATTCCTGACCATCTCGCCACATACCAATCAGACACCCTCCGCCACCTCCTCCTGGATTTCCAGGACCTTTTCGCGGTGGGACCTGCCAATATTGGACATACCACCTACCTGGCTCACGAGATTCACACGACAGGCCCACTGATCCGACAGCCATCCCGGCAAGAAAATCCCAAGCAGTGGAAAGAGGAAGACTGCCACGTTCAAGAGATGATCAAGGCCAGAGTCATCTCCCCCTCCACCAGCCCCTGGTCCTCCCCCGTCGTTCTCGTGAAGAAGAAGGATGGCACATTGCGGTTCTGCGTGGATTACCACCGACTTAATGACGTAACCACCAAGGAAGTTACTCGTCTCCTGCGGGTAGATGACTCCCAAGATTCCCTGTATGGCGCCTCCTGGTTCTCCACCCTCGACCTCCAGTTAGGGTATTGGCAGGTCCCAGCGCAACGGGAAGACAGAGGCAAAACTGCTGTCTCAACCAGCAACGGGAAACATTATGAATTAAATGTCTTACCCTTCGGCGTCTGTAATGCCCCTGCCACCTTCTCAAGATTAATGGAATCTGTCCTCAGCAGCCTCACCTGGGAGATCTGTCTAGTCTACTTAGACGACGTCACTGTATTTAGCAAGACCTGGGCCGACCACCTTCAGCGCCTTTGCAAGGTCTTCGCATGGATATGACAAGCAGGCCTCAAACTCCAGCCCTCCAAGTGCATCCTGGCTGCCAGAACCGTCTCATTCCTGGGACATGTCATCTCCCAGGGTGGCATATCTCCTGACCCAGACAAGCTCCATGCCATCGCGGACATCCCCCCACCACAAGACGTCCACGGGATTCGGGCCTTCCTTGGCCTGACGTACTATTACCAACGTTTCATGAAGGGGTTCGCACACATTGCTAAACCACTCCACGACCTGACCCGGAAGGGAGAACCGTTCGTCTGGACAGATGAGAGATGAGCCACCTTCCAACAACTCAAGGACAAACTCGTTTCTGCTCCAGTCGTGGCCTTTCCCGACTATTCCCTCCCATTCCGACTCCACATCGATATCTCCTTGATTGCGATAGGCACTGTGCTAGCCCAAGTCCAAGACGGCAGCGAGCACATCATCACCTGCACCAGCCACACCCTCAACCAGGTGCAAAAAAATTCCGCTGCCACAAAGAGGGAATGCCTTGGCATCATCTGGGCACTAGTGCATTTTCAGGCATATTTGTCAGGGACCCAAATCACCATGATTACCGATCATCAGTCCCTCCAATGGCTGCGGCAGTCTGACACCCACAACGCCCAGCTCATCATATGGCGTGAGACACTGGAGGCGTTCAACTATGAAATCTCCTACCGCCCCGGCAAACTCCATACCAACACAGATGCTCTCTCCCGGCTCCCCATTAGTGCTGTACAGCTGGAGCCAGATCTCCAACAGTGGCATCATAAGGAACGACCCCCCTGGATATCCCAACATCTCTTCAAAAAGCTATATCGCCAGGGCAACCACCTGCTCACTCCATCCAGGCATATCATCCTAGCCTCCAAAGCCCTCTGGCACCTGCATACCCACAACGGAATCTACCTGGGCACAAAAAACTCCTGCAGGTCTTTAACGACACTTACTGGGCGCCCAATCCCTCCACCCTAGCCAAGGAGATTATCTAATCCTGCCGGGCATGCGCCTTTGGTAAAGACATCACCCGCACCGCCAGTCCTTTGGGGCACATTACCTCCCACAAACCTTGCAGTTATTGGCGATTGACATAGTGGGACCTTTACCTCTGAAATCGGGCTATTGGTACGTCATCACATTCGTTGATACGTATTCAAAATTCATCATAGCCTGCCCGGCAAAAGAACACCATGCTGTTACAGTTGCTGACGCCCTGATTCGGCACATTTTTCCCTACTTTGGCATCTCACAGGCAATCCACTCCAACAACGCACCAGAGTTCAGCAGCAAAATCTGGGAGGACCTAGCCCACATCTTTGGCTACCACATATCACACTCGTCCCCTTACTGGCCCCAGGGAAACGCTATCTGTGAATGAAGCCATTGTACACTAATGAACCAACTCCGCACCCAGATAGAAGCCACTAAAGACGACAACTGGTTCGCCCATGTCAAAATCGTACAATGGGGCATAAACTCCTGCCCCCAAGAGGACGACATTTCACCGTACCAATGAGTTTTTGGGGAAACACCACTTCTACCCCTGGGACAACACTTACAGCCCCCCACCCCTTTTCCCACATCTAACCCCCTTCACCACCTCAAGCGGCGCCTATCCCACCTTCAGATTAACCTGGACCATTGCCCCGACCCTGCCTCCTACCCCTACTAGCTGGGCGACACTGTCATGATAGTGCAGCTCCCCACCCCCCACAAGCTCGCGCCGCGGTTCACAGGACTCCATACCATCATCTGCGTCCCTAACCCCTACCAAGTGACGGTTGAATATCACGGCACCCCTCTCACTTTTAGAAACCATCACGTACGCCCATTTCATGCCCCCACGTCCCCCCGCCCCCACCCCTGCCCTGTGCCCAGCCCCACCCGTTGCCCCTGCTCTGCTCCTCTCTACCTCTTATGACTGCTACATCTCCCCCTCACCATCTCTCTCCCCCTCCCCCTCCCCCGCCACCTCCACCTCACCCCCCTGCCATGCGGCCTCACACCCCACCTGAAGTTTCACAAACACAACCAAACCCGGACTTCTCCCCCACCTCCTCGCCACCGGCCACCCCATTTCCCATGGCCAGCACCATGTGTTCCGCCCATGCGCCTGCACTCCCTTCAAGAGCCACACCCCCACCCCAACCATCACCCACCACTGCCCCCACCCCACCCCACCTGTCTCTCTCTCTCCTGCCCCCTCGGCCCTGCCTGCCCCATCCCCCACACCCGACCCCACCTGCGCTGCCCACACACCCATGACACCACCACCCACCAGGCCTACACCCCGCCCGGCACCCTGTGCCACCTCCAACCCTGCCACCACACATCCGCCCCCGCACAGCCTACCCACCTCCCAAACACGCCGAAACCGCACACTTATATCACCTCCCACACCCACCCTTAAAAGAACCACCACACGCTCCAGCTGCCTTTCTTGCCCACCCACCCGATGCACGTACGCTCCTACACCACCCACCTCACTGGAAAATCACACCCCACCTCCTACCCTAAACCACTTCACACTCATGCTACACCAGACCCAAATCCCAGCCACCTACACTCCCCAGGGACTTCGTGCCGCATCACTCCGGCATAAAAACCCCATACTCGTCATCCACAGCCCCAGATGAGAGAGGACGCCCCTATGAGTGATCCCGTGGCCCCTGAACACGGAGGCCCCCGGCGGAGCTCATCCCCATTAGTAGTCAGGCTGAGCCGTTCCTGCCGCCTTCGTACCTGACCGCCACCACACCCAGTCCCGATAGTGAGTGACAGTGAAAGCCCAGTGAAAGTGATACAGTGAAGTGAGAGCAGAACAGTGAGTTGTTAGAGCACGGGAAGTCAGAAATAAAACCTGTCAGTGTTAGTATAAAAGAAAGGTGGAATAGATAAAGTGATCGGAGACAATGAACACGGCCGGGATAGTGAGTAAAGTGTCTGTCTGAGTGAACGTAATACCATCACGGTGACAAAGCCTCACGCTGAGATCAAACGGAGGCTCCCAGTGCCATAGTAATAATTAATAACGTGACAGAAACGAAGTAGACTGCCAACAGTGATAACTGTTATGCTGGTGTTTTTAGGTCGACTTCTCGTCCCAAAAACACTAGCGACTGAAGCGGGGTCCTCTTTCCGGACCGGAAGTAAAGCACCCACAAAGGAACAGGACATAAATACCAGGCAGTATACCTTAACACATCTATTGCCTTAATTCTACACCGTTACAATATAACACAGAGTGATATTTGAGATACAGGAAACAGGGACACAGAGTTAACCTTCAACACCACAAGGTACAGTCACGCTTAGTACACAATACAATGCACATGCATTAATGTCCTGAACTATATATGTTGATACCCGTATTTCACTTTTAGGCAGGATATACACTTAAATGAAAACAAATGGAATAAACAAGATTAAAAGTCCGTGGGGGAAATACTACTATAAATAAGACAGGGTGCGGATCGCGACACTTGACACAGTCACTTAGTCGCGGCGACACTTACACACAGGCTTTTGATTTACCCGTGCACCCTAGTCTCTATTCAGTCATAGAAATTTCTTTTACTGGGGGACTCATACAATTACTCTAATGTTCATTCTCTGTCCTGCCAGTACTGAGTTCTTTTGGACTAATGGTAACTGTCACTGGTTTTACACTGGTCTTCACTTGGTCACTGTTCACTGTTATTTCCCCTGGTTTGTTCTCGGCACAAGGGGCGTCACTATTTACCTGTATCTCCCGGGTAATGTTCACTCCGTAGCAGGGGGGTGAGGGGAGAACCCTAGGGGGACCCAGCCTGCAAAGGGCAATACACTACCTGCAGGGGAGTCACTGCCCGGGTCCTGCTCGTCAGTGAGGTGCTGGGAGGCCCTCCTGTCTGGGGGCCTCGACCTGAGAGGTGGCCCTCGGGACTGGGGCCGAACAGGTGGAGTCGGGCCTGTCGTCTCTGGCTCCGTGGGGTGAGGGAGCCTGGGTTGCCCTTGTCGGGAGCCTGTGGGTCTGGCCTGGGGGTCCTGGGACTGCGGGCGCCTATGGGGAGAGGTCCCGACAGGGCTGGGCTGCGGCAACTTCTCCGTCGGGTGTTGGGCAGGAACAGGGATCTCCCAGGCGTAAGAGGTAGGTCTGGTATCGGGCCTTGCCACCACTCTGGCGACACCTTCGGGGCAACACTCCCGGGTGGTGACGAAGGGCTCCCACAGGGGGAAGAGGCAGGAGAAGGATTCACGTAGCCCGTGTCCTCTCCGGTAAGTCCTGAGGCCAGAGCCTTGGGTCGCCTTACCCTGGTACTTACTTTGGCTGTGGCCATGAGCCTACCCATCATACAAGGAGCAGCTGAAGGGAGTACAGTGGCCGCTCCTTCCCCGCCACATACAGTGGCCATCGGCGCGGTGTTGCTCCCGTAGTAGGGAAAAGCAGGAGCAGGGGGCACAGGGGCCGCACTCTCTCCGGTACGTACTGTTGCTACCTTCAAGGGCCTCTCTACCCTGGTACGTGCTTTGGCCGGGGCCGTTAACCTACCCGCCTTACAAGGAGCAACTGAAGGGCGTACAGTGGCCGCTCCTTCCCCACCATGTACAGTGGCCATTGGCGCGGTGTTGCTCCCGTAGTAGGGAAAAGCTGCACGTACCATAGCCAAGGGCCTCTCTACCCTGGTATGTACTTTGGCCGTAGCCGGGAGCTGATCTTCCCGTCGAGGAGCAACTGAAGGGCGTACAGTGGCCGCTCCTTCCCCGCCACGTACAGTGGCCGTCGGTGCGGTGTTGCTCCTGTAGGATAGAACAGCAGGAGAGGGATGCACAGGGGCAACTCTCTCTCCGGAGTGTACTAAGGCCGTAGCCGATGGTCTCTCTACCCTGGTACACTCTTTAAGCCATAGCCTTGGGCCTCCTGCCCTTGAGGGTGTAACAATAGCCATCAAGACGGTGCTACCTGGGACTGAATCTTGTTCATTCCCACCCCAATTCTGATGATGGTTGTCCCGCCTGCAAGGTAGTTGGCTTTCTCCGGTCACCTGGTGTTGGGGCAGTTGCGGGGAAAAGGGACTCAGGACAGTAGTGTTCCAGTGACCCTCTTGACCTGGGTCACTAGCCCCACCGTTGTATCCTTCTGGGGTGGTGGTGTGGTAGCGGCCCGGTGGTGGGGTGGGGGGTGGCGAGGTGGGAGGTTTGGCGGCGGGCATTTTACCACCCTCCGTGGTGGAAAAGTCACGACCCCGTGACTGGAGGTGGTATGTCGTGGAGGTGGATGTCTGGTGGGCCGAAGTGAGGTGTTGTAGGAGGCTGATCCAGTGGTAGGTGATGGTGTTAGGCTCCTGATGGGGGTTGAGAGTGAGCCGGAGGGAGGATGGGTGGTCGGTCCGGTGTAGGAGACGGAGAAGGTGGGGGGGTCCCTCGGATACTGACATATGGGCGGTCGTGGGGTAGCCAGTGCACTCTAGTGACTTTCATCTCGGGGAATGGTGCCTGGCGAGGAGATAGAAGCTGAATGCTGGAGAGTGACGGGAGATTGGTGGTTTTATGGGGGATGGGTCGGTGGGAGGACCGTTGTACTTTGGGGAATTGGGAGGATTCCATCATGCTTGGTGGAGGAGGAGGGTTATGGGGGAGGTGTTTGGGGTAGGGGGGGTTTGTGGTGGTGGGTGGTGGGATGGGCGTGCGATGGAAGGTGGTGTTGGAGTGTATCTGGAGGGTGGGCGTGAAAGGCGTCCTGATATGGTGGTGGTGGTAGTGAGTGTGGGTGTGGGTGGTGAGGGTGGTTGTGCACGTGGTGGTGAGGGTGTGCGGCCGTTAGGGGGGGAGGCGAGTGGGGATGCGGTGTGGCATGTATAATGAGAATGGTCATGAGGGAGGGGGGTGGTGGGTGTACAGGTGGTAGGGGGGTGAGTGGTGAGCTGTGAGGAGGTGGTGGCTTTGAGCGGTGGTGGTGATGTAGGCGGTGGAGGCAGTGTGGTGCGGGAGGTGGTGGGTGGACAGGTGGTAGGGAGTTGAGTTGTGGGCTGTGAGGAGGTGGCGGTGTTGGGCGGTGGTGGTGATGTAGGCGGTGGTGGTGGTGTGTCGGGATCCGGTGTGTTGGGAGGTGGATTGGCCATCGGTGAGGTGGAGGGTGGGGGTGAGAAGTAGTAAGAGTAGGAGTCTGGGGGATAATTCTCGGAAGGCTCGGTGTGGACAGGTGTGCGGGAAGAGGTGCGGGGCACACGGGTGCGAGGGTGGTCATTGTTGGGTGGGTGGAAGAGTCACACGTGGCGATTTCGGTATGTGCGGTGTTGTCCTTGTTGGTCAATGATTACTTGGTAGGAGTTGGGGACTCGAATTATTTTGAAGGGGCCATTGAACCGGGGGGAGGTCTTGGTGGGGGCGGGAAGGTGTGCTACGACGATGGACTGACCAGATGTATATGGGCTGGAGTGGTTGGTGTCGGGCGCCAGGTCCTGTTGGGTGTGTAGGTGGTGGAGGCGGCGTTTGAGGTGGTGGAGAGGGTCGATAGTGGAAGGCAGGGTGGGTGGGTGGAGGTGGTGGCGGAGGAGTAGGAGGAGCGGGGTTTCCCCGAAAACTCGCTCATGGGGTGTTATCCCGTCTTCTCGTGGGCATGTATTCAGGCCCCGTTGGATAATCTTGACATGGGCAGGCCAATCGTCGTTCCCTGTTTGCATAATACGTGTGCAGACCTGATTCATGAAGGAGCGATGGCTCCTCTCGCAGATGCTGTTACCTTGGGGCCAGTAGGGGGATGAGTGGGAGATATGGTCTCCAAATATATTAGCGAGTTCTTCCCAGACTTTGCCAGTGAATTCTGGGGCATTATCTGAGTGCAGTACTTGGGGAATGCCAAAATACGGGAAGACATGGCAAGTTAGGGCGTCGGCGACTGATACCGCACTGTGATCTTTGGTGGGGCATGTGATGATAAACTTTGAATACACATCTACAAATGTGATAATGTATTTGTACCCTGCTTTGGGTGTGAGGGGGCCGACGACG
Organism: Coenobita brevimanus; assembly: GCF_032717465.1. Taxonomy (NCBI): domain Eukaryota; kingdom Metazoa; phylum Arthropoda; class Malacostraca; order Decapoda; family Coenobitidae; genus Coenobita; species Coenobita brevimanus. The sequence continues at coordinate 14,524,791 of NC_137035.1, read as the reverse complement.
TCTAGGGAAAGCAATTGCCAAGGTTTCTGCGCTGTTAATTTTCCTGAAGGGCCGCGTGTGCGAGTGATGTCCTTCTCCAAAGCACAGGCACGGCAGGATTGTATGATGTTCTTGGCAATGGTAGATGGGTTAGGGGTCCAGTACATGTCACTGAAGACTTGTAGGAGTTTCTTAGTCCCCAGGTGGATGCCATTGTTGGCGTGATAGTGTCGTGGGCGGTGGTAGGGCTTAGGACGATGTGTTCGTTGGGATCGAACAGGTGATCGCCATGAGGGTGGAGTTTGGCGAATGTGTTCGGCGGGATCCAGGTAGGGAGTTGTTTGTTGTGCCACATTTGGATCAGGTCTGGCTCTGTGGAAATTGCATTGATGGGTAGACGGGACAGGGCGTCGGCGTTTGTGTGGAGCTTGCCTGGTCGGTATGATATCTCGAAATCGTACTCCTTGAGCGCTTCTCGCCATCGTATGAGTTGCGTTGGTGGTGTTGGACTGGCGTAACCACCGTAGAGATTGGTGGTCCGTAATGACTATCACATGTTTGCCTGAGATATATGAACGGAAGTAATCGAGGGACCAGATGATTCCGAGGCACTCGCGTTTGGTGGCTGCGTAATTTCTTTCTGCAGGGTTTAAGGTGCGGCTGGCACAGGCGATGATAAGCTCGTGGCTGTTTTGCACTTGGGCAAGGACAGCCCCTGTGGTGATGAGCGCGACGTCGGTATATAGATGGAATGGGAGGTTGTAATCTGGGAAAGCGACGACGGAGGCAGAGGTCAGCTTGGACTTGAGAGTGGTGAATGCAGTTTTCCTTGGTTCTGTCTATATGAATGGATCGCCTTTCTTTGTCAGGTCGTGTAGGGGTTTGGCGATGTCCGCAAATCCTTTTACGAACCGCCTGTAGTATGAGGTTAGGCCTAGGAAGGCTCTAGTTTCGTGTACGTCGTGAGGTAGGGGGATGTTGGCGATCACACGTACTTTGTCTGGGTCAGGGGAGATGCCTTCAGCGTTAATCAGGTGTCCAAGGAAGGAGACTGATCTTTCGGCCAAGACGCACTTTGTGGGTTTTAGTTTGAGTCCTGCCTGGCGTATGCGTTGGAAAACCTGTTTGAGGCGGTGGAGTTGGTCGGCCCAGGTGTGACTGAAGATGATGACGTCGTCTAGGTATGCCAAACAAGTCTCCCAGGTTAGCCCGCTCAGAACAGATTCCATTAGGCGGGAAAATGTGGCGGGGGCGTCGCAGGGTCCAAAGGGAGGAACGTTGAATTCGTAATGCTTCCCGTTCGATGTTGAGAAGGCGGTTTTGTGTTTGTCGTCTGGGTGGACGGGGACTTGCCAATAGCCTGATTGCAGATCTAGGGTAGACAACCAAGTCGATCCATGCAAGGAGTCAAGCGAGTCGTCAGTCCTGGGTAGGGGCGTAGCGTCTTCGATAGTAACGTCGTTCACTCTGCGGTAATCGACGCAAAAGCGCATAGTCCTGTCTTTCTTTCGCACGAGTACAACAGGTGAGGACCACGGGCTAGTGGAGTTGGAGATGACACCGGCATCAAGCATATCCTGGACCTGCCGTTCTTCTTCTGCACGTTGTTTCGGATTTTTTCGGCGTGATGGTTGGCGAATGGGAGGTCTGATTGTATGTATCTCGTGGCTGAGATAGGTAGTGTGGCCAAGATCTGTTGGGCCAGAGGAGAATAGGTCCTGAAAGTCCAGGAGGAGTTGTCGGAGGCTGTTGGTTTGGGAAGGGGATAGATGTGATGGTAAGTCAGGGAGAGTGGGATGAGCAGGGGGTGGTGCTTGGCATGGTTCAGCTTCTTTCATGTCGCCAATGATGAGTCCTCGCAGTAGAGTTAGTGGTGTTGTGGCGAGGTTTGCGATACGGATCTCTTGGGCATGTGGGGGAAGGAAGGTGGGGGACACTAAACAGGAGGAGAGTGGTCCAGTGGGTATGGATGGTGAAAAAAGGACGGAGGTACCTGAGGGTCTGTTCAGTTTTACCCAAGCTTCGTGGTGGGGTGGAATGGTGATTGTGGAAGCGATACTGGCAGGAAAAGATGGGGAGGGGTCCAGAAGACGTGGAGTGGGGGGTGGGGATGGAGGGGGATGAAGTGAGGCATTGAGTGAGGGTGGGTGGGGTCATATGTACAGGTGGGTTGGGGCAGGTGAGTGTCCGGGGAGTGTGTGTGTCTGGGTTGTGTGGGGGAGGTGGTGTTGTTCTTCTTTTTTCTTCCAGATTTTTTTTCTTGTTGATTGATGCTTGGTTGGGGTGGGCTGGACTGAAGTGGAGGCAACGCTGATGACAATCAATGGTCGCGTGGAGTTTTTGGAGGAGGTCCAGCCCAAGGTATCCATCATATTGACTGCATGTGGAATCAGATATGACGAATGGGTGGTTGGTGGATACTCGTTGGTGAGTGTTGGTTTGAAGGGCCCGGGTTTTCCCAGGGGTGGGTAGGGGGCCATCCCCCGCGTCTACGAGGTTGGCTGAGGTGGGGAGAAGAGGGCTGAAAGCAAAGATGTGGCGGGAGTAGAAGTGGGAGTAGAGGCATGACCTGGCTGCTCCCGTGTCTACCAGTAGTTGTCCCTTGACCCCGTTCAGCCAAATTTTGTTGTAGACTGGGGGTCTGTAACTGTGTGAGGTGGCCCCCGCCACCGTGGGGAGGTGCGGGGGCGGGCCTAAAAATCCATCTGCTGAGGTTGGGCGTGGTTGTCAAGTTCCTCGTCGTCCGGTCCTGGGTAGGCTAGTGGCGGCGCGTCGTCTTCTGGGGCGTCGTCGTCCAAGGAGGAGACTTTCTTACGCCCTTGGTTAAAACTCCTGTGCCTGCTTGCCTTGAGCTGCTCTCTTATGTTGTGCAGGGGGGAGATGCGACTGCAAGCCGTAAACTCCCGAGGATATATCGTGATGAGGTTGCCTTGATCCCTGGGGTTGGGGCGTTTCTTCTGCAGGTAAGCCCTGGGCATGGTAAGAGGCGGCTCCGTGGGTGACTGGTGAGGCGGCAGTTTTGGTTTTGGTGGGGGGTTCTGGTTTGTGGGGAATCTTGTCACCGCGTGAAGAGGTTGTGGTATGGGACTGGCGGCGAGGAGGAGATGTCTGACGAGTTGCAGGTCCTGGTCCACGTTCCCCGAGGGATCATAGATGGAGAAATGCTCCCTGACAGTGCTAGGGAGAATCCTCAGCAGGGCATTGAATGCGTGTATATCCCAAGTATTTGTGGTTGCCTCGGGATAAGCGGCACTGACGAGGTGCCGAGCCTGGACGAATGTGTCGTCTAGGTTACCGTTGTAGATGAGGGCGTCGATTTGAGAGAGAGTGACAACTCTGCCTATGGAAGGCATGAAAGCCTGTCTCACAATTTGTGAGAATTGGTCCCATGTCAGTTCTGGGACGATTTTTGGTGCGACAGTGGCGATTATTTTACCCAGATTAGGCAATGTGACTGCAATCTTTTCTTTGTCCGAGTCGAACCCTATGTCTAAGAGGGGTTTGACCATATCTAAATACACCTCAATGTCACATTAGTCTGGGTTGAATTTTGGCAACTGAATGTGTGGTTTGGCTGCCCTTGTGCAAGTTCCCTTTTATCGTTCCTCCGTGCTTTTACTCGGATCCAGAACCACTGCTTGCCACCAGTGTTATGCTGGTGTTTTTAGGTCGACTTCTCGTCCCAAAAACACTAGCGACTGAAGCAGGGTCCTCTTTCCGGACCGGAAGTAAAGCACCCACAAAGGAACAGGACATAAAAACCAGGCAGTATACCTTAACACATCTATTGCCTTAATTCTACACCGTTACAATATAACACAGAGTGATATTTGAGATACAGGAAACAGGGACACAGAGTTAACCTTCAACACCACAAGGTACAGTCACGCTTAGTACACAAGACAATGCACATACATTAATGTCCTGAACTATATATGTTGATACTCGTATTTCACTTTTAGGCAGGATATACACTTAGTTGAAAACAAATGGAATAAACAAGACTAAAAGTCCGTGGGGGAAATACTACTATAAATAAGACAGGGTGCGGATCTCGACACTTGACACAATCACTTAATCACGGCGACACTTACACACAGGCTTTTAATTTACCCGCGCACCCTAGTCTCTATTCAGTCACAGAAAGTTCTTTTACTGGGGGACTCATACAATTACTCTAATGTTCATTCTCTGTCCTGCCGGTACTGAGTTCTTTTGGACTAATGGTAACTGTCACTGGTTTTACACTGGTCTTCACTCGGTCACTGTTCATTGTTATTTTCCCTGGTTTGTTCTTGGCACAAGGGGCGTCACTATTTACCTGTATCTCCCGGGTAATGTTCACTCCGTAGCAGGGGCACGAGGGGAGAACCCTAGGGGGACCCGGCCTGCAAAGGGCAATACACTCCCCGCAGGGGAGTCACTGCCCTGGTCCCACTCGACGGTGAGGTGCAGGGAGGCCCTCCTGTCTGGGGGCCTCGACCTGAGAGGTGGCCCTCGAGTCGGAGCCTCGTCGGTGGGGTGCAGGGAGGCCCTCCTGTCTGGGGGCCTCGACATGAGAGGTGGCCCTCGGGATTGGGGCCGAACAGCTGGAGGAGTCGGGCCCGTCGTCTCTGGCTCTGTGGGGTGAGGGAGCCTGGGTTGCCCTTGTCGGGAGCCTGTGGGTCTGGCCTGGGGGTCCTGGGACTACAGGCGCCTATGAGGAGAGGTGTCGACAGGGCTGGGCTGTGGCAACTTCTCTGTCGGGTGTCGGGCAGGAACAGGGATCTCCCAGGCGTAGGAGGTAGGTCCGGTATCAGGCCTTGCCACCACTCTGGCGACACCTCCGGGGCAACACTCCCGGGTGGTGACGAAGGGCTCCCACAGGGGGAAGAGGCAGGAGAAGGATTCACGTAGCCCGTGTCCTCTCCGGTAAGTCCTGAGGCCAGAGCCTTGGGTCGCCTTACCCTGGTATGTACTTTGGCTGTGGCCATGAGCCTACCCGTCGTACAAGGAGCAACTGAAGGGCGTACAGTGGCCGCTCCTTCCCCGCCACGTACAGTGGCCATTGGCGCGGTGTTGCTCCCATAGTAGGGAAAAGCAGGAGCAGGGGGCACAGGGGCCGCACTCTCTCCGGTACGTACTGATGCTATCTTCAAGGGCCTCTCTACCCTGGTATGTGCTTTGGCTGGGGCCGTTAACCTACCCGCCTTACAAGGAGCAACTGAAGGGCGTACAGTGGCCGCTCCTTCCCCGCCACGTACAGTGGCCATCAGGGCGGTGTTGCTCCCGCAGGATAGAACAGCAGGAGAGGGATGCACAGCCGCAACTCTCTCTCCAGAGTGTACTAAGGCCATAGCCGAGGGTCTCTCTACCCTGGTACACTCTTTAGGCCGTAACCTTGGGCCTCCTGCCCTTGAGGGTGTAACAATAGCCGTCAACACGGTGTTACCTGGGACTGAATCTTGTTCAGTCCCACCCCAATTCTGACGATGGTTGTCCCATCCGCAAGGTAAGTTGGCTTTCTCCGGTCACCTGGTGTTGGGGCAGTTGCGGGGAAAAGGGACTCAGGACAGTAGTGTCCCGGTGACCCTCTTGACCTGGGTCACTAGCCCCACCGTTGTGTCCTCCTGGGGTGGTGGTGTGGTAGCGGCCCGGTGGTGGGGTGGGGGGTGGCGAGGTGGGAGGTCCGGCGGCGGCCATTTTCATAACAGTGCTGCGGCCCCAGTGAACGGAACTCCACCTGATAGATAAATCCTGGACTTCCCCCGAGTAACAGTGTTTGGTTTCACTGCCCTAGGACTCCTGATCTTAATTAACGTGCTATTCACTTTACTCGATCTTGTCTCAAATAGTATCCTGCGTGATACTAATACCCACAATCTATTCACTTTACTCGATCTTGTCTCAAATAGTATCCTGCGTGATACTAATACCCACAATCTAGACCTAAGGTTTATAATTGCTCAGAATCATTACTCATGTGACATCTACCCGTTCCACTTGTAGAATTTAGCAATACACGTGTAAGGTTGTTGCCTTGAGTTTTTGTGTCCTGCCTCTCTCATATTTGTTTAAGCTTCGGTCTAGAAGGAGAACCCAGCTACACATTAGGCATTACAGGGACGGGAACCCTACCCTAGAATACCTAGCATTACACTGGCGTTTGCTGAGAACTTCATAACACATCAATCAACCCTGATCCATCACCATGGTGCTGAGTCTCCAAGGGTGACATCAATGTACCTCCTGAGTGGGTGTATATACTTATTTTTCCCAGAGCTTAAACGCAATAACAAACACCACTTCATCTATATAATAACTTACGTTTAAAACACCTCAATCACTTATTTGTAATAACTCCATTTCTGATTATTAGTACAAACTGTAACTATATATATATATATATATATATATATATATATATATATATATATATATATATATATATATATATAGCCTATATATATATATATATATATATATATATATATATATATATATATATATATATATATATATATATATATATATATATATATATATATATATATATATATATATATATACATATTTATATTTATTTATATACAGTACATATATATATATATATATATATATATATATATATATATATATATATATTTTTTCAAAAATATATATATGTATATATATATATAAAATATATATATATATATATATATATATATATATATATATATATATATATATATATGGTATGTATATACTGTTTATATCTTTCATTATTCATTTTAACTTAGATACAGTTAACACATATATAAAATAAGCAGAGGTGGGCACCTAGTACACATAAAGTACTGTCGGTAACGGTAACGATACTTGCCAAAAACTGTAGTGCTACCACCGGTACCGGTAAACAAAAAAAAAAGTACCGAGTACCGACTCAGTACATGAATATAAATAAACTTGCTCAGTAAAATGCAGTGCAGTCTCACAGAGGGCAGCCCAACACCCCCAGAAGGAGCCTATGGAGGGGCAAATACAGTGCGGCTTGACTCCTGGTGACAGAGACATAAGTCCTCCCGAGCCGCATGCCCCTATGACTCGGAGCTCGCCCGCCGCAACCATAGCAGGAAAGCGAGACTACCTTCTGGGCGAGCCGACCACCGACAACCACGGGGTGGAGCTATTACTCTAGCTCCAGTCAGCACCCCTTAGACGACCGGTTGCCACTTAACCCTCCTACAGGAGACGGCCTGCAGCCACTCTGCAGGTAACGAGGAGACGGCCTGTAGCCACTCTGCAGGTAACGAGGAGACGGCCTGTAGCCACTCCCGCCTTCGTCAGGAGACGGCCAGAAGCCACACTGAAGGTGCCCTAAACGAGACAGCCGGTAGACGTTCGACCCTACAGGAAACGGCCTGCAGCCACTCCGGAGGTAATGAGGAGGTGGCTGGTAGCCACTCCCGCCTTCATCAGGAGACGGCCAGTAGCCACTCTGAAGGTGCCCCTCAAGAGATAGCCAGTAGCCACTTGACCCTCCTACAAGAGACAGCCTGCAGCCACTCTGGAGGTAATGAGGAGACGGCCAGTAGCCGCTCCTGCCTTCATCAGGAGACTGCCGGTAGCCGCTCCGAAGGTGCCCTGGAGTTGGCCTGAAGCCGCTCCCTTCCCCAGGCCACGGCCAGTAGCCGTGCCTCTAGAAGGCCACGGCCAGTAGCGAGGTCCTACGGCAGGAGACGGCCAGTTGCCGCTCCTCTGTCAGGTGCTGACTCCTGTCCACGAAAGTATGACCCGGAGGGAGACCCCAGCCTGGAGGAGTATTGGAGAGGCCCTGTAACTACCACTGGGCTCTTCTCACTGCAGCCGGTTCCTGAGAGGACCCACCTGACGGATCCTGATGGAGGCTGACGCCGTAGCCCACTCCTGATGGCGTCTCCAAGCGCTGGAGACCGCAGCCCCTGGGACATCCAGACCGCCCCCAGGACCCCCAGGCGGGATATCCCTTCACCCCGATGCAGGAGATCTTCGTCCTTCGTCAGGCGCCTGAGCGAGAGGTTCAGGCAGCTGTTCAGCCCCAGCCCTGAGGGCCCAACTCCTGCCTCAAGCCCTGAAAGTGCAGGACCTTTCGCCACCAGCAGCCCCGGATGAGAGAGGACACCCCTATGCATGATCCCATGACCCCTGAATATGGAGGCCCCTGGTGGAACTCAACCCCATCAGTAGTGAGGCTGAGTCGTCTCTGCCGCCCTTGTACCTGACCGCCAGTAAGCCCAGTCCTGACAGTGAGTGACAGTGAAAGCACAGTGTCCATGACATAGTGAAGTAAGGGGAGAACAGTGAGTTATCAGAATATGGTTAGTCAGTGCGCAAAGCATCAGTAATAATATAAAAGAAAGGTGGAATAAGTCAGGTAACAGTGAAACAGTCAACACAGCAAGGCAGTGAAATAAGGGTCTATTTCAGTGAACACGCTACCATATAGTGACACAGCCTCACATTAAGATCATATGGAGGCCCCAGTGCAAGAGCAAATGACCCGACCGACAAACCAGTTAGCCTGCCAACAGTGAAAATAGTGCCACAAACTCCATCAGTACACAGAACCTAGGCTTTCCCAAAATAATAGTGTTTAGTATCCCTGCCCTAAGTGCTATTCACCGTACCCGATCGTGTCCTAAGTAGTATCCTGTGTGATACTAACACCCAATATCTAAGCCTTAGAATTATAATTGTTCAGCATTACTGTATTGGTGACATCTGTCCGTTCCACTGTAGAATTTAGCAATACACAGGTAAGGTTGTTGCCTTGAGCTTTTGTGTCCTGCCTCTTTCTTATTTGTCTAAGCTCCAGACTAGAAAGAGAACCCAGCTACACACTAGGCGTTAGAGGGACGGGAAGCCGACCCTAAAACACCTAGCATTACACTGGTGGACAGCGGTGGTTCTTGACCCAGTCATACGAGAGAGGTAATTAGGAAATACCAGCAAAATGGCAACCAAACTGTATGTGGAATTGCCTAAATTCGACCCTGAACAGTATTATGTTCACACATACCTGGCAATTATTAAACCTTTGCTAGATATCAGGTTCGAGGACGACAAGCAAAAAATCGCAGTTAGACTCCCGCTGCTGGGCAAAGCGGCAGCCACTATTGCACCCAAGATCGTCCCGGGGCTCATCTGGCAGAATTTCAGAAAACTTGTGATTCTGGCCATCATTCCATCACTAGGTAAAATGGTGGCGCTATTCCAATTGGATAGCCTAACCTTTGATGGCAATTTGAATGACGCTTTAATCCAGGCCAGACGCCTGGTCACTGCTGCCTACCTGGAGGCAGATGACGAAACCAGGGAACAACTCATGTTTCACACACTTATCAATGATCTTTCCCAGTTTCATCAAAAAACATTTTATCCTCCAGGACCCTGCGGGAGACCTGAACAAAGATACCCAAGTAATGAGGTGCCTTCTAGCAATCCACTCCACCCCTCAACACATCGGCGCAATCGATCGGTTTCCCACGGACATCATCGCGATTGACCTGTGGGAATTTTCTGCTTGCAGCCACGAATGCCCCATTCATGACATCCGCAAGCAGCTGAAAGCTGCTGATGCAGCCGAACGACCTGAGGGTGCCTACAAGCCGCCCCAGCTACACGCCAATTGCCCCAAGCTTAAGGGAAACAAAAACTGAAGGAAAAAGCACAGAAGGCAGCCACCACCGCCCCTGCACCGCCCAATCCTAGCGGGGGCCACCTCGCATTCCCCCCCAGTCTACGACAGGGGGAAACAGCACGTTTCCTTTCACTCTCCTCCCTCTATCTCTTCTCTTTTACTCTTCTCTTTCTCTGACCCATCCTCCCCCACCTCCTCTTTCTTGTTCACCTCCCCTACCCCACCCTCAACCTCACCATCCCCACGGACCCCCAGTTCATCCCCAATAACCTCACCAGATGCCTCGCCACCCGCCATCTGCACTTTATCACCCGCCACTCCACCACGACCTTAGCCCCCTGCCACCACCTCACCTGCCACCTCACCACCTCTACCCACCCCCAGTACTGGAGCACCCTCTCACCCCCACCCACCACACCCCACACCTCAGCTCCTGCCACCCCACCACCACCACCAATACAACCACCCCCGACCCAGCCACCACAGTTCCAGCACCGTACACTGCCCACCACCACCCCTACACCCACGCCATCCTCTCGCTTTGCACCCACCACCCACCCCACACCGCGAGCACAGAACCCTACCACCACCCAAGCCACCCCGCTACCAAACACTGGGATGGCACCACAAGACCTCTCTCCCTCCTCACCATCCACACCTCACGCCACCACCGCCTCATCACCGCCACAAATTCTCTTCCACAGCCAGCCTCCCACCGCCTCACCTCCAGCCCTTTCACCCTCTGTGCCTAATGCCACCTCACCTGCCAACTCACCACCACTACCAACCTTCAGTACCAGAGCACCCTCACGCCCCCACACACCACCCACCTCAAGCCCCACTACCTCACCCACGCCTACCACCAGAGCACCGCTTGCACCTACCCCACCCCGGCGCACCACCTCCACCATCGCACCATATGCAGCCAAAGCACCAAAGGGCCGCACACCCACCTCACCACCCACTCCCACCTTAAAACCAGCCATCAACCGCTCTGGCCGCCTTTCACGCCCGCCCGCAAGACACACCAACACCTCCCTAACCCCAACCCCACCTTTCCCGCTGCCAGCCACTGCCACCAACCCTCCCTCTAACTTATATGACTGCTACATTTCCCCCTCACCGTCTCTCTCCCCCTCCCCCTTCCCTGCCACCTCAACCTCACCCTCCGCCATGCCACCTCACCTGAAGCTTCACCAGCACCGCCAAGCCTGGACCTCTCCCTCACCCCTTCACCACCAGCCACCCCATCCCCCACCCCCAACACCATGTGCCCCACCAACACGCCCACACCTCCACCCCAACCATCGTCTGCTAACGCCCCCGACCCACACCATCCATCTCTCTCTCCTGCCCCCTCGCCCCCGCCTGCCCCATCCCCCACACCTGACTCCACCTGCCTGCCCACGCACCCACTACACCATCACCCACTAGGCCTGCACCCCACCCAACACACCGTGCCACCCCGACTCCTACCACCTCATGACCACCCTCACACACACGCCGACACCGCACACCCACATCACTGCCCACTCCCACCCTAAACCCGCCCCATCCCGACCACTTTTCCACCAATGACTCCCCCCAATCCCGACCATTTTTGGAATTTTTTTTTTTTTTTGGCTCAAGCCTCCACTTTTGGTGATAAACATCGAAAATTCATAGAGAAATCGCTCACCTGAGGTTTAAAATACTCGATACAGGTAGGAGTGCCTCCTTACCTTACTGGGTTTTCTAACAGGCTGGCACCAAAGAAAACGAGTTCTATGGGAGGATAACTATTTCACACCACTCATAAACGGTATTTATTTATTTACTTGGTATGAATTTATATGTAGTACAAGAGTATATTGGTTTTCAAGAAGTAATACAGGCATTATAAGCATTGTTTCACTCACTAACTCATCACCATACCTGACCTTTTTTTGCCACATTACCCGATCATCATTTCTGACTGTTTCTTCCTCTAATGCTATGTAAAGTTTGTCCTCCACATTGTCATTGATTGGGGAATCACTGTGGCCCTGAATTTCGTACCGTGGCATGACATGGCTTTACTGGCCAGGTCACTGATAACAGGTGAATTGCTGAGACAATGGCATGCAGGGGGGGGGAGGAGGTTATGCTGGGTGAGGCATTGTCCCTGCCTGGCATCTTGTAGAGGAAGGTGTCACATGTATAAGTACCAAAAATCACTCGCAAAAATTGAAAATTGTGCAAATTAGGGACCTTGCAACTGATTCACGTTTATGTACGTCGATGGGATTGGCAGGGACAAAACGTGTGGACGTTAAAGAACGTCGACGGGACGCCATGGGTTAAAACAACAATCACACACTCCGGCCGCCTCTCCCACCCACCCACTTGACACACCGACACTCCCACCCCACCCACCTTGCCGCAAAATCACACTCCCTCTCCTTCCCTAAATCATCTCACGTTCATGCTATGCCAGGCCCAAATCCCAGCCACCTACAGTCCCCAGAGACTTCGCGCTGCATCACTCTGGCATAAAACCCCACACTTGTCGTCATCTCCAGCACTCAGCACAGCCCTGCACAGAAGACAGCACCTACCACCATGAGGATTCGCCGAGCCGTATGGGTGCCACCCTTCGGACGAAACCATTGAGTCTGTGGATCCCTCCACCTCCTACGACTCCTCCACTCCTCCACCCACCCATTCACCCTCTTCATCACCTGTGACGCTCAGGAAGATGAGAATCCTGCCACCACAGCCTGGCAGGCCCTCCTCCAACACCTATAGCCAGGCTACCACACCTAAGACACCAAAGTTTACAACTTCCAGTCACAGGGACGTGACTTTCTCCCAGAAGACGGTGGTAAAATGCGGTGCAGTCTCACAGTGGGCAGCTCAACACTCCCAGAAGGAGCCTATGGAGGGGCAAATACAGTGCGACTTGACTTCAGGTGACAGGGACATAATTCCACCCGGGTCGCATGCCCCTATGACTCAGAGCTCGCCTGCTGCCACCGTAGCAGGAAAGTGAGACTACCTTCTAGGCAAGCTGACCACCGACAAACACGGGGTGGAGCTATTACACTGGCTTCAGTCAGCACCTCTGAGACAGCTGGTAGCCGCTCAACCCTTCTACAGGAGATGGCCTGCAGTCGCTCTGGAGGTAAAAAGGGGGCAACTGGTAGCCGCTCCCTCCTTCATCAGGAGACGGCCAGAAGCCGCTCTGAAGGTGCCCTAAATGAGACAGCCGGTAGCTGCTCAACCCTCCTACAGGGGATGGCCTGCAGCCGCTCTGGAGGTAACGAGCAGACGGCTGGTAGCCGCTCCTGCCTTTGTCAGCAGATGGTCGGTAGCTGCTTAGAAGATGCCCCTCAAGAGACGGCCAGTATCCGCTCGACCCTGCTACAGGAGACGGCCTGCAGCTGCTTCCAAGGTAACGAGGAGACGGCCAGTAGCCGCTCTGAAGGTGCCCCTCAAGAGACAGCCTGTAGCCGCTCGACCCTCCTACAGGAGATGGCCTGCAGCTGCTCCGGAGGTAACAAGGAGACGGCCGGTAGCCGCTCCACCCTTCGTCAGGAGACGGACTGTAGCCGCTCTGAAGGTACCCTTGAGTCGGCCTGTAGCCGCTCCCTTCCCCAGGCCATGGCCAGTAGCCGGGCCGCATATTTCCCAACTCTGGAAGGGTATATACATAGGGAGAAATTAGAACCAATCAGAGCGCGAGGAGCTAAATGATGACGTCATAGACATTATTGCCAGCTAAGGTCTTAAAGTTTACTATGAATTTATGCAATTCACGGCTTATATGATGTATTTATTTTAGTCAAACATATGGATTAATTGTTGAACACTAATTTAACAACTTTGTTATTTTCAGATGAGATGCATCATGAAATATATTAGCTTTTATTGACTTGTCGTATTTGGTAATATTGCACAGTGGCTCACAAAGTCACAAAGTCGATACTAACTTTAAAAATATATATTTCGATCGCATATGTGGCTAAATAGTATAGGTGTAAACGTTATTATTTACAGTTTAATGACATAAAAATATTGTTGATAGCTGATGGGATGAATCGAACAATATATAAGATGTTAAAGCTGATGGTATGTGACCTATAAGTGGCATACAAACTACAGACAACAACAATCCATCTACTTTGAGACAAATTTCACCAATTTAATTATATTTTGATATAATTCATAGTACAATAGTCTTAAAATTATAGCTTTTTGAGAGAGAGAGAGAGAGAGAGAGAGAGAGAGAAATAGGCCTACACTACGTATTATGGACATACCACATTAGGTAATAAGGTTTATTACTGTCCATTGTATTGAAGGCAGTATACTGGCCATTACTAGGTCATGAAAAGGAATCATAATTGAAACAGTGTGCTATTTACACGGATACAGTATAAGCTCCATTTATTAAATTATTTAGAGAGAGCTAATGTGTCCTCAAGTAAACCTATAGGGCAGTTTTGTTTTGATCAAAATTAGCCTACTGTGCCAAATATAGTAACTCTCTAAGCTCATCCTATCAGTAACTAAGCTTTGTAAGGTTGTTTTTCAAGGTACTGTACAAGCTGTTGTAAAATAACACAACGTCAAAAATTACCTTTAAATGGTGGATACTGTGATTACCTTTTGCCCCCAAAATCTCCTTACCTTACCCAATTTTTACTTCTCATTCATTGTGTTCAGTGGAATAGTGATTATTTCTATGCTACAGTATAAGCTCCATTCATTAAATTATTTAGAGAGAGCTTATTAATACTGTGTCCTCAAGTAAACCTATAGGGCTGTTTTGTTTGGTGATCAAAATTAGCCTACTGTGCCAATATAGTAACTTACTAAGCTCATCCCATCAGTGACTAAGCTGTGTAAGGCTGCTTTTCAAGGTACTGTACAAGCTGTTGTACTCGTAAAATAACACAACGTCAAAAATGGCCTTTGTAAGGTGGATGCTGTTTGATTACCTTTTGCCTTCAAGATCTCTTTACCTTACCTGGTTTTTACTTGCCATTCATTGTGTACAATGGAATAAAAAGTGATTATTTCATTGAGTATTTATTTTTCTTAGCTATTATAACAGTACAGAATATCTTTTTGGGAGCTAGACTAGACTTATTACTGAGCTGAGCTAGACTGGAATTTATGCATAAATTTATTAGTTATTCCCATATGCTTTAACAAAATATGGATGACACTTCAATTCACACCTCGTTTTCAACATAAGATTATGGATTGATAATAGATACAGTATTAATTACAGCCAGAGCTAACAATAGTATGGGTAGAACACAACGTATATACCAGCTCACAGTTGTCAAGAGCAAAATGTAACCATGAAATTATGCATAGAAATTTGTGTCGTCAAAATTATATCGTCCACATTTTGTTTAAGCATAAGGGAGTTATTATTACAGTACTATACAGAATACCTTTTTAAAGCTAGAGTGGATTTGTGGTAAAATTTAAGATTAGCAAAAACCACAATTTGTATACAAGTATACTACGGTACTGTACAGTCTAGCTTTTGGGGGGCTAGAGTAGTGTACTTAATACTGAGCTAAGACTGAAATTTCTACAGTAGTGAAATCTAAAAGAAACAAACTGCAGTAAAATAATATTTAAGTGAATGTTTATTTTCAATTTTTTATAAATTTATTGAAATCCGAAACAAACTGCAATAAAATAATATTTAAGTAAATGTTTGGAGTGAAAGCCGAGTTCTGGGAGAATGTAGAAGCATAACTGGACAGGTCTGATAAAAATGAGAGTGTTTTTGATTGGTGATATGAATGGTTAAGTGGGGAATACAAGAATAGATAGTGGTTAGTCAGTGGGGTATACCCACTAAAATGGATGGGAATGGTAGTGCCTTGATGGAAGTGTGTGCTGGGAAGGGCTAGGTGATCACCAATACCCTTTTCAGGCACAGGCTGATCCATCAGTATACATGGAGAAGTATAAGATGAACGAGAGATGAGATGACTGAACATAAGGCAATGATTGATTATGTATGTGTGGATGATGAATGAGAAGGTCTGATACGGGAGTGTACAGGGGATGGGGTAATGGCCTATCTCAGGGAGATAACCCGAGGGATTAGCAGAAGAACAGGGAGGCTTCAGAAAGGGGAGGGGGTGTGCTGACCATATATTCTCAGTTAGGTGCATAGTAGAGAAGTATTTTGAGAGGGGAAAGAAGTTGTATGCAACCTTCATGGACCCGGAGAAAGCATATGACAGAGTAGACAGCTGACAAGGAATGTGGAAGGAGTTAAGAATATATGAAGTAGATGGGAAATTGCTGAATGCTGTTAAGAGTATGTATCAAGGTGCTAAGGTGGCAGTGTGGTGGAAAATCAACTGAGCAAGTTCTTTTATCTGAGTGTTGGACTGAGGTAGGGGTGTGTCATGTCTCCGTGGTTGTTCAGCATATACATGGATAGTGTGATAAAAGAAATATATGGTAGAGCAGTGGATGTTGGAATGTCCCTAGTGCAGGAGGGCAGTGTGGAAACTGCCTGTACTGTTGTTTGCTGATGACACAGTTTTAAGAGAAAATGAATGGGAGCTGTAGGGTTCTGTGAATGAGTTTGGAAGTGTTTGTGAAAAGAAGAAAATTGAAAGTGAATGTAACAAAAAGTAAAGTTATTGTTTTTGAAAGGCGCGATGCCACAAAATGCCTAGTGAGGTTGAATGGTCAGGAAATGGAGAATCTGAGAACCTTCAGTAGTGTGATGAACAAAGATCAAAGTTTAGAGGATGAAGTGCGAGAAAGCATGCAGCAGAAAAAGAGTGTTGCAAGGCACACTGAGGGCAGTGACAAAGAATAGGGCGTGAGCATGTAAGTGAAGAAGTCATTGCATGATAGTACTCTGAATCCCACTCTAATGTATGGAAGTGAAGCTTGGATCTTGCTAGAGGGACACAAATCGAGAGTGCGATCGGTGGGAATGAAGTTACCTGAGAAGAGCATGTGGAGTTACACGGAGAGACAAACGAATGAGGAAGTTCAAGAGTGTTGTGGTGTTGTTGTGGATGTTTTGGAAAGTACAAGAAAACAATATCACAGACTGGCACAAAACACTACATTATGTGAACATTTTAGCAGCAACCTGCTTCAGCTGCCCTCTGGTTCAATGACTGCTGCCATGCGACTTTGCATTTGCAACGTTGCACTCTACATTATGAGCAAGGTTGTGGGGACGCTTTGGCTTCGATGACAGAGCTGCTGATGGTCGACGTCCTTTACTGAGGGGGGCTGCTCCTCTTGGCATTCCTGGGGACCTTCTTACTATGGAAGTTGGTTGGCAAAGGAATCTTCCCATGACCAGCTCCACCATACTTCACCGATGAGCCTGCACAGTTCAGCAAGGTGTTCAGCTGATTTGCAGTTTTAACTGAACGTATTCTCTGAAGGAATCTTTGCAGAGCCACTCGAGTTTCTAAATTTCTATACCGAGCAGTTGTTTCAATTAGCTCCTCTGCTACTACTTTTGATTCAGCAGTTAGGTCAACAGTGTCTTCAGCAATATTTCCAGACTCTCTTCCATCGGTTTCCATCCTTGAATCTGTTTCCATCCTTGCATCTGTTTCCATCCTTGCATCTGTTTCCATCTTTACATCTGTCCCATTTCCTCCATTGCTTTCATTTTCATTTTCTTCTACCTCAGTCAAACCTTTAAAGAAACTCTCCTTAGGGGCATTTTCTGTGCCAACGGCTAAGGCTGCCAACCACTGCTGGTCAATACAAAGATTTGGGACACTGCTGTCATGCCATAGTCTGCACATGCAATCTGATGTTTACAGATGGCCCCATTTTGTCCTTTCACACACGTGCACATGCCAATGGAGAGGTCAACTTCATACACCTGTGTTTGATCAGACTGGCTTTGCACAGAGTATAGACCTCCACCAACGGATTTTACTGCATCAACTGCTACCTTGTCGACAGTAATGGACTTCACCCGTCGTCGGCGCAGTGCTACGTCCACCAACCGCTGTCTCATGTAGCAGTCGAAGATCTCCACCATGAAGACCAGCAGCTGCGCAGTGTTGTAGGCCTTGCATCTGAAATAATAGTAAAAACCATAATATGAATAATACAGTGTAGGTCTGAATGCTTAAAACAAGAATGTACAGGCACTCCTCATTTTACGATGCTTCGACTTGTGAAGGATTCGAAATTACGATGGTGATAATATCATATGTAGTCTCACTGTTTGAGTGTTATCAGAGTTTATTCAAATATATTGGGAGATTCCATTAATATTTTCTTGCATTATTCACATGCAGTACAAAAATTCATTATTATTCATGACTGCTTCAACTTATGATGGATGTCTCAGTCCTAAACCCCATCATCAGTCGAGGAGTACTTGTATACAATTTGGAAGACATAAGTCAAAATATAATGCCAAATAAGAAACCCTGTTTTATTAGGAGTTAGTTAATCCATACCTATTGAGGACAATATCCTTAATTATGCAGATTGTTGATTCTGCATAGTTATTGGTGTGATGCCCCCGCAACATCGCACCAGCTCGGAAAGCGATCGCCCACTCTTCTCTTCTTTGTACCAGAGAGGTTAGATAACTGCAAATATAAAATCAAAATCTATTTAGAGAGAGAGAAAAAAAAAATGGGAACTTAGAGAAAGAAAAAAATAATCTATCTATCTATCTATTGCCAGACGCCTTAATCCCGTACGGGATTAAGGTGTCTGGCCTCTCACCCTCCATCCTCTCCACATGGCCAAACCACCCCAGTGTGCTCCTCCTAATGCTTCCTATCACATCCACATCCACACCACAAAGCTCCTTTATATCCTCATTTGTCAGCCTGTCTCTCCATGTGACTCCACAGGCTTCTCTTAACCCGTCCCGTCCCGACAACGTTCTTGTACGTCCAAACATGATGTAATCTCATGTCCCGCTGACGTACTTAAACACGCCAAAATTGCAAGGTGCATAATTTGACAGAACATGAAGTCACTAGGTAAATAAGTGTTATTATTATGCAAAATATTATCGTAAGGCCTGTAAATATGTGAAAACAATTCTGTAAAGTGGGAAATGGTATGATGTCATTGGGAAAGTATTATGGAAATTGAAAAAAATACAACTTACGATGAAACAACAATGTTACCTTACCATCTGTGACCTACTGTAATTGTGCGATTTCGCTATTTCCGCCCAATGGAACATTCCTTATTTCATATGTTTTTTGTATAAAAACCAATATAACCTTGTACTACATATTTCTTTGTAATAATTAAATATGTACCGTACGTAATCAGTATTGTTTTCCATATTAATACCTACCATAGAAAATGTGAGAGCAGCAGTGCACCTCCACTAACATAACTATACCTGTTTAGGCCACTTGACGACCCCAGTAACCACTTTCATTGTGATTTTCCTTTGTTTCTCACCAAAAGCAAAGATTTGAGCCAAAAAAAAAGTGGGTCCAAAATTTGTTAGGACTGGGGGGTACCACTACTAGGAAACTTGTCAGGACAGGGTGGGTTAAATAACTCATTTCCAATGCTCTCACTCTTGACTTGTGTCCTTCCAACAACGTCCAAGCTTCACTTCCATACGTTAGAGTTGGTACAATACTGTCATGTAGTAACTTTTTCACATCCATGCTCACTCCCAGTTTCTTATCACTGCTGTCAAGGAGCCAGCAACCTTTCTTCCCTGCTATACCCTTTCAAGCACTTCACCTTCCAAACCTCCATCCTTACTCATCACACTCCCCAAGTTTTTTTTTTTTTTTTAAATAACAGAACGGAGGAAGGAAAAACAAATGGGGGGAAAAAAAATAATCCATACACCAGACTACTGGTGTCCTCCATTCATAAAATATCTGTAACAGTTAGACTTGAACACTTGTGGGTTGAAATTTGGAGGAAAACAACTCTGGGGAAGCGAGTTCCAGAGAGATGCAGTTCGGGGAATGAAAGAATTCTGATAGGCAGAAGTTCTGCAATATGGTTGAGTGACATTCCAGTCATGAGCGCTACCAGATGCCCGTGTAGCACGAGGGAAGGCATGGAGAGGTGGCATCATGGACGCAACCTCGTCTGAGCACTTGCCAAAAAAATATCTGTAAAATAATGCAAGGGAAGCAACATTCCTTCTTACTTGCAGGGGAGGTAGTTTATATGTAATGGCAGGGTTGTTAATGATTCTAACAGCTTTATTCTGAATTTTGTCCAGTTGTCTCAATGCAACCTCTCCACAACCATTCCACAAGGGTGAGCAATATTCAAGCTGAGAGCGCACATGACTCTTATAAATTATAGCTAACTGCTCATTGGTGAAGAAGTTACGGACTCTGTACAATAATCCAAGTTTCTTTGAGGCGGCCTGAGCAAGTGATCTGACATGAGAGGTCCAGCTGAGGGCACTGTTAAGTGAGACACCAAGAATTTCAATACTTTTGGAGATGGGAATATTAGTAGCACTGAAGGTAATGTACGAATCTGGCAATATCTGTCTATTAGTAAACTGTATATATTTAGTTTTACTAGCATTAAAAGAGACAAGGTTGTTTTGTCCCCATTCACTGATTGTAGCTAGATCTTGATTTATGGAGATGGCTGTACTGAGTTGAGAGGTAGAGATATTAGACTTTGTAAATGGATGTCTGAGTGTGAATGAACTATATAGTGTTGAGTCATCTGCATATGAGTGAACGGGATTGTGAGTGACGGATAAGAGATCATTAATATGAACCAGAAATAGGGTTGGCGCCAGAACTGATCCCTGCGGCACGCCGGCGTTAACTGAGTGGAAATTCGAATATACATCATCTACTTTTACTCTTATTTTCCTGTCACTAAGATAAGAAGAAATCAAAGGAACAAAAGACGTTAGTCCATAGCAAGGGAGTTTGGACAGCAGGGAACTGTGCCATACTCTGTCGAAAGCTTTAGAGATATCAAGAGCTACTGCATGAGTTTCTCCAAAAAGATCAATTGATTGATGGATGGTATGAGTTAAGAGATTGAGTATGTCAATGGTGGATCTTTCGTGGCGAAAACCGTATTGTCTATCACTAATTAAGTTGTTGGATTCAAGATGTTTAACAATATGCTTATTAATTAAAGTTTCAAATACCTTACCAAGAGAAGATGTGACAGCTATTGGTCTGTAATTAGAGGGGTCAGACGAACTTCCTTTCTTCGGAACTGGGTGGATATTGGCTTCTTTCCATGAATTTGGGAATAAAGAAGTACGTATGCATAGTCTGAATAATTTAGCTAGGACAGAGGCAAATTCAGGGGAACACTTTTTCAAAACAATTGGAGGAATTCCATCTGGGCCTGGAGCTTTGTTGGTAGGTAAATTGTCTAGGATGGATTTTACGAATCTTGTCTGTATTTTAAGTGGGGCAATTTCAGGAGAATCAAGTTCCAGTACTGACACATTCTGGCTGGTATCATCTATGGTAGAGTTTCTTGCAAAGGTACTAGCAAAGATATCTGCTTTCCCACGTGGGTCATTTGTAATAATGCCATCTGAAGATTTTAGTGGGGGAATGGAAGATGACTTGTTAAAGTTATTATTGAAAGAATTAAGAGTTGACCAGAATATTCTATTATCATTAGGGTTGTTAAGTAGTTTTGATGCTTGCTTTTGAAGAAAGTTTGATTTAGATAGATTTAATACAGCTTTTGCATGATTTCTAGCAATTTTAAATTGGGAGAGTGATTCAGATGTTTTTGATTTTAAGTAAGAGTTATATGCTAATGACTTTTGGGCTGTTGCTCTGGCACAATTGCCATCAAACCATTTTGGAGAGATTGATCTTTTAGTGAACTGTTGACTTGGTATGAATAAATCCATACCAGCTAGTATTAAGTCGCAAATGTGGGACTGGGTAGTATTGGGATCACTAGAGAAGAAAGACTGCCATGGAACATCAGCAAGATAATTTCTAAATCCATCCCAGTCTGCCCTGTCAAAGTGCCATCGGGTCACCCTGACAGGTTCGGAATGGGGAGGTGTAGGGGGGTTAACTAATGAGGCTTTGATGAGATTGTGGTCTGAGGATCCAAGTGGTGACAGTACCTCTATCCTGTATTGATCTGGATTATTTGTCAAGAATAAATCCAAGAGATGGGCATTATGGTCAGGATTATCAGGTATTCTGGTTGGTTGCTTTACCAACTGGGTGAGATTAAACGATTCCGCAAACAGCTCGCATTCTAGACCAGCATCATCAGTCCGGGCAGAATGCAATAACCATTCAACATTGTGTATGTTAAAATCACCCAAAATGGTAATTTCATTGCCAAGGGCAAGGTCAAGGTTACTCAACTGAGTGGATATGGAATCAAATACACTGGGTTCCAAAGAAGCACTGGGGGAACGATAAACTACACAGATATATTTGGTAATGTTTTGGCAATTTAATTTATATAATGAGTAAACAAAACTGGATGAAGTGAAGTTTAAAATAGTATCAACTGCATATTGGGATTTGATATAACAACAGGTGCCGCCCTTGTTTCGAAAGTTTGTAAGGAGATGGTAACCAGGAAAACAAAATGGAGATATATCGGTAGAGGGTGAGATTTGTGGTTCTGTGAGGAAAAGGGCCAAAGGGGATATGGACTGAAGGAAAAAATGAACTGAGTTTAAATTTGTGGTAAGACTACAGATGTTGGTAAAGAATAAGGCCGCACCGTCACCTCTTCGCCAACGAGCATTCCCGGAAATAGCAACAGTCGCTTGATGACGACCGGGAGGACCCTGTGCCTCCAGCCCTACCCTGCCGGTGGTGGCAATCCGAGGTAGCACCTCATTTGATTGTAAGATTGCAGCGGCCATTACTAAAGATGTGAATAGAAGGTGTGATATGTTATGCGCATGTAGTGTGGTGTAGACAGTTGAAGGTAGAGGTATTATGAGAGCATGCTGGCCTACTCTGTGTGTAAATGAATGCACTGAAAATGTTCAGAAAAGGGAGATGGTCAGGATCAAGTCCTGAGGGCTGGTGAAACGGGAGCTCCAGCTCTCCCTATCACCAGCTTGCCATCAACCTCGGGAGTACTGCCCTGTTCGACTGGTGCTACTCACATTTTCCATTTCCTCACCATCCAACCTCACTGTACATTCACTGACTTCACCTCTCTCAAAGATCATCACTTTACTCTTCCCTACATTCACCTTTAGATTCAGTTTCTTACATAATCTCCCAAACTCATCCACCAAGCCTTGCAGCTCCCCTTCGTCTTCACTTAACAACACAGTACCATCTGCAAACAATAGTACAGGGAGTTTCCAAACACTACCCTTTCTCCCTAGGGCCACACCAACATCCACTGCCCAACCTTGTATCTCTTTTATTACCCCATCCATGTACAGACTGAACAACCATGGAGACATGACACATCCCTGTTTCAACCCAACCTTCAAAGAGAAAAATTCACTCAGTTCACCATCCACACGCACTGCAGCCTTAGCACCACCATACATACTCTTCACAGTGTTCAACAACTTCCCATCTACTCCATATATTCTTAATACTTTCCACATTCCTTTTTTTTTTTTTTTTTTCTTTTTTTTTAATGTGTCCGACTCTGGGCATAGGCTTCACAGCCTGCTATCAAGGCCAAGTAGTCCTCCTACATACCATACACTTCTACATGTCACCACTTCGGCGCTAACACCCACCGTCCATATTGAATACATGCTAGGGCTGTCTCATACAGGACTGGTGTATTGGTATTAGTGGGGGTATTTTTACGACATGTCGGCGGGTCTTCTGGTAGATCAGTAAACCGTGCTTCTATGAAATTCAAATCCTTAAACTGTTCCCTGCCCCAGCGGGGACTTGAACCTGGGTCCGTTAGGACTGCAAGCCACTTCTCTACTGATTGAGCCACCGCCTCCCCCTGTTATATGCTTTCTCCAAATTCATGAAGGCCACATACAACTTCTTTCCCTTCTCTAGAAACTTTTCCACAAAGATCTAAGAATGAATATCTGATCTACACAGCCTCTTCCCTTCCTTAAGCCTCCCTGTACTCCAACTAATTCCTCTGTTATTTCCCTAACTCTGTCAATAAGTATCCTACCATACACTTTTCCTATTACGCTAAGAAGACAAATGTCCCTATGATTACCACACACTTCTTTTACCCCTTTCCCTTTGTACAGGGGAATAATTATACCTGACTTCCAATCCTCCAGGAGTTTACCTTCCTCCTATGCAAATCTGCACATCTTCCACATCTATTCTACTACTATCTCCCTCCCATGCTTCAGTATTTCACCACACACTCCATCAATTCCTGAGGCCTTCTCTAATTTGAATTTCTTCATTGCTTCCACTACTTCTATCCAACTGATTTCTTGCTGTCTTCTCACCTTCCTCCTTCTCCCAGCCATTCCCCAGCCACTTATACTCACATTACTTCCATTCTCTATGTTCAACAATTCCTTAAAGTGTTCTCTCCATCTGCTCACTTTTTCTCCCTTCTCCACTAGCAATTTGCCATTTTTATCTTTCACTCCCCTACTGACTTCACTGGCACCCTGTCTTACTCTCTTCACCTCTTTCCAGAACATTTTCTTACAGTCCTTCCACTTCACACTCAAATTCCTTCCAAATTCCTCATCCACTCTCTTCTACTCTCTCTTACTAATCTTTTCACCTCTCTCTTCCTTTCTACATATAACTCTCTCTTCTGCCTCTCAACTTCTTCCATGATAAACAATATTTATCATTGGTGATCCTTATTATAAGAAAAAGTAATTAAAGATAAAAATAAATACAGTACTGTAAGTACCTTCTAAAATTGGAGCATTTCTCTAGAAGAAAACTGGCTTCAACTTTCTTCCACAATCCGCTGAATTCATCCCTTGAACTTGCATACACAAGAGACTTCATCACACCCATAAGCTCTTGGCGATTTTCATTATGGATGCCATGCTTGGAATCCAGAAGCCAGTGCCACACTTGCTGTAAAATGTGGAATATGCCGAGGAAAAGCTTTGATGTAGGCCATGTGGCTGCCAGAGCCTTCCTTTCTACTTCGCAGTTATCTGTCATGAAACACTGTGGCTCCCCTCTGCCACAGAAGGCACACTCGCCAAGTGCCTCTTTGATCATGCCAAAACCTGTCAAGCACAAAGTAAGAAAGATTATAATTACAATTCATAACCAACTGTTTCATCAGCAAACATACTAAGTATCCAAAATAACAAACAAAAGCAGTACTGTATATGGTACACCAACCTTTAGTAAGTGTCGCTTCATCTTGAGAAGATGTGAACACTATTGCTAATGGCACTGCACCAGCTGGTCCTGCACACAAGAATTGTATTACGGCTGTGTTAAGCTGGTCAACACAGCCTGTGGCATCTACAAAAACTACCTCTCCAGCTTCTTTTAGTTGCCTGTGGGCCCTCATCATAAATGGTGTTATCAACAATACACAAAAGTTCTTTTGGTCATGTTCAAATTTCACAATGACTTCTGGGTTGGCCTGCGCATAATTTTGTATTGCTTCAAACATGGTTGGCATATTTAATCCACCATGCTCCCTGTTCTGCCACATGTCCCACATATACTGAATTGATCTCTGAGTTGGATTTACAGCATGATCAGCTTGCCCATATATATCATCACACAGGCCCATCTTGAGTACATGATGACGATGTGCCTGCACTGGTGTCATGCCTGTAATATAAAGATATAATTACTGTACTGTATATACATTATATACACTATATTAGCTTATGATCTCCATGCCACGTGCCCACAATATGCAACATATTGTCTATGCCAGACCTGCAAGCTGATTAAAAACTATCCACCTTTGACAGAAACCAGTTGTTCCAACCAGGTCTTAATAAAAAGTTGGATACATAGTATGCAAAGGTTGATAAGAAAAGACTCTTGATTTTTTTATGCTGACATGCGCTCTAAATACTGTAGTATTGTACAGTATCATGCCCAGCTTAAAATTTGAAGTTATCTACTATTATATAGCACAGTGTATCTTAATACAGTATTATCTTAATACAGTATTATCTTGCTGATGTTCCATGGCAGTCTTTCTTCTCCAGTGAACCCAATTCTACCCAGTCCCACATTTGCGACTTAATACTAGCTGGTATGGATTTATCATACCAAGTCAACAATTCACTAAAAGATCAAGCTCTCCAAAATGGTTTGATGGCAATTGTGCCAGAGCAACAGCCCAAAAGTCATTAGCATATAACTCTTACTTAAAATCAAAAACATCTGAATCACTCTCCCAATTTAAAATTGCTAGAAATCATGCAAAAGCTGTATTAAATCTATCTAAATCAAACTTTCTTCAAAAGCAAGCATCAAAACTACTTAACAACCCTAATGACAATAGAATATTCTGGTCAACTCTTAATTCTTTCAATAATAACTTTAACAAGTCATCTTCCATTCCCCCACTAAAATCTTCAGATGGCAATATTACAAATGACCCACGTGGGAAAGCAGATATCTTTGCTAGTACCTTTGTAAGAAACTCTACCATAGATGATACCAGCCAGAATGTCTCAGTACTGGAACTTGATTCTCCCGAAATTGCCCCACTTAAAATACAGACAAAATTCGTAAAATCCATCCTAGACAATTTACCTACCAACAAAGCTCCAGGCCCAGATGGAATTCCTCCAATTGTTTTGAAAAAGTGTTCCCCCGAACTTGCCTCTGTCCTAGCTAAATTATTCAGACTATGCATACGTACTTCTTTATTCCCAAATTCATGGAAAGAAGCCAATATCCACCCAGTTCCGAAGAAAGGAAGTTCGTCTGACCCCTCCAATTACAGACCAATAGCTGTCACATCTTCTCTTGGTAAGGTATTTGAAACTTTAATTAATAAGCATATTGTTAAACATCTTGAATCCAACAACTTAATTAGTGATAGACAATACGGTTTTCGCCGCGAAAGATCCACCATTGACATACTCAATCTCTTAACTCATACGATCCATCAGTCAATTGATCTTTTTGGAGAAACTCATGCAGTAGCTCTTGATATCTCTAAAGCTTTCGACAGAGTATGGCACCATTTCCTGCTGTCCAAACTCCCTTGCTATGGACTAACGTCTTTTGTTCCTTTGATTTCTTCTTATCTTAGTGACAGGAAAATAAGAGTAAAAGTAGATGATGTATATTCGAATTTCCACTCAATTAACGCCGGCGTGCTGCAGGGATCAATTCTGGCGCCAACCCTATTTCTGGTTCATATTAATGATCTCTTATCTGTCACTCACAATCCCATTCACTCATATGCAGATGACTCAACACTACATAGTTCATTCACACTCAGACATCCAATTACAAAGTCTAATATCTCTACCTCTCAACTCAGTACAGCCATCTCCATTAATCAAGATCTATCTACAATCAGTGAATGGGGACAAAACAACCTTGTCTCTTTTAATGCTAGTAAAACTAAATATATACAGTTTACTAATGGACAGATATTGCCAGATTCGTACATTACCTTCAGTGCTACTAATATTCCCATCTCCAAAAGTATTGAAATTCTTGGTGTCTCACTTAACAGTGCCCTCAGCTGGACCTCTCATGTCAGATCACTTGCTAAAACCGCCTCAAAGAAACTTGGATTATTGTACAGAGTCCGTAACTTCTTCGCCGATGAGCAGCTGGGTATAATTTATAAGTCATGTGCGCTCTCAGCTTGAATATTGCTCACCCTTGTGGGATGGTTGTGGAGAGGTTGCATTAAGACAACTAGACAAAATTCAGAATAAAGCTGTTAGAATCATTAACAACCCTGCCATTACATATAAACTACCTCCCCTGCAAGTAAGAAGGAATGTTGCCTCCCTTGCATTTATTTTACAGATATTTTTTTGGTAAATGCTCAGACAAAGTTGCGTCCATGGTGCCACCTCTCCATGCCTTCCCTCGTGCTACACGGGCATCTGGTAGCGCTCATGACTGGAATGTCACTCAACCATATTGCAGAACTTCTGCCTATTAGAATTCTTTCATTCCCCGAACTGCATCTCTCTGGAACTCGCTTCCCCAGAGTTGTTTTCCTCCAAATTTCAACCTACAACTGTTCAAGTCTAACTGTTACAGATATTTTATGAACAGAGGACACCAGTAATCTGGTGTATGGATTATTTTTTTTTTCATTTGTTTTTCCTTCCTCCGTTCTATTAAAAAAAAAAAAAAAAAAAAAAATTTAGTTATCCATATTTAGGTTCATCCTTATGGTTATTCCTTATCTTAATACTATACTGTACAGTTCGCCACACAAATGGCGTTCCTCACCCTCCGGGTCAAATTGTATATTTGGCAACGCCGTACCCAGATCCCCAACCCCCTCCTAACCCCATCTCGTAGTACTACCAACCTTTCCCGCCTTCCACTGACTCACGTATATGAGATAAAGGTTTCGTGAACCATTTACATCAGTTGCTATATACGTGAGTCAGTTGAAGGCGGGGGAGGTTGGAAGTACTACGAGGTGGGGTGAGGAGGGGGTTGGGGATCCGTGTACGGCGTTGCCGAATATACGATTTGACCTGGAGGGTGAGGAACGCCATTTGTGCGGCGAACTGTACCATACCGTATTCCATGGTATAATATTTATTTGTTTGTACAGTATTTACGTTAACTGATAGAGGAAACAATACTGTATTACAGTTGATGTAACTCAATATTGTGCTTATGATTTTCCATTTAGAAAAACTAGACTCTACAACAGAAGTGATGTTGCCTTTTCGAGTGTAGGGGTCATAGTTTCAGGATTCAAAACACCACACATAGAAACTATACCCTGATTCACAGGACAGTGGTAATCCTTAAAGTTTGAGGCAATACCGATTTTGTTGTTGGCTATACTTAAAAGCTTCTTTCTGAAGTCTCAATAGACAGCTTAGGCTAATTATATTAACCTTAACCCGCGCCGTCCCGGCGACGTGAATTAACGTCCGCACATGATGTGCACTCATGTCCCGGCGACGTGAATTAACGCGGCAACATTGCAAGTTGCATAATTTTCACATTTTTCAAAATTCGCGCCTGATTTTTGTTTCGCCCGCCTACGCAAGCTCCACCTACTCGCCGCCAGGCAGATAATCCCCTAGACCCAGATTAACCCCACCTGACCCTGTGATCCTCCACTTACCTGTCAGCAGTCACCCAGGTCAGACATGGCACGTCGTGGGCTGTCAGATGAGGAGATACAAGTCGCCCTGGAAACCTTTACAGGGGATAAAATTTCCCCACTGGACGACGACACCCTCGATGTCGATTACATGCAGCCTGAGGAGGTTACCAGCAGCAGTGATGAGGAGGTCCCTTCCCCAAGGAAGGTCAAATATATAACATATAGGAGGGCAGGGGACGGCCAGCCTGCACCACGTGCTGCATCTAGGCAGCAACACATACCATCAGATGAGGACGAGGACGAGGAAGCTGTACATGGTGGCGTATTTTCCTGGCTGGGGAAGGAAAAGATATCGCCACGTGGGATTGGGACAGACGTCACATCGCGACTGTTCCACAGGTATGTTCCTTCTATGTGTTCTGTGGCAGGAAGTAGTGGTGTGGGGATGGTTTGGGCAGCAGAAAGTGAAAGTGTTGGGGCGGGAGAGCGCAGACAGATTCGTGAAAGCGAGAGTGGTGAGGGGGAGGCAACACTCTCTCTCTCTCTCTCTATATATATATATATATATATATATATATTAGGATAAGGCTTACCGTAAATCGTGTACTACTGTGAAAGCAAATGTCTAACATGGAAAAGGCCAGAATATAATGTGAGAAGTACTATAAAGGGGGAGAAAATAAATTCAGAGGTGAAAAAATAATGACATGACGTGATTTACCTATGTAAATTAGCGCTACTTCTATGCTAATTCTTTTCATAAAGCATGTACATCTGTAAAAGAAATTGTCTAACATGTAAATTGGTTATATGTTATAAGTAATCACAAAGGTGAAAAAGTAGAATCTGAGTTGAAAAAAGCATGAAAGGTATAGTTACTGTAAAGTTAGTATGTAAGTTGAAAAATAGTCTAAGCTGAAAGTTATAGAACATACAGTCAGTAATTCTGTTCACGGTGTAAGAGGAGTGGGAAATTCCCCAAGAGCTCTAAATTTACCCACCAATTATGGGATAAGCTGTCTCCCAGTGTACCACCATCCCACCTCACTCTCTCTCTCTCTCTCTATTAGGATAAGGCTTACTGTAAATCGTGTACTACTGTGAAAGCAAATGTCTAACATGGAAAAGGCCAGAATGTAATGTGAGAAGTACTATAAAGGGGGAGAAAATAAATTAGAGGTGAAAAAATAATGACATGACATGATTTACCTATGTAAATTAGCGCTACTTCTATGCTAATTCTTTTCATAAAGCATGTACTTCTGTAAAAGCAATTGTCTAACATGTAAATGGGTAATATGTTATGTTATAAGTAATCAAAAAGGTGAAAAAATAGAATCTGAGTTGAAAAAAGCATGAAAGACCAAGCTGTCACTTGGTAAATAAGCGCTATTCTTATGCTAGTTCTTTTCGTAAAGCAAGTACATCTATAAAACTAATTGTATAACATGTAAGTGGGTTACAGTGCTCGTCAGAAGTATGGAGCGCCCTGCGTCCCTCCTGAGAAACAAACCTTTCAACATTGAAAAAACATATAAATAATGCATTTTATTTACCTTTAGTGCTTCGTAGGGTAGCCTTTACGTTTCTTCACTGACCTGAGACGTCTTGGAAGTGAAAGGGCGAGGCTCCTGAGGTGCTGGAGCGGTATTTTGTCCCAGGAGTCACGAATGGCGGCTTCCAGCTTAGGCAGAGAGCTCACGTCCTTCCCTTGGAGACTCTTCTTTACGAGGTACCAGAGGTTTTCAATCGGGTTGAGGTCTGGGCTATTTCCTGGCCAGTCTGTCATGAATGATACCTCGCAGTCACGAAGCCAATTGGTGACCGATTTGGCCTTGTGAGCAGGTGCACCGTCCTGCTGAAACACTCGTGCACCTGTTAGCTCGAAGGAGTCTGGTAAACGATCACACAGAAGCTCCAGGTAAACATCCTGATTCACTCTGAGGTTCTTGGGAAGTACAACAAGCTTCCCCAAACCCTTCCCTGAAAAACAACCCCATACTATGAGTGAATCAGGATGTTTAACTGTGCTTTCTACATACCGTGGGTCAAGTGGGTCACTACCTTTGCATGCTCCTCTGTTACAGGTAACACTAAACGTTGCCTCATCAGACCACAACACTGACAACCATTGCTCCTCACCCCAATTTAGATATTTATTAGCAAAGGCAAGCCTACGAATTCTCTGGCTGCTAGAGAGAAGAGGCTTTTTCACAGGCCTGTGACTTGTGTAACCAAGCTCATGCACCCTACGAGACACTGTTCTCACTGACACCTCACCAAACACTTCTGGGTTGCTCTCCTTAATTTTCCTTGCACTCACACGAGGATTAAACTCCACTGCACGTTTTAAAACATTAACAGACCTTGGGGAAGTTTTCCTAGGCCTACCAGACCTCGGTTTCTTTGTGGGAACTTCACCACTGTTTTCCTCCCGAAACCGCGCACACCAACGACGCACTGTCGATCGTGCCACACCAACTAATTCACTAATTTCCTTTGTCTGGTGGCCTGCCTCCTTTAGAGCAATGATCTGGGATATGATTTCACTCGATAGTTCACGGGTAGGTGCCATAACAAAGTTTTGAAGGCCAAAACACTGCGGGACACTCGGTAAAAAATGGCGCAATTTGAGAGGGACACTCGGCGGAGTTCCTCTCTCTCAGGCAGCCCGTGGGCGACTGAGGCGGGAACCAACCAGCGCGTCAGAAGGCCCCAGGCTACCGTGACGTCATGCTCGGAGCTCAAACTTGTGGCTCAATTCTTACCCCTAAAAATGGGTGATTCTTTTTGGGCCATAAGTATTGCGCGCCCGGCGGACAACGCTGAATACTTCTGACGAGCACTGTATGTATTATAAGTAATCTAAAAGGTGAAAAAATAGAATCTGAGTTGAAAAAAGCATGAAATAAAATGATCTTCCTTGGTAAATAAGCGCTACTTTTATGCTAATTCTTGTCATAATGCCTCAAAATATGTACAAACAATTATGTAAAGTTGAAAATGGTATGATGTTATTGTGAAAGTAATATGGAACATGAAAAAATACAATAGCTGATGAAATAATGATGTTTGTTATCCATCGATGACATAATCGACTGATTTTGCTAGGGTCGCACAATGGTACATACCTTATTTCTCAGTTTTTTCTGTATAAAACCCAATATACTTCTGGTATACATATTTCCAACATATGAATACATGATAATAAACGTATACTGCATCAGTTCAGAGTACCCGTGCCACCATAGAAAACGTATGGCGAAAAGACTACTCATAGAGCATGGCAGTACCTGTCAAACTTATGTGCTCCAGGTAAGCCATTTCTGGACCCAAGGGACCTTTCTTTGTGATTTTCCTTGGTTTCTGACCAAAAGCGAATGTTTGAGCAAAAAAAAAAAAAAAAATGGTCCAAAAAAGCCAAGACTGGGGCGGATCAAGGCTCAGAAAACGTCGGAATTGGGCGGGTTAAACATATTTTTTTCTAGCTTATAATGTAAAGCTTATTCTTCATCTCTATAGAAGACTTACTTTATGTCTATACCATATTTTAGTTTATGCAGTACTTAAAAGCTTCTTTCTTATCTAAATAAAAAACTTACATATTTAAGCTTACATAAAACCAGTAGGCAAATCTATCACATAATATATTTATTCAACACTTTTGTTGTGAGGGAAGGCAATGTATGAAAATTTTTCACTTTTAAAATCACCAAAATACTTGTAGAACCCAAAATTATGAAAAATGGATAATTATGCTGCAAATCACTTGAAAGACAGCATCTAGTATTTTCAATGCTCATCTATACTTATTAATCATTATTAATGTTTTTAGTTTGGTCTTTCAAAAATATAAATAATAATGCATTACAATACCTTGCTCAAAGTACTTCTCAAAAACCTTCTTTGTATTTGTTGCTACTCGCAGCTGGTTGAGACTCTCTGCTGCTTGAAGGGAGTGATTGTGTTGCCCACGGATCTCTACAAAACATGGAAAATCCTTGACCTTTTCAGGAGTCCTCTTGTGCACAATACTGATGGTCACATCCATGAACACCTCGCAACTGTAAAAATGTATGGAAACGAAGATGTTAGAGTAGGTTCGTTCAGTTACTGTATACGGTACTATATATGTAATTCCATTAGTGACTGTATACTATATATGTAATTCCATTAGTAATTGTATATAGTATTTCATTAGGATTTGTATCATATACTATATGCTTACCCTGTTGAAGTTTTCTTTAATCCTTTATGCTTTACACCATGATGACATTAGTTTTTGGCGAAATAATTTTCTCTCGCCAACTGTGTACAATTTATAAGAATTAAAACACTGCGTATTTTTAATACAAAAAATTTCTTTCCACTGCTGGAATTCTTCTCTGCACTTCACGTTTGTTCTAAGTTTAATACAGTCTTGTTCCTTCTCAATGTCAACATTTTTAAAGCCATCACTTTCAAAGTCCAAGATTAAATCCATTGTTGTTGAAGTTCTTGGTTTTGGAGTAAGGTCTTGCGGCTTGGTGAAGTTTGCCTCGAGGTAGATGGAGTGTTGTTGTCTGTAGTTTGTATGCCACTTATGGGTCACATACCATCAGCTGTAACATCTTATATATTGTTTTATTCATCCCATCAGGTATCAACAACATTTTTATGTCATTAAACTTTTAATAATAACATTTACACTATACGATTTAGCCACATATGCGATCAAAATATATATTTTTAAAGTTAGTATCGACTTTGTGAGCAGGAATTAATAGCCACTGTGCAATATTACCAAATAAGGCAAGTCAATAAAAGCTAATATATTTCATGATGCATCTCATCTGAAAATAACAATGTTGTTAAATCAGTGTTTATGAAGTAATTCATGTGTCTGACTAAAATAAATACATCATATAAGCCTTGAATTGCGTAAATTCAAAGTTAACTTTGAGACCGTAGCTGGCAATAATGTCTATGACGTCATCGTCTAGCTCCGCGCGCTCTGATTGGTTCTAATATCTCCCTATGTATATACTCTTCCAGAGTTGGGAAAGATGCTGCCTGGGTAGGTATGTGGTTGTAGCGGGTATTGCAGCGCTTGTCCATTCGAGAGTGATAGGTGGAGCTGGGGAATAAGAGAAAACGGCCGTGAGACCGACAAATTCAAGGATAACCTGTTTGTCTGGCGTTATTCGGAAACGGGCCAGCACGTATTGCAGAGACTCGCGCCCTCTCCCCTCGATGATGAACCCATCACCGGTGATGAGTCGCGCCTTGTGCTATTGCAAGGCACGGCAACTGCCACGGGTGATGACGGGATCACTTATACCACACTGAGACTCATCGCTCAAGTCCCTGGCAATCCCTCTCTGTCACTGTTCAGCCTGAGTCTAAAAGGTAGTCTACCCTGCATCATTCCCATTCCTAAGCCTAATTCCTTTGATTTCTGTCCCCTTTCCCTGACGTCCTGCATTTACAAAGTCCTCGAGAGAATTCTTACAGCAAGGCTCCGCGATCTTCTTCAGGACCAGATCTCTCCCCGTCAGTTTGGTTTCCCCCCAGGCCAGAGAACACAACATTGCCTTACAGAATAACTCACCTCACATCCTCCTCCTGCACACCCTTCATTGACCTCAAAGCTGCATTCAGCGTCGTCAACCGTGACGTCATCCTTAACGAACTTGCCCACCTGTCTCAGGCCACCAGTTCTACCGGCTGGAAAGCGACCTGTCCCATCGTCACTCTCGGGTTCTGTTTTGTGGGGTGGTTAGTGATAACCGACCCTTCAGTCTTGACACACCTCAGGGTGGGTTACTTAGCCCCTTTCTCTTCAATCTTCTCATGAATAGACTCCTCCATCTTTTAGATCCAATCCCAGACTCCTCTCTGATCCTAACCTATGCTGTTGATATCTGCATCCATTCCCCTTCTCCCGTCACTCTTCAACATCTCCTAGATGCAAGGCTGCATCTACCTGTGGTTTGATTATCAACACTCCCAATATCAAGTGTTTTCTCGATCCCTCACTCATACGCTTGCTTGCACAACCATAACCCTCCTCGGCTTTCGTCGTGAGGTAGTGTAGGATTTTGCGTACGTCGGGTTTCCTCTGTCTTCCCTATCTAACCCATTCCAGTATATATACACAATCTACACACGCCTCTACTGCACTGAAACGCCCACTTTTGACTCGCATGGGTTTAGTATCCCCGGCAATCGCTCATTTCTACCTATTATATATTCTCTCCCTCGTTGATTATAATGCTATCCCTGTCACTCTTGTCCCCCGAACACGGTTCCGACCACTTCAAGTGGCACAAAAATCCGGCGATGCGTTTCATTCTTCGCTGCGCAAAGTCTACTCCAGTAATCAGCATGCTTCGAGAACTCAATCTGTATCGCATAACCTATTGCATCCATATGCATGGAGTCTGCTTTGCCATATAGTGTGTGATGACATTTCCGTCTCTTGCTCCATTCCTTTCTTCCCGACTGGTTGACATTTTTTCAGATTACACTCACATAGACCGCATCCGGGATACGCACGAGAAAGGCCTGGCATCCTGGCTAAAAAGATTTCGTTCGGCATTCATCTGTCCTCTCCAGCTTTCTGGCAGTGACCCCGGCAGTATGCGTGTTGGTCGTGTCACTCCCATCCCTATAGACCCTTCCTCCCCTACCTGGAAACGTATGACTCCTGTTGTGCACTACACACCTTCTGCCACTGCTTCTGACCGTTTACCAATCCTTTTAAAGATCAGCATTACTGAAACCCTTAAGTCCATAGCCCACACCTACACTTTCCATCCTACTCACGTCTACACTGACGGTTCTGTCGTCGGTATTAGCCGGGCGGGGGCTGCATGCAACGTCTTTACTAACTCTGCTTCCTCCGTCTTGTCCACGTCTCACCGCCAAGCAACTTGGCCAGCAGTACCCAGTGTGAACTATCTGCTATACGCATAACTCTCGACTTCCTTCTCTTTCATCACCTAACAAGTCTTATCATCAGTGATTCCCAAGGTGCCAATCCCTTGATTCGCAACCATCGCCAACTCCCCTCTCCTCTCCTCGCCTCCCTCTACTCCCGCCTCCATCAGGCTTATGCTCTTAGTCTCAGGGTTTTTCTTATTTGGATCCCAGCCCATGTTGGTCACATCGGCCACGACCAGGCAGATCGCCTGACCAGAGCAGCCTGTAATCTCGCCCAAGCCTCCATATGTCCAGACAGATGTCTGGAGAATCCTTCTCGAGGAGTCTATGGAGGACCTACGCCTGCGTACCGACGCTGAACGTCCATCTAGTGTCATCATCCAGCACTATGACATCTACCGTGGCGTGCGACACACCTATGGCAAGCACTCCACTCTCATCCACCGGCGTGATGTGGTGATCGCCAGCATTCGCTTGGGGTATCGCTCCCAGGGGAAACCACAGGACGACTGACCGCCAAAAAGACATGTATATTCAGTCCCAATCACATCGCTGAAGCATTATACCATCACATGGTTAACTGCCAAGTTACTGCCCTCTTCAGACCCCATGGACTCCTGTTCTCTGCTTGGTGAACCTATCCTCATCACACAGCTTGATATATATATATATATATATATATATATATATATATATATAGATAGATAGATAGATAGATGTGTGTGTATGTGTTGTTTGTGTGTGTGTGTGTGTGTGTGTGTGTAATTCACCGGGTCGGTCAGGATCACTTGATGGTCGTGATCGTCAGCTTTTACCCTCCCGGAAGGGAGCTGACAGCTCATATAGTCCGATCTAAGGGCAAGGCTGTGACCTTCACACACGCACACACCCGTCCCCTTGCTCAAGGGGGACAGTAACCACCCACTTCGTCAGTGAAACTTTCCGCAACCTGAGCGAGGCGCGAACTCCCGTCCACCAGTTGGCAAGCGAGAGCGTTACCACTGCACCAGCGAGCGGTGTGTGTGTGTGTGTGTGTGTGTGTGTGTGTGTGTGTGTGTGTGTGTGTGTGTGTGTGTGTGTGTGTGTGTGTGTGTGTGTGTGTGTGTTTTGTCGAGACACATACATATTTGGTCCATGTGCGTGTACTGTCCTTGTGTTGGGAGTTTTAATCAAGAGGTATTTTTATACTGCACGTCGTTTTTGTCTAGTTGGTTGTGTATGGGACTCTGTGTATGTACCTTATTGGTATGTATATGTGTATATGTCTCCCTGTCTGTGTCTATGTGTATATATCATATACAAGTATAATGTATGAGCATGTAGCATTGGTATATATGTATGCAAACCTGTACACATACCTATATCGTCAAAGATGCGTAACTATCCTCTACATGCACTATGGGTATGGCTACTTCTGCATTTATATATATATATATATATATATATATATATATATATATATATATATATATATATATATATATATATATGTGTGTGTGTGTGTGTGTGTGTGTGTGTGTGTATGTCTTTCTCTGCATTCATATGTATATACATGTGTATCTGCATACCACTTTGCTTATCTCAAAACATGTGATGATAATTAATGGAACTATTTTGTACCATATATATGTCGTTGAATGTCTTAGTTCATTATTATGCGTGTAAATATAATGATTTCCATATTTGCTGTGCCCTTAGGTACCAATATTTTTTTTTTTTTTTTTACTCATGCATTGGTCCCTGCTTGGCCTTCAGGGTCAACGTTCCCCAGAGCGTTTTGGCTTGTACTGCATGTTAAATAGAGAAACTAAATAACAGAAAACCCATCTAACATATTTATTCGTATGCACTGTATGTGATGCCTCACGAACGTGCTTCTCTTCTGTAGGTGCATCAGTCAGCCTTGCTAGTCGTGCACTGACAGACAGAGATAGCTTGGATTAGTGGGATTTACCTTCACAATTTATGAATGCGACAGCTTGTGCACGCGAGATTAGATCCTGTCGCAGAAATATGGAAATTCCTTGGATCTTTAGCCGCCTGTTGCTCTCATTCCATGGATGTTAGTGTGAGGCAGGAGAAAAAGAAAAAATTGAGAAAACTTAATGCCAACAGCATCTGGTGTTTTAAGTACTAACCAGACCCAACGTTGCTTAACTTCGCTGATCGGACGAGAAGCGGTGCACTCAACGTGGTATGGCCGTTGGCCCTAAGTGTCGGAGAAACGATATATAAATACGTACCTACTGAGCCAGAAAAGCGTCGTATGCTTTTTCACATCTCATAAACAATATCCAGAATCTTCCAACCTTTTGATGGATTGCCTATTTCGTCACCGTGTGTTGATACATGTGGAACAAAGCCAAAGGAAATGCAAAATGTCAGTAGAAATGGACAATAGACATAACAAACTGGCAAACTCCCACTGAGTAATCGACCGTTCCTTAACCCACGAAGGAGGGGGGTTGTTTATATTCCATTTTCACTCACTCCCAGCATCCAGGCGGAAAGCAGGAAGGCAGGCAGAGTGGTAGGTAACAAGGCAGGTAGGCAAGTAGGTAGGTGGTTGGGTGGGCAGGAAGTTAGGTAGGCATGTAGGTAGGTAGGTAAGTGGGTAGGCAGGTAGTCTGGTAGGTAGGTCGGTATGCAGGAAGGTATACGAAAAACTTTGCTGAAATGTGGGATATGAGATTGCAAGGGTGGAAAAAGCAAATGTCCTCGGAAAAAAGTAAATATATATACAGACACTGATTATAACTGGAAGAAATATAAAAGAAAAGTACAGAATCGTGAAAACTTAGCTACAGTTCCTTAATCCTCTTTTTTGCCTTTAGTTCACATCTGTCAGAGAGAGGTGCAGGACGCCGACCTCTCTGTGTGTGTGCGTTCGTTCGTTCGTTAGTGCGTGATTGCATGTATTCATGGATTTCTAGTAGGCTTACTCCTTTTTCACTCCCTCTCCCTCTCTCTCCCTCTGCATACCATATATATACTTTATATATATATATATATATATATATATATATATATATATATATAT
Source organism: Coenobita brevimanus (assembly GCF_032717465.1). NCBI lineage: Eukaryota > Metazoa > Arthropoda > Malacostraca > Decapoda > Coenobitidae > Coenobita > Coenobita brevimanus. The sequence continues at coordinate 14,486,059 of NC_137035.1, read as the reverse complement.
ACAAGAAGAAAGCATACAATGAATAGATGAGAAACAGGGGCGTGGAAGAAGTTGAGAGGCGGAAGAAAGAGTTATATGTAGAAAGAAAGAGAGAGGTGAAAAGATTAGTAAGAGAGAGTAAGAAGAGAGTGGATGAGGAATTTGGAAGGAATTTGAGTGTAAAGTGGAGGGACTGTAAGAAAATGTTCTGGAAAGAGGTGAAACGAGTAAAACAGGGTGGAAGTGAAGTTAGCAGGGGAGTGAAAGATAAAAATGGTAGATTACTAATGGAGAAGGGAGAAAAAGTGAGCAGATGGAGAGAATACTTTAAGGAAATGTTGAACATAGAGGATGGAAGTAATGCGAGTATAAGTGGCTGGGGAATGACTGGGAGAAGGAGGGAGGTGAGAAGACAGGAAGAAATCAGTAGGATAGAAGTTGTGGAAGCAATGAAGAAAGGTAAATCGGGGAAAGCCCCAGGAATTGATGGAGTGTGTGGTGAAATGCTGAAGCATGGGGGAGAGATGGATGTGGAAGATGTGCAGATTGGCCTGGGAGGAAGGTAGAGTCCCGGAGAATTGGAAGTCAGGTATAATTATTCCCTTGTACAAAGGAAAAGGGGAAAAAGAAGTGTGTGGTAATCATAGGGGCATTTGTCTTCTTAGTATAATAGGAAAAGTGTATGGTAGGATACTTAATGACAGAGTTAGAGAAAGAACAGAGAAATTGGTTGGAGAAGAACAGGGAGGCTTTAGGAAGGGAAGAGGTTGTGTAGATCAGATATTCATTCTTAGATCTTTAGTGGAAAAGTTTTTAGAGAAAGGAAAGAAGTTGTATGCGGCTTTCATGGATTTGGAGAAAGCATATGACAGGGTGGATAGACCAGGATTGTGGAAAGTGTTAAGAATATATGGAGTAGATGGGAAGCTGTTGAATGCTGTGAAGAGTATGTACGATGATGCGAAGGCTGCAGTGCGTGTGGATGGTGAACTAAGTGAATTTTTCTCTTTGAGAGTTGGGTTGAAACAGGGATGTGTCATGTCTCCATGGTTGTTCAATCTGTTCATGGATGGGGTAATAAAAGAGGTACAAGGTAGGGTAGTGGATGTTGGAGTGGCCCTGGTGAGAGAGGATAGTGTTTGGAAACTCCCTGTACTGTTGTTTGCAGATGATACTGTGTTGTTGAGTGAAGACGAAGGGGAGCTGCAAGGCTTGGTGGATGAGTTTGGGAGAGTGTGTAAGAAACGGAATCTAAAGGTGAATGTAGGGAAGAGTAAAGTGATGGTCTTTGAGAGAGGTGAAGTCAGTGAATGTACACGAGGTTGGATGGTGAGGAACTGGAAAATGTGAGTACGTTTAAGTACTTGGGTAGTGTGATGAGTAAGGATGGAGGTTTGGAGGGTGAAGTGCTTGAAAGGGTATAGCAGGGAAGAAAGGTTGCTGGTTCTTTGAAAGCAGTGATAAGAAACAGGGAAGTGAGCATGGAAGTGAAAAAGTTCCTACATGAAAGTATTATGATACCAACTCTAACGTATGGAAGTGAAGCTTGGACGTTGTAGGAAGGACACAAGTCAAGAGTGAGAGCAGTGGAAATGAGTTATTTAAGAGGAGCCTGTGAAGTCACATGGAGAAACAGGCTGACGAATGAGGATATAAAGGAGCGTTGTGGTGTGGATGTGGATGTGATAGGAAGCGTTATGAGGAACACACTGAGGTGGTTTGGCCATGTGGAGAGGATGGAGGGTGAAAGACTGACGAAGAGAGTGTATGTGAATTAGGTGGAGGGGGGAAGAGGGAGGAGGAGGCCGAGGATGAGATGAGATGGAGGGATGGGGTGGAGAGGTATATGAGAGAGGGTGGTGTGAGTCGGGAGCAGGGCAGTGAAATGGCGGGGGACAGGGCGAACTGGAGGCGATTTGTTTGTGGCCACCGCAAACGGGATTGAGGCGTCTGACAATAGATATATAGATATACATATATATATATATATATATATATATATATATATATATATATATATATATATATATATATATATATATATATATATATATATATATATATATATATATATATATATATATATATACAGTATAAATATATATTATATATATATATATATATATATATATATATATATATATATATATATATATATATATATATATATATATATATATATATATATATATATATATATATATATATATATATATATATATATATATATATATATATATATATAAGATAGGACGGACTAGGAACAGGAGACGGGTAGGTGGGCAATGGGGTAAAGGCATCAGAAGCAGCAAAGGTGCGGGAAATGGAGGTAATTGGGTCAGCTCTCTCTTGCCACCTAGGGAAGCAGAAGGAGGAGCTTACCAAGAAGTAGATGCCACAGAGCACGAAATTCGGGAGGGCCCTGACGCCCGAGGGATCTTGGATGCCTGGATGGCCTAATGCCAAGCCAAGCAGAGACCGCACATTGGAACAACAGCTGAGAAGGCAATACAGCCAAGCACAAAAAAAAGAAAGAAAAAAATCAATCAATTCCCTACAGTGATGGAGACCTATTATCCCCACCCTCTAAAGGACATTGAAGGAATCCCTAACGGTGACGTGACCTCATCACTGCCCCATGAGGGACTTCTCTATTCTATCAGTGCCTATCATTGCCGCCTCCTATAACCAGGTCATTAAGGACCTCTTAACGAAAATACCCTAATTGTACTCCTTCATCGTTGGGCGCAATACTACAGCAAGGTAATCTAAGTAGCAGGCCAGAATAACGGATACAAGTCCATTAAAACAAAGAGGGAAAGCAATCCCAACAGTTGCTGATGTTCTTAGGCTGTCACCTATCCTAGATCTAGCCAGAGCCAGTGTTGCTCAACCACACATAGCAAGTGAGGATCAGTGTAGCGAAAGAAATCGATCGGCAAACGGGCCGAGTGGAGACAGGCAGATCACTGTCGTAATTGTTGTTGTTTGAGAGTCGCCTCCGGAAAGAGGAGGACACGGGCAAACACAGAGCCTGTCAGTCAAAATGTGCTTGCACAAGCAAAAAATCGTCGGGTAGGAAGTGACGACATCGAAGAGAACGTGGGCGGGTGCCTTGGCTATGATACCCGATGCACCTACGAGGTCATCACAACTGCGGACAAGCCGCCTGCCTGGACAAGATCGCAGCTGAGTAGTAGCAGTACAGTCCAAAACATAGTGTAGCAGAGGCTCCTCACTTCGATCGAGACAGGGCAATAAGGTGTCCCACCGTACAGCTGGCTATAGCCGACTAAGCGAGCCACTAAGCTGAAATCTACTGTATATATAATCATGCTGCCATATCACAGCCCCATTCATCCTCTGTTCCAAATGGTGGATGTGATAGGGCCTGATTAGGAAGAGAGGTATTTAGGTGAGGGCTGTGTTGTTCTAAATGATCCTGCTCTTCAGTTCTGGCCCAGATCTCGTAGTGAGCACCTCTTTTCCCCAGATCCTGAAACGTGGCTAGACCTCTCCATAGACTTTCACAGTCAGTTTTTTCTCGTTACGAGATCCAGTGCTTTCACCACAGCCTTGCGTGCTCTTGTGTTTTTTGTGATATCAGCTGTTTTTCCGGCTGCCACTTAGAGTCCTTGCCGTAGTACGACGCCGAACCCTGAAGGGGTTCCGTTAGGGTACTTCCACGAAGGGGGGCCTTAGAGGCCTGGTTATAGGAGGCGGCAAGGGTAGGCTTTCTGTTAGGGCTAGGGTTAGGAAAGTCCCTCACGGGGCAGTGCTGGGGTTCTCTCACGGCGCCCTTTAGAGGGCGGGGAGTTAGGCCCCCCGGCACTGTAGGGAACCGCCGGATTTGCAGCTGATAATTTATTTATTTTCTTGTTTCTTTCGTTGCTCTGTTAAGGTATATACATAGGTTCATGCACATATATTCATGTATATTCGAAGTATACATGTGTGTATGCTAGAAAGAGGAATGGAATAACAACTGAATAAATAAATACTCCAGTATATATATATATATATATATATATATATATATATATATATATATATATATTTTTTTTTTTTTTTTTTTCCAACATGAGCGCGCCGGATCCTGCACATGATACTGACCCGAGTGGTGACTCGTGTTCACCTCCATCACCTACAGGCACCAAGCCTAAGTCTCACTGCAAAAGGCCACGACTAACAGGGCCAGAATATGGTGCTGATGACCTCTTCCTCAACAAGGATACTGAAGACGTCTCCCCCACTGACTCAGACCTCTACAGCATGGACGACAAGCTAACTCCTCCTGACAACTTGACTTCCCAGACAGATGCTACCCATGCCCCAGCCACCAAGACCAAAGACACGATGACTGACGACGACGGCTTCACAGTAGTCCAGAAAAAGAAAAATCGTAAAAGAGTGACCAACCTTGCTGATGAGCCAGCCACATCCTCCTGCAATACAGACCGCCCCACTACACCCACACACACACGTTCATCTTCACAGCACGTTCCTCATCCACCTAACACTACCAGTACACTCCCTCCTCCCCCCTCCAAGCCTCCTGCGTTCCTTGTCACCAACAACGATGCCTTCCCCACCCCTTATGACACTGTGATCGCCTTAGAGACTGAGCTGCCTCATCTCAAGTTCAAATTGGAGGCAACACGGAACCAAAACACGATCCTGGTTCCTCTCGATGAAGACACCTTCCACACATTAGACTCTCTAACCTCTGTGGCGGGCAAACCTATCTGCCTGAGAAAACTGGACCCCAGTCTGTCCACCAGAAAAGTCATCATTCAAAATTACCCTGTAAATTTTCTCCTGCAAGCCGTAAAAAACAACGATCAAGTGGAGGAAGCCACGAGATGCGAGGTAGGGGGAGCACCCACCAGGCAGGTGCTAGTCACCCTCAGAGGCCCCATCCCAACAGCACTCGACTTACAGTCATGGGGCACCTACACTATCCACCCATACACCGCGGAACCTCTCAGGTGCTTCAATTGCCAGCGCTACGGTCACCACCAGTCAAGATGCACTCGCCCCCCAACGTGCGCTGTGTGCAGCGGTCGTCATGCCACACAGGAATGCATCACAAAGTTAAAGGCCAAGCAGTCGGTACAGTCAAAATGCCCCAACTGCCAGCTCCCTCACCATGCCTGGAACAAACTATGCCCAGCACGCAAAGACCTTGTGCAGAAGGGCATAGTAAGAGGGCAACGTTGGATCCAGGCACGGACTGCAATGACACCAGCACCACCAGGGACCTTCACATGGGGACAACAACGTGTACCACAGCCCACAACACGGCAACCACCAGCTCCAGAAGAGTTCCCCCCTCTACCTCCAAGCAAACACTCGCCTCAAGCAGTTCCTCCACCTCCATCCAGACCCACTCCCACTGCCACATCACACACCACAGCACAACCACCACAACCTACACGTCCAAGAGTTCACTCCATCTCGACCCAAACAGTGCCAGATGCCGCCACACAAGCCCCTCCACTAGCTCCCACACTTCCTCCAGGATATGTCGTACTGAACAGGGACCAACTGGCCTGCTTTGCTCAGCAAATAGCAGATCACATCACCACCTGGATGGGCAAGGAGCTAGGCATGCCCATCCCCAGCCCAGAGGGAATCCACACGTTCGTACACAAATCACTAGACCAGTTTGCAAACAACCCACAGCCAACACAAACAAAGATGCCACCGCCACCCACAACCCCCACCACTGCTCCCATTCACACAAAACACAGCAAACAGAGGGGAAAAGAGGAACAACGGAGCCGCTCACGTTCACGCAAAAAGTCCCAAGACCGCTCACAAACATCTCACCCACAGTCACGCAGCCATGCCAACACGACAGACAAACAGCCAGACAAAGCACACCAGCAGTCCCCAGCACCACCACACACGGACACCAACGCACACAGGACAAGATCACGATCCCCCATCCCAACGTATACAGACATGGACGACTAACACACACATTTCCTCACCCACTTCATCACAGACAACCCACACACACACAAGCACTCCGCATTTTACAGTGGAACATCTATGGGATTACTCCCAAGCGCCTCCCACTAGAAGAGGCAGCCCATAGAGACCATTTAGACATCCTCCTCCTCCAGGAAACACTCCTAAAACCGAACAGGCAGCTCCGATTGCGAGGCTTCACCACCTTCCTCCTCCCCAGCACTCCAGGCGGCACCAGAGGCTGTGCCATTCTCGTTCGAAGCCATATACCTGCCACAGCTATTGATCCACCACCAGACTGTGGCGAAGGTGTTGAGGTCCAAGGCGTCGATATAACCCTAGCAGATGGTCACCTACAACTATTTAATATTTACCGCCACCCTACAGCCGACATTAACCTTGGGGAGGTAGCCACTCTCTCCACAACTAATCAGCTCTTCATTGGTGGCGATCTTAATGCCCATCATCCCAGCTTTGGCTCTAGGTCCCCTACCAACGCAGCTGGATGCCATATTTCAGAGCTACTGGAGGAGGTGCCAGAGATCTTACTCCTCAATGACCCATCCACACCAACACATGTACGTGGAGGCAGGCTAGATCTCTCTTTTGTGTCGTCTGGCTTAGCCCCCCTCACTACCTGGAGGCTACATCCCACCCTAACATCAGACCATCATGCTATAATAACCACCATCAAGGTTGCTCCACTCCCTACGCCTTCTGGGCCCCCATCAAGGTGGAATACCAAAAGGGCAGACTGGCCTAAATTCACCACCACACTGGAAGATACAGCAGCATTTAACGCTCCAATAAATCTGGAGGAACATGCCGCCCTCCTCACAGACGCCTTCAGTGCAGCAGCAGGCTCCTCTATCCCAAAAACTGCTCCTCCAAAGGCTTACCATACAGACCACTGGTTCTACTGTGACAGGGTGAAGGAACTAAACAGATGCCTTAACAGAGCCAAGAAAATCCATAGAGCCAACCCGACAGCTAACAGCCTAGCCTACCTCCAGGCCGTCGTCAGGCATTCTACAGCGGAGAAAACAGACATTAAGGAGCAAAAGTGGCTGGAGTGGTGTCAGTCCCTTGGTGCTCAATCAAGACTGGGGAGCATTTGGAAAAAATTGAGAGCTGTTTCCAATCCTCTGCCACCTCGTCCCCCCTCTCACCTCGACCCACAGGGAGAGGCTGAAAGGCTGGCAGCTACATTTGCCCAGAGGACCTCCCCCACACAGCTTCCAGAAGACACCAGACATAAGCAGGAAGCCCTAAACCAGACCAGGACGGATCTTATAAACATGTGCAAGGCCACCCCAGCTGACTCTGATCATCTATTCACGATGCATGAGCTTGATCAAGCCTTGAAACAAGCACTGACACTGCCCCAGGCCCAGATGGTATCACCTATTCCATGCTCACACACGCTGGGCCTACAGCAAGATCCGCCTTCCTAGACTTATTAAATCACTCCTGGTCTATGGGCAAACTCCCCGGGCAATGGAAGACTGCAACCATTCACCCCATCCCCAAACCACCTGATCCCACATCCTTTAGACCCATCTCCCTTCTCAGCTGCTTAAGCAAAACTGTCGAGAGGATGGTGCTTGGGCGCCTCAACTGGATTCTGCCCTCACCCCACAGTCACATCTTTGCTTACACCAGAGGCAGGGGGACGGCTGAGTGCCTGAGCTCCTTCCTCTCGGAGTTGCGTGGAGGAAGAGGCCTGGCCATTTTTATAGACCTGGAAAAGGCCTTCGAGCTGGCATGCCCGAGGGCCATCCTTGCAACCCTAGCAAGCAGGGGAGTCAAGGGTCGCCTCCTGTGCTGGCTCGAGAGCTTCTTCCAGGGCCGACGGGCAGCAGTACGATTTCAGGGGCACACGTCATCAGAACACTGCCACATCAACGGAACCCCACAGGGCAGCATTCTCAGCCCCACGCTTTTTAACGCCCTAATAAACTGCCTCCTACAGGTGGACCTAGGCCCTGGAGCCCGACTCCTCTGTTATGCTGATGATACAACGCTGGTAGTCCACGGAGGCCCATATCATGCAAAAGCCCAGAGGGCTCTGACAAGACTCCACCTAAAATGTACAGAGCTGGGACTCAAAATCAACCCAAATAAAACCAAGGCTCTTCCCTTCCTCATAAACCCACCGAAAGACAAACTCCACCTCGGTGACACAGCCATCGATCATGTTCCAACACACAAGTACCTGGGGGTCATCTTTGACTCCAAACTTTCTTTCCGAACGGAGGTGAACCACCTCCGAGAAAGAACAAAGCTTCGCCACAATGCTCTGCGATCCTTGGCAGGAAAGGGAAAGGGTGCCACATTCAAAGTCCTCCGTCTATTCTACATCCAGACCATAAGAGCAATAGTGGACTATGCGGCGCCAGTACTACCGTCCCTTGACGAGCCACAATTGGCCAAACTGGAAGTCATCCAAAACAGTGCCATGCGCACCATGACTGGTGCACCCATGTGGACCAGACTATGCAATCTCCGCATGGAATGTCACCTCGAATCCTTACACCTTCGCATACAAGCAAGGGTGGCGGGCCTGGCAGCCAAACTAGCCCACAATGCTTCCCCCCTTCCCCTACTGCCACGGCTCACAGCAGCAGCCAGCCTCCACCAGGACTTACTCACAAATAGCTGGATTCATAATGTAGCTCGAGCCATCCACACCTATGAACTGGATAACTTTATAGCACAGGCCAATAACACACCTGCCACCAACTTCATCCCCCAGCCTCCTTGGAGTCCACCCCTACTCACGCTCATTCTCACGCACACACTATCCAAAAAACGAACGCCAACCCAATTGCTGCGTCAAGAGGGCCTCAGACAAATTGCCACCCACACAATCCCACAGTCCAATACGTACTACACCGACGGTTCTGTCACACCAACCAATGCCGGAGGAGCTTTTGTGTGCGGGGACAGATCTTTTGGCTTCCGTGTCACAGATGGTGCCTCCACCCTCCAGGCCGAGCTGGCAGCCATCTCAGCTGCCCTCTCTGACGCCCTAGAGGACAACCCCACTACTCCCACTATCATTCACACAGACTCTGCTTCGGCTATTCATACTCTTCGCCAACAAACTCACAAAGACAACATTCACTTAATACATGACATTCTCACCACCTCACAAGGTATCCGCAATGCTGGAGGATCGATTATTATAAATTGGATCCCAAGTCATGTAGGCATCGTGGGAAACGAGAAGGCAGACCTCACAGCAAAACACGCCCTAGAAAAACCGAGCATCGATTTCGTCATCACGACAAGCCTAAGCCAAGTCAAGCAAGGCATTAGAGAAAGGGCAGCCAGATTAAATAAGGATGACCACCGCCTATATGTCGAACTGCGTTCCCCCTCCGCTAGGTGGTATGCACTTGCCACACGCTACAAGCCACTACCAACTACCACTAGATCCAACTTTAACAAGCTCACTCGTCTGCGCCGCCTTCGCCTGGGATATAAATGCTGCAGTGAAATCATCGACGATGACGAAGCCCCTGAATCTGAATGTCAGCACTGTCAATCGGCTACACTCTACCCCCTCCTGCACTACCTCCTCAAATGCCCAGCCACCTCACGCATCAGGAAAAGACCTCTTCCAAACCCAGATATTCCCAGAACCCATGATGCAGCCAGATCCATTAACTCTTTACGAAATGCTGCAGCCTACGTTGTAGCCACGGTCCCTCTCCCAATATTGACTGAGGTGGTGCGCTCTGCCCCTCCTCCCACCTAACATGCATGTCCATCGATATGCAAGTATACCTGTGTGTATGAGTGTGTGTGTGTGTGTGTGTGTGTGTGTGTGTGTGTGAATATGCACATATATACGTGAATATGTGCATATATATGTTTGTACCAGTCCAGAGACTGCTCCGGCAGTATCTACCACTTACTGATCTATGCTTACATTCACTGACTGGGCTAACATATGGCCCGGCCCCTTCCATTTAAACGAAGGGGAAATCTTTAACAAACAAACATGTTCTAAATCATCAGTCTCATACTGAAGGTCCTACTCAGACGCCTGGATGTCCGGATGTGGCGAGGGTGGCAAGGTGAAGGGAAAGTTAAAGTCCCAGTCTAGCAGGGCTAGACTCCATTCCCCCTGGGCAGGGTCCACTGCCATCTTGGCAACAGTATTAATGCCCAGCGTGTGGGTGCTGCTGCTCCTGTCTACTTGGCTTAAGTCATGGAGTATGTTGCAGCCGAAGTGCTTGCGTTGGCTGGTAATGCTGCCCGTGACAAGAAGACTTGTATCATTCCCCGTCACATGCAGCTGGCCATCCTTAATGAAGAGGAGCTGAACAAGCTCTTTTCTGACACCACCAACGCCAAGAGAGGTGTCCTGCCTAAATCCAGGTTGTCCTACTCCCCAAGATGACGGAGAAGCTACTTTAGGATTCACATCCATTTCTTAAGAGTGAATAGACTTAGGCATTGCTCTACATAACCGTCTGTGTGTGTGTGTGTGTGTGTGTGTGTGTTCCTGTATGTATGTGTGCATATATATATGTATGTAGGTATGTGTGTCTGTATGCATGTGTATATAATCTCTAGTCTTTCAAACGCAGTGTGTCCAGACTTCTCGAAATGAACATATGTTGAATTTTGGCTCTTTTTGGTTATATATATATATATATATATATATATATATATATATATATATATATATATATATATATATATATATATATATATTGGAAGGAACTGTTTTGCTGGCTCGTGACCTATGGTTCCTTCCTCCTGGCATAAAAAAAAAAAAAAAAAAAAAGAACGTAGCACGTGTTGTCTGCTACTGCGTTTCTGTGCATGTCTTTATGTTTGTTGCATGGAAGTAGCTATTTACATCCGAGAAGGTGCAATGTTCGATTGATATTCCCACTGCCAATTGTCCTTACAAAATATAAGCATCGTAACATCCTGAACGGGTGGGAGGGCTGATGGATGAATGAAAACATAGATGATGGCATGCCTTCAGCCATGGAAATATTGGACAAAATTGTTGAATGATATGATGATGTATTATCCGCTGGGTGACGAACATGGTGGATTTGATTCCCCCCAAAACTAGCACTTACGACAATGACAAAATAACAATTAATATTAATCACACTATTGCCTATAATAGTAATAGTAGTTACTCCTCTTCTGGTTGCTCTTATTTTAATTCTTCTTCGTATTTTTTCTTTGTGATTTATATCCATTAATAATTTCGTCTTTCCTACAAATTTTCATTATTATAATTATTTCTTATCGTCATTTCAAAAATATTCACTTGGTTTCTCTAGTATAACAAAAACAAATACAAAAACAACAACAAGAACAACTACTACTACTATTACTAGTACTACAAATACAATGACTACTAGTACTACATCCACCACCACTAGTACTTTCACAACCAGAAGCATTAATGATTTATGCAAGTTTGTGGTTACAGTGGGGCCTGTTTGAAAAGGGTTCTTATGGAGGTCGATGTTGTTGAGAACGCTACTCGGTATATGGTGATGAGGGCAAGGTAATGTCCTGCCTGCTTGCCTGGGTAGGTATGTGGTTGTACCGGGTGGTGCAGCGCTTGTCCATTTGAGAGTGATAGATGGAGCTTGGGAATAAGAGAAAACGGCCGTGAGACCGACAAATTCAAGGGATAACCTGTTTGTCTGGAGTTATTAGGAAACGGGCCAGCACGTATTGCAGAGACTCGCTTGACGCCCTCTCCTCTCGATGATGAACCCATCACCGGTGATGAGTCGCGCCTTGTGCTATTGCAAGGCACGGCAACTGCCGCGGGTGATGACGGGATCACCTATACCACACTGAGACTCATCGCTCAAGTCCCTGGCAATCCCTCTCTGTCACTGTTCAGCCTGAATCTAAAAGGTAATCTACCCTGCAGACTGGACCCGTAGCATCATCATTCCCATTCGTAAGCCTAATTCCTTTGATTTCTGTCCCCTTTCCCAAAATTCCTGCATTTACAAAGTCCTCGGGAGAATTCTTATAGCAAGCTCCGCGATCTTCTTCAGGACCAGATCTCTCCCCGTCTGTTTGGTTTCCCCCCAGGCCAGAGAACACAACATTGCCTTACAGAATAACTCACCTCACATCCTCCTCCTGCACACCCTTCATTGACCTCAAAGCTGCATTCAGCGTCGTCAACCGTGACGTCATCCTTAACGAACTTGCCCACCTGTCTCAGGCCACCAGTTCTACCGGCTGGAAAGCGACCTGTCCCATCGTCACTCTCGGGTTCTGTTTTGTGGGGTGGTTAGTGATAACCGATCCTTCAGTCTTGACACACCTCAGGGTGGGTTACTTAGCCCCTTTCTCTTCAATCTTCTCATGAATAGACTCCTCCATCTTTTAGATCCAATCCCAGACTCCTCTCTGATCCTAACCTATGCTGTTGATATCTGCATCCATTCCCCTTCTCCCGTCACTCTTCAACATCTCCTAGATGCAAGGCTGCATCTACCTGTGGTTTGATTATCAACACTGCCAATATCAAGTGTTTTCTCGATCCCTCACTCATACGCTTGCTTGCACAACCATAACCCTCCTCGGCTTTCGTCGTGAGGTAGTGTAGGATTTTGCGTACGTCGGGTTTCCTCTGTCTTCCCTATCTAACCCATTCCAGTATATATACACAATCTACACACGCCTCTACTGCACTGAAACGCCCACTTTTGACTCGCATGGGTTTAGTATCCCCGGCAATCGCTCATTTCTACCTATTATATATTCTCTCCCTCGTTGATTATAATGCTATCCCTGTCACTCTTGTCCCCCGAACACGGTTCCGACCACATCAATTGACACAAAATTCCGGCGATGCGCCTCATTCTTCGCTGCGCAAGGTCTGCTCCAGTAAGCAGCATGCTCCCAAAACTCAATCTGTAATATTTGTTCTCCAAGGGTCTTGCATAATCTATATGCAGATGGTGAACCAGCATCTGGCCAGGAAAGGACTGGAGTGGTCGGTGGTTTCATATTCTTAAAACAATTACCTGGTATCACAACTTCTAGTCAGTTCTGAAATATCTTGATCAATCTTTGGCCACCATACCCAGTTCCTTGCCTCTGCCTTCACTGCTGAAATACCGTTATGGCCAACATGCAAGTGATCCAATACCTTACAGTGCAGGTCCCCTGGCAATACCACTCTGTTCCTATACAAGATAACATCCTCATGAATACTTAAATCTTCTTTCACCATGGTATACTCAGTTAAAGCTGGAATGATATCCTTACTCCATCCAAACTTCAGACAGTTTTGCAACTGACAAAGAATTACATCCTTCTTGGTTTCCTTCCTAATAGTGGAAGAGGAAATGTCATCAAAATCCAGAGATTTTATCAACTTGTATTCTGCAGGAGTTCCAGATCCAATATAATCCTCTACTGGTAGTCTGCTGAGGGCATCTGCCACTACATTATCCATCCCAGATTTGTGAGCCAAGTCATAATCATACTGGGACAGGAACAAAGCCCATCTTTGAATTCTGGCATCAGCATTAGCAGGGACTGGTTTTCCCTTGCCAAATAATCCAAGTAATGGTCTGTGATCTGTCCTAGCAAGAAAGTGTCTTCCAAACAAAAAATATCTAAATCTTTTGACAGTACAAACTAAAGCCAGGCCTTCCCTGTCAATTTGTGAGTAATTCTTTTTAGCCTCTGATATATATATATATATATATATATATATATATATATATATATATATATATATATATTACAAAATACGCTGGTTTCTCTTTACCCTCTTGGATCTGTAACAGAACAAATCCAACCCCACTGGGAGAGGCATCTACTTCAACAATCAAAGGAGACTGACCATCAAAATTAGTCAACAAGGTTGAATTCTTTATATTATTTTTGATGTCCTCAAATGCCTCGTGCTCTAGCGTTGTCCACTGGAATTTGACATCCTTCTTTAATAAATCATACAACAGTGCTACCTAAGTTGAAAAATTCATAACAAATTTACAATAATATGTGATCAATCCCAAGAAGGAGTGTAGGCTATTTCAGCAGTTGATTAAGGAGCAGGGGCATCAAGTATACCCTGAAGTTTGCTTGGCGAAGGCTTGATACCCTAACCTGAGATATGATACCATACCTAAGTATTCCAAGTCATTCACATGCAACTGAGACTTATCCTTGTTGATCTGAACATTATGGTCCTGAAAAATATTGAGTACCCTTTTAAGCCTCTCATTATGCTCACCTTTGTTTTCACCTGAAATAATGGTATCATCTTGGTATGCTGCTACACCTTCTACCTGAGCCATTAACTGTGAAATAAACCTCAGAAAAATAGCTGGAGATGAGGAAAGGTCAAAAGGTAATCTCTTATACTTGAACATTCCTTTATGAGTGTTTATCACTACGAGCTTCTGGCTCTTTTCATCAACTGGATTTTGCAAATAAGGATTCTAGAGGTCAATCTTAGAGAACACATTGCCCTTACCAATTCCTGGCAATAACTCTTCGATTTTAGGAAGAAGATACTTATTACGTTGGATCTACTTATTTAGCTCTTTAAAATCACCACATATTCTAACAGAATTTTTCTCAGCCTTCAATATAGGTATAACTGGTGCTGCTCACTAACTGCAAGAAATTGGTTCTAAAATGCCTTCCCTGACAAGCTTGTCTAAAGCATCTTCTACCATCTGCCTATGATGAAAAGGAACTGTGCAAGCCTTCATGAATTTTGGAGAAACCTCACTCTTAACCTGGACCTTGGCTATGATGTCTGAGATAAGCTTGTTAGGGTCAATACAGTACTGGTCTAATAAATGGCTTGCAACCAAAACCTGCTGGACCTTGTAAAGTTATCTAATCCAGCTAAATGAATTCCAACCCTGGCCATAAGATAGTTGCCACACAAATTGTTATTAAGGGAATCCTCAACATAAAAGCAATGAGTTACCTCATGACTATTGTACTTTACCAGTGTCTGCCTTACCTATCACCTGTACATCTGAATTATCACAAGCAACTAATACTTTTCTGGAAGATTCAACGTCTAGCTTTAATAATCTTGCCCAATCACTTGTCAGAGTAGAGACTGCTGCTCCACTGTCAATTTCCAAAGGTACCGGTTTTCCATTAATTGTATAGTAAAAAAATCTCTGCTTTCACAGCACATATAGGCTCCTTCACAGTCAACTGTTTTCCCTCACCTTCTTCAGAAATGTCCTGTTCCTCTGGATCATTAGGCACTCTTACAGGTGTTGTTCCACGAGCGGTTTTCTTGAGATTGTCTGAAGGCTTACCAATACCAGTACTAAGCCTTGTCCTATATTTCTAATGTTCTTCACCTTCATTCCTTGTTGCCCCACAATCTCATTTTAAATGTCCTTTCTTTTACCTTTATGGCACATGAAGTCCTTGAAACGGCACATGCTGCTCTCATGAGGGTAACCAAATGATGACAGAGTAGTTTTCTGGAGCTCACATTTACAACTCTTACTTGCTGTGGCTCATTCGTCTCACCTACAACGCTTTCTCCATGTTTAAAATTCTCAATAATCTAAGGGAAGGTCATCTTCTGTAAGTCTAAGTTTTCAGCGACTAAGTTTGGAAAATACACTTCACGTTCTGCTGCCATAAACTGGTGTCTCACTCCTGGATCAAACTGTTTATCAAAATTACAGTCTTTTGCTAGGCCCTTAAGTTCTGCATACAGTTCATCTAGATTCTCTTCAGCCCTTTGTCTTCTTTGCTGAAAGGCAAGTAAACTATGGTGGCATGCGGGCTTTACAACAAAATATTTCTGAAGCACCGATACCAAGTCACTAAGACTTTGTATGAGTTATTTCTGGAGCACAAAGGTTGCCTAGCACACTAAATGTCTGTACCAAGTCACTAAGATTTTGTATGAGTTATTTCTGGAGCACAAAGGTTGCCTAGCACACTAAATGTCTGTACCAAGTCACTAAGATTTTGTATGAGGTAAATCTGGAGCACAAAGGTTGCCTAGCACACTAAATGTCTGTACCAAGTCACTAAGATTTTGTATGAGGTAAATCTGGAGCACAAAGGTTGCCTAGCACACTAAATGTCTGTACCAAGTCACTAAGATTTTGTATGAGGTAAATCTGGAGCACAAAGGTTGCCTAGCACACTAAATCTCTGTACCAAGTCACTAAGATTTTGTATGAGTTATTTCTGGAGCACAAAGGTTGCCTAGCACACTAAATCTCGGTACCAAGTCACTAAGATATTGTACGAGGTAAATCTGGGACTGAAAGGTTGCCTAGCACACTTAATCTGTACCAACGGACACGAGCAATACATTTTCCTTTTTCTCATCTGTTATTGCTAGGTGAGCAAAATTAGCTTCTAATAAACTCAGCCACAGTTTCACAGAAATCTTGGATGGATCAAAATGTTCAATTTTGACCTGGGACCCTGACGACTCCATAACGTAAACTTCCCTGACTTAACCTCCTATAACTTTGTCTTGGCCTGGATCACCTGCACAACAGCTTCTCATCACCTGTGGGTGCCTAATCCATTTGACCAAGGCCATTCAGATACTCCACGATCCTCGTCGCCAATAGTAGTGGCTAATAAAACAGACAGGAAGTAGCTAGCATGTTTACTCTCGGGTCCGCTTAACTACAAAAACGCAAGAGGTCTGCGCTTGCACAGATCCACGATGCAATCAACCCTTACATTACCAATGTGCATAGAAAAGTATTCCTTGACTCGAATATACAAGAATAAAACAAATTATTGTAAATTACAGCAACGTGAAAATACGGACTTATAAGCAGACAAATACCAATCAAAACGAAGGATAATAAGTCTAAAGAAAGAATCAAGTATCAACTGAAATGCAAAAATCAGACACCACCTTAAATGGAGAATCAAAACACCAGTAATCTTTGACACTTCCTGCACTCCACCTACCCCTGGCGGTTCTGCCCCTGCTTCAGGCATTCAGCAGGGTAATGAGGCGGGTCAGGGACGGCCGGGACTTAGGCTCGGGCGACAAGGCATCCCTAACCCATCCCTTCACCTCCGGAAGCAGGGCCAGACCCCCCCTCATCGACAAATCGTGCATCAGCCGACCCACACTGAACGTCTCAGAGGCCAGGGAGCTCTTATGGCCCGCCAGAACCTCCGGGGCGATCCAGTCGAACACTTTCTGCATCTCCTCAGAATGCGCCTTACCAAACACTGCTTTAGTCGTGCTGGCCATTCCAAAATCAATAAGAGTCACTATCCATCCAGCACCCTCACTTCGCACACAAACATTATCTATTTTGATGTCATTATGGTACACACCACGGGCTGCGATGTCAAGGACTATGGTGGCCACCTGACGACCCACTGATGTGATAAATTTTGAATCCATCTCACTGAACCGCTCCTCGCAGAAGCTCTGAAGATTTTGTCCGGCAAATTTTGTCACAAGAATTTTCTTATCGGGACACACAGCAATCAGCTTCTATGTGCCCGCCACGCCCTTCACCTTGTCTAGGAAAAGCGTCTCGTCAACCAAGAGGTGTTCCTCGTCCTCACCGCTGGACTTCTTCAATACCCAGTTCTTGCCTTCGCCCCGCAACCGCCAACACTTGCCCTGGCCTCCACTGCCCAACACCTTAACTTCACTTTTTTTACAAACCTGTTGAACGGCCTTTGCTGGCCATGCCCGAATCCCACGCACGGAGCACAATCTATGAAGATTCTTAAACGCAGCCATTTTGCCGAGAGCAAGATTAGTGCACGCTATCTCTACCAAACTCGAGAGACAACTAAGCTCCAAGTTTGAACGACGCGAATTTATACTCGCCAGCGGTCCAAAATATCAGGTTTCCCCAGGGCCTAAATAATATATTTTTATGTTTGTCTTCTGATGATTAATATATTGTCCTTGGTATTCTTTATATTTCAGTAACTTTCACACACATTAAAGATTTAATTTCTAACTTGGGTAAATGAATGAGATCAAACAGAATAGCTTCGCAGAGTTATTACGTTTTACTTTAAATGAGTGACAGCGAGAAAACTTGTATAAAGAACCGAAAATGTAAGTTCTAACCGTAGACTAATATTTGATAAATAATTAGTTTTCATGATAATCACCGTTTTTCAACTAGTGTCTGTTTACTCCGTCTCCTGGGCGTGGGAAAGAATAACAGGCTGTATTTTCTTGACAAATACTACGAGAATCTAGTTGTAAGTTAGGCAGTTTGATTCAAATGCGTTATTTACAGTACTGTGCCACATTTTCGAAAGTTCGTAACCTTTCTGTGAAATTATCATTTTCTCCAAGTCATCATGACAGGTGAAGCTGAAGATTTTTTACGGTACTGTGCCGCATTTTCGAAAGTATTAATTTTTTTTTTTAGAAATTACCATTTTCTCCAAATCATTATGACAGGTGAAGCTGAAGTGTGGCGGTTTCGAGGAATTATGCAAGCTTCCAGTTCATCCCACTTTCACACACTCGTAAGTGCTAAGTCTTATCCTTCAAGCGTTGTAGTCATTGCATTACGTTTTTAAGCCCCTCAGTCGCGTCTTCTCTCGTTTTTCGCAGCAGTTACCCTAACACCATTCGATTTTAGTTACAGAATGAGTACAAGAGTCTGAGAGTGTTAATACTGGTACCATAAACTCCCTTAAGGTCGAGATAATTATGGTATTCTATTTCAGCTGAAGTCGGACGATTTTATCAAACTGAAAGTGGGTCACAGACAATAGGTAACTATGGTTCTCTGTATCTCTAACTATATCGAAGAAAATAATATGTACCTATATTTGTTGTACTTAACTAAAAGTACATGGCAATATATCAATTTCTTTAGAACGCTTGTATCTAACTATAAACTGATGTACTCGTAAATCTATGTATCCTTAAAAACTACCTTACATCAAACCGTACAGGCTAGGCTATTGATATAAATCTGTGTATCGCAAAAATTATCTGCACCTGCTGTGTACATATCAATGTAACTTCCTATGTCCCTAAAAATTGTCTGCAGCCACATCCCAGTGTTAATTAGATGAAGGATTATGAGGAGCTGCGGTCACTTGCTTTATGCCATTCTTGTTCAAAAACTGTTGTATCTCCTGTGATGCAAAATAAGCATTAGCTGAAACAATGATATCAGGCAATCCAAAATTACAAAAGGATCTTCTAAGCAACTCAGTGGCAGAAGTAGAGGTCATAGAATTGGTTACATGGATACCTAGGAATTTAGTATGTGCATCCACAACAACAAGAAAATATTTGTTCTCCAAGGGTCCTGCATAATCTATATGCAGATGGTGAACCAGCATCTGGCCAGGAAAGGACTGGAGTGGTCGGTGGTTTCATATTCTTAAAACAATTACCTGGTATCACAACTTCTAGTCAGTTCTGAAATATCTTGATCAATCTTTGGCCACCATACCCAGTTCCTTGCCTCTGCCTTCACTGCTGAAATACCGTTATGGCCAACATGCAAGTGATCCAATACCTTACAGTGCAGGTCCCCTGGCAATACCACTCTGTTCCTATACAAGATAACATCCTCATGAATACTTAAATCTTCTTTCACCATGGTATACTCAGTTAAAGCTGGAATGATATCCTTACTCCATCCAAACTTCAGACAGTTTTGCAACTGACAAAGAATTACATCCTTCTTGGTTTGCTTCCTAACAGTGAAAAAGGAAATGTCATCAAAATCCAGAGATTTTATCAACTTGTATTCTGCAGGAGTTCCAGATTCAATATCATCCTCTACTGGTAGTCTGCTGAGGGCATCTGCCACTACATTATCCATCCCAGATTTGTGAGCCAAGTCATAATCATACTGGGACAGGAACAAAGCCCATCTTTGAATTCTGGCATCAGCATTAGCAGGGACTGGTTTTCCCTTGCCAAATAATCCAAGTAATGGTCTGTGATCTGTCCTAGCAAGAAAGTGTCTTCCAAGCAAAAAATATCTAAATCTTTTGACAGTAGAAACTAAAGCCAGGCCTTCCCTGTCAATTTGTGAGTAATTCTTTTTAGACTCATATATATATATATATATATATATATATATATATATATATATATATATATAATATATACAGTATATATATATATATATATATATATATATATATATATATATATAATATATACAGTATATATATATATATATATATATATATATATATATATATATATATATATATATATATACAGTATATATATATATATATATATATATATATATATATATAATATATACAGTATATATATATATATATATATATATATATAATATATACAGTATATATATATATATATATATATATATATATATATAATATATATACAGTATATATATATATATATATATATATATATATATATATATATATATATATATATTGTGCAAAATACGCTGGTTTCTCTTTACCCTCTTGGATCTGTAACAGAACAAATCCAACCCCAGTGGCAGAGGCATCTACTTCAACAATCAAAGGAGACTGACAATCAAAATTAGTCAACAAGGTTGAATTCTTTAAATCAGTTTTGATGTCCTCAAATGCCTGGTGCTCTAGCGTTGTCCACTGGAATTGGACATCCTTCTTTAATAAATCATACAACAGTGCTACCTAAGTTGAAAAATTCTTAAATTTACAATAATATGTGATCAATCCCAAGAAGGAGTGTAGGCTATTTCAGCAGTTGATTATGGAGCAGGGGCATCAAGTATACCCTGAAGTTCGCTTGGCGAAGGCTCGACACCCTAACCTGAGATATGATACCCTACCTAAGTATTCCAAGTCATTCACATGCAACTGAGACTTATCCTTGTTGATCTGAACATTATGGTCCTGAAAAATTTTGAGTACCCTTTTAAGCCTCTCATCATGCTCACCTTTGTTTTCACCTGAAATAATGGTATCATCTTGGTATCCTGCTACACCTTCTACCTGAGCCATTAACTGTGAAATAAACCTCAGAAAAATAGCTGGAGATGAGGAAAGGTCAAAAGGTAATCTCTTATACTTGAACATTCCTTTATGAGTGTTTATCACTACGAGCTTCTGGCTCTTTTCATCAACTGGAATTTGCAAATAAGGATTCTAGAGGTCAATCTTAGAGAACACATTGCCCTTACCAATTCCTGGCAATAACTCTTCGATTTTAGGAAGAAGATACTTATCACGTTGGATCTACTTATTTAGCTCTTTAAAATCACCACATATTCTAACAGATTTCTTGTCAGTCTTCAATACAGGTACAACTGGTGCTGCTCACTAACTGCAAGAAATTGGTTCTAAAATGCCTTCCCTGACAAGCTTGTCTAAAGCATCTTCAACCATCTGCCTATGATGAAAAGGACCTATGCGAGCCTTCATGAATTTTGGAGAAACCTCACTCTTAACCTGTACCTTGGCTATGATGCCTAAGATAGGTTTGTTAGGGTCAATACAGTACTGGTCTAATAAATGGCTTGCAACCAAAACCTGCTGAACCTTAAAGTTTTCATCTAATCCAGCTAAATGAATTCCAACCCTGGTCATAAGATAGTTGCCACACAAATTGTTATTAAGAGAATGCTCAACATAAAAGCAATGAGTTACCTCATGACTATTATACTTTACCAGTGTCTGCCTTACCTATCACCTGTACATCTGAATTATCACAAGCAACTAATATTTTTCTGGAAGATTCAATGTCTAGCTTTAATAATCTTGCCCAACCACTTGTCAGAGTAGAGACTGCTGCTCCACTGTCAATTTCCAAAGGTACCTATTTTCCATTAATTGTATAGTAAAAAAAATCTGCTTTCACTGCACGTATAGGCTCCTTCACAGTCAACTGTTTTCCCTCACCTTCAGAACTGTCCTCTTCCTCTGGATCATTAGGCACTCTTACAGGTGTTGTTCCACGAGCGGTTTTCTTGAGATTGCCTGAAGCCTTACCAATACCAGTACTAAGCCTTGTCCTATATTTCTAATGTTCTTCACCTTCATTCCTTGTTGCCCCACAAACTCATTTTAAATGTCCTTTCTTTTACCTTTATGGCACATGAAGTCCTTGAAACGGCACATGCTGCTCTCATGAGGGTAACCAAATGATGACAGTAGTTTTCTGGAGCTCACATTTACAACTCTTACTTGCTGTGGCTCATTCGTCTCACCTACAACGCTTTCTCCATGTTTAAAATTCTCAATAATCTAAGGGAAGGTCATCTTCTGTAAGTCTAAGTTTTCAGCGACTAAGTTTGGAAAATACACTTCACGTTCTGCTGCCATAAACTGGTGTCTCACTCCTGGATCAAACTGTTTATCAAAATTACAGTCTTTTGCTAGGCCCTTAAGTTCTGCATACAGTTCATCTAGATTCTCTTCAGCCCTTTGTCTTCTTTGCTGAAAGGCAAGTAAACTATGGTGGCATGCGGGCTTTACAACAAAATATTTCTGAAGCACCGATACCAAGTCACTAAGACTTTGTATGAGTTATTTCTGGAGCACAAAGGTTGCCCAGCACACTAAATGTCTGTACCAAGTCACTAAGATTTTGTATGAGGTAAATCTGGAGCACAAAGGTTGCCTAGCACACTAAATGTCTGTACCAAGTCACTAAGATTTTGTATGAGGTAAATCTGGAGCACAAAGGTTGCCTAGCACACTAAATCTCTGTACCAAGTCACTAAGATTTTGTATGAGTTATTTCTGGAGCACAAAGGTTGCCTAGCACACTAAATCTCGGTACCAAGTCACTAAGATATTGTATGAGGTAAATCTGGGACTGAAAGGTTGCCTAGCACACTTAATCTGTACCAACGGACACGAGCAATACATTTTCCTTTTTCTCATCTGTTATTGCTAGGTGAGCAAAATTAGCTTCTAATAAACTCAGCCACAGTTTCACAGAAATCTTGGATGGATCAAAATGTTCAATTTTGACCTGGGACCCTGACGACTCCATAACGTAAACTTCCCTGACTTAACCTCCTATAACTTTGTCTTGGCCTGGATCACCTGCACAACAGCTTCTCATCACCTGTGGGTGCCTAATCCATTTGACCAAGGCCATTCAGATACTCCACGATCCTCGTCGCCAATAGTAGTGGCTAATAAAACAGACAGGAAGTAGCTAGCATGTTTACTCTCAGGTCCGCTTAACTACAAAAACGCAAGAGGTCTGCGCTTGCACAGATCCACGATGCAATCAACCCTTACATTACCAATGTGCATAGAAAAGTATTCCTTGACTCGAATATACAAGAATAAAACAAATTATTGTAAATTACAGCAACGTGAAAATACGGACTTATAAGCAGACAAATACCAATCAAAACGAAGGATAATAAGTCTAAAGAAAGAATCAAGTATCAACTGAAATGCAAAAATCAGACACCACCTTAAATGGAGAATCAAAACACCAGTAATCTTTGACACTTCCTGCACTCCACCTACCCCTGGCGGTTCTGCCCCTGCTTCAGGCATTCAGCAGGGTAATGAGGCGGGTCAGGGACGGCCGGGACTTAGGCTCGGGCGACAAGGCATCCCTAACCCATCCCTTCACCTCCGGAAGCAGGGCCAGACCCCCCCTCATCGACAAATCGTGCATCAGCCGACCCACACTGAACGTCTCAGAGGCCAGGGAGCTCTTATGGCCCGCCAGAACCTCCGGGGCGATCCAGTCGAACACTTTCTGCATCTCCTCAGAATGCGCCTTACCAAACACTGCTTTAGTCGTGCTGGCCATTCCAAAATCAATAAGAGTCACTATCCATCCAGCACCCTCACTTCGCACACAAACATTATCTATTTTGATGTCATTATGGTACACACCACGGGCTGCGATGTCAAGGACTATGGTGGCCACCTGACGACCCACTGATGTGATAAATTTTGAATCCATCTCACTGAACCGCTCCTCGCAGAAGCTCTGAAGATTTTGTCCGGCAAATTTTGTCACAAGAATTTTCTTATCGGGACACACAGCAATCAGCTTCTATGTGCCCGCCACGCCCTTCACCTTGTCTAGGAAAAGCGTCTCGTCAACCAAGAGGTGTTCCTCGTCCTCACCGCTGGACTTCTTCAATACCCAGTTCTTGCCTTCGCCCCGCAACCGCCAACACTTGCCCTGGCCTCCACTGCCCAACACCTTAACTTCACTTTTTTTACAAACCTGTTGAACGGCCTTTGCTGGCCATGCCCGAATCCCACGCACGGAGCACAATCTATGAAGATTCTTAAACGCAGCCATTTTGCCGAGAGCAAGATTAGTGCACGCTATCTCTACCAAACTCGAGAGACAACTAAGCTCCAAGTTTGAACGACGCGAATTTATACTCGCCAGCGGTCCAAAATATCAGGTTTCCCCAGGGCCTAAATAATATATTTTTATGTTTGTCTTCTGATGATTAAAATATTGTCCTTGGTATTCTTTATATTTCAGTAACTTTCACACACATTAAAGATTTAATTTCTAACTTGGGTAAATGAATGAGATCAAACAGAATAGCTTCGCAGAGTTATTACGTTTTACTTTAAATGAGTGACAGCGAGAAAACTTGTATAAAGAACCGAAAATGTAAGTTCTAACCGTAGACTAATATTTGATAAATAATTAGTTTTCATGATAATCACCGTTTTTCAACTAGTGTCTGTTTACTCCGTCTCCTGGGCGTGGGAAAGAATAACAGGCTGTATTTTCTTGACAAATACTACGAGAATCTAGTTGTAAGTTAGGCAGTTTGATTCAAATGCGTTATTTACAGTACTGTGCCACATTTTCGAAAGTTCGTAACCTTTCTGTGAAATTATCATTTTCTCCAAGTCATCATGACAGGTGAAGCTGAAGATTTTTTACGGTACTGTGCCGCATTTTCGAAAGTATTAATTTTTTTTTTAGAAATTACCATTTTCTCCAAATCATTATGACAGGTGAAGCTGAAGTGTGGCGGTTTCGAGGAATTATGTAAGCTTCCAGTTCATCCCACTTTCACACACTCGTAAGTGCTAAGTCTTATCCTTCAAGCGTTGTAGTCATTGCATTACGTTTTTAAGCCCCTCAGTCGCGTCTTCTCTCGTTTTTCGCAGCAGTTACCCTAACACCATTCGATTTTAGTTACAGAATGAGTACAAGAGTCTGAGAGTGTTAATACTGGTACCATAAACTCCCTTGTGGTCGAGATAATTATGGTATTCTATTTCAGCTGAAGTCGGACGATTTTATCAAACTGAAAGTGGGTCACAGACAATAGGTAACTATGGTTCTCTGTATCTCTAACTATATCGAAGAAAATAATATGTACCTATATTTGTTGTACTTAACTAAAAGTACATGGCAATATATCAATTTCTTTAGAACGCTTGTATCTAACTATAAACTGATGTACTCGTAAATCTATGTATCCTTAAAAACTACCTTACATCAAACCGTACAGGCTAGGCTATTGATATAAATCTGTGTATCGCAAAAATTATCTGCACCTGCTGTGTACATATCAATGTAACTTCCTATGTCCCTAAAAATTGTCTGCAGCCACATCCCAGTGTTAATTAGATGAAGGATTATGAGGAGCTGCGGTCACTTGCTTTATGCCATTCTTGTTCAAAAACTGTTGTATCTCCTGTGATGCAAAATAAGCATTAGCTGAAACAATGATATCAGGCAATCCAAAATTACAAAAGGATCTTCTAAGCAACTCAATGGCAGAAGTAGAGGTCATAGAATTGGTTACATGGATACCTAGGAATTTAGTATGTGCATCCACAATAACAAGAAAATATTTGTTCTCCAAGGGTCCTGCATAATCTATATGCAGATGGTGAACCAGCATCTGGCCAGGAAAGGACTGGAGTGGTCGGTGGTTTCATATTCTTAAAACAATTACCTGGTATCACAACTTCTAGTCAGTTCTGAAATATCTTGATCAATCTTTGGCCACCATACCCAGTTCCTTGCCTCTGCCTTCACTGCTGAAATACCGTTATGGCCAACATGCAAGTGATCCAATACCTTACAGTGCAGGTCCCCTGGCAATACCACTCTGTTCCTATACAAGATAACATCCTCATGAATACTTAAATCTTCTTTCACCATGGTATACTCAGTTAAAGTTGGAATGATATCCTTACTCCATCCAAACTTCAGACAGTTTTGCAACTGACAAAGAATTACATCCTTCTTGGTTTGCTTCCTAATAGTGGAAAAGGAAATGTCATCAAAATCCAGAGATTTTATCAACTTGTATTCTGCAGGAGTTCCAGATTCAATATCATCCTCTACTGGTAGTCTGCTGAGGGCATCTGCCACTACATTATCCATCCCAGATTTGTGAGCCAAGTCATAATCATACTGGGACAGGAACAAAGCCCATCTTTGAATTCTGGCATCAGCATTAGCAGGGACTGGTTTTCCCTTGCCAAATAATCCAAGTAATGGTCTGTGATCTGTCCTAGCAAGAAAGTGTCTTCCAAGCAAAAAATATCTAAATCTTTTGACAGTACAAACTAAAGCCAGGCCTTCCCTGTCAATTTGTGAGTAATTCTTTTTAGCCTCTGATATATATATATATATATATATATATATATATATATATATATATATATATATATATTTATATATATATATATATATATATATATATATATATATATATTGTGCAAAATACGCTGGTTTCTCTTTACCCTCTTGGATCTGTAACAGAACAAATCCAACCCCAGTGGGAGAGGCATCTACTTCAACAATCAAAGGAGATTGACCATCAAAATTAGTCAACAAGGTTGAATTCTTTAAATCAGTTTTCATGTCCTCAAATGCCTGGTGCTCTAGCGTTGTCCACTGGAATTTGACATCCTTCT
Source organism: Coenobita brevimanus (assembly GCF_032717465.1). Lineage (NCBI taxonomy): Eukaryota > Metazoa > Arthropoda > Malacostraca > Decapoda > Coenobitidae > Coenobita > Coenobita brevimanus. Next base: position 14,459,245 of record NC_137035.1, on the reverse strand, counting down.
ATCATACAACAGTGCTACCTAAGTTGAAAAATTCTTAACAAATTTACAATAATATGTGATCAATCCCAAGAAGGAGTGTAGGCTATTTCAGCAGTTGATTAAGGAGCAGGGGCATCAAGTATACCCTGAAGTTTGCTTGACGAAGGCTCGATACCCTAACCTGAGATATGATACCATACCTTAGTATTCCAAGTCATTCACATGCAACTGAGACTTATCCTTGTTGATCTGAACATTATGGTCCTGCAAAATTTTGAGTACCCTTTTAAGCCTCTCATCATGCTCACTTTTGTTTTCACCTGAAATAATGGTATCATCTTGGTATGCTGCTACACCTTCTACCTGAGCCATTAACTGTGAAATAAACCTCAGAAAAATAGCTGGAGATGAGGAAAGGTCAAAAGGTAATCTCTTATACTTGAACATTCCTTTATGAGTGTTTATCACTACGAGCTTCTGGCTCTTTTCATCAACTGGATTTTGCAAATAAGGATTCTAGAGGTCAATCTTAGAGAACACATTGCCCTTACCAATTCCTGGCAATAACTCTTCGATTTTAGGAAGAAGATACTTATCACGTTGGATCTACTTATTTAGCTCTTTAAAATCACCACATATTCTAACAGATTTCTTGTCAGCCTTCAATACAGGTACAACTGGTGCTGCTCACTAACTGCAAGAAATTGGTTCTAAAATGCCTTCCTTGACAAGCTTGTCTAAAGCATCTTCAACCATCTGCCTATGATGAAAAGGAACTGTGCGAGCCTTCATGAATTTTGGAGAAACCTCACTCTTAACCTGTACCTTGGCTATGATGCCTGAGATAGGCTTGTTAGGGCCAATACAGTACTGGTCTAATAAATGGCTTGCAACCAAAACCAGCTGAACCTTAAAGTTTTCATCTAATCCAGCTAAATGAATCCCAACCCTGGTCATAAGATAGTTGCCACACAAATTGTTATTAAGGGAATCCTCAACATAAAAGCAATGAGTTACCTCATGACTATTGTACTTTACCAGTGTCTGCCTTACCTATCACCTGTACATCTGAATTATCACAAGCAACTAATATTTTTCTGGAAGATTCAATATCTAGCTTTAATAATCTTGCCCAATCACTTGTCAGAGTAGAGACTGCTGCTCCACTGTCAATATCCAAAGGTACCTGTTTTCCATTAACTGTATAGTAAAAAAAATCTGCTTTCACTGCACATATAGGCTTCTTCACAGTCAACTGTTTTCCCTCACCTTCTTCAGAAATGTCCTGTTCCTCTGGATCATTAGGCACTCTTACAGGTGTTGTTCCACGAGCGGTTTTCTTGAGATTGCCTGAAGCCTTACCAATACCAGTACTAAGCCTTGTCCTATATTTCTAATGTTCTTCACCTTCATTCCTTGTTGCCCCACAAACTCTTTTTAAATGTCCTTTCTTTTACCTTTATGGCACATGAAGTCCTTGAAACGGCACTTGCTGCTCTCATGAGGGTAACCAAATGATGACAAAGTAGTTTTCTGGAGCTCACATTTACAACTCTTACTTGCTGTGGCTCATTCGTCTCACCTACAACGCTTTCTCCATGTTTAAATTTCTCAAAAATCTAAGGGAAGGTCATCTTCTGTAAGTCTAAGTTTTCAGCGACTAAGTTTGGAAAATATACTTCTCGTTCTGCTGCCATAAACTGGTGTCTCACTCCTGGATCAAACTGTTTATCAAAATTACAGTCTTTTGCTAGGCCCTTAAGTTCTGCATACAGTTCATTTAGATTCTCTTCAGCCCTTTGTCTTCTTTGCTGAAAGGCAAGTAAACTATGGTGGCATGCGGGCTTTACAACAAAATATTTCTGAAGCACCGATACCAAGTCACTAAGACTTTGTATGAGTTATTTCTGGAGCACAAAGGTTGCCTAGCACACTAAATGTCTGTACCAAGTCACTAAGATTTTGTATGAGGTAAATCTGGAGCACAAAGGTTGTCTAGCACACTAAATGTCTGTACCAAGTCACAAAGATTTTGTATGAGTTATTTCTGGAGCACAAAGGTTGCCTAGCACACTAAATCTCTGTACCAAGTCACTTAGATTTTGTATGAGTTATTTCTGGAGCACAAAGGTTGTCTAGCACACTAAATGTCTGTACCAAGTCACTAAGATTTTGTATGAGGTAAATCTGGGGCTGAAAGGTTGCCTAGCACACTTAATCTGTACCAACGGACACGAGCAATACATTTTCCTTTTTCTCATCTGTTATTGCTAGGTGAGCAAAATTAGCTTCTAATAAACTCAGCCACAGTTTCACAGAAATCTTGGATGGATCAAAATGTTCAATTTTGACCTGGGACCCTGACGACTCCATAACGTAAACTTCCCTGACTTAACCTCCTATAACTTTGTCTTGGCCTGGATCACCTGCACAACAGCTTCTCATCACCTGTGGGTGCCTAATCCATTTGACCAAGGCCATTCAGATACTCCACGATCCTCGTCGCCAATAGTAGTGGCTAATAAAACAGACAGGAAGTAGCTGGCATGTTTACTCTCAGGTCCGCTTAACTACAAAAACGCAAGAGGTCTGCGCTTGCACAGATCCACGATGCAATCAACCCTTACATAACCAATGTGCATAGAAAAGTATTCCTTGACTCGAATATGCAACAATAAAACATATTATTGTAAATTACAGCAACGTGAAAATAAGGACTTATAAGCAGACAAATACCAATCAAAACGAAGGATAATAAGTCTAAAGAAAGAATCAAGTATTAACTGAAATGCAAAAATCAGACACCACCTTAAATGGAGAATCAAAACACCTGTAATCTTTGAGACTTCCTGCACTCCACCTACCCCTGGCGGTTCTGCCCCTGCTTCAAGCATTCAGCAGGGTAATGAGGCTGGTCAGGGACGGCCGGGACTTAGGCTCGGGCGATAAGGCATCCCTAACCCATCCCTTCACCTCCGGAAGCAGGGCCAGACCGCCCCTCATCGACAAATCGTGCATCAGCCAACCCACACTGAACGTCTCAGAGGCCAGGGAGCTCTTATGGCCCGCCAGAACCTCCGGGGCGATCCAGTCGAACACTTTCTGCATCTCCTCAGAATGCACCTTACCAAACATTGCTTTAGTCGTGCTGGCCATTCCAAAATCAATAAGAGTCACTATCCATCCAGCACCCTCACTTCGCACACAAACATTATCTAGTTTGATGTCATTATGGTACACACCACGGGCTGCGATGTCAAGGACTATGGTGGCCACCTGACGACCCACTGATGTGATAAATTTTGAATCCATCTCACTGAACCGCCCCTCGCAGAAGCTCTGAAGATTTTGCCCGGCAAATTTTGTCACAAGAATTTTCTTATCGGGACACACAGCAATCAGCTTCTATGTGCCCGCCACGCCCTTCACCTTGTCTAGGAAATGCGTCTCGTCAACCTCGTCCTCACCGCTGGACTTCTTCAATACCCAGTTCTTGCCTTCGCCCCGCAACCGCCAACACTTGCCCTGGCCTCCACTGCCCAACACCTTAACTTCACTTTTTTTACAAACCTGTTGAAGGGCCTTTGCTGGCCATGCCCGAATCCCACGCACGGAGCACAATCTATGAAGATTCTTGAACGCAGCCATTTTGCCGAGAGCAAGATTAGTGCACGCCACCTCTACGAAACTCGAGAGACACCTAAACTCGAAATTTGATTCCTGGGCCAGCTGTCGTGCCGCGTTTTCTTCTTAAGCGGTTGCTATACTAGGTGCTAAGTGGTGGCAAACATCATCCACTCACTTGATGTAGTGCTACCTACGTCCTCCTTCAACTTTATCACTCTTTTTCTATGTCTGCCTTCTCTCTTCCTATTTCTCCCAACTTTCCTGTCACCTTTTATTACTCTTTTTCCTTTTCAGCTGGTTTTGCATTGAGTGACTAAGTCAAATGGTTTCCTGTAAGCCAGAAAATCATTTACATTGTTGGGTGGAATTCATCTCAGAGTAACAAAGGTGTCTTGGAGACCAAACATCAAAGGAGTCCTACACCAGGGAGATGACACTGGAAGATGTGACTCGGCCAGTTACTTACATGGGCAATGAGAGACGGAGAAGGAAGGCATGGAGAACCTACACCTGGCGTCCATTTCCCCAGCAGACAGTCTAGGGAAAATGACGCCGACGGCAAAACACAAACCCGAGTGAAAGCAGCAAAACTAACATCTCTATGGGTAAGATGCAAGAAAAACATGGTTAAAACTCATGGAAAACAATCAGAAAATACAAATAACAAACTACAGTGGAAAAGAAATAGCTGAAAGGGAGACCAACAAAAATGAGGTAGCATATTACGTACATACATCAGCAAGGGCAAGAAGTCTGCCCTCAAAGTAAATGGAAGAAATGGAAAAAGAGAACTCGTTTAAAATGGATGATAAAAACCTGAAATGCGACGCATATCTTAAAACAAGTAAAAGCTAAGGAACCCAACTAGAAACGGCTCTGAAACACATAAAACAGGAAAAAAACAATGACAGCAGGACTAGATGCCAACACAACATATAAGTGAACAATGCTATGCACCTACAGTTTATGGTTGTGTTGGAATGCACAAAACCTTCCCAGAGAAGGTAAATGGCAAGGAAGTACTGTACAGTATATGCCTTGCCAATTATTTTAAACTGAAAATTCTCATCCTTGCTGAGCAATGTAGTTTACCACATTCTAGTCTGTGCTCGGGTATACATCACTACACCCTTTGTGCCAATAAGGAGTGTTTTATTCTAAAACCTGCCAGTTTCACCCAGTCCATCTGCTTATGACATTTCCCACTCACAATCTGAATACCAGACACAAGCAATTAATAGCTTTTATTCAGGAATACACTTGCACAATTGAGGCAAGGGCTGGTAATGGCACTGGTACTATACCTAACAGCTCAAGCACCATTACAAACTCCTCAGTGTTACAAAGTCTTACTACAGATGTGTATGATGCTGACCCACAACACAGGAGAGACGGAAAACTCTTCATTCTGAGCAAATGTTCAAATGAGTTTTCCCTTTTAATTTTTGGTCATAATACATAAAACAGCCTCCAGAGAATGCCCAAATTTCCCCCTGAAAGAAATTTTTACCAAATTATGAATCCACATTCTAAAGGTAAACTACAGATGAAGAGATTCAGAAGCAACTGACATGCAAGTTGCACTGGTAAGTCTAGCTTACATGGATGCTCTGATGAGTGGCAGTGTTCACTCCAAGGGTATTTTAAGTGTCTGGGTGATGTAGTTAACCAACATCGATGTGATTTTGACCACAGTGATTAGGAGATAGGGAACCCTAATTTAGGCACTGTACAGAAACAAAACATTGTAGGCATTAAATTATTTTACGTACTAGTAAACGGAAAGAAAGTAGAGTACAGTACAAACTAGCCCAGTGACACCACACTCCAATTGCACCTTGTCCTGGCCTATCTGCAACATGCCTTCCTCAATGGTCCCTTGTTCACCAAATGGATGATTTTCACAGGCCTGTGTATAAACAGTAAGCTTATTATGCCATACAGCAATTCACTGATATGTTGCGTTTTATGCTATAAATACCGGTATCCACTGCTAGCCACCGAAAAAGCTGATATGGTAGTTTCTCCAAATTGACAGTACCTGTACCAGTTGTAGCTATGTAAAAGTTGTGCTATTCTCAGCACACCCCTGATTTATGTGGATGAATTACTGTACATTCAGTGTTTACCATGGATATCTCCCCTTCTTTCTAGTTCCAGATGCCTAACCCACAGTTCATGGGAGACAGCTTAAATAAAATTACCCTTCAGGCTATCAACACACTACATCATGCCACTTCATGCCAACTTCTCTCATGCACTCCTTCAGTACCACCAAGGCTATCTCAACATATCATCATTCCATCATGCCACCTTCTCTCATGCACTCCTCCAGTACCACGAAGGCTATCACAACACATCACCATTCCCTCATGTCACCTTCTCTCAAATATTCCTCCATGGCAACTCTCCACCACATTCTTGTTTTCCTTTCCTCAGTCCCTCTTTAACTTCATCTTTTTACACTCTTTGTTAACACTTCTTTCCTCATGCATTACATACACCCATACACTTCAACACATTAGCTATAATATAGCGCGTATAGGAAAAATAATAATATGCAAGACATGAAGGCAACATCACATCATGTCTTGGTAACAAGTTTAATAAACTGTTCAGATGGAATAATTATACTCGCAATTGGAATATATATATATATATATATATATATATATATATATATATATATATATATATATATATATATATATATATATATTGGGATAAACTTTCCTGGGGAGAAGTTATGGCCTGACTTGCAGTCTTTTCAGGTGTAAGGATAGAGAGCAAGAGGCTGAAAGTGTCTCCACACGGGTTTATTGTATTTTATTCCTGCTGTCTCCACACGGGTTTATTGTATTTTATTCCTGCTGTCTCCACACGGGTTTATTGTATTTTATTCCTGCTGTCTCCACACGGGTTTATTGTATTTTATTCCTGCTGTCTCCACACGGGTTTATTGTATTTTATTCCTGCTGTCTCCACACGGGTTTATTGTATTTTATTCCTGCTGTCTCCACACGGGTTTATTGTATTTTATTCCTGCTGTCTCCACACGGGTTTATTGTATTTTATTCCTGCTGTCTCCACACGGGTTTATTGTATTTTATTCCTGCTGTCTCCACACGGGTTTATTGTATTTTATTCCTGCTGTCTCCACACGGGTTTATTGTATTTTATTCCTGCTGTCTCCACACGGGTTTAATCAGTTACCTGGACAGGCAGATATTGAGGCCATTGCTCCCGCTGATTATTTTTAACTTGTGTAAAATTTTCTACATATTTCTTTACTTGCTGCTGCTAGTGGTTGGTGGTGGCCACCATCATCCACTCACTTGATGTAGTGTTGCTTACTTCTTCCTAAGGTGACTCTACAATGAGTGACGAGCTTAATGGTTCCTTGTAAGTTATAACCCATGAAACCATTTACAACGTTGGGTGGTAACCATATAATATGAAAATTGGCTGACGTGGAGCCTACTGAGGCGCCACTGTTAACTGGGTGAAGACGCAAGTGCGCCGTCCATCCAGGAACCTAACCTTCACACTCTTACCTGCGCCTCGATGTGCGGAGACGCTGGCCATCGCAGGGGAACATCGGTTCACTGCATGGGACAACCCTGCAGGGGCGACTGTTTGCCTATGGTTGATGGGTCTGCTCCCCGCGACAGACCGAGGCTGCTGCATTACTACTGCTTGCTGCTGCCACACCATTTTATCCAGCGAAGGGACAGCAGATGTAATTTTCAAGTCAATTCGTCACTACCCATTCGCAACGGAAAGTTTTTCGTAAGTCGTGTAAGTTTCGTGTGTATAAGATGGCGTAATTATTTGTTACACTTCCTGCTGCCAGACGATTTTATTTAGCTTAGGAGAGCGTGCTGGCAATGAAAGGATTCATGAACAGCTGTAACCTAACCACTCCTGATCGTCAAGTGTGTTCTAAGCTGAGTCAAGCCGTCCACTGATAGCCGGAATAAAACAAAAATGACGTACTCGGGGTAAAAGGTATAAGATCCATCGTACTGAGTCAACTGTTAAAGGCAACATTCAGTACGTTGACGTCTTTCATTGTCCTCTTGCTACCGCCAGACGATTCTGTTGGTGGGATCTGTGCCAGTGAGTGGGTTACAAGCAGCCTCCATAACACCCTTCAGTACCATGGCGTCTTATAGGCTTGCTTAGAATCCATGTGTGACGCGGGCAATAAACAGTACCTTGGAGCGGCGAATTAGTTCCTTGGTGCTGAGTGACCTCCAAGGATAATGAGGTATCGCTGGTATGCCCAAGTGCGTAATGACCCATTACTCCACCACTCTGAGTGGAGGCCAACTTCCTGCATAATATTACGTGAACGCCAACCCCGTCTACATGGGCACGCGGCACGTTTCCCTGAGGCTGATCTTTCTCATAGGATGATATCTGAAGGAGTCAGCCTGGAGTGGTGAAGACCAAAGGAACGGCCGCAACACTCATGGCTGCAGCAAGTGGAACGTTCCTGTCGGGGTTTACTTAGGGTAGTGGAGGAAGAGTTGCTTCCTGTAGGCGTGCAAGGGAGGGACCCTTGTGGGTGGAGTCACAAGCTGGGTGAGGCTTTGTTCTGTTGCTGGGTTCAGCCAGGTCATTGCCAAACGTTCTTATTTTCATCTGTCTCTTTGGCAGTTTTATGGACTTGGTTTGCAACTTGTGTGTCTGTCCAGGTCTCAATGACTAGCTCTTTGTCGAAGTGTGGGTGCCATGTTCTTGTTGTATAAGACATACCCACCACAACACAAATACACACACACACATCCACTCACATCCACGCAAACATTCTTACACACACACACACACACACACACAAACGTACAACTTAGGTGTCATCTGCTTCTTACCTGTGTCATTTTCTGTACCTGACACGTTCATTTATTATCATATTTCTTGTATACAGACACTCAGTATTACCCAGTGTCAGAGAGAGAGAGAGAGAGAGAGAGAGAGAGAGAGCGTGTGTTTCACCTCGTGTAAGGGATTAGATACAGTCACCATTTGCGTCTTCAATACCTGTACATCTAAGCATTTCTTTCTAATTAATATCACACCTTTACTTAATCTGAAAAACCAGATAGATAGATAAATGTGTAGACAGAGAGAGAAAGAGATATGTAGATAGACAGAGACACAGATAGATAAATGCAGATAGCTAGATAGATACGGTTACCTTTATTCGGCCTAAATCGATAGTAATGCTTGAACTGGAATGACGACCAACGTATAAGAGCTTAATATGAGCTGATATGCAGAATAAATCGCATAAAGGAAAGTGTTAAGGGTGCCTCTAAACTCCCATAGCTTGCAAGAGGTCAACGCTCTGACTGGTTGAGAGCAAAACCAATGTGTAATTGAAGATTAGAGTGGGTAAAAGTGTTTATTATATTATTATTATTTATTATTATTATTGGGGGCATGGCGGCTCAGTGGCAGAGCGCCTGACTTGAGACCGAAGAGTTTTGAGTTCACGCCGCGGCCGGGAAAGCTGCCTTGCCGAGAGAGGTAGCGCTCTCCTGTCACCTAGCTGGTTGTAGCAGCCATGGCTCAGTGGGTTTGAGCGCTCTGACCGAAGGGTCGGAGGTTCAAGTCCACCCAAAGGTCATTGGTAGACATCGGGAAGGGCATCCGGTCATAAAGTGGTACACGCTACACAACCAAAGTTCTCTACCCAGGGGCAACGCCTTAGCCCTTATCGATAAAAGGGGACATGGCGTAAAACATAAAAAAAAAAAATATTATTAATTATTATTATTATTATTATTACTACAATTTCTACTACACCAACTACTACTACTACTATTATTATTATTATTATTATTATTTCTACCACTACTACTACTACCATTATTATTATTATTATTATTATTATTACTGTTGTTTTTGTTGTTGGAGCTCAGAGTGGGTGGCAGGCCAGTAATAAGTGATGTGTGATAAGTGATGTCTTGCCCCCGAGGTCTTCTTGCCCTGGGGTCGTCTTGCCCCCGGTTTGTTCATATCATTGGGTCGTCTTGCCCCCGAGGTCTTCTCTTCCCCGGGGTTGTCTTGCCCCCGAGGTCTTCTCTTCCCCGGGGTTGTCTTGCCCCCGAGGTCTTCTCTTCCCCGGGGTTGTCTTGCCCCCGAGGTCTTCTCTTCCCCGGGGTTGTCTTGCCCCCGGGGTCTTTCCTCAGAGGCATTCTTGTCCCAGGGTCATCTCTTTCCCGGGTTCTTGCCCCTGGTTCATTATCCCCAAGGGGTCGTCTTTGTCAGGGGGTCTTCTCCCAGTGGTCGTCTTACCCCCGGGTTCTTCTCTATCCCGGGGGTGTCTTACCCCCGGGTTCTTCTCTATCCCGGGGGTGTCTTACCCCCGGGTTCTTCTCTTTCCCAGGGCTGTCTTACCCCCGGGTTCTTCTCTTTCTCAGGGCTGTCTTACCCCCGGGTTCTTCTCTATCCCGGGGGTGTCTTGTCCCTGGGTTCTTCTCTTTCCCAGGGTCGGCTTGCTCCCGTTTTCTTCGGTCTCCTGAGGCCGTGTTGTTCCGGATTCTGCTCCTTCCCGGGCCCCGTCTTGCCCCCGGGTTCCTCTCTTCCCCGGGTTCTTCTTCTTCCCGGGTTCTCCTCTTCCCCGGGTTCTTCTTCCCGGGTTCTTCTCTTCCCCGGGTTCTTCTTCTTCCCGGGTTCTTCTCTTCCCCGGGTTCTTCTTCCCGGGTTCTTCTTGCCCCCAGGTTCTTCTCTTTCTCGAGGCTATTATGCCCCTGGGTTCTTCTTTCCCGGGGTTGTCTTGTCCCCGGGTTCTTCTCTATTCCGGGGTCGTCTTGCCCCCGGATTCTTCTTTCTCAGGGCTGTCTTACCCCCGGATTCTTCTTTCTCAGGGCTGTCTTGCCCCCGGATTCTTCTTTCTCAGGGCTGTCTTGCCCCCGGATTCTTCTTTCTCAGGGCTGTCTTGCCCCCGGATTCTTCTTTCTCAGGGCTGTCTTGCCCCCGGGTTCTTCTCTTTCCCGGGACCGTCTTGCCCTGGGTTCTTTTTCTGTTTCCCAGGGCCGTCTTGCCCTCGAGTTCTTCTCGTTCCCGGGGCTGTCTTGCCTCCGGGTTCTTCTCTTTTCCGGGGCTATAATGTCCCCGGGTACTTATCTTTCCCGGGGTCGTCTTGTCCCCGGGTTCCTCTCTTTCCCGGGGCTGTCTTGTCCCCGGGTTCCTCTCTTTCCAGGGGCTGTCTTTTCCACGGGTTCCTCTCTTTCCCGGGGCTGTTGCCCCCGGGTTCTTTTCTTTCCCGGGGCTGTCTTGTCCCTGGGATCTCTTTCCCGGGGCTGTCTTGCCCGCGGGTTGTTCTTGCTCCAAGGTTCTTCTTTTGTCCGGGGTCGTCTTTCCCCCGGGTTCTTCTGTTTCCCGGGTTCTTCTTGCCTCCAGGTTCTTCTCTTTCTTGGGGTAGTTTTGCCCCAGGTTCTCCTTCTTCTTCCCGGGTTGTTCTTGCTCCCAGGTTCTTCTCTAACGGGGCCGTTTTGTCCCCGGGTTCTTCTCTTCCCCGGGGCTGTCTTGCCCCGGGTTCTTCTCTTCCCCGGGGCTGTCTTGCCCCGGGTTCTTCTCTTTCCCGGGGCTGTCTTCCCCCGGGTTCTTCTTTCCCGGGGTCGTCTTGCCCGCAGGTTGTTCTTCTTGCTCCCAGGTTCTTCTCTTTCCCGGGGTCGTCTTGCCCCCGGGTTTTTCTTCCCGGGTTCTTCTTGCCCCCAGGTTCATCTCTGTCTTGGGGTAGTTTTGCCCCAGGTTCTCCTTCTTCTTCACGGGTTGTTCTCTTTAACGGGGCCGTCTTGCCCCCGGGTTCTTTTCTTTGTTCTTCTCTTTCCCAGGTTCTTCTTTCTTGGGGTAGTTTGGCCCGGGTTCTGCTTTCCCGGGGCCGTCTTGCCCCCGGGTTCTTCTGTTTTCCGGGTTCTTGCCGCAGGTTCTCTTCTTTCCTGGGGTAGTTTTGTTCCCGGGTTCATCTGTTTCCCGGGGCCGTCTTGCCCCCGGGTTCTTCTCTTTCCCGGGGCTGTATTGCCCCCGGGTTCTTCTTCTCTTTCCCGGGGCTGTTTTGCCCCCGGATTCTTCTCTTTCCCGGGGCTGTCTTGTCCCCGGATTCTTCTCTTTCCCGGGGCTGTCTTGTCCCCGGATTCTTCTCTTTCCCGGGGCTGTCTTGTCCCCGGATTCTTCTCTTTCCCGGGGCTGTCTTGTCCCCGGATTCTTCTCTTTCCCGGGGCTGTATTGTCCCCGGGTTCTTCTCTTTCCCGGGGCTGTTTTGCCTTCGAGTTCCTCTTCTCATTCCCGGGGCTGTCTTGCCCCCGGTTCTTCTGTTTCCTTGGTTCTTCTTGACCCCAGGTTCTTCTTCTTCTTCCAGGATTCTTCTTGCTCCCAGGTTCTTCTCTTTTGCGAGGCTATTATGCACCCGGGTTCTTCTCTTTCCCGGGATCGTCTTGCCTCCAAGTTGTTCTGTATCCCGGGGTCATCTTGCCCCCAGGTTCTCATGTTTCCCTGTGTCGTCTTGCCCCTAAGTTCTTCTGTTTTCCGGGGTCGTCTTGTCTCCGTGTTCTTCTTGCCCCGGGGTCGTCTTGCCCCCGTGCTATTCTCTTCCCTGGGGTCATCTTGCCCCCGAGGTCGTCTTTCCTCGAGGTCCCTCCTCCTCCCTACGACGCTGCTCCGCCTATTCCTGCCCCCTACGACGTTGCTCCGCCTCTTCCTGCCCCCTACCACGCTGCTCCGCCCCGCATTTCTTTTTCACGACGCCTGCGTTCGGCCTCCTCCCGTCGTTCCTTTTCCAACGCCTTCAACCGGAGCTGGGCGGCCTTTTCGCGGCGTTGCACATCCCGTCGCAGCTCATTTTCCTTCCTTTCTCGCTCTTCCACCACGCGCCTCTGCGCCGCATCCCGTCTCTCTTTGGCCTGCTGGCGCTTCTCTTCCAACTGCTGGTTGCGGCGCCGCTCGGCCTCCTGCCGCCGCGCCTCGGCCTCCTTCATCATCTTAGCCTCGTCCCTGACTCTGGCGGGAGCGAAGCGCGGGGTCTTGGGCCCCTCTGACGAGGTAGTAGAGGAAGGGACGTAGGGGGAGGAGGAATTGGGGTGGAAGGAAAGGAAGGAGAAGGAGGTGGGGGTGGAAGAGGGGGCAGCGGTGGTGGTAGAGACTGTGGGGGTGGAGGTGGGGTCGCTGCCCCTCCCCTTCCGCCACTTGTGCGCCTGTATCCGACCACAAAGTCAATAGAGGATCGAGTGGACGCCATTTTGCACTCAATACAAGGCGCCCCTCGACCCCCATGCTGGCCCACTCACCCTCTCACACCCTCTACCACACTCTCTCCCACTCCATCCACCACTCACGTCCCCACGCACCTTCTCACTCGCACCGGAAGCTGTCAAAAGAATAACCATTTTTTGTTTGGTTAAGTTTTGTTGTGGAGCCGAAGTTATGGACCAGCGACTAAGATATAGAATTTGAGTGGCGGAAGAGGTGAATTATTAGGGGAACTGGGATGAGAGAGAGAGAGAGAGAGAGAGAGAGAGAGAGAGAGAGAGAGACAGACAGACAGACAGACAGACGATGTTAATGTTGGTGAAGGTTTGAGCTGTGTACAGGTGTAGTAGTGCCAGGCCGCTGCACCTTACTTCATCTCGCCTTCTGTTCTCCTGTAGCTTGTGATGCGGATATATAATAATAAGATCTAACGAGTTTATAATGGCGATGGTGGTGGTGATGATTGTGGTGGTGGTGATGATGATGATGGTGATAGTAGTGATGACGGTGATGATGTTTTCGATGATGGTGATAATGATGAAGCTGAAACTGTATAGATATTGATGATGATGATGATAGTTTTGCTTTGTTGCTGGAATATAGAGAAGGAAGAAAGGAGACGAGAGAAAAAGCGGAAGGCCAACGAGAAGACACACACACACACACACATACACACACACACACGTTATATTCACCCACATTCCTGTTGTTATTATTATTATTATTACTAGAAAACAAAAACGTTCTTCTAAATGATTGTTAAGATGTAGGAATGGCAGAAGAGCACAGATAAGAGATGAAAAAAGCACAGAAACAAGAGAGCATTCAGGATGGGAGGAGATTTGTAGACCTATAGCCATTACTACATTGCACACTTTAGCCACAAACTTGTAGCTGGTGCAATGTAGTAATAGGTATAGGAGATTTGTAGACCTATAGCCATTACTACATTGCACACTTTAGCCACAAACTTGTAGCTGGTGCAATGTAGTAATGGGTATAGGTCTCCAACCTCCTGCCATCCTCAATGCTCTCTTGTTTCTGTGCTTTTTTCATCTTTTATCTGTGCACTTTTGCCATTACTACATCTTAACAATCATTTTAGAAGAAAATCTTTGTTTTCTAGTTTATGATCTTTTTGTGGAAGTATAATTATGCACAAAGGAAGGGTTAGACTTGGACTGTTACATGCACAGCATACTGAAAGACTAAAACGAGGCTGCCTTCCCGTGAAAAGAAGTGTTTTGGTCCGTTCATTAACCGTGAGATGGCTGTAGCTAACAAATATTGCGCAAAATGGCGTACTTAATGGTTCAGGCTGCAACTCGCCAACAGCAGCCTGAATGCTTTTCTAAACATGAAAACAAACATCTACATTTGAGAAGCGGCGTTTTGGTATAGTACGCTCGCGTACGCGTTTTTGTTTTAGACATAACAGATAAAGAAGAAACAACATAATCGATATTTTTGCGGTTCGATTTTGCGACTCCTACGAAAGTTAGCAAGACTTTGCGGGTAGTTTTGTACTTGGATAGCGAAGGTCTTTTAGTTCATAAGCTTTGAACTGGGTTTTGCGACAGCTTTGGCGCGAATGCTGCCACACCCTACAGTACAGGACGCTATTTTGAACCTGCGTCATTCCTACTGACGGAATGCTACCGCACTCCGTCATTATTATAATTATTATTATTATTATTTCAAAATTATACTCATAATTAGTAGTAGTAGCAGTAGCAATAATTGTAGCAATAACAGTAGTAGTAGTGTTGGTGGTGGTAATTAAACATACCACCACCACCAATGCTACTAATACTAATACTGCTGCTACTACTACTACTACTAGTAGAAGTAGTACTTCTACTACTACTACAACGTTGGCTTTGTTTACATACTACTACTACTACTACTACTACAACGTTGGCTTTGTTTACATACTACTACTACTGTCATAAAGACTTTGTAGTTAATTGTAGAGGCGTATATTTTAGACTTGTGGTCGAGCGGCTTTTATATCTTGTAGTAGTTTCCCCACCAGATGTCATGTAGTGACGGGAGAGGTAAAGAATAGTATGGGACTATTTTTATTTGTCTTGGAAATATTAAACAGGTATAATAGTATAAGTCCTGGGTAGCTACCTCCCTGTCTCGCTATCTCTCTCTCTCTCTCTGTTCTAAAGCTAATCTCCGTCTCGACCTCTCTATAGGGTCGCTTGTCTCCTTCTAAACTCTCTTTCCTAACATCTCGTGTAGTAGGGTGTGTGTGTCACGTATCTTCCTCATGGCAACAGAACTTTCTCACGAGAGGACTGCTGACAGCTAACTGAATCATCTCCTTACTGGCCGCTGTCGTCAGCTTTCCTCCGTGTAAGCGTTTAGCGCTGCTCGCTTCTCGCAAACACAACACCTTCTCATCATTTGACTTCCTGCTTCTATCTGTCTCTCTATCTATCTATTTATCTATCTATCTAGTATGATTTGCAATTATAATATGGAGACCTACCACATTGCTCTGCCGCGCAAAATGGCGTACCATCGACATTTAATAGTCATAACATATTAATACATATTATATATACATTATAATGAACTTATAAGCTAATTAAGTGAAATACATAATATTGTAAAGTAACATAATTGTATGAATATTGTATACATATATTATTCATAGTAAATAGTGATTATTCAGTAATATTACATTTAAACAAGTTGTATACATATTTGAATAAATGCAATGGTTGTTGTATAACACTTGTAAGACGTGCATGTACAACAGACGTACGCATATAATTGTGCAATGGTAATACTGCTAGGTTATACATTACATATTTGAGTTATCACTTTAGTAATGTCTAATATTTCACCTAACTTGTATGATGATACTGGTAATATAGAATTGTGCTATAATTGTATGACTTATAATATTGTACTAACATTGTGGTACTACATAATTGTAACATTTTATGAATTGTTACCAAATATTGTGTTAATGCATAATTGTGTTGGCCTTATAATTATAGTTACATAAAAGTTACATCTTGTTAATGCAACTGTTTTGTCGTTACATAATTGTTACATATCGTTTGTAGGTACATAATTGTTGTTAAAGTTACATAAAAGTTACATCTTGTTAATGCAACTGTTACATAATTGGCAAAGTGTAACATAATGCAATCGTTTGTCGTTACATAATTGTTACATATCGTTTGTAGGTACATAATTGTAGTTAAAGTTACATAAAAGTTACATCTTGTTAATGCAACTGTTACATAATTGGCAAAGTGTAACATAATGCAATCGTTTGTCGTTACATAATTATAATATGGAGTAACAATTGTAATAACTGCAGTCCTAACATATGCTGCGGTCGATGATAGTGATGATGTGTCGTGCCACTTGTATGTGGAGACAACAATTTGCTTTTTTTTGTTTGTAGTTTATGTGGTATTTTGGCTTATGTAGTAACACTTACACTTATTTTCATTTGTTTGTTATGTGATCTTACTCTATTTCTCTTTTTTCTGTTTTACTTTTCTTTCTTTCTTTTTTTTTTTTTTTTTGTATGTATTGATTTTCCATAGTTTGTTTCTCTTTGCTTGTGTACGCTTGTTTCCATGTTGTTCATGGTTACATAATTACTGGCTAATTTTCTTGGGATACTTTTTCAAAGTTTAGTTTATATTGCACAGATACTATAAAATGATATTATATAGTCCCATATTTTGTTATTTTATATAAAAAAAATATATATACATATATACAGTATTAACTATACACACTGATTTGTTGTTCACCTGTACCTATCGTGAGTAATATGTGTGTCAGCACTGTGTGGAAATCATTGTCTTCACGATTGTGTTGAAGATGTTCACTCTTGCTAACGGCATTTGTGTTGGCCATTTTTTTTTTTTTTTTTCTAGTTTACCTTGTAACTTAATTTATCTGTTTCCACTAGGTAGCTTTAATCAATAAATGTTTAATACAGTTCTTTTAATTGCTCACTGAGTAATTGTGATGGTATATTTTCTTTATTACTTTGTAGATATAATTAATGTATAGTTGTATGTATGAAACACGTATTTTACGTAGGTATAAATGGTAACACTCGTTGACCGTAAATAAATGTTATACTAAATGAATGAATATATACAGTGTAGAATATTTATTGTTGGTGCAAGTATTTAATGATTGAATTATGAAGATAATTGAAGTAGGTATATGAATTTAAGTTGTAACTATACAACACGTTTTATATGTTTGTGCAGAAGCTTATTGTCTATCACTGTGTATTGTATAAATGAAGTAACTATGTAACTTACTAATTTTTACCGTGGTGGGAAATGGTGTGAGTGGTGGTGCAGGTGGTGTGTTGACTGACGTGGCGTCTGTTCAGCAAGCACGCATGATGACCTCAACTTCCCACACTGGTAGCTGTGGTGAGTGAATGAGTAGCGATGAGTAACTTGAGTGAAGACGAGTGAGTAAGATGAGTTGTAAATCGTGTCTCACTCTTCGTTTGTTTGTTCCCTTTATTCTATGTGGAAGTTTTCTCTGTCCTTTTCTCTAGTGATTTATTCGTTGTGGGATGAAGACTGCCGCTACTTGTAGGTGCGTGTAGAAGATTATACAGACGACGTAGAGTTGTTAATTGTAGTTGATTGTAGATGGCTGTAGTTGATTGTAGATGGCTGTAGACTTTGTAGAACTGAAGCTAACCTTGTAGTCTCGGTTGCTTTTGTAGAAATTTGCTTTTAATTCGGAGACGATGTCCGCAGATTTGCTGGTTTGTCGTTAAGCTACTTGCAAGGCGTCGAGTGATCTCTTGACCTCTGCATCAGCGTAATGATCTGGAAGACGGAGGGGGCAGGAGCTGATATTGTTGGTTGTTGTCAATCTTGATATTTTGTAGGAATTTAATGTTGATTCGTAGACGAGGTTCGTATACGTTCGCTGCTACCAAATGTCATAAAGACTTTGTATCATAAAGCAGCGACTTTGTATTTGCTTGTAGAGGCGTATATTTTAGACTTGTGGTCGAGCGGCTTTTATATCTTGTAGTAGTTTCCCCACCAGATGTCATGTAGTGACGGGAGAGGTAAAGAATAGTATGGGACTATTTTTATTTGTCTTGGAAATATTAAACAGGTATAATAGTATAAGTCCTGGGTAGCTACCTCCCTGTCTCGCTATCTCTCTCTCTCTCTCTGTTCTAAAGCTAATCTCCGTCTCGACCTCTCTATAGGGTCGCTTGTCTCCTTCTAAACTCTCTTTCCTCACATCTGGTGTAGTAGGGTGTGTGTGTCACGTATCTTCCTCATGGCAACAGAACTTTCTCACGAGAGGACTGCTGACAGCTAACTGAATCATCTCCTTACTGGCCGCTGTCGTCAGCTTTCCTCCGTGTAAGCGTTTAGCGCTGCTCGCTTCTCGCAAACACAACACCTTCTCATCATTTGACTTCCTGCTTCTATCTGTCTCTCTATCTATCTATTTATCTATCTATCTAGTATGATTTGCAATTATAATATGGAGACCTACCACACTACTACTACTACTGCTATTACTACTACTACTACTGCGTTGGCTTTGTTTACATGGCACTCTCTGGGCATCAATCAGACTGATTTGATGCACCAATCCGCCATAAACTTCTCTAACGCTACTTTACTATATAATTGATATATCTTATGGATTTCTTTACATTTTATAGTATATACTCTACCTACTAAACATATGCTACTATATACATCTCTGTTTGCTGAAGGGTGTGTGTGGCCAGACCCACCACCACCTCCTTTTGTTGTACACTGTATGTACAAATTTGTACCACACACTGTGTATAAATGTGCTTGCTGAAGGGTGTGTTTGGCCAGACCCACCACCTCCTTTTGTTGTATACTGTATGTACAAATTTGTACCACACACTGTGTATAAATGTGCTTGCTGAAGGGTGTGTGTGGCAACCCACACGTGTTCTGTATATCTTCACAACAATAAATATTTCAATCAATCAATGTCTTACCCAGGAATACACAACCAGTTGCCACAGTTTCATGTGTTCCTCTTGCCAACACACAAGTATCAGCAATAACATTAACAAGAAGACACGTGAAGAACTCTAACATCTCTGTCACACTGGTAATAATAATAATGATAATAATAATAATAATAATAATAATAGTAATAATAATAAAAACATTAATAGAGAAGGTTGAATTTTCCGTAAACTGAACGAGACTACCTGTACTTACTATTGGTCCCCAGAAAGAATAAAACCACGAGATTTGTTACACATGCCCTGATCGACTGTCATCTGTCCTTTCACACCTCACACACTCATTACCGTATACTCTTTACCTTTACCTAAAACTGCCATCTCTCTCTCTGGAGCTGCAAGAAATTAACACTGGAATATGATGCTACGTCACAAAGAAGCATTATGGGAAGGATCCAGAGTCAAAGTACTTAATCTCATTCTGCCACTAAGCTCCAAGCAACAGGCTGAATGAAAAACACATCTAAGTTAAAAAAAAAAAAAAAAAAAAAAAAAAAAAGTGACGAAACTGTTGGGTTCAGTAACGTATTACTTGAATAAATCTACAGTAAGTTCAATATAACAAAGTGTAATGTTGTTGTGTATCACTGCGTATCAAATGGGGTGAAGGAATGTCACTCACAACACACATTAGCTGAATACATCAACAGTAAATTCAATATAACAAAGTGTAATGTTGTGCATCATTCCGTATCAAATGGAATGAAGGAATGTCAGACTCACATTATTCTGGACTCACAGTGTTGCTTGGCCTAGTGGCCTAGCCTATAACACATTACTTCAATAAACCTGCAGTAAATTCAATGTAACAAAGTGTATTGTTGTGTATGATTCCGTAAGAATTGGAGTGAAGGAATGTCAGACTCACATTATTCACCGTGTTACTTGTCATAGCCTAAGATTTATGCTAACCGGGATGATTGATGCCACAAGTTGCAGTTGCAATAAACGGATCTGAGGAGGGTCACAGCTTTCAATGTGAAGGAAAACATGGCCAGAAGTTGACCAATTAAAGACTTAGGATGAGGTTCTGCACGGGAAATGTCGGCATTGTGGGTTTGAGGATGGAAATAAACTCAATATTGTGACACGAAAGAGCTGCCATCAAATGAAAAGACCTATACATGCCAGCATGATCCACGGACATTAGATACAATCGTAATACAGTTGTTCATCTAAGTGTACGAATAGCAACTGTTAACTCTTGCGTTAACCAACTAGTTAGTTGATCAGAAAAATGGTGAAAGTGTGTGTGTGTGTGTGTGTGTGTGTGTGTGTGTGTGTGTGTGTGTGTGTGTGTGTGTGTGTGTGTGTAACCCTTAATAAGCACACTATAAAGGAAATGCTACGTTGTTTAGGCAACACAATTAGGGGCTGATGGTGCTCATGCAAGTGGTGTCAACGAGTGCACAGTTTGCACAGAGAAGGAACCGTGACAAGATTGATGTTGCAACTCGGATGGGATTGCAACGTGTGGAAAGATGCCACATGAGGGATGATGTGTTGATTTAGAGACAGAATATTTTAATGAAGTATATCTGTGTCCAACGTGAACATAATCTGCCCATCAGTGACAGTTGTGTCACATGAACAAGGAAGTTTATGGTAAAGTTGTACATCACCAACAGTTGTGTCAAAAGAACGAAGTTTATGGTAACTTCATACAAGTAATGTAGGTACAATCAATCCAAGAGTTTTGTGTAAGTGGAGGGTGGCTGACCAGTTTGTCAAGCAGAATGAGCTTCACTACAATCAGTTGCATGGTAAAGCATCTGCTGCCTGTCACTACACTTCCTCTTGTGAAGACATTAATAGGAAGGTGGCTACAAAAAAGCCAAGGTTTTCAATATGGATAAGATTTGGCTATTTTGGAAGTACCTGCTTTCCTCTATACTGTACTTTTCTACCACAGGAAGAAAGGCAGGCCAGTCATTGTCGTTTGTCAAGGTGACTAACACAATTTGCTGCTTTATGCCCTTATGATGTTACTGTTGTATGCTTCGTTTTGTTAGTGAATAAAAAGGCAAGGTATGTCTATAAGAGGCAGGTCATTAAGCAAGATTGGACAACACCCTTTGAGTGTGTGTGGGGGGGGGAGTGAGAGTCAGACTTGAGATATAATTACCACATTAGCTTCTATACGCCATACAGAATATTAACGGGTTTAATGGATTGAGATACAACGGTTGGAATTACACGTGACCTGAGGTTATTATATATGCCTTGTGTAACAGTGGTAGATGGGGGCGCCCATCATCCACTCACTCAGTGTAGGGATGCCTTATGGTCTCTACATTGAGTGACAAGCCAAATGGTTTGCTGTACCCAGGAAACCATTTACTACGCTGGGTGGTAACCATATAACCTGGGCTTCTGGCCGGGTTAAGTGTCTCCCAGATTTTCCTATTTCAAATCACTAAATCATGGCAGTCGTTTCGGAGAGCCTCGGGGGGCCCAATACCTGCCCAGGGCCCCAACCAAATGGGCAGATTCGCATGGCCATGTGAAATGTGAGAGGTGTGAATGAGGACAGCAAAAGGGTCGAAGTGGTGAATGTGTTCAAGAGTGCGAGATATACCGTGATGGCATTGTGTGAAATAACGATGAAGGGGTGTGAAATGGAGGAGTGGGAGGGTGTGAAATGTGAGGGGTCGGGCATGAATGGTTGAGGAAGATGCGAGGAAGGAATTGCTTTGTTGATGAATGAGGTGTGGCAGAGCGGAATGAGAGATTACAAATGTGTCAGCGCGAGATGTATGCATTTCAAGTCTGAGAAGGTGAAAGTGGCAGTGATTGTACAGTACGCACCGTGTAATGACAGGAATGAGGCAGGTTTTGGGATGAGCTGGATGAAGCACTGGGAGATGCCCAGGAGTTATATGGAGATTGTAATGGGTGATATGAATGGAAGAGTAGGCACTGGTCCTGTGAGTGATATAATGGGTTGTAATGAAGTACCAGGAGAGAATGATAATGGGATGTGACTGAAGGACATGTTATTGCAAACACAAAGATGCCCATAAATATATATGGTATAGAGGGAACGGAGACCATGTTGAAAGGAGCCTGACTGATTACATGCTCGTAGAAAAATCGATAATGGGAATGGTTGCTGATACGAGGGCCGTGAGAGGACGTTGTGGAGGTTTGTCAGATCATATGACTGCGGTACGCAAGATCAAGCTGAAAGGTGAGAGGTGGACCAGGAGAGAGTGGAGCAGTCAGGGAGAGACTGAAAGTCGAGAAGATGAGGGTCAAAGACATGGCAGATGAATACAGGGTCAATGTAGGGGAGGAGTTGGAATCAGCGAATTGCAATTTATGGAGCTGGACAACTTGTGGAGTATATATAGGGATTGCTTGGTTAGGAATGCTAAAGTGGTGTGTGGTGTGGCAAGAGTATCAGCAAAGAAGAAAGGTACGGCATGGTGGGATGAAGAGGGTAAGACAGCAGTGGAGGAAAAGAGGAAGAAGTGGCTAGAGTGGTCACAGGACAGGGGTTCAGCTGAAATAAGACCTGAATATACTGAGAGCATGAAACACGTAAAAAAAACAGAAGAGGAAAAAGGAGGAGGTAAATGATGATCTAGGAAGAAAAATAAATCAAATTACTCTGAAAATAGGAAGTTTTTCTGGAAAGAGGTGCGGAAATGTAGAAGTGACAGTGGAAAGAAATGTATAAGTGTGAAGGATGTAGGTGGTAGATTATTAACCCATGGGGATGAAGTAAGGACCAGATGGAAAGAATATTTTGAAAGTCTGTTGCATGGGAATGGAGAGAGCACAGCGGCTGTAAACATGACTGGTTTTGGGGGTGAACAGATAAGGAATGCAGTGCCAGGCAACGTGACACTCGCAGAGGTGAAGAGTGCTGTGAAGCGGCTGAAAAATGGGAAAGCAGCTGGGGTTGATGAGGTGTATGCAGAGATGATTACGTGTAGTGCAGAGAGCGGAATGAAGTGCTTGTTGGAGATATGTGAGGCATGGATGAGTGAAACTGCCAGTAGACTGGAAAAAGGCTGTGATTGTACCCCTGTACAAAAATAAAGATGAGCAAAGTGAGTGCATGAATTATTGTGGCATAAGTCTGTTGAGTGTTGTTGGGAAGGTGTATGGAAGATACATTACTGAGAAAGTAAGAGAGATGCCAGAAGGCCTAGGGCACAGGTCTAATCGTTGCCGCTCCAATCACCTCGATGTTTTGTGAGGCATCACGACTGGGCACGAGATGCAGGGTGGCTTTAGGTGTGGCAGAGGATATGTGGCTCAAATATCTGCAGTGAGACAGACAGTGGAGAAGGCTTGCGAGAAAGACTATAAGGTATTTATGGCACTTATGGATCAGGAAAAAGTATACGACAAAGTGAACAGAGAAGAGTTTGGAAGGTTTTGCACATGTACGCTGTAGATGGTAAGCTGCTAGGTGTGATGAGTTTTTATGATGGTAGTGAGGCATGTGGAAAGGTACATGGGCATCTAAGTGAATGGTTCACAGTCACTGTGGGTGTGCGACAGGGTTGTGTGATATCCCCATGGTTATTTGAAATATATGTGAATGGGATGATGAGAGATGTAAAGACAAGAGTAAGGGAGTGAGGGATGTCATTGGTAATGAATGGTGATGGATGGAATATCTCAAATTTGTTGTATATGCAGTGCTGCTTGCAAATACCGGACAAGACCTTGGTAGACTAGTGCAGAGTTTTGTAGATGTCCGTGGGCGTCGTGCCTTTAAAGCAAATGTCGAAAAGAGTAAAGTGATGGTTACTGAGAGAAAATGTGACTCCCAGTGCAATGTTTCAGTGAATGGAGGGCCTGGAATTGGTGAGAGAGTTCAAATACCTGACTACAGTGTTAGAAAAGAGAGGAAAATGTGCCAAAGAAGTGGAAAGTACAGTGACACAAGGAAGGAAAGTAGCTGGTGTCATGAAGGCCTCGTTAAGAAACACAGGCTTAAATGCTGCAGCTGTGCGAGGCTTACATGAAGGAGTGTTAGTGCCAACTTTAACATACGGGTGAGACTATGGTGTGGCATGAAAATGAAAAGTCTGGAGTAAGAGCAGTGGCGATGGGACTGCTGAGAATTGTATGTGGAGTACAGAGAGCGGATAGGATACGGAATAATGTGATTCGTGAGAGATGAGGAGTGAGAAAGTCTGTGAACACCAGAATCGAAGACAGTGTACAGAGATGGTATGGTCATGTGGAGAGAATGGATGACAATACAGTGGTGAAAACTGAGCGAATCTGAAGGAAGGAGGCGAGGCAGACCAAGAATGTGGAAAGATATGGTGGATGCGTGTGTGAGAAGGAGAGGTAAGGAAGTTGATGAGGCTAAAAGACCGAGTAGAGATCGAGCTGGCTGGATAAATTTTGTGCGAAGCGCAGGACCAGGGATTTGACACCCCTTTTTAACGTGACAGCGTTCGGATTGGCTCTATCGGATAAGTATATATGAAGCTACAGAACGTGGTGAAATTTCTTGGCCTATCAGATGGAGCCAGGATTCCGTGGGCTTGAATGGTGAGTGAATGGAAGCGTGGCCCATTGAACTGGGCAAACTTTGGCTATATGGACACTGCTAGTCCTCACCCTGCCCTAGGGTGGAAAGGAAGTCCAGATGATAATGATAATGAACATTCTTTCGTGAAACTTAGAGAGAAGCAATATCATTTATGTTAAGGGAAACCTGTCTCCGTGTATTTGTAATTATAACTAACATTTTAGATCAGGAAGATTTACTCTGCATGTCATACTCTTTGTAACATAATAGGAACACTATAAACGCTTCAGAAACACCCGTCATCTGAGTTTAATATCATGCCCTTGTTACTTTTAGTAGCTTGAAGAACTATATAGGTGGTAACATTATACCATGTAACTTGAGGGCGCCACAGCATATAACAATCACCTACCAAACTGGTATTATATTGGAATTACACCCAACTAGCGGCGACTGGCATTATGTTCACTATTTGGTGTGTGTTTTTATCAATTTCTCTATAAACATCTATCACATCTCCGTCAAAATGAGGTTTGGTTAGGTTGTTAGGTTAGCTAATATTAGTTTGTTAGGATAAATTAGGTTAGGTTGGTTTATCTTAATGCAGATGCAATAAAAGACAGAGATAAGAGCACAACTCCCCTCCTTAATTACGTACAAAACATTTGAGACGGATGGTTATGGAAGAAAAGGTGTTTAGAACTGAATAACTTCAGTAATGAGCCTATTATTCTCAGTGGCCGTCAGTTGGGTGTAATTCCGACATGTCATAAAAATACCCCCGCTAATACCAATACACCAGTCCTGTATGAGGCAGCCCTAGCATGTATTCAAGATGGACGGCAGGTGTTAGCGCCCAAGTGGTGACATGTAGAGGTGTATGGTATGTAGGAGGACTACTGGGCCTTGGGAACAGGCTGTGATGCCTATGCCCAGAGTCGAACACACACGAAAAAAAAAAAAAAAAAAAAAAAAAAATCCAAAAATTTTCCACAAACTAAACATACAAGTGGTAGGCCTTTGGCTGGATTGTACAGCCTTACTACAGTACTGCACAATCCATCACCCCTGGGGGTTCGCGTAAGGAATTATCATCAATCTGAGGGTTTTGTTTAGCCAGGGATGGGCCTCTTCCTCAGTCTCCAATTCCATACAACCCAATTCCTTGTCAAAGAACTTCAAGCAACAAAAGCAAGAGCAAAAAATACTCCAAAACGTATACCATAAAATGAAGAATAATTTCCTGTCAGAAACTAAGGTGAAACAGAAAACAATTCAAATCAAAACCAACCGCTCAGGGATAGTGATCATAAAAGAGGTGGTCATTTTTGCCATAGGTAACGGTCAGGAATGGGTTACCTGTTACCACCACCGGTTCTACTTGCCTTAAAGCCGCGCCTCCCTCAGTTTCCTTCTCAATAACACACCTTTCCGTGCCGGCCATCTGCTCCACAGCTTCCCAAAACTGCTTTTCTGCCTGCCTCATTCTGATCTCGTAGCACACTGTCAGGCGTTCCACATCCCGCTGCCAACGATATACGGACCAGAACACCAAAATACAAACACCATACTGAACAAAAGACCACACAAACACCCAACCCACATACGTTACCTTAACATTCCATAGCGTGCCAAAATCACCCACTTCATTCTGGTGGGGAAGCAACACTTCAACATAAAAAAGGGAGCTTGTTGCCCACTGCAAGGCAAAATACGGAAGGATTTTCAGCAACACACCAACTACCATCACCGGCAACAGATAAAGTACATTCCAAAAACACTTCATCACACATCCCAACATTACAATCAATATTTCAATGATAAAGTAACACCAAATTTCCATCCTGAGTCTAGGCAGGACAGGTCCACGCAGCCAATCCTGTTTGTGAAGTTCATGCGGGGATCCAATCACTTCATCGGGATTACTGGCAAGAATATTAAACTCCAGGATAAAAACACAAACAACATTACACACAAACACTGACAAATAGACTAGTTCAATTACCCATTGCCAAAAGGGTTTGGGAATCCAACATTTTAGGACAGAAAACCGCTCTTCACCGCGGTCACCACCGCCTTTTTCCACGTCAGAGGAAGACATTTTGATGTCTCGAAAAATCCGATAAAACTACACCTTAGCGGTTAATAACACAATGATAAATGTATACGACTTGCCACTTTTACAACGCTAAGGAGAGTGACTCGCTCACGCTGGTGCTCACCTTTTATAGCCCCGAGACGCCGGAAGTGGATATTATGAATACTTCGAGCTGCCAATATTTCGTTATTTTCCTTCCATAATTACCCCAGTGCCATTCAGACCCTTTTCACTTAAAAAAAAAAAAAATAAAAAAAAAAAAATAAAAAAAAAAAGCGTAATAGCTGTAAATAAGACTGAGTGTTAATATCAGATTTTAAGAAACGTCAAATAAACTTTTCGAAATTGTTTTTTCGGTCGTAGAAATTTAAATTCAAATCTGCGTTCGTACAGCACTTTTGAATGCACCACAGGAAATGCAAAATAAACTAGCCATATTATAATATTTTAATTAACTGTTCTGATAAAAGTCTCTTCAAATACTGGGATAAAGAACTATTTACACAATGAGTTACCCAACCTCCTTGATTGACACGGAAAAATATCATGCATAGTTATGACAACTACCACAATACTAACCTACTGGCCTGTGACTCCATATCCTTTCCATAGCACCTCTTCGTGACTAGCACCATAGTCTATGTTAGTGCTAATCTCTTATTACAGAACAACACTGAAGATGGTTAGATGGCAATTTTACGCCAAGTTAAAGTAAACAGAGTTTAGTATCGTCACTATTTACTTTCCTCTAACTTCTCCTACAGGCCTTACTTTGATCAGCTGGATTGGTGATAATTACAGTATAAGGGAAAAACATTCAAGCACCAGATTCTGTGGCTACTAATGGTGCTTTTAATAACAAAATCAAACAATATATGGATGCTGTGAACTCTCTTCAGCTACAATTAGGGTGAGGTGGGGGTCAACCCTACTATTAGTAGCAAAATATTACACCAAACATTCAGATAAAGGTTTTATTATGAAATGTAAATATCAAAAGAACCTTCAGGAATAGGGATATCTTTGGTATGGTTATCACTTCTTTTGAAAAAACATAAGTTGACTTAAAAGTGTATTTTCAAAAAGGTAGCCATGTGTATAGACAGCAGGGGTGAGGCCTACATCCTATTTGACAACACTTTAACGTGTTACCAAAGTAAATCTAAGTTTATATATGAAGTAGGCAATGTAAGAATTCAGAGCAGAGACATTTATCTACTCCAAGACTTTCATTATTGCTTTACAAACAATACAAAAATTTAATATTCCATTATTAAATGTTTAACCTGGCTGAATACTGAAATGTGGTGCTAAATTCTTGTAAATGTAAAGGACATATGCTGTCCCAGTACAAAAATGTTGGCCACACGCTACAGAAATATATATGCCATGAATGAAGAAAAACAGGCCAGATTAAGACACAGGACTTATATTAAAAAGATATATGCTATAACACTACATAAATCAAGCTGAAGGTACATACTCATTAATCTAACTCATGTGTTATGCCAGCATGTTAACCTGTAGTTACAAGTCTACTTCATATTGTACTGAATTAGAGCCACATTATATTTGATCTGTCTGGCAAGCCTCTGTTTTACCTCCCCGCCAACCCAAATTTACAAACAAGGCACCTTGACAAATCTGTGAAAGACATATTACATGAGTCCATCATATACAGATGTTTTTACTAATATTTTGTAACCTGTGGGAGTGGACCGTACAGACATGAACTGGTAGTAGACGCCCTGCAAATACCTGTAAAAATATAATGACACTATTTTTACCGGGCTATAAGCCAAACAATTCAATCTGTAAGGCTCAAATGCATCCACCAATTAAAATTATATACCTGCAACACCTACAACCAAACCGTATTTCAAAATCATGCTGCACCAAACACATGTACATAATTTTATGCTGGACTGCTACCAATAATGTTCTGTGAGTATCCAGGTACCTTCTATATTTTATAGGTACTTATTTTGTATGATAAGCCCACTACCTACGCCATATTATTATTTCGTCACACAGGCCACGGCTTTGGATGGTCACAAATTTCTTCAAATTCCATAGAAGACAGACTCTAGTTAAGATAGAATGCCCTACCATCAGAATCTACCAGTGTTCATAGTCGATATATGCTATACCAGCAGTGCTAAATATTATACCAGACACCCCAAAAAACTGAAATACTCACCTCCCACATCCAGCTTTCCAGATGTAAACATGGCGCCACCAGGCGGCCCAGCTGTCCTGCCGCGTTTTCTTCTTTTTAAGCGGTTGCTATTCTGGGAGGTGGTAGGTGGGGGTAACCATCATCCACTCACTTGATATAGTGCTGCCTACTTCTTCCTTCGCCCTCATCACTCTTTTCCTGTCCCTGCCCTCTTTTCCTATTTCTCCCATCTTTCCTGTCACATTTTATTACTTCAGGTGGCTTTACACTGAGTGACAAGTCAAATGGTTTCCTGTAAGCCAGGAAATCATTTACATTGTTGGTTGGAATTCATCTAAGTAACAAAGGTGTCTTGGAGACCATACATCAAAGGAGTCCTACACCAGGGAGATGACACAGGAAGATGTGACTCGGCCAGTTACTTACGTGGGCAATGAGAGACGGAGAAGGAAGGCATGGAGAACCTACACCTGGCGTCCATTTCCCCAGCAGACAGTGTAGGGAATATGAAGCCGACGGCAAAACACAAACCCGAGTGAAAGCAGCAAAACTAACATCTCTATGGGTAAGATGCAAGAAAAACATGGTAAAAACACATGGAAAACAATCAGAAAATACAAATAACAAACTACAAAGGAAAAGAACTAACTGAAGGGGAGACCAACAAAAATGAGGCATCATATTACATGGCCTACATCAGCAAGGACAAGCAGTCTGTCCTCAAGTAAATGGAAGAAACAGAAAAAAAGGAACTCAGTTTAAAGGATGATAAAAGAAAACTGTGATGTGTGACTGATGTCCTAACAAGAAAAAGCTATGAAACCCATGTATAAAAAAAAAAAAAAAAAAAAATGCCAACACAACATATAAGTGAACAATGTTATGCACCTACAGTTTATGGCTGTGTTGGAATGCACAAGACCATCCCACAGGAGGTCAATGGCAAGGAAGTATATGCCTTGCCAATGATTTTACACTGTCAATTCTCTACCCTGCTGAGCGATGTAAACAAGTTTACCACATTCTAGGCTGTGCTCGGGTATACAGCACCACACCCTTTGTGCTAATAAAGAAAGAATTTTATTCTAAAACCTGCCATTTTCACCCAGTCAACTGCTTATGACATTTCCCACTCAAAATCTGAACAGCAGACACAAACAATTAATAGCTTTTATTCATGAATACACCCGCACAATTGAGGCCAGGGATGGTAATGGCACTGGCACTATACCTAACAGCTCAAGCACCATTACAAACTCCTCAGTGTTACAAAGTCTTACTACACATGTTTATGATGCTGACTCACAACACAGGACAGACGGAAGATTCTGTTAGTTTTGTGCAAACATTCAAATGAATTTTCCCTTTTCATTTTTATCACAATACACACAACCTCCAGTGAATGCCCAAATTTCCCCTTGAAAGAATTTTTTCCCAAATTATGAATCCACATTCTAAACATAAACTACAAGATTCACCAGCAGCTGACATGCAAGTTGCACTGGTAAGTCTAGCTTACATGGATGCTCTGATGAGTGGCAATGTTCACTCCAAGGGTATTTTAAGTGTCTGGGTGATGTAGTTAACCAACATCAATGTGATTTTGTCCACAGTGATTAGGAGATATTGAACCCTAATTTAGGCACTGTACAGGAACAAAACATTGTAGGCATTAAATTCTTTTACCTACTAGTAAACGGAAAGAAAGTAGAGTACTGTACAAACTAGCCCAGTGACACCACACTCCAACTGCACCTTGTCCTGGCCTATCTGCAACATGCCTTCCTCAATGGTCCCTTGTTCACCAGATGGATGATTTTCACAGGCCTGTGTATAAAGAGTAAGCTTATTATGCCATACAGTAATTCACTTATATGTTGCCTTTTATGCTATAACTCTCCACTGTTAGCCACCTAAAAAGCTGATATGCTAGTTTCTCCCAATTCACAGTTTCTGTACCAGTTGTAGCTATGTAAAAAGATGTACTATTTTGAGCCCACCCCTGACTTATATGTATGAATTGCTGTACATTCAGTGTTAACCAAGGATATCTAGCCTTCTTTCTAATGCCAGATGCCGAACCCACAGTTCATGCGAGACAGCTTAAACAAAATTACTGTCAAGAGACTCACAACCCACCACCATTCCATCATGCCACTTCATACCATTCTCATACACTCCTCCAATACCACAAAGACTATCACAACACATCACCATTCCATCATGCCACCTCCACTCAAATATTCCTCCATGGTAACTCTCCACCACATTCTTGTTTTCCTCTCCTCAGTCTTCCTTTAACTTCACCTTTTTACACTCTTTGTTAACACTTCTTTCCTCATACATTACATACACCCATACTACTTCAACACATTAGCTACAGTATTGCGCTTATATGAAAAATAGTAATATGCAAAACATGAAGGCAATCTCACAGCATGATTTGGTAACAAGTTTAATGAACTGTTCAGAAAAAAAAAAAAAAAAAAAAAAAAAAAAAAAAAAAAAAAAAGCAGCTTGATTGGGTCAAACTTTACTTGGGAGAAGTAATGGCCTGACTTGCAGTCTCTTCAGGTGTAAGGATAGAGACTAAGGGGATGAAAGTGTTGTATCTCCCAAAACAACCTTACAACTGCTGGTATAATTACTCCAATATCATATCTGCACTAGACTGATTATATATTTCTGAGGAGAAAACATGTCTTAGGTGCCATACATCTTAGTCCTTACCAGTGTCTAAGCTAGTGGTATAAATCTGGGGAAGACATCATCAGCCATTCCCATATATAGTGCCCCTTCAGGCTGCTGAGAGATATGCCTTCATGTGCTGGCACTAATATGGGTTGAACAAATGTCCCTTGACTCTCTTCCTATCCCCTGACAAGAGGATGACAGACTGCAAGACAAAGGCAACTTCAGTCTAGTTCACCACAATCACATTCAGATGAGTCTAGGGCAACAACAACAACAAGTTGTTTGGACCTGAAGATCGGTTACTACTGTAGCTAACAAGATTTGAGAGTAAACAACTAACTTCTTACTTCCAATAAATTACAAATAATATATGATAATTTAAATGCGGTGTTATGCAAACAATATTATTAGTATAGTTTATGCTTGCTTCTTTTAATCATCCACATCCTGTCCTGGGCTGCATTCACATTACCCTAGCAAGCTATCATCATCAATGGTAAGTGCACTACTTGCCTTCTGTTTGGCAATCATTGTTGTTCCAATATCAGTCCACATACCAACAATCATGCTGGGATGTGAAAAGATACCAAGACAATGCAGCCTTCATAACATAAACAAACTTTCGTCACAAATGGAAATTCATTCACCACTGCTGAATCTTGGGTGTAGTTACATTCTCTTGGTGTTATTTTGTTTCATCTGTGATAAATTTACCGTAGAATGAAAGCACTATAGGCTATTAGCAAAAAATATAAGAAAAACAAGGTTATTGTCAACACCAAGTACAGGCTAAAAACTAGAATTTCACAGTATTTTTCAGACATGACTGAAGTTCTGTAGGAGGTAGTCTTAGGTAAATAACAGAGTCCATGATGTCATTTACTATAATTCAGCAGTCACTGTCAGCCAGCACCAAACATAGTTTCCAGTATTTTGATTGATTTTGTTTCCACAGCAGATGGTGTGACGGGAGTAATCACTGCTGCTCACCCTGGCCTAACAAGCACCACTTCGCTGATATGCCAGCAAAGTTATCATGATCAGCGGGGGTGAACAAAGCCCTGGTTTCTCATTTTGTACACACAACAGGATGGTCAGAGCATGAGCCTGATCTCTCTTCTGGCTCATCATACTTGGGACAACGAGTCTATTTGTAAAAAAAAAAAAAAAAAAAAAGCCAAATTCATGAGGATGATTACAGCAGATCTAGAAAACACTTCAGTCTCTAACAACATCCTGTTATCAGAACAGTATTGGCATGTACATGCTTCGGTCCAAACCAACTATTGGTCTCTCTCTCTCTTCTTTATGATGCCTGGTGCTCTAGTGGGTTAAGGTACTCCAGTTGGATGTGGCCCTTAAGTGCTTACATCTGAGGGGTGGTTGGGGTTTCTTACCCACAAAATCCCACTCAGGGAAGAGCAACTGGTCGCTCTTGTGCTTAATGTCAAGGATAAGTTGCCTAGCCCCAGGCCCTTACACTCCTGAAGAGTCAAAAAATGGGTTGGATGATGGATGGATGGATGCCACTCTCACTACACCATACACAAGAAGTCCCAACCAAACACTCTCTGTATGCACTCCACTAGTTTTCCAAAACCATTTGCTCCCAACTCATTAATCCTAAGTGGTGAGTAACAAATATGGATGCGACTGTGTGAATCAAATATTTGCAGTGACAAATAGTGCACGTGAGAAAGATTGTACACACTTTATGGCATTAATGGACAAGGTAACACTGTATGGCAGGGAAAACAAGGTGACTGTGGACAACAGTACAAGCTACTGTGTTGCATGAATGGAAAGCTGTTGAATGGGATAATCTTTAGATGATAACAAAGCACAAGTAAAAGTACGTGGTTGTCTGGGTAGGTACAGTATTTCAATGTCACTGTTGGAGTGAGTGTTGTCACCATGACTATTCAACATGTGTGTGACAAAGGTTATGAGTGGGACTAAAACTTGAGTCAAGGAGAGAGGGATGGGACTGAGAGTGAACAGTGAAGGCTACTAACTTAAATATGATGTGTGCAGATGATGCTGTGTTGCCTGCTAATAGTGAAAAGGAACTTTGAAAATCAGTTCAGAGATTTGTGGATTTCTGTGGGCATGGTGTTTTTAAAGTACTGTACAGTATTTTTTACTTGTTATGGTCACTCACTGCAACAAGAAAAAGTCACCAAACAGTTCCAACAGAATCCATAACTAATACTTTTAAACAGATTTTTAAACTGCAAAAAGCAACAGAACCAAAACGAAAATATCTAAATGTTTTTAAAATAGACATTTCTGTACAACAGTCTTCAATGTGTATCAAAAAGCTGCGCTTTGGAGCTTGATTCCTCAGAATCTGCTTTGCAAGATGTTTTCATTATAAGAGAGTATCTCTGATCCATTGTGACAAATTTGTAAAAACTTGGGTTCCTCTGAAGCCTTAGACATCAGGGAGTAAACAGACAGTAACTGAGATCAACATACAGATTATTTATGAGGTCATTTCTGAGAATTTATGCATTTTTTCATATCTCATCTGAACTAATGATGAGGCTTACAGACAGCAACTTTACATACCAGAATGACTTGACAGAAGAAGAGCAGGTGGCATCCTTGGTTGTTGGCTGGTTGAATGACATTATGCTTTACGCTGAGAATGTATTAAATGTCACTTCCTCTACTGTTAGATGACCTACGCCTCTGAAAACATAATTTGACAATCTGTCAGTAAATGATCATTTAATTATGTATTGAGGTTTAAC
Source organism: Coenobita brevimanus (assembly GCF_032717465.1). Lineage (NCBI taxonomy): Eukaryota > Metazoa > Arthropoda > Malacostraca > Decapoda > Coenobitidae > Coenobita > Coenobita brevimanus. The sequence continues at coordinate 14,425,102 of NC_137035.1, read as the reverse complement.
AGGTAAATGAAAGAAAATATAACATTTAAATTCCAAATATGGTTTACACTAGCTATACTGTATAAGAAATTATGCTAACCACTAAGGGTATTATTTCAGAAGAGCATCCATCAAATGGACACTGGAATTAATATATTATTTCAGAATAACATCCATCTAATGGACATTGGAATTAATCCATTACTTCAGAATAACATCCATCTAATGGACACTGGAATTAATATATTATTTCAGAATAACATTCATCTAATGGACACTGGAATTAGTATATTATTTCAGAATAACATCTATCTAATGGACACTAGAATTAATATATTATTTCAGAATAACATCCATCTAATGGACACTGGAATTAATATATTATTTCAGAATAACATCCATTAGATGGATGTTATTCTGAAAGAAGTGGCTAAAGTGGTTACAGGACTGAATATATTGACTGCAAGAAGCACATAAAGAGACAAGTGAAGAGGAAAAAGAAGGAGGTAATGATGATCTAGGAAGAAATATGAATGCAATCTACTCTGAAAATAGGAAGTTAATCTGGAAAGAGGTGCCGAAATGTAGAAGTGAAAGCGGAAAGAAATGTGATGGTGTGAAGGATGTAGGTGGTAGAACATTAACCCATGGGCATGAAGTATGGACCAGATGGAAAGAATATTTTGACAGCCTGATGAATTGGAATAGAGAGAGCAGAAAGGCTGTAAACATGATTGGTTTGGGGGCTGTGCACAGAAGGAATGCAGTACCAGGAGACGTGACACTCGTACAGGTGAAGAGTGCTGTGAAGCGGCTGAAAAATGGGAAAGCAGCTGGGGTTGATGAGGTGTAGGCAGAGATGCTTAAGTGTAGTGGAGAGAGTGGAATAAAGTGCTTGTTGGAGATATGGAAGAAGGCATGGATGAGTAAAACTGTGCCTACAGAGTGGAAAAAGGCTATGATTTTACCCCTGTACAAAAATAAAGGTGAGCGAGGTGCAAGAATTATCGTGGCACAAGTTTCTTGAGTGTGGTAGGGAAGGTATATGGAAGAATTATTATAGAAAAAGAAAGATATCAGGAGTCCTAGTGACGAACAGGGTGGCTTAAGGAGTGGCAGAGAATGTGTGGATCAAATATTTGCAGTGAGACTGATAACAGAGAAGGCTCGTGAGAAGGACCATAAGGTGTTTATGGCATTCATGGATCTGGAAAAAGCATGCGAGAAAGTGGACAGAGAAGGATTGTGGAAAGGTTTGCGCATGTATGGTGTAGATGGTAAGCTGTTAGGTGCCGCCAAGAGTTTTTATGATGGTAGTGAGGCATGTGTAAGGGTTAATAGGCATCTAAGTGAACGGTTCACGGTTGTTGTGGGTGTGCGACAAGGTTGTGATGTCCCCATGGTTGTTTAATATATATATGGATGGGGTGATGAGAGAAGTAATAACACGAATAATGGAGAGAGGGATGGCGTTGGTAATGAATGGTGATGGATAGAATATCTCAAATTTGTTGTATGTTGATGATGCAGTACTGCTTGCAAGTACCGGACAAGAACTTGGAGGGCTAGTGCAGAGTTTTGCTGAGGTCTGTGAGCGTCGTGCCTTGAGAGTAAATGTAAAAAAGAGTAAAGTCATGGTTACTGAGAGAGAAGGTGACTCCCAGTGCGATGTTACAGTGAATGGAGGGAGACTGGAATTGGTGAGAGAGTTCAAATACCTGGGTACAGTGACAGAAAAGAGATGAAAATGTGTAAAAGAAGTTGAAAGTAGAGTGGCACAAGGAAGAAAAGTAGTTGGTGCTATGTAGGCCTTGAGAAGAAAGAGAGGCTTGAGTGCTACAGCTGCACGGGGCTTGCATGATAATGAAAAGTCAAGATTAAGAACAGTGGAGATGAGACTGCTGAGGAATTTATGTGGAGTACAGAGGGTGGATAGGATACGAAATAATGTGGTTCGTGAAAGATGTGGAGTGAGGAAGTGGACACCAGAACCGAAGAGAGTGTACTGAAATGCTATGGTCACATGAAGACAATGGATAAGAACTGAGTGGTGAAAAAGGTATATCAGAGCGAATCTGAAGGAGACAGGAGGCGAGGTGGGCCAAGGAGGAGAGATATGGTGGATGAATGTGTGAGGAAGAAAGGTTTGGAAGTCGGTGAGGCTAGGGAACTGACAAGAGGTCGAGCTGGCTGGATGAATGTTGTGAGGAGAAGTGCATGATCAGGGGGATTTGGCACCTCTTTGTAATGTGGCAGCATCCGGATTGACTCAATACGTTTCTGTGAAGCTACAGAAAGTGGCGAATCGTTTTAGCGTAGCCGATAGAGCCAAGATTCCGGGGGCTTGAATGATAAGTGAATGGAAGCGTGGCCCATTGGATTGGGCAAATTTGGGCTGTCTGAACATTGCTACTCCTCACCCTGCCCTACGGTGAGAAAGGAGGTCCGGATAATAATGATGAACATCCATCTAAATGGACACTGGAATTAATATATTATTTCCGAATAGCATCCATGTAATGGACACTGGAATTAACATATTATTTCAAATAACATCCATATAATGGACAATGAAATTGATATATTATTTCAGAATAACATCCACCTAATGGACACTGGAATTAACATGTTACTTGCGATCTATTTATATCCATACGCCTTAATCCGACACGGGGTGGTCACAAACAAATCACCTCCATGTCGCACTGTCCCGTTGACCCCTGCCACTTCCATGCCCTCCTTACAACTTACACCCCCCTTTCTCATATACATCTCCACCCCATCACTTCATCACATCATCAGTGTCTTCCAACCTCTCCCACCCCTATCCAGCTCACTCACATACTGTACACTCTCCTCCTTAATCACTCAATCTCCATCCTCTCCACATGGCCAAACCACCTCAGTCTATTTCTCCTAATGCGTTCTATCACATCCACATCCACACCATAATGCTTCTTCACTTACTCATTTATCAGTCTATCTTTCCATGAAACTTCACATGCTCCTCTCAAACATATAACTCACAAGTTATTTGAGTTACTGGAAATGAATTTCCACTGCTCTCACTCTTGACCTGTGCCTTTCCAACAAGGTCCATGCATCGCTTCCAAACGTTAGAATGGGTATCACAATACCATCAGGCAGTGACTTTGACTCCCATGCTCACTTCCTTATTTCTTATCACTACTTTCAATGAACCAGCAACCTTTCTTCCCTGTTGTACCCTTTCCAGCAGATCATGCTCCAAACTTCCATCCTTACTCATCACACTATCCTAATACATAACTGCATTCACATTTTCCATTTCCTCACCATCCCACTTCAGTGTGCACTCAGTGACTTCATTTCTCTGGAAGACCACAACTTTACTCTTCCATACATTCACCTTTAGAGTTTAGATTCCGTTTCTTACAAACCCCCAAATTCACTCACCAAACCTTGAGGTTCTCCTTCGTCTTCATTTAACAATACAGTATCATCTGCAAACAACAGAACAGGGTTTCCAAACGCTGCCTTCTCTCATTAGGACCGCTCCAACATCCACTGCCCTACCTTGTATCTCTCTTATAACTCCATCCATATACAAACTGAACAACTATGGAGACTTGACACATCAGTTTCAATCCAAAATTCAGACAGAAAAATTCACTCAGTTCGCTGTCCACACGCACTGCAGCCGTAGCACCCTCGTAACCTACTTCTCACGGAATTTAACGCTTTCCATTTACTCCGTCATTTTTCAGTATTTTCCACATTCCTTGTCTACCCACTTTGTCATATACTTCTCCAAATCCAGGATGGCTGCATACAACTTCTTTCTCATATCTAGAAACCTTTCCACTAACCCGTACACTGCGGGCTTGTTTTGCGTGTCCTGCGGGCATATTCGGGCTCCGACAGACTCTGAAAAAATATTTGCCAAAAATCAGTTATTAGTCCTAGAATACTAAAATTACATATGCATATGGCACATACCTTCAGCTTTCTCCTGGGATGTTTGTTGAGCCTTCGTCGATTACCGTAGGACTTGTGGAGACCTCTGAAGTTGGGTAACGAAGTCTCCACTTTACACTTCCCGACAACCCGTAATATGATTACCACAGCCAGATATTATAACTAGAAACACTATTCTATGATTATCAAGTAGTTTGGGATCCATACTCCAAAAAAAAAAAAAAAACTGTGAAAGCAATGAAAATTACGAGCGCGTATGACTTTCCCACTTGCGCTAGTTCGCTGCTGGTATTCTGTCATTTATTATTCAAACAAACACTCACCCTTTATATTCCTATTATTATATAACATATATATCTGCAGTCTGTATTTGTACTCATATTCTTATATTACTAATTATTTACAGTTCTATTTACATTTTCTATTGTATTTTCAATATTTACATTTCTATTTTACTTACACTGTTATTCACCGTCACTTGCAGTAACATGAAACTATATTACACTGTTCAATCATATGTACATCCATTGCTTTCACTTGCTATTTGCACATTATTTTCATTTCCCACTTGCACTTTTAGAACTGCTGCTGGCTGTGGTAATCAAAGAAGCAGGTAACGCAGAGGGGAACCTGGCACTCAGCGCACTGCCAAGAGGTGCGTTTGTGCTCAGGTGTGCGTCGGGTGGTATGTGCACACACCTGGCACCTGCGGATCGCAGCCTTCCTCTTGGTTGTGGCAGGCATTTGCACCAGTCTGTGCCGATCCTTGTACGCCCTCTGCTCAAGTCTGTCGGAAAGTCTTACTGCATGGCGCCTTGGAGCTGCTGATGTCACCTTACCATATCATCAAGCAGCTGCTGAACACAAATCCTGGCGAACAACCTCAGGGAGAAGGACTTGGGTGGCTTGACCTTCATCTTGTACAGGATGAAGGCGTTCAGCATCGTCATGTCTATGAGATGCAGAAAAACTTTCCTGTACCACCTAGTATTCTTCCTGAGGCAGTCGATCTCTCCAATCATCATGTCGGACTTGTCCACCAGCCGCATGTTGATATTGTAGTCTAAGACAGCATCAGGTTTCATCACAGGTCCGCCTGTCCTACGGTCGACCTTCCCGCTGTCTTTCATTTCCCCCTTGTGTACGGTGGTGAGCATGTGCATGACCCTCTTGTCATGCCACCGTATTGTCAGCATCTTCTCAAACTTGCGTAGGTGCACGTCTCCTCGCTGCGAGGTTCCTGCCTCTGGGAATTTAGGGAAGTGGACACGATTCCTCTTGACAGTGCCGCAAGAGCCGATGCCGTGCTCTGAAAGGTATTTGGCAAGTTTCGGTGCTGTATAATAGTTGTCTGTATACAGCACATGATTCCCACCAAAATACCTTTCAAGGAGCACTTTCACTACACAGCCTGAGAAGCCAAGGGGGTGTGTTTTATCAAGATCGACAGTGCTGGCTAAATAAATGACGAAGTCAAGGATGTACCCCATCTTACAGTCGCACAGTACAAAGAACTTGATTCCAATGCGATGGCGTTTGCTTGGAATGTACTGCACAAACCTAAGACGTCCTCTGAACAAAACCAAGGATTCGCCAATGACAACCTTCTGAAAGGGGTGGAAGAATGTCATAAACTTATCCTTCATTCTGCTCAGAATCTCCTGGATCTTCCAGAGTGGGTCGGTTTGGGAAGGTACATAGTTGTTGGCAAAGTGCAGGTTTCCCATGATGTTCTGGAAGCGATCTCTGGCCATGTACTTACTGAAGGTGGGTGAGGGTAGTAAGGGGTCCATGGACCAGTATTCTTCCAACTCATGCTTCTTTGAGTGTGGCATGAGAAGCATGAGGGCGAAGAACACATACAGCTCCTGCACTCCCAGCATGGACCACTGTTGCATCTTGGCTGCACCTGTACCACTTGCAGCACGTTGTGATTCATACCTGTTGGTCTCATCACATATGTGCTGCATGACTTCATCATCGAGGAAGGCCAAAAGGAAGTCAACACACTCAGCATCCTCGTCATGACTGAAGGCAGGCTGTATCCCTGAGGAACTCTCATTGAAATCAAGATGTTCTGGGACAAAATCGGACCCTTCCGTCCACGCAAAGGCGTCCAGGATTCCCTGTCGTGGCGGTGTAGGGTTGGTTGAGGGTTAAGGGTGGCTGAGGCAGATTTATCTGGTTCAAGGTCACTCACACTGACCCTGGGTTGCCGTACAGCACTAGCAGCCCTTACTCTACTGGCAACTCTACTTTTACGTGTCAGGGATTTACCTCTTCCTCTACGGCCTGCCTTCACTGTTGATGCTGGTGGTGATTCCGACGACGAAGACTCTGGAGAAAATTCAGCAGAAGAAGAGGAAGAAATGAATGAAGTGGGGCTTGGGGAACGGGGAGGTGATTCACCTCGGGACTCATGGCGGGCTGGGTCATGTGGGGTCATTGTTCTGGGGCTAACCCGCCACCTTTTCATTCCCTTCCCAAATTCCTTCCCTTGCTGCACTAACGGCTCCTTTCCCTTGGAGCTAGGGATAACTTGGGACACTGAAGCACTCGTACTAGTAGTTTCTGGCACGATTTCCTCACCCGGCTCATCACACAAATCCCCCGAAGGGTCATAGTCACTATCCATCATTATCATTGATAATTTGGCTAGTTCACATTCCACTGCAGAGTCACTTAGTCTTTTCCTGCTTCCCCCACGAGTTCTTCTGGGTGTAGAGGTCACGGGGCCCTTTGCAATGGGCGCAGAAGCGGCAGAAATGGCAGGGCGCGAGTGCGACATGCTTTGACCACAGAGGACAAGGAACTAAATGGCGTGGCTTATCTGAGAAGGCAAGGGTTGACAGTGACAATGGGGCTGAAAGCTGCTAACTTACATGCTAAGAAATTATTGGTAGGAAATCTCGGCAATACATAAAGAAATAAGTAGTTCTAGGTGAACGTAAATGTCACTTAGGCTTCTCCCGTCCTTTCTGATATGTATTTTTATTACAGAAATAGATTACAAGGCATAATCCAAAGGGGAAATTACCGTGGGAATTTAGCGAATGAATGCATGAGGTGTTGTCAGGTGATAATTACCCAATTCCTGGCGTATACCACTATCACTTACCTTACTTTTTTTTGGTATATATTATTTTGTATAAGTATAGGGCATAGGGCTTATTTCAATGGATGAAATCTGTGGAAAAATCCGGGAGAGATTTGCTTAGCGCAGCGCGGCAGGGCAGGTGATAGGAAAGGGTAAAGGAGGTGAGGTAGGGAGGGGTGAGAGGGTACTGGAGGGGAGGTAGGGAGGGGAGTCAAGAACGGGGGAAAATGGCTAAATTGTCAACAATGGATGGGAGTACAGATGAGATTAGGAGTGCGGACTATTGGCGGACAGTAGCAGTACATGCTAAAAAATGATTAGCAAGAAATCTCGAAAATACAGAAAAAAGTAGGTAGTTCCAGGTGAATGTAAATGTCACTTTGGCTTCTCCCTTCCTTTCTTATATAATTTTTTTTACGCGAATAGATTATACAGCATATTTCAAAGGGGATTTTCCGTGGGAAATTAGCAAATGAGTGCACGTGAGGTGTTGTCAGGTGATAATCAGCCAAACAAGGTGTATAGCACTATCAATTACCTTATTTCTTTTTGGTATATATTATTTTGTATAAGAATAGGGCATAGGGCTTATTTCAATGGATGAAATCAGTGGATAATTCCGGGGGAAATTTGCTTTAGCGCAGCGTGGCCAGGGAGGCGAGAGGACAGGGTAATGGAGGGGAGGTAGGGAGGGGAGTCAGGAACAGGGAAAAATGGCTAAATTGTCAACAATGGATTGGAGTACAGATGAGATTTGGAGTGCTGACTAGTGTTGGACATTGGCAGTACTGATAGATGATACAAGCCACCACTTAAAAGCCTGGGATAATTCAAAATAACACAGAATCACAAAAGTGACGCCCCGCAGTATGATCCATTGCACCCGAGCGTCACGAAAGTGACGCCCGGCGGTTAAGGGGCTAAACACCCTAGGATATCTGATACACAACTCTTCCCTTCCTGTTCTTCTTCAACTATTCCATCTATCATCTAATCCTACGTTGCCCCATGAGGAGCGTAGGAGCCCGGGGCTAGGCAAGTTGGTCCTGGCATTTAAGATGAGAGTGATTCCTCTCTTATTTCCCTAATTCTGTCAAGTATCCTATCATACACTTTTCCTATTACACTATGAAGACACATGCCCCTATGATTACCACACATTTTTTCCCCTTTTCCCTTGTACACTTGCCCAAATAAGTGATGACTCGATTCCCAGTACCTTTCGCTCAGAAAGTGGCATCTGGCAACTGCCACGGCCTAGTTATATTTTGAAAAATGCACACCGAAAAAAGCAGTATTTAGGTAAACAGCTCCAAAAAGCAGTATATAAGAGTGTAAAGTTCGCAATACGGAAGAGGAAACCATATAATAAAGTTGAGGCTTATCTGTACGAAAGAATGTGAAACGCACCCCCTATCGCTCCATGGTTTCCGAGTTAAAATGCGGAAAAACTCTCATAATACTTTACATCCTAAATTAACAACACAGGTGGAAAAACATCCCATAAAACCCACAGATAATGGTAATGTTGAAATCACAAGTGCCATCAAATCAGAAAAATAAACATCTAAACGCTTATTATTATCCACATTTAATTCTCTATGCGGGATTATAATTACGTGGGAAAACCAGTGAGCGCTAGCCGCTAGAGGATGGTCAACACGTTACTACAGCCTGTCGGTGCAAGCAGAGAGTATTGCTCTTTATTCAGCAAATATTCCAGGAAGACAGATATCCAGGCAGCTTAACGTCAAGAAGACAGTGAAGGCAAAGATAAGCGATATAGAGAGGTAGAACATAGAAAATCTGCCAAATGGAGAGGTAGAACATAGAAAATCTGCCAAATGGAGCCCCTCGTAGCACAAGACCAATACCGACAAATTATGGAATGTGTCCAACAGCCCCTACCCATTTATATTGTTATCAAGCAAATTAATCAGACAATATTCAGTGAAGTTGGTGAAACCAATGCAATTACTGGAGGATAAGTGGTCATTTTTATTCACACGATGAAATTCCAGCATGTAATAAATTGTGTAGGGCAGTTCCATGAAAGAACTAAAGGGGGAAAGGGCGACAGTCAAAAGCAAGCGTGCGACAGTGAAGAGAACTTAGAAAAAGATTGTATAAAAAAAAAAAAAAAAAAAAAAAAAAGGGAGGGGGGGGGGGAGGAACTCGTGACAAAGGCCAATGCATCCAGTCCGCTGCATGATGATCATAGCAGTGTTGCCAGATCGTTCGGAGGTAATTTCAAGAGATTCTGACGGAAAATTTCAGGAGAAACGAGTATAAATTCGGGAGCTTCTCATTTTAATACATTACATATCGTACACTACTCACTTTGTTACAATAACTGGTAGATCAAATAAGGAAGGAATTAATGAAATTAACCTTTCGCAACAATATTTCAGTTCAACATTTTTTTTTATAAAATTTTATGGCACTTGCAATAATGGGTAGATTAAATAATGAAGAAATTAATGAAATTAAAGAAAAAATTATAACAAAATAGTGCCATGAAAATTACCGTATCAGTCATAAAATCAAACAACTATCTTTAAACATGTAAAGATATACCAAAATTTTAATCTCACTTCACCATCACCCCCCATGAGATCATCATCAGAACCATCAGCAGCTTTTCGGCCAATACATTATTTTCTTATACATGGAACAAGTCATTCTTTTCCTTATTTCTTTACTTTAAAATTATGACCGCTATCAAATTACAAAAACCGTTTAATGTGAAACGTTCCAAAAAGAGTTTGAGATGACACCCTATTTCTCAACTTTGTTTTCATGTGATTTATATATGAAAGTTCTCTCTCAGCTGTTGCACTCGAGTGAAGAAAACACAACTAATTTAGCATGAAGTCGGACAGGTATGGAAACAGGCTCAGTGTCTCCTCTTTTTGCGTCACACTTTTATCCAAAACGGAGTTGTGCTGAGATGCTGAGATCACAGCTCAGTGCATTACTGTTTCTGAGCAGCCTTCATTCTGTGTCTACATTTTGTGCAGTCTGAGAGGTAACAAGGTAGGGAAATGAGGTCATTAATGGAGTACCATCAACAAGGGGAATTCTCTCTCTCTCTCTCTCTCTCTCTCTCTGACATTTAAGTTAGCATCTGTGAATTTTAACTACCATTCAGCAAAATTTCTGTAGATATTCTGGAGCACTGACCGAAATTTCGGGAGATAATGGCAAAATCCATAAAAATTTCTGGATTTCTGGAGATTCATCAAAATTTCAGGGAAAAATGCTACATTGGTAACACTGCTGGCATGAATCGTGCCTAGTGGAAACGTGCCAAATGTCGCTTTTTCACTTAATTATTATTGACCTAAAACAAATAAACGTTAAATTTAACAAATACTTTCGCAAGATAAGTTTTCTTTTACATCATAAATAATGTTTACAGGGCAAGCAAAGACTATTTCCGTCTGCTAATTCCCAATCAAGTGAACGTTGCCAGACCCAGGGAGATCGTCCGAAACTTTTAAGAAATAGAGTCATCACTTACTTGGGCGAGTGTACAGAGAAATATATTGCTTGGTTTATGGAATTGATGCAACTTCTCTTCCATAATCATACATTTGAAATGCTTCTTAAACTGAAGTTAATGTTGTAATCAATGGTAAGGGAGAGATTCTCGGGCTCCCATCTCAATCCGTAATATGAGACCTGCATTAGGCTGGGTTTAATCATGCTCAGCTATGCTGGGATACGTCAGCTTATACCATAATGGTTTAATTTAAAAACACACTGTACAAGGTCTTACAAATATAAAACGAGAAGAACGCATGGTGGATGAAAACATTATGATGTGCAGTGGAAACTAAACTACCTATCTGTCTATTGCCAGACGCCTTAATCCCGTAAGGCGTGACCACAAACAAATCGCCCTATCACCTCAGCTCACACACCCCCTCTCTCCACTCCATCCTTCCATCCCATACTCGGCCTCCCCATCCCTTTCCCCCTTCCCTACACCTCACTCACCTCCACTCTTCTCGTTAGTCTCTCGTTCTCAATCCTCTCCACATGGCCAAACCACCTCAATGTATTTCTCCTAACGCTTTCTGTCACACCCACATCCACACCACAACGTTCATTCACCTCCTCATTTGTCAGTCTGCCTCTCCATGTAACTCCACATGCTCCTCTCAAATAGCTGAAACTAGAAAAAATAAAACGAAGTGATTTTCTTGAATAAACTTGGAAAAATAAAGTATTTTCTTGAATGTTTCCACAGAATGTGAGGAAAACACAAAAAGGGTGGAGGAATAATAATGACTTTGTATAAAAAAGTACAAAACTGAAATAAAAAGAAACAGGAAGCAGTGATATTTATCTGTGAAATGCTTTTTTTTTTTTTTTTAAGTTCCTGAGGCATATAAACCCCGTGGGTGGAAAATTTAAGGAAATATGTCAAAAATATGGGAAGAGGCAGAAATACCACGGGAAAAAAAAAAAAAAAAAAAAAAAAAAAAAAAAAGATGAGACACTGACAGCGACAGGAGACGTCTGTAGTCGTGTGGGTTTTCTTGGAACAGCTGCTGGATGAAGGTGGAAAATTAGATTTTGAATGGATGGATAAAAGAACCTAATTTTATTAAACAGTGATCAGAACTGTAGCGGGATCACAACATGGGAGAGAAATTATATAAAAAAAAGTGTCAGACTGCTTTGCTAACCATATAACATATGAGAGATTTCTAGAGGTGTCAATGGACAAAGAGAAACAAACAAAAGACATATGAGACCACAACTTACTACTGATGGGGTTAGGAGGAAACAAGGAAAAGGAGGTGGAAATGCCACAGGGGGAAACTGTTTACTTTATAAAGGATAAGCAGTCTCTGAATGATTATACTGTACCTGGGTAGTGTGATGGGTAAGGAGGGAAGTTTAGAGGATGAAGTACTTGAAAGCATACACCAGGGAAGAAAGGTTGCTGGTTCTTTGAAAGCAGTGATAAGAAACAGAGAAGTGACCACAGAAGTAAAAACAGGTCACTGCATGACAGTATAAGGATACCAACTCTGAGATATGGAAGAAAAGCTTGGGCCTTGCTGGAAGGACACAAGTCAAGAGTGAGAGCAGCGGAAATGAGATACAGTAGGTTCGCACAGTGCGCGTCATTACAGTGCGCAATTTGCATTGTGCACGAGTGACCAAAAATCAAAACCAAAAACCCTTGAATGCGCGAGTTTACCGCACAGAACGCGAGGCAGAGGCAAGGAGTGGCTCAAAAATGCCATTTTCTATTAGAGCGTGACCACCCCTCACACAGCGCGTCACGTGTCGTCATGTTGATGCGCAGAAATTCCCGGGCATTCTACTGTTGAGGATGAAGAGGATGCAATGTTAGAAGTGTCAGCATTGGACTTTGAAGGGTTTATGGCCGAAGTGAGTGACTTTGATGCTCCTGGGGAAGGTGCTCAAGAGGAGTCTGTGGAGGGAAGTGTTGGTGTGGTGGGAGGTGCGGTGGGGAGTGCGGCGCTGTAAGTGTTGCCGCGCCTCGGAACCCCTGTTATTTAAGGTCATCAGGCCTGTTGTCTACTGTTGTTAAGGTGACTACTCATATTTTTGTTATTGTGGCTATAGCTTTAGTACAATGTCTAAAAAATATGACCTTTATTATGTCTCTAAGGGCCAAAAAATGTCCAGGTATGAGGGGGTACCGCCCATATGTAATTATTCCCTAAGATTATGTATTCCCAGTACGCGAATTCCCAGTGCGCGAGGTCGTGGACTGCCCAATCTCTCGCGCACTGTGCGAGCCTACTGTATTTGAAAGAAGCATACAAGTGGAGTTACAAGGAGAGAGACTGACAAATGAGGGAGTGAAAGTGGGTTGTGGGTGTGGATGAGATAGAGAGTGTTCAGAGAAATACACTGAGGTGGTTTAGCCATGTGGAGAGCATGGAGAGCGAGAGACTAATGAGGAGTGTGTGAATGAGATGGATGGGGGAAGAGGGAAGGGGAGGATGAGGACGAAATGGAGAGACATATGAGAGAGGGGTGTGTGGGTTGGCTGGAAGGCAGTGAAATGGCATGGAGAGATGGAGTGGAGAGGTATACGAGACATGGGGGTGCGACCTGGGTGGAGGGCAGTGAAATGGCAGGAGACAGGACGACAAGGAGGCGATTTGTTTGCAGCCACCCCTTACGGATTAAGGTGTCTGGTTATACTGTAGATAGATAGACATTAGGTTACAGATACCGTACATTTTATCTTTTCACTGCACAACATTGCTATTTGGACTGTAGTAAAATATGAGAAAGAACTGTTTTAAGGATAATAACTTATTGAAGCCTTAAACTTTTCAACATCAGAATGTTTTCATTTTTACTCTGGAAGCTACTGGTAATGTTTACCACTACTCCTTAATGCCTGTGTCTTGGTTGAGGTCACTGGTGTGAGTGTGTAGTATACTGCTGGATCACACTGGCATCTGCCAAGAGAAATGTCCAGAAAATTTCTCAAAGATATTGGTGTCAAACAACAACAGTAACTCTATATATATAAACATTTTTGCTGAGGTACTTAACAAATGATTTAATTATGTGTAATAGTAACCATAAATCATTTTCTAGACGTGCAAACTACAATATGTACTGAGATATGAAGACAATCTTGGTTAAATATCCTGGTTGGTTTTGCATCATTTTGGAAAAAAAAAAAAAAAAGCAGCAGCAGCAGCTTGGTTTTACTGAAGGTGGCTTCCAATCTGATCCATGAGCCTGGAAAACAAATTATATTTTTTAATAAGTTACAGTTCTCTCAATCCACTCACTTGATGTACTGCCGCCTATTTCTATCTTCACCTTCATCAATCTTTATCTGTGTCTGTCGTCCTCTCATCCTATTTCTCCCATCTTTCCTGTCACTTTTTATTAGTCTTCTTTCCTTTCCAGGTGGCTTTACATTGAGTTGCAAGCCTAATTGTTTCCTGTAAGCCAGGAAACTATTTGTAAAGCTGGGTGGTAACCATATAACCTACCCACACGTGTTCCGTTCCTGTCACCAAGTGGGCTGGCGGATGGCTAGTGCCCCTCCCCGTGAAACAACTCAAAGACAAACGGCCACCCTTTATAGGAGTATGGCGTCTGGCTACAGATAGATAGACTGATAGACAGAGAGATACACAGACGATACTGAACCAACAGGACCATTTTGTTGTGTGCTTGACTTTTTCTTTTTTTTTTTTTTACCTACACCACAGTACAGTGTTAAGCCCCGTCCACACTAGGGTCGTGCCACGTCCTCTGTTCCGCGTCATCTTGCTAATGCCAGTGACGTCCATAGTAGTACTACAATGGGCAGAACACACCAGTTACCGTTGACCAGCAAGAGGGTGATAATGGATACCAACACTGCAGCAGTTCAAGAGACTGTGATGTGGAGCATTGTGGTACTATGTTGTGACAAAATGAAAAAGAATAAGAAAAAGATGATGTGGTGCAAGCAATGTCTGTCTCGTCATTGTTTTAAACTTGCACTTCTTAAGTTGTCCTTGTATTGCTTGTTTTTCATCTGCCACATACATGGATGCATCTTCAGCAGTTCTATAAAATGTAGGGCGTTGCCCCTTGACCATTCAATACCAGTACTATCTTCTGACACTGCGTCGTACTGCAGATCAAAAAGAGCGGTAACGGAAGCCAGACAGCTACTGTGAGGGCATTGTAGCGCGCTGTCACCATGAAATGTCCCTTGTCCAGATTTGCCCGAAGTATGCAGCACAGACCCTCCGCGGCACGAAAACCCGAGTTGGGCAACATGACGTACAACAAACCGTGACCCCTAGTGTGCACGTGGCTTTAGTCTATACTGTACAGCAGATCCACTATGGCTGCTGGTGCTGTGTTGGAGTAACTCACATTTTGGTGTTGTATACAGTATATGGCACACGAGTGTACCGGTTCCCCACCTAACCTAACTAGCCAAGTTCACCACAACAGGACACAGTTCAACTGGTCCACTGTGGTTGCTGGTGTGGTGCTTGGGAAATTAAGTGTTGGCGTTGCACATACGGTAATTACTGTACACATGATTGTCAATCTTCTTGCTTTCCACATGCCTTGTCATTTACCACCTAGTTTTATTATCATCACTGACGAACTGCTGCTGCTTGTGTGCTGTTGGCCTAATTCAGGTAGTGCTATGTTACCACAAAGTTATATCTGGTTTAGCACATTCATAAAACATAAACATTATTGAGAAACAAATATTATCACAAACTATGGCTGTCCCTTAAGGGTACAGTATATACAGGGTGTCCCTAGAGTTATATCAAAAACTTTGAGAAATGACAGATGAGGGAGTTCTAAGCAAAAGATGTTATATGAACATGTGGCCAAATCTCAACCGTTACGGAGCTAAAATTACTGATGACCTTATGGGCGAAAATGGTCTCCTTCATAATTCGCCCATAAGGTCATCAGTAACTGTAGCTCAGTAACGGTTGGGATTTGGACACATGTTCATATAACATTTTTTCCTTAGAATTCCCTCCTCTATCATTTCCCAAAGTTTTTGACTTAACTCTCGGGACACCCTGTATATATATATATATATATATATATATATATATATATATATATATATATATATATATATATATATATATATATATATATATATATATATATATATATAAAGAATAATACTTTGCCAGAAGGATACAGCCCTTCCATATTTCCTATTGAAACCAGTCTTTCACAGACTACTTGTTGTGCTTCCTAAATTACCATAACCACAGGGATTATTTTTTTTATGACATCTGTGAAATACATGTAGACTTGTTTATATAAACATCATACATTCCCTCACTCCCACGAAAGTACCAGCAACAGCAAGTCTTGCTGCCAAACTCTCCACATGCATGTCTTACTTTTGGCATAATTTGAAATTCCCAAATGATATGTTAGGTTTGGAAAATTTCAGTTGATTATGGTAGGACTGGTTACATTAGGAATGGATTGGTTAGGTTAGGATAGGATTGGATTGGTTGTTGGAATAAGTTAGGTTATGACAAATTAGAATAGGTTTATTAAGACTCAAGCTTAGGATTTGGACTGACAGGTATCTGAGGGGTGTCTAGGTTAGGTTAAGTGGCAATCCTAGGTGCATAAAATCAGGGGGGTGAGGGGATGAAGCCCCCAGTTAGGATACCCTAGCTAAGGATGGGTTAGGTTAGGCTGGATCATTAGGCATCCTATAAATATGAATGTCTGATGCACTAACGCGTCCCGTCGGCAAGACAGTCAGTAATCAACGCATCGTCAGTAAACAGGCTGCCACAGGCAAACTGGCGGCTTCCTTAAATAACACAAAAGTGTATTTTTATTTACTCTACGCATTTTGCAGTCTAAAATAACAAGATAACTGTCTATGTTGCATATGGTAATTACTTTCCCGAAGATCATGAGACTGCAAGAAGACAGTTGCAATCGCCACACCCATTTCAGAATCAAAAAACAAAATAATAATAATGAAAAAAAACAAAATGAGTCCGTCCATTAAAAGAAGCTGTACAGAAAAAAGTAATAACACAGGAGAAATTGTAGGTAAATAAAGGGAGCAAATTGTACTTTTCCCCCTTTGAAGCAGGGGTGCAGGGGGGCTGAGTGGTAGAGCGTCGGACTCGGGACCGGGGAGTCGTGTGACACAGCAACGCCCGGTAGCTGCCATGCCGGGAGGGGTAGCGCCCTCCTGTCACCTAGCAAGGCTATATGATCTAATAAGGTATAGCTCGGGGGAACATCTCCCCTTTTCCCCTTTGGAGCAGAGGGGCCTGAGGCTGGGCTGGTGTAGTGCAGAACACTTAAGGACAGGAGGCTGACCTACGCCCCTGGTAATGTCTACAAGACAGAAATACCTGTGGGACTCCAACCACAGTGCACAGCCACAGGCCACTGTGCATTCTGACCCAACAGCTCTACTACCACACCACCATTAAAAAGGTAACAAAAGTGGTAACAAAGTAACAAATAACTCAGCACAGAAAGTATACTCCCTCTGGCTACCTCTGGGACTTGAACCACAGCACATTTTGACCCGAGGGCTCTACCTCCACGCCACCATTAAAAAAAGTAACAAAGTGGGTAAAAAAGTGAGTAACAAGTAACATCAAAGAAAGTAAATGTCCCTCCAATAAGACAGAGTAAACTGAGAGTAACAAATAACATCAGAGAGTAATGTCTGTCCATAGAGATAATTCTCACCACTAAGCAAAAAGACAAAACAAAATGTAGATTCCATTAAAGTAAAACAAAAACTTATAATATGAATCAAATCACACCAGGTGTGGGGGTGGGGCCTGCCGCTGTGTGGGGTGGTGGTAAATCACACCAGGTGTGGGGGTGGGGCCTGCCGCTGTGTGGGGTGGTGGTAAATCACACCAGGTGTGGGGGTGGGGCCTGCCGCTGTGTGGGGTGGTGGTAAATCACACCAGGTGTGGGGGTGGGGCCTGCTGCTGTGTGGGGTGGTGGTAAATCACACCAGGTGTGGGGGTGGGGCCTGCTGCTGTGTGGGGTGGTGGTAAATCACACCAGGTGTGGGGGTGGGGCCTGCCTCTGTGTGGGGTGGTGGTAAATCACACCAGGTGTGGGGGTGGGGCCTGCCGCTGTGTGGGGTGGTGGTAGCGGTGGTTCAGGTACAGTGCCGAGACACTGACCAACAGTTTGACCACAAACCACGCCACCACCCCCACCCAAGCCCCATTCCACACCTCCCACACCTCTATCACCCCAACTATGGCCTCCAGGGGGTGAAGCAGCTGGGCACAATAGATGGCACTCAGTGCCAGCTGCCAACTCAGCATACTGACACCCAGCATTACACTCAGCACCAACAGCACAACCTGAAACACGTCATTTTTGACAAACCAAAAGCCAACCCAAGTGGTGAGGAACCAACAATGATAAACAATAAGCCAAGTTAGACCCGCGTTGAGCTCATACCGCAATTGTGAAGAAATTACCATCCCGGTCAATTCAGACAACATTAGCCTACCGGGATAGTGACTATATTGTTCTCCTAATGACTTAATTGCCCAGTTAAGCCTTGATGGCTCAATATTATGGCGCAAAATTGTGTCTAGAGGAACACCATTCTCAACAAGTTTGTCAACAATATCAGAAATATCCTTACGGAAATAGGGAACACATGTTTTGACAAAAATGGTGAAACCTAAATCAGTAAGTGACACAATTACGAAGC
The DNA here is from genome assembly GCF_032717465.1 of Coenobita brevimanus. NCBI lineage: Eukaryota > Metazoa > Arthropoda > Malacostraca > Decapoda > Coenobitidae > Coenobita > Coenobita brevimanus. Next base: position 14,406,836 of record NC_137035.1, on the reverse strand, counting down.
AACAAGTTATGAGTACGAACAATATCTTTTTGAGGAGGGGCCGAATCCCGTTAGTGTTGACGGGGATAGTGGTGGGGCGGTAGACCCCGTTGTCCATGTGTACAACTGTGTGCCACATTTTGGGATGAGCTTACCAAAACTTAATCGTAAGCTATATCACAATCCAATATCGTACTACACAGTACGATTAATTTTAACCTTACTAACCGTTATAAAATTACGGGTCACAATGAAAATGCGAGAGCGCGGACAACACACCCTCTCGCTAACTCGTCCACTAGAGTCGCTCACGCAGGTGCTCACCTTTTATAGCCCAAAGACGCCGGAAGTGGATATTATGAATACTTCGCGCTGCCAATATTTCGTTATTTTTCCTCCATAATTACCTCAGTGCCATTCAAACCCTTTAAACTTACATATTTTAAGAAAAACAAAAATCCTTACTCTTAACTTAATAAATTAAGATTGGTTTAGTGTTAAAATAGCATAATAAGAAAGGTGAAGTAGGTAATATTTTCGAGACTGCCTTTTTTCGGTCGTATCAACTTAAATTCAAATCTGCATTTGTATTTTTGAATGCACCACAGCAAAGGCAACATAAACCAGCCATACTGTTTTGTAAATATTCATTGTTTTCTTTTTCATTTCTTCAAAGAAGACAGAAATAAATAACTTTCCACAAAGACTTCTCCAACCTCCTTGGAAAATATCATGCACAGTTATGACACCTACCACAATACTAACCTACTGGCCTGTGATTCCATATCCTTTCCATAGCACCTCTTCGTGACTAGCACCATTGTCTATGTTAGTGCTAATCTCTTATTACAGCACAACACTGAAGATGGTTAGATGGCAATTTTACGCCAAGTTAAAGTAAACAGAGTTTAGTATCGTCACTATTTACTTTCCTCTAACTTCTCCTAAAGGCCTTACTTTGATCAGCTGGATTGGTGATAATTACAGTATAAGGGAAAAACATTCAAGCACCAGATTCTGTGGCTACTAATGGTGCTTTTAATAACAAAATCAAACAATTTATGGATGCTGTGAACTCTCTTCAGCTACAATTAGGGTGAGGTGGGGGTCAACCCTACTATTAGTGGCAAAATATTACACCAAACATTCAGATTAATGTTTTATTATGAAATGTAAATATCTAAAGAAGCTTCAGGAAAAGGGATATCTTTGGTATGGTTATCACTTCTTTTGAAAAATCATAAGTTGACTTAAAAGTGTATTTTAAAAAAGGTAGCCATGTGTATAGACAGCAGGGGTGAGGCCTACATCCTATTTGACAACACTTTAATGTGTTACCAAAGTAAATCTAAGTTTATATATGAAGTAGGCAATGTAAGAATTCAGAGCAGAGACATTTATCTACTCCAAGACTTTCATATTGCCTTACAAGCAACACAAAAATTTAATATTCCATTATTAAATGTTTAACCTGGCTGAATACTGAAATGTGATGCTAAATTATTGTAAATGTAAAGGACATATGCTGTCCCAGTACAAAAATGTTGGCCACATGTTACAGAAATATATATGCCATGAATGAAGAAAAACAGGCCAGGTTAAGACGTAGGACTGTTATTATTTAAAAAAGATATATGCTATAACACTACATAAATAAAGGTGAAGGTACACACTGCACTCTTTAATCTACCTCGGGTGTTATGCCAGCATGTTAACCTGATCTTACAAGTCTACTTCATATTGTACTGAGTTAGAGCCACATTGAATTTAATTATTCTGGCAAGCCTCTGTTTTACCTCCCCCCCATTTGCAAGGCATCTTGATAAACCTGTGAAAGACATATTACGTGAGTTCTTCACACACAAATCACCTTACTAATACTGTATTTTGTAATTTGTGGTGGACCGTAGAGAAATGAATTGGTATTGTACGCCCTACAACTATCGGTAAAAATAAAATGACAATATCTTTATTGGGTTATAGGCCAAATAATTCAATCTGCAAGGCTCAACTGCATATCCCATATCAACAAAATTATACATATATCCCTGCAACAAAATCGTACCGTCTATGACTGAAAATCATGTTGCACCAAACACATGTACATAATTTCATGCTGGATTGCTAGCAGTACCGGTAATGTTCTGTGAGTATCCAGGTACCTTCTAGGTATTTATTTTCTATGATGTGTCCACTACCCACGCCATAATATTTATAAATTCGACACAGGCCTCGGGTTTCGATGGTCATCAATTTCTTCATATATATTATAGTAGCTAAGTAGACAGACTCTAATTACGACAGAAGCCCTACCATCAGAATCTACCAGTATTCACTGTCGATATACGTTGCATCAGCAGTGCTAAATGTTATACCAGATATCCAAAAAACTGAAAACTCACCTCCCACATCCAGCTTTCCACATGTACAGGCTATAAAAAAAGTTTCGGCACCCTTACGACACGATACATTATGATACACCACACGAAGCATTCTGAATCATCTCCTGAATTTCGGTGTGTGCTTGGTATCCCTGGCCCTGTGTTGCTGGTGTGTGTTACTTCGTCCGCTAATAATGAAATCCAATGGCAGAGTGAGAGAGGTACAGGGGTATCAACCACACCACGCATTCTCGCCGTCTGTAACAGTGATCGTTGCGAAAGGTATCAGAGCAGGGGGTGCCGAAAATTTTTTTAGAGGGTGTACAGTAAACATGGCGCTACCAGGCAGCCCAGCTGTGGTGCTGCGTTTTCATTTTTTTAAGCGGTTACTATTCTAGACCCAATAGGGAGT